>NC_064047.1:0-698333 GCF_932526225.1 Nematostella vectensis | reverse complement strand
AATTTATCTCTTCCAATATATCTTTGTAATTGGGGTAAATCGAGATCCGGCGTTCTCCTTGTGTTAAGATTGGGAAACTTGATAACTTAGGCTTCTGGGTACAGGAACCTTAACGGGAATGGGAATGGGATTCCGGTTAAACAGCATCTTTACAGAAGAGAATTGGAATGAAATGTGGAAGAAGGGAGTTGGAATGAAAAGTGGAAGAAGGGAGTTGGAATGAAATGGGGAAGAGAGGATTTAGAATGAAATGCGAAAGAAGAGAATTGGAATAAAATGAGGAAGAATGGAATTGGAATGAAATAAGCAAGAACGGAATTGATTTGAAATGCGGACGAAGAGAATTGGAATGAAATGATGAAGAAGGGATTTGGAATAAAATGCGGAAAAATTTATTTGGAATGTTGTAAAAGGACAATTTTGTCATGTATGTGTTTCCTCTGATTTAACGTGAGCTATGTATGATAGGACGGTAAAACTGCAACCTTATTTTAGGTTGTATGTGTGTATCATTATCATAACATGATCTTATTCTCGTTCCTAATAGAAGCTACCGTCGGTAAGAAAGCTGGCAAAGAAGTTTGGCTTGGTCTTAATGACAAGACAACCGAAGGAAACTTCTTCTGGCAAGATTCTGAGCCTGCAAGCTACCAAAACTTTGCCCCAGGCCACCCTAACAGCCCGGGAGACGACACGGACTGCGTAGTTGCGAGGGACTCGGACGAGGGAAAATGGGCAGACACAAAGTGTGACGCCAAGCGGCCATACATCTGCATGAAACCAGCCTGAGTAGTAGCTAGGGAATATTAACCTTATAAATATTTGAAATAGGCGACATGCACTTAGAAATCACGTGACGTTTTGATTGATAGGCAAACTCACACCGAAATAAACACAGAAATGGCTCCGACCATAAGCCAAAGATTGACGGAAAAATTGAAGATAATGGTTTATTGACTAACCCATACGACGTCTCTTATATATGAAAATGGCCACAACGTTATTTTACGTTGCGGCACAAGCCAGTACCTGAGAAACTTTTAATCAAATATCATTAATAAAGTATCAGACTTTAATCGCAGATGGAAAATTTAAAGGTTCTTTTTTTGCAAATGTTGCTTTCGGCGGTTATATTTTGTCGCCAAAAGCTTAGCGCGCGCCAGTTTGCAAGCCAAAGAGTCAAGTGATTACCAAGTGCGTGTCGCCTATTGAGAGTAGACAACAGGTCTCAGATAATGTACATTTCCAAAATTGAGATTAATTTTCTTAAGAACATGACTCTGGTACTGTTCCTTGCAATTGCGTGACACTTTTAGTGTCACGACAACCGCGTGACATGCAATTGCATGACCAAGTTTGCCAGTTATCTATAGAGTAATGGTAGCATGCACTGGTTGAACCATACTTCTATATATTTATTCACTTGTTAAATATGGTAATAAAATACATTTTTAGCGAATGTACCAGAGCTTTTTAAGAGTCTTTTCGTTACTCGCTACATATCTGAAGCGTTTTCGATGCTTATTGGAATAATCTCGAAATTTATTACATTGTTAACTTGGTAAAGTAACGGTAAAGATCGTAAAAATGGATGTACACCGCTATATGACCGTTGCTTTTTGGGTCCCAAAGGTGTCCGTTATATAAGGGTCCACTGTATATAAAGAAAATAGCATGGAGTTTATTGATTTCCCTTATATAGGGGCTTCACGGTATATATTGCTTATAAATAGCACGGAATTGGATGAGTTCCGTTATATAGGGGCTTACGGTATATAGCATATAAATAGCATGGAATTGGATGAGTTCCGTTATATGGGGGCTTACGGTATAAATATATATAGCTTATAAATAGCATGGAATTGGATTAGCTTTTTGTCCGGCCTATCTGTAGGTCTCAAATTGGACGCGCACAGAACCAACCACTAGCATGTTACAACTGTATTCTTGTCTAAGGAGAGTCAGCGGGATGGCTAGATTTCAGATTTGAACACAGGTATAGCTCAGGCTCACGTTGGCTAAAGCAAATGCATGACTTTTACCGCCATTTCTTGGGACAGGACATTTAGACACATACCTGATTCTGGATGGCTCGCAGTTTTTCTAAATAGCCAGTCTCTGAAAAGGTTCACTCTCCGTTCACTCTCACAGTTGTATGTACTCTCATTTTAGTGCCAGGCTCCTGGCGCGCTCCTATATCCAATGGCGCATGTGTTTAAGCTGGCGTGGACTCAGATACGTGCTAATGTCAAACTAATAACAGATTGTGTAATCAACGACCAATAAATATTCATTCAACACAAAACGTCTGCTGTTTAAACCCGTTGACGCCCTCTTAGTGGAAGCAACTTCAGCGTCTTCGCAGTAACATCTAAAGCCCAGCCCGCAGAATAGTTCAGATGAACCTCTCCCCCTCCCCTCCCCCGCCCAACACACACACACACACTAGCCCAGCCTAGTGATGTTATAATAGAATCTCTAGTAAAACTGATGGATTCCTGGTAGATCGAGCTACAAACCGCGGGCGGGGGGAGGGGGGTTATCGTCGACAAAATCGATTTTAACCTTAAGGGATATCACCTTGGGTGTGGTCAACAGAAATTCTTACCCCTAAGAGATTGGGTGTGGTCGAAGGAGTTTTTAACCCTAAGAGATGGCAGAATTGGAAAAACCGTTAAACACCCCCTTAGGAATAGCAGCTGGTCGAATTTTATACCCCAAGAGATAGCCGAATAAAAAAACAGCAGTGAATCCGCTAATCGAGTATACTTTACGAAGTCCTCATTAGCAACCTAGCGAAAAACAACTGACGAAGGTCTCTTCATTAAGAGTCCGAAACCGGTCTTGTAAACGCTATAACCGCCCGCCGAGTTATCATCAAACGATGACATCGGAAGGCACCTTAGACGAGATGAGCGAGCCCTCTCTCAGAAAAAGCCAGATTTAGCCTAAGTGCACTT
Source organism: Nematostella vectensis (assembly GCF_932526225.1). NCBI lineage: Eukaryota > Metazoa > Cnidaria > Anthozoa > Actiniaria > Edwardsiidae > Nematostella > Nematostella vectensis. The sequence goes on along the minus strand of NC_064047.1, from coordinate 695,373 downwards.
TGAATTCTACGAGTTACAGTGGCGATTCTCGGCAGCCTCAAATCGTCCTGTTTGATTTTAAGAAATCTATTAAAACAGGAGTGAGCTGTACTGCAGATATGTCCTAAATAACTCTAAGAAACTTTACATGCACAAAGAAAGCGCTTATGTCAGGTCGAGCAACGCTCCCATAGACGTGAAACACTAAAGAACGACAAATTCCACCACAAAGACATATAATATGTCACCTAAGGTTTTTGTCACCTCATAAACCACGTCTAGCGTATATCGTCCTCCGTAGATCCATTTCTGCGGCATATAACGCTCAAGCAAAAGTGTAATCTCAAAGACACTACGCACTTTATTTACTTCATCAGAAGTCTATAAAAGGGCGAAAGATTCATTGATTTAAAGATCTTTGATGTCCATAGCTTACTGAAACTTTTCAGTACACGCATTCTCTCCTCTTGCCACCCTCTTAGTTATAAGAAGGGTTTGTGTCTAGGGAGATGGCCTAGGTCCGTTGAGAACAAATTCCTCACTTGCCACCTTCTAAGCCGAAATCCGCAACTTATTCTAGATACGGTTACGCGATTTCACAACATACATAACGGCGAGTGTTGAATTCACGGACAGGCAAAATGCGTTTTGAGGCAAACATGGCATCTAATAAACGAATCTAAACATTTTGTCATGAGGTTCCACCCGGCTAAACAGAATCTTTTGAAGATTCTTATAAAAAACTGGCAACTTATCACGGATCTCAGCCTCATACGGAATGAACCTATAGTCTCTTATAGAAAGGAGAAACCGCTTATAGACTTTTAAGTCAGAGCCACAATCTCCCATAAAGGACTAGGTATCAAAGCAGATTTATTTACAATTGTGGCGGGTGTGGCTGTTGGCAATATTACACAACATTTTTTAAAATGTCTTAACCAAAAAAAAGATATTAAAATATCTTAGGGACTTTGATGTCCCTAAATTGAAAAAAAAATGCAAGTCTTTAATAGCGTTCTATTTTGTACCAATACCTTTTTTTTCCTCAATAATATTAGAATACACGCTATTTTCGCGTCGATTTACCGCTATTTCAGATTTTGGTTTGGCTTATAATGTTATTGTCAAGTGATAATTTGACGATTCGAGTTCTCCTATTGGACAATCCATCTCGCGTACAAGCAATATCTGATTGGACAAGCAATCTGGCTTAATAGCGCTATGTCCCAAACATATGTACAAAAGCCAGCCTATTACAGGGTCTATGGAGGGGGATCCCTATTGTAAGGGTGTTCGCCATTATTTGAATAACTTTAATAAGGTGAACAGATGGCCACAAAGGCTGTAGTTTGGGCAGAAATCTTGAGCAGATCGTTTTCGTCGCAAGCAAAAGGAAAGAAAACTTCATTGCTGACTATCATATTCAAATGAGCGTATGTGACATTTTATTCTTCTACCACAACGACCATGCACATTGACGCATATTTAAGATAAACCACTTAACCTCACTCAATAACAGATATCTTTATAGAATAGAGGTGTGTTAGACTCGAATTGATGCACATGGCTTAAAGATATGCCTGTCTATTTTGAAAACATTACACATTTTATACTGCTCAGTTTTAACAACTCTTGTTGGAGGTCCTATTTCTATCTCTGTATTCTATGTTTAGAGGTTTTTTTCACATTTTGATTTTCTCAAATTTTTCACATATATGGGCCATACTCTTTGCTCATCAAGCATAGTATTCTACTTCTCTCTTGAGACAAACGCTTTACGGCAAAATTCCTTGGCGGAAATTCCAAGTTATAGACCCCATTCCTTGAGGGATGTACAGAGAACTTTTTCTTAGAAAACCATAATCGATTTATTTCATAATGGACTCCTTCCAAGCGTATAGTGATTTTACTCCCAAGGGCTTTTTTTATGGGTCGTGTATCATTTCGAGCAAAACATCATCTTTTCTTGATCTTAATCTTTTTCGCGATTTTTGAAATTGTTTTTCCCCAGCATGAATGCATGGAATTACCTATCAACGGCATAGAAATTAAAGCCATCGTTTACGGAATTCTGTGCTACTTATATCATGCCGACAAGCATGAAAGTCATCTTATTACAGGGTCCATGTAGTAGGGCTTATTGTAAGGGTTTCCTTGATTTGAATAACTTAATCTATAAAGTGAACAGATGGTTTCAAGGTCGTGATATTTCATATTCTGTGCGCAAACTGTAGACCATTTCCTTTTTTTAACGAATGAGGGAGAAAATAATCTATTTCTGTCGTCAAATTGAAATTTCAGGTATGTAACGCGACTGTTTTTTCTTTCTACCTTTTTTTTTAATTTTTGCATAGCAAGATTCGAGTTACAATGAAAAAATCTGGTTTATCCTGAACCAATTTACTTTACACAATTTACAATTTCTATATATCTTTCTAGATTAGTGAGGCGAGCTAAATTTGCTTGAAATGCGTTTCTTTATACTTGTCTTTGGTGATCGTGCGTTTATGAACAATATTCGATATCGTTTCGGACATTTGCCACACCTTTCTGATTTTTCTGTGTACACTTACTTATATGTGCACTTCCTATTTTGAGCTACTTTGTAAAATACAGAGCGATATCACCAAGTTATATTCTTATAGCGGAGCTAAGCGCGGCCGCAGGCCGCGCGCGTAGCCCCATAGGCATAGAAATATGGTATAGGTATGCGACTTGGTTTTTGTGGTCATCGCGCGGGTACCCTGTGGTGTTACTCGCCAGCCAGCCAGTCAGTCAGCCGCGCGACTCCCAGGCCCCACTCGGCCCTGAAATGGCGACTAAATACAAGCACGGAGCAAGGGAAAAAGTTCTTGTCGATTATGCGATGATTATTTATTTTGCCTAAGGATAAAGACAACTAGAGGAGATCTACTAACATTCATTCACGCCAAGATTTATCAGGTTTTAGCTAGTAAATTTAAGCAAGTAACAGTTCACATTAAAAAGCGAACAGAACCACAAGAAAGCGACCAAAAAAAAAAAAAAACAAACAATGCAAGGTGAGTTTCGGACGACGATTTGTATTGTCTATTGAGGATATAAAAGTTATTAGGCTTTTTGTTGTCCTTTTTGTATGCTTTGAGAATGCGAGTACTTAACTTAGTAATCAAATTATTTGAGCATAACAGGTTTTGTTTTGACATTCTTCGTTTTATCTATATTCTTGATTTTGTTGAATAAAATACGATACAACAAAAACTGGAATTCGTCTTTAATAAGACTTCTTCAGGGCAGATTGATTGTGTTGAAATATTTCATTAAGGCTAACCAATATCGTGTTGCATTTGTCAAATACTGCTAAAGAAGACCGTTCTTGTCTTTATATCCTGTGCTCTTAGTCCTAAGAAGATACATATCCTTAGAAGATACAGCAGCTTTTTCAACTTACAAGAGAAATTTTCCTTACCGAGGATAAAAAAAAAACAATTTTCGATATGTATTGTTGTTATTGTCTGCATCTTGCATCTCATGTGTTTATTTTTTTTTTCAAATAGTTGTGGAAAATTAGTTAGATTATAAATGGCTTGATAAAAAGATTGTTTTGAAAGAAATAATAAATAATCGTTTTCACTCTTTTATGAACCAGGAACTACCTGAGGGCCAAGATGAATGCTAAAGACTGGAAGACATGAGAATTGAAAATCATGTCTTGAAGAGAACAGTAGGATGTTCTTCTTCACTAGTCATTTGATACCCCCACACCCATGGTCCCAGGGAAGGGTGGGGGATTAAACTTTAATAAAAGCCTGTTTCCAAGTTAAGAGTCAAAAACAGTCAATACCACCACCCCTCTTGAAATATTCTGGTTAAAAAGTGGTCTAAAACCCCACATTAACCCCTGACTTCTGCAGGACCATAAGGGAGGGGGTGCAAATGACTAGTTCATTACTATGTGATTCAGCAGTACACACTCATAGGTTTTTTTTAGAACAAGATACTTATATAATATAAAACTAAAAACAAACTTTTGCTTTTTAAATAATAAATCTGTAAAGAAAATAGTTTTCTAACAACCTAAAGATAATGGGAAAGGGGAAATTTTAGAAAAAAAGTACTGAATATAATTATCACATTATTGTTATTATATTTTCTTCCTTTTTCTTCTCCCTGTTGACTATTTTTATGCAATTGATGCTCTTTACTATTTCCCCTCTACACCAAAAATAAATTAATGAACAGATTTGATTTTTCATTTAATTTCATTTATAACTTTCACTTATATTTTCTTTTTAGGATTTTCTTTTCAAGTCTCTTGCCCATTACGTTTATTTTAGATGTTTAGATTTATTTCATTGGAATAGTTAGATCCAGGGTTTCTCAAAACACCAAAATATAATGCATTACTGGATGTATATTTGTAGATATTAGTTCCCATGGGGATGGAAAATCACCACTTAAAATGGTACATTAAATCTTCAGCATTGCATCTTATCTAAAATTGTGTCTGACACTATATTCCATCTTTGAAATCCTGTTTCATCCATTGTTCTTCGCAAGAACAAAGCTTGTCAGAATGTAGCTTTACAAATGTACATTAATGGAACTTTTATTAACCCATTGACTCCTGGCTTTTTTTTAGCTTAATTTACAAAATTTACGGACTGAAAACAGATACCTCCCCTCCTATTCTGAGCTTTATACAGCCCGTAAAAGTCAAACACAGCTGCACCTAGTCAGCGGTATCCAAGCTTTCCAACAGTGCTTTGCAGTCCCCACTTTTAATCCCTCGTCGTTGTGCTGAAGCCAGCACAAGTTGATGGTTGCTTATTTTCATCAAAAATACAGCTATGAGCATATTAGGAGAGTGTCTCAGGACATAATGAAGTCTTTTGGGGCATAATTGAGTGCTTTGCTTATGGATATTTGCAAGCAAAAGGTGGATTCATGATGATTTTTTCTTGTTTGGCTTTGCCTGGATGAGAAAATAATTTTCTAATGAATCACCACAGCTCTCCTAAATGCTGTCTTTTCTGAAACCAAATTGATTCCAAAATTTGTTACACTGCTATTCTGGGTCTGTATGACCTGGAATTGATTTCTTTGGTTTCGGGGTGAAAAGACTTATAAAAAACCATCTGACTTTGGAGAAGGGTGTTGACTGCCCCTCCCCTCGTGAATTTTCCCCTGGATCTCCCAGAATGCTTTGCAATACGTAAAGACATCTTCGTGGTTGTACAATCCTTCAAGGAGTGGACATTGTGTTTTGAGGCCATGGAAATGTACCTGGAGGATCAGAATAAAGGTATCTATTTGTGTCTTGAGCTGTGTTTGCTGATCTCTCTCCCTTGTGTGGTATTTTGAGCGTTTTATTGAGAGGGGTGATTCTGCTTTTCTCTGCTTGTTCAAATTGAGATTTGTCAAAGAACCTGTGCTATTATTTGGCTTAAGAGTAGATGCCAACACCTTGATTGGATGCATATATGCAAGACCATTTATCCCTTAGACTGATGCCTGAGTATCTTCATCTTGTTGTGTTTATTTTGCATTTATGAATTTTTGGGGGTCTGGGTACTTCTCAAAGCCGGTACAGGCCGGTTGAGGGGTCAATGTGTTAAGGGGAAGGGTTTTTAGGGCAAGATACTTTAAATTTATAACACTAGCAACAACCTTGTTCTTTTTCAATAATATAATTCTGTTCACATAGCTTGGATAGCAAAGACATGGCCTCTTCAGAGGCCTGTGGTGGTGAAAGGGTTAAGATAATGGGAAAGGGGAAATGTCAAGAAATGCTCAATCAAATTATTTTCATTACTGTTATATTTTTTTCACCAAACCTTTCAAGTTGAGTCAATTCACTTTTTATCTCCTCTCCCGTCGATTATTTTTTAGTCAATTGATATTTTTTGATTCCTCTCTACCCCAAACATAGATCAATAAGGGTTTGGTTTGAAATTAGAAGTTAGCATTTTCAATCTGTTTTTTCTTCATTGCATTCATTTGGGAGTAGGCCACCAACAACAAGGCCACTATATGGTAAAGTGGGGTGCACCAATATGTAATGCATGAAAGGAGATATATTTTTGGATTTTAATTTCCAGACATTTTTCTGAATATTCGGTCCAATGAAGGAGAGAATTGCCACTAAATCAATACATAAAAATCACAGTATGGCATCTAAACAGTCTAAATATATTATTTCGAATCTTTGGAATGCTGTTACATCCATGACATTTTCTGCACAAGGGCAAAGCTTGTGGGAGTATTGTTTTGATTAAAAAAAAAGATATTCATAATGGGACTTCTATGATGGGACATAAGAATTTACCATTAGACTCTTGACAACTTTGACAGCCATATCCACACCAGGAATTGTGTTTGTTAACTTTGATGTACTGCATAATTTAAATTATTGAATAAGGCCTGGATCAATTTGTTTGGTGCAATAAATAAATCTCAGTAGAGAGCAGGATCCTAGATCCCCCAATAATACCTTTGATCAGTCAACACAAAAGGTGTTTATGCTGGCTCCGCTTTTAGGCAGTGCCTAAATCTATATATTTTATTTTAAGCATAAACAAATCTATCATTTGGAGCAATGTCAAGATTGTAATGATCCGAGCTTTATAGAAGATGAAGGATAGTGTAGGTTGGATAGCGGAATAGTGTACTCCAAGCGTAGTGATTGAATACTGTTTATTGATAGTCGAGCTAAGGCTTATACGTGATTACAAATGGGTGCGGTTTTCTAGTATTGATTACAATGTCAATCAAATAATACAATAGGCTAATATCATTACAAAGATGGTCAACTATCTCGTAAACATTAGGCCAAGTAAGAATAAAAACAAGTTTATCGTCCTAGGGAGCATGCGGCCCTTTTAGTTATTATTTTTTATTAATTTTTTCTCCCTGGTTTATCAAAGATTTGTACGATTTACCAAGGAAATTTTCGCGATGTTGCGAACGGGTGAAAAAAAATCGTCAGAAAAGCCTTGAAACGGGAACGTCTGCCTGTATTTCAGTGCCCGGGCACCGCTAACGCACGAAATTTGAGCTTCTGAGGAACAAACAATCAAAAAAGCAGCAGAAATAACTAAATAAAAAATACAAATAAAGTTGATGCGGCCTTGAAAAAGGATGCGGGCGGGGACGATAAACATATCTTTTTTTACTTGGCCTTAACATAGAAATGTTATTTGACACTCTCCCCTTTTCTCCTCAGACGTTAAGATGAGAAATCTTTCATTTGGAAGTGCGTCTGCAGTGTTCTTGGCTTGCGGCATTCTCCTACTCAGCCATGCTCAATCCGATCAGTGCACTGGAAACAATCTAAGCCTCTCCATGAAAAGCCGGCTGGAGTGCGGGATATTCCAGACAGTGCTGACCAACCGAACCGGATGCATACGGACATGTCTGACAACCCTGAAATGTTTTTCGTTGAATTTCTACCGAAGTTTGACAAACGGCTCAGAGATCTGCTAACTAGTGGATGATGTGCAGAAAAAATAAAATACATGGATGTATGAAAAAGCACCACGGAGACCACACGGAAATCGAGGTAATGCCCCGTTTTCATATTTAAACAGCGCCACGGAGACCACACGGAAATCGAGGTAATGTCCCGTTTTCATATTTAAACAGTGCCACGGAGACCACACGGAAATCGAGGTAATGCCCCGTTTTCATATTTAAACAGTGCCACGGAGACCACACGGAGATCGAGGCAATGCCCCGTTTTCATATTTAAACAGTGCCACGGAGACCACACGGAAATCGAGGCAATGCCCCGTTTTCATATTTTAACAGTGCCACGGAGACCACACGGAGATCGACGTAATGCTCCGTTTTCATATTTAAACAGTGCCACGGGGACCACACGGAAATCGAGGTAATGCCCCGTTTTCATATTTAAACAGTGCCACGGAGATCACAAGGAAATCGAGGCAATGCCCCGTTTTCATATTTAAACAGTGCCACGGAGACCACACGGAAATGGACGTAATGCCCCGTTTTCATAATTAAACAGTGCCACGGAGACAACACGGAAATGGATGTAATGCCCCGTTTTCACATTTAAACAGTACCACGGGGGCCATTTTTGTAATGCATTTGCATTTTTAAATAGCTATTTTTAGAAGTCGTCGTCGATCAATGCCTCATGTAAAAAAATCTTAAAATTTTTTTTCCCTGTTTACGGCAATTAACATAAAAAGTGTTTTAAAAATAAAACAAAACGCATACCTCCGAACCTTAGAAGTCGTCGTTAAATCATGTAGGGAAGACGGCTCACTCTTGGAGGGGGGGGGGGGGGGGGTCTTCAAGTACCCGAGGTCACCAGCCACGACCGTGTCCTACGCTCCGGGCTTCACGACATTCTACTACTTGTGACAATTTATGTATGTGAAAAATTATAAAAATCGGAACCTGTTCAAGACAAAGGTACTTGAGATATATACCCCGTTTAATATGTATTCTTTCTAGGGCAGAGAAGGTAAACCTCACACTAGGGGATTACATGGGAGTACAAATCTCGCCGGAAACGGTTATTTCACATTTTTCCAACACTCTCCACGTTGCCTTTGACGGATAATTGCTTCTCACATTTGGTGGTTAATATTAATCCGCAATTTGTATTCAGGATTACAAGCCGTGTCACCCACTAAAAAAGTGCAAGTTGTTTACACGCAAAGGTCAGTTGGTTCACAGGCAGGCGGATGGACTGGTAGGCTGTTAACATATACCCATTTTTGTCATTCATCCTGACAGCTCTCGACGATAATTGGTACCAGCTCGGGTCCAAGAAGTTCAAGGCATTTTCCAAGCAAAAGACCTGGGAGAAAGCTCGGGCAGCCTGTGGCGGTATAGGCGCCAGCCTCGCTTCGGTGACTAATGAGATTGAAAGTCAGCTGATTGGTCAAGTGATGTTGTCTCTTATCAAAATTGGTAAGTGATGACAATAATACATCTCATTGTCTTCAAGAACTATGTCACTCACAGTTTATTGATCTTCCAAAGATGTGAAGGAGACGTTTTCCCCAATGGCTTACTGGAAGCTAGATGGAACAGACCCCCCATCGTCTGGCTTGAGGTAAGAGGCGTGGGTAGGAAGGGGGGGGTAGGGGCATAGGCACAACATGTCTAGGGTTGGGCTTCTTGGTAGCGCTACCAAGATCCTTTGCGGCCCGAAAAGTGCTGGACCCTGGAGGATGTACAGAGGCTATACTTAAATAAATTCCCAACTTTTAGACATTATTAAAAATTTAATAAAAATTTTATAGCAAAACATGTGACAACATGTTTTTTTTTTTTGCGCTTCTTGCGCAAATATTCTACGAACTCTCGTCAATAATGTCCAACTGCTAAACCGCTTTCTAGCTAACGTCATTCAAACTAACGTAATCACATTTGTTGCTTTTTGATTGCTTAGCACTTTGCAAAAGCATGGCGTGTTTTAAGCCATTTCATTGCTTGCCAATGAAAAGGCTTCAAAGATTTGGAATGACAGAATCCAGAAGACAATTTTGAATTAATCAATTAATCAATTAAAATGTGGTGGAAATGGTAGGCAAGAATTCGCAGAATAATAAAAACCGCAGTAAAAGCGCTTTCCACTAAATATGTCTCAATATATTTTGTACGACTTGACAAAAAATTTTTTAGGTATGGCTACTGTTAAAGATACGCGATGTTATTTAGCGCAATTTTACTTAAAAGTGATGCCAACACATTTGATTGAGAGCAGAGTGTGACACTGAATTGCAGAAAAAAAAATGTTTGAAGTGTTATTTTTTCGTAGTCTTGTTGGCAATGTGGAGGAAATGGTTTAAAGGTTATAAAAGGTTAAACGTGTTGATAAAGGTGTTGTATTTTCGTAGACTTGCTGGCAATGTGGAGTACGTCCAAGACGAGGACATCAAAACCACCGTTCTTTACTTCCCCGGCACTCCAGGCGACTACGCCACCACACCTCGCTACGACTTCAGCTCCATCAGCGTGACCATCGCCATGTGGGTCAAAGCGTTCGAGATGAACAACACGTACCTCTACTCGTACTGGGACAGGGGAAAATACGTTTTCCGCCTCGAAATGTCAAGACATAAAAACTTGGTATTCACTTTGTTCGGAAGCGCTACTTCTATCAGCGGAGGGTATGTCGAGACAGTGGAATAGATGTATTGATATCGTGGTGGGTAGTGGAATAGGTGTATTGATATCGTGGTGGGTAGTGGAATAGGTGTATTGATATCGTGGTGGGTTGTGGGATGGGTGCATTGATATAATGCGCAATCATCATTATCAACATCACACTTTAGCATAGTCTTTATATGCCTTTATCAATATCATTATTACTGTCATCATCATCATCGTCGTCATCATCATCACCATCATCATCATCATCATATTCATCATCATCATTATCATACTAATCACCATCATCATCATCACCAGATCCCTTATTCTAAACAAGTGGCACTTCATAGCCGGAGTCTGGAACAAGGATACGTTAGACGCCAGTATTTTCATAGATGGCGTCACAGTCAAGCAGCAGAACATGGCGGGTGAAAGCGTGCAATCCAGTGCTGGTGTTACGGAATACTTCATCGGATGGAGAAAAGACGCTGGGTACCCAATACATGCACGCATAGCCCATTTGATGCTGTTCGACAAAGCGATTTCAACAGAGAGATTGAATCTGGTTCAAGGTACGATAAAAATCATAACACCACTTCTATTTAATACATTTCTGCATTGTCGGCCGATAGGGGGAGAGGATCCACCTCTCCTAAAGGGGTAAATAGAAGGTTTGCGTTCGCCTTGGTTTCAGATATTGGGAAAATTATAGGATGGTAAAACTGCAACCTTATTTTAGGTTGTATGTGTGTAAAATTATCATAACATGATCTTATTCTCGTTCCTAATAGAAGCTACTGACGGCAAAGAAGTTTGGCTTGGTCTTAATGACAAGACAACCGAAGGAAACTTCTTCTGGCAAGATTCTGAGCCTGCAAGCTACCAAAACTTCGCCCCAGGCTGTGTAGTTGCGAGGGACTCGGACGAGGGAAAGTGGGCAGACACCTTGTGTGACGTCAAGCGTCCATACATCTGCATGAAACCAGCGTGAGATTGCAAGCAAAAACCAGCGAATTTCAACATGAACCTAAAAAATAATTTGGGGAATTGTACAGCAGGATTAAAAACGTTGTGATATTATGGCAACATTGCCAAATTATGAGGCTTATTTTGTTTTCAAGACTCTACAGTCCAACCTTTTCACAGCTGTTTAGGTTTATTCTGAATATTGGAATATCTTTATATTATTTTAGGCTTTACCCTTATATTATTGTAGGCTTTATCCTTTTATTATTGTAGACTTTATCCTTATATCATTGTAGGTTTTCTCCCTATTTTATTTCAGGCTGTAGCAATTTAATGGAGCTGTTTTTATACTAGTATCCGTTATATTTTAGTGAAACTACCGGAGTTTGTGCTGCCCGAATTGAAATCTAATTTCCTGGTAGTCATGCGTCACAAAATTTGGATCAGGAGACAACATCTCTGGATTTGATTTTTTTTGACGGGACTGGCTCTTATGTATATATGAAAATATATAGCGAATAGAGGGGCGGGGAGGGGGTGGGGTGGGAAAGGGAATAAAGAGACATTATGACACCTTATATAATCTCCTACTCTAGCTCACCCAACTGTACTCTAGCTCACCCTACTATAGCTCACCCTACTGTACTCTAGCTCACCCTACTCTAGCTCACCCTGCTCTACTCTAGCCCACCCTACTCTAGCTCACCCTACTCTAGCCCACCCTACTCTAGCCCATCCTACTCTAGCCCACCCTACTCTAGCCCATCCTACTCTAGCTCACCCTACTCTAGCTCACCCTACTCTAGCCCACCCTACTCTAGCTCACCCTACACTAGCTCACCCTACTCTAGCTCACCCTACACTAGCTCACCCTACTCTATCTCACCCTACTCTAGCCCATCCTACTCTAGCTCACCCTACTCTAGCTCACCCTACTCTAGCTCACCCTACTCTAGCCCACCCTACTCTAGCCCATCCTACTCTAGCTCACCCTACACTAGCCCACCCTACTCTAGCCCACCCTACTCTAGCCCACCCTACTCTAGTCCACCCTACTCTAGCTCACCCTACTCTAGCCCACCCTACTCTAGCTCACCCTACTCTAGCCCACCCTACTCTAGCCCACCCTACTGTAGCCCACCCTACTCTAGCCCACCCTACTCTAGCTCACCCTACTCTAGCCCACCCTACTCTAGCCCACCCTACTCTAGCTCACCCTACTCTAGCCCACCCTACTCTAGCCCACCCTACTCTAGCTCATTTACTCTAGCTCACCCTAATCTAGCTCACCCTACTCTAGCCCATCCTACTCTAGCCCACCCTACTCTAGCCCACCCTACTCTAGCCCACCCTACTCTAGCTCACCCTACTCTAGCTCACCCTACTCTAGCTCACCCTACTCTAGCTCACCCTACTCTAGCTCACCCTACTCTAGCTCACCCTACTCTAGCTCACCCTACTCTAGCTCACCCTACTCTAGCTCACCCTACTCTAGCTCACCCTACTCTAGCCCACCCTTCTCTAGCTCACCCTACTCTAGCTCACCCTACTCTAGCCCACCCTACTCTAGCTCACCCTACTCTAGCTCACCCTACACTAGCCCACCCTACTCTAGCTCACCCTACTCTAGCTCACCCTACTCTAGCTTACCCTACTCTAGCCCACCCTACTCTAGCCCACCCTACTCTAGCTCACCCTACTCTAGCTCACCCTACTCTAGCTTACCCTACTCTAGCCCACCCTACTCTAGCCCACCCTACTCTAGCTCACCCTACTCTAGCTTACCCTACTCTAGCCCACCCTACTCTAGCCCACCCTACTCTTGCTCACCCTACTCTAGCTCACCCTACTCTATCTCACCCTACTCTAGCTCACCCTACTCTAGCTCACCCTACTCTAGCTTACCCTACTCTAGCCCACCCTACTCTAGCCCACCCTACTCTAGCCCACCCTACTCTAGCCCACCCTACTCTAGCTCACCCTACTCTAGCTCACCCTACTCTAGCTCACCCTACACTAGCCCACCCTACTCTAGCTCACCCTACTCTAGCCCACCCTACTCTAGCTCACCCTACTCTAGCTTACCCTACTCTAGCTCACCCTACTCTAGCTCACCCTACTCTAGCTCACCCTACTCTAGCTAACCCTACTCTAGCTCACCCTACTCTAGCTCACCCTACTCTAGCTCACCCTACTCTAGCTCACCCTATTCTAGCCCACCCTACTCTAGCTCACCCTACTCTAGCTCACCCTACTCTAGCTCACCCTACTCCTCACCATCACCCTACTCTAGCTCACCCAACTCTAGATCACCCTACTCTTGCTCACCTGGGCACCAGAGTGGGTGTCCTTATACCTCATTGGTAACAATGACCTGTGAGGAATATCATACTATGTATATACGATGATATATAGCGAACAATTACAGTCTATACGAATTAGTTGCAATCTAATGTGCTGGACTAGTTCGTGTAATCAACTTGTTTAACGAATAACTTTTTGGTTTCGTAGCGACAATCATGAACATATTCCTATGTTTATATGTAAACATGTAAAATCGCAATGCTTTATGTTAACTTTGTATAAATCCACTCACATACTATCACGGCTCCCGTACTCACTATCTATTGACTGTATTGAGAAATAGATAGTGAGTAGCGGAAAAGCCGGCGTTTTCACAAAAACATAAAAAAGCACAAAAAGTGAGAGTACTCATTCTCGTTTCCTATGAGTCGCGCCTCGTTGACTATCTATTGACTCATAGAAAACTCGAACTCGTAGTCAAATTGTTAAATATACAATATCAATGTTTATATGTCAACATATACAATAGCAAATAGTGGAAGATGTTGGACTAATTCATGTAATCAACGACTAATAAATATGTATTCAAAACTACTTCTCCTTCTCGCTGCGCCAGTCTCATGTTTTCATCCGTGGTGTGACAAAGTGGTATTAGTAAAGAAGTCTTTGAAGAAAAATATTGCTGCCCCCATCATGACAGAGAAGAATGAAAAAAATATATTTTTTTCAATGAAAATAAGCCATTTTAAGATAAAAATTTTAAGCGCTGAGTAAGTTGCTTATTTGTTGTTGTTATTTTGACGCCAAAAGAAGGAGCACGCGAGAGTTTGCGAACCAAAAAGTCACGTGACTCCATAGAGCAAGTCGCCTATCAAAGGCAGCTACGCCGTGTCACAAGATCATAAAAGTGGTTAATTTTTGTTATCAAACACGTGACTGTTCACTGAATTTTAATCTCTAATTCCTTTTACTGTTTCTTACAGAACTTGCCGCCTTATTCTTGTGGCATCATTGCATTACACCTGATACGTAAATATTGACGCGCTTTTTTGCTAAAGTTACCAGCTGTGTAAGAAAATGTCGGATATGCTCGGATATTATTTACAAGGAACTACAAACAAATAGTAATTTAGCAAATCTGGTAATGTACCGCACTGATAACATACTAAATACCAGGGCTTGTAACATATAGAGGGGCCTCATTTATAGGGGCGATCGGTGGGGTGTTGTGTTTTACCTCTTTTTTTTTTTTATAACTCGCTGAGGATAACTCCGATAACGATTAAACTCGCGCAACACAAAACCCACTCCCGAACCTTTCAAATCAACATATCGTCATGACGTCACGATACATGCCACGTGACCCCAAATAAGATAAAAGGGGACTTCAGATTCACGACTGCGGAGGGACGACGACGGCGCACACGTTGCATTTCTCCGCGCGCTAAAAGAAAAATGTGGTAGCGCGCGCTGATATCTTGCGTGTGCGCCGTCATAGACTCTCCGCCGCGGCAATAAGAAATATGTCTGTCTGTCTGCACAGCAATTCATGCTTGCCCTTTGAAGCAAATGATCCCATGGATTATTACACAATATACGAATAAATGTTTCTACAAATAAATCTGCATCACGATAACTGTCAATCGGTTATGCCATGATTAGCGACTCGATACGCTCCCTGTTCTTGAGATCCTCGGGTTTCGAAACCAGTGATTTCGCATTGTTAAACTTTGAAATGCACTTGAAGGCCTGTACTACAAATCCATTACACGAGAAAAGGCCTTTAAGGTACGTATTATATATACCGCACCTTTCTCAAACAAGTTTCAGACTCCCAATCCCGAAATATTTGATCCCGATGCCCTACACCATTACTAGAGAAAAACTAAATAACCTGCCCATCAAATCAAACGGTTAATTCCATATAAACAACATATTCCCTTGCTACAAGTATAGGCATTTTACGCGAAATGGTTTGAGGGTAATTTTGATATTAAAGGAGGGTGCTTTAACTGTCATTCAAAGTTCAATCGTACATTTTAAAGGTTTTTTTGTAGGCCCATAGCCAGAGGTTTTCAAAGTTATATCATATTTGCTTCTAGAGTAAAACATTTATTTCCTTGAGCAGAAATACTGGTAATGCTACTTATAAAGACGCCAGAAATGTTTCCCGCTAAATTTAATTAACGTTAGATCTAAAATAATTGACACTCTCGGCCAGTCAGAACGCGATTTAACTCATATTTGCATAAAACGTTTACTGAGTGAATGTTTATGGAGCCAACAATAAATCATCATAAAAATTAACAATTATTAATTGAAGTATCCTATACGATAACTGGACGATGAAGCGGAATTTTTTATTTCTCACCTATAATGTATTTTTCACACGTAGAGTGTCGTTATGGTTACGGTGTTGCGTGACGCGGTAATTCTTTTGATGGCTATACCTCTTGTCACACACTCGAGCACGCAGGAATCCCGCCCTCTGCCTGTTGTATTCCACTCACCACATATAAAAAACCAGTCCTTGGAAATTTGCGGTAAGTTCAGGAATAATGATAGTGATAATGATAATGATAATGATAATGATAATGATAATGATAATGATAATGATAATGATAATGATAATGATAATGATAATGATAATGATAATGATATTGATATTCATAATGATAATGATAATGATAATGATAATGATAATGATAATGATAATGATAATGATAATGATAATGATAATGATAATGATAATGATAATGATACTACTACTACTACTACTACTACTACTACTACTACTACTACTACTACTACTACTAATAATAATAATAATAATAATAATAATATGGACTATTTGATAGACTTGACTAGTTGTGGAATCTGAAAAACAATCTTCAATAGAAATAAATATTGGACCATAGATGATTACGGTAATAATTCGAATAAGCCTTCACTCAAACAAGAACCTCCCCGCTCAGAACAAACAACCCGCCTAAGTGAGTGAATAGATAAATAAATATTGTTTTCCGGTCAGGAACTTTATCACATTTTCTACTCGACAGGCCCAGACCCTTCGTTTGCCTTATCTGCCTCGCCAAAAGACTTCAAGCCAGGACAATCGATCACCATAACATTTACGATCACCCCACGTGAGTGCTCAGTTAAGTGTTTTTTAATCTAAAAATACCGAGTCAAAAAAGCAACCATTTTCATCGACTAGCATCCGTTTCCATCTCAAGCTAGTATCAGAAGACATAATTTCAATCAAATGTCATCAGCACCCTTTACAAACCTGATCACGCCGAGCATACTATGATAATACCTCATCCATACCTTACAAACCAACAGCCTATGCATTACTCCGTCCAAACCCAAACCTTTTAAGGCCACTCCATCCCCCCAAATCTGACCACACTCTGCGTATATGATTATTGCTGGAATTTGAATCACGTTGAAGGACATTTCTGTATCCTCGTCTTAGAGGAAGATGTTCTGTCTATGGTTTGTGGTGCTCAAATACTCCTCAACGGTCTGATGTTTCTTACTACCTACCAAGTAAACGTTTGCGCCGAGGAGAGAGCTGGGATAAAGTGTCCTCTTCTGAAGGGAGGTATGGTGGCCCATCGTTATCATAGCATTTCTCAAACATGGAAAAAAATCGGAGAAAAAATATTCAAGAAGTAAAAATCTAAGGAAAAAAAGATAAACTAAATAAAAATGCGAAAAAAAATAGACAAATTATAAAAAAACTTATTTGAAAATTCTAGTAAGAAAAAAAATTACGGGAAAAATCTAGTAAGAAAAAATGTATAAAAAACTAGTATTAAAAAATTAAAAACTTCTAGTAAGAAAAAAAAGTTGAAAAAAAATGAATAGGAAAAAAAAGTTTAAAACCAATTCTTTAAGAAGAAAAAAATGTTTGAAAAAAACTTTAATAAAAATCTAGTAAGAAAAAATGTATAAAAAAACTAGTATTAAAAAATTAAAAACTTCTAGTAAGAAAAAAAAGTTGAAAAAAAAATGAATAGGAAAAAAAAAGTTTAAAACCAATTCTTTAAGAAGAAAAAAAATGTTTGAAAAAAACTTTATGAAAAAAAAAATCTATAAGAAAAAAAAAGCTGGAGAAAAAAGTTGTTTGCTCGCCCATGGTTATCATAGCCCTCGTTACATGTTCAGCGGAGGTTCTTCGGTAAGTACTTCATGTAACCATACTCTGTCGGAAACTTGGTCGAACAAAATGGCGAAGTGACTAAGATCGTTTTTACCTGCTAGATTTTCCCTTGTATCTCTCTTGATATTGGCCTGTTTATTCGCGAAGTAACTAAGATCGTTTTTACCTGCGAGATTTTCCCTTGTATCTCTCTTGATATTGGCCTGTTTATTCGCGAAGTGACTAAGATCGTTTTTACCTGCTAGATTTTCCCTTGTATCTCTATTTGATCTATTTATATTGTCCTGTTTATTCGCGATTCGGTGTGATTTGTTCTTGATACAAAAACAACTCGGCCACGAGACACACACAGACGCGAATGACTACGATTAAAGAGGAGAAAGCTCTACTCGCGGGGTGGATCGTTTTGCTTTCAAGGCAATTAATAATAATGTTCTTTTCAGATTTCTTTGTTTGTTTTTTTTCGTTAACAATCAACGATTGTCGCTTTCCTTAACGGCGTAAAAGAGCCTGGGGCGAGCAAGCGGGAGACCTCCCCCCCCCCCCCCCAAAAAAAAAAATGGTGAAGAGTTGAGAGCGATACAGATGTGCACGTGTGGATTGGATATTCCCAAACAAAACAAAGCTTATTTCAATACCCAGCGTTCCGTTCGCACCCTGCAACACTAAAGACCCTTTAAACAAGAACCTGCGATAAACTAAGCGGGTACGTGGTGATCCCTGTAGGCCACGTCAGAGCTCCACGAATATCGAACAAGCAGAGCCGCTACAGATTAGCACAAGAAAAACGAACTGATTGGAATTTTTTTCTGTTCCAAAAACATTCGAAGTGGCTCGCGTTTGTTTAAAAAGACACCATTTAAGTGGCACGCGTGAAAAAAAAAAAAAAAAAAAAACGTAAGGTGAAAGTCTTATTGCTTCAAAACCTGAAGAAGACTAAAAACATATGTATATACTGTTTTCACTATCGATGGCTAAAGGCATAATTTTGAACTTGAACTTTGCCGATAGCGCACCTCGGCCTTCGCGCGCGCAGAGGGTTCCCAATATTCGAAAATAAAACATTTCCGAATAACCAACAATGAGAGCCGGCTAGCAGGCTATCTTTAAGCTGGAATGACGACATACACCAGGCACGCGCCTTAAACCTAAGGCCTAAAGCCTAAACCGCAGGTCCTTAGGTTTAACCAGCACGAATTTTGAATTCTATCCATGATATCTTCGCAGTGACCTACACCTACTCGACATCACATGGAATAGAGGCAGTGAGGTTCTTACCGCAGGTAACACGATAAGTTTAGCCACCGGTTCGGTTCTTGTAAGTTGTATCAGACTTTTTGGTATCAGCATTTAAAAAGTCGGATACGAGAAATGTTCAAACGGCTATTTATTTCAAGAGCACTCCATTGCCTATCCATTGGGTGTCTTCATGGGCACCCTGTGGCATTTTTATCGCGCGGCCTGGGCCGTGTTTTTCACGCCCACCGTCCTTATGTTCACATCCTCGGGGACCCAGAGCAGTTGCCCAGGGCGTCTTTCAGTGCTCTTCCTTTCTCGCGCGCTCCGCTCCCTGTGTTCTCGATCTCCGCGACGCCCTGGGTCAGGGCTAGTATAGTGACAAGGGTATTACGTTGACAGGGCTAGTATATTGACAAGGGTATTACGTTGCCAGGGATGGAATATTGACAAGGTTATTGCGTCGTCAGGGCTAGTATATTGACAAGGGTATTGCGTTGTAAGGGCTGGTATATTGACAAGGGTATTGCGTTGCTAGGGCTGGTATATTGACAAGGGTATTGCGTTGCTAGGGCTGGTATATTGACAAGGGTATTGCGTTGCTAGGGCTGGTATATTGACAAGGGTATTACGTCGTCAGGGCTTATATATTTACAAGGTTTTTTGTTTTTGTTTTCAGGGCCGGTACAATATCCAGTATCAGTGTAAAGACCAAGATGACGTCCCCATCTTATGTTTGTCTTGGGCTCTGTCTTGGGTGTTCTAGTTTTTTACACGTGACGAGGAACAATGCACCTTCGACGAAGAACAACGCCCAATACGGTTACTCTTTAATCGAACTTATAAACCTAAACTGCTGTGATACTTGGTTCAGTGCCTATTAATTCGCTGCCAGGTTCTAATGCAGGCTTGTTTTGTATTTTGTTTTTGATGAGTATTATAAAAAAAACTCCACAAAGTTCTTGACCTAAGCCAAGGCGAGTGCAAGGCGAGAGAATATCCATCGCGGTTACATTAGTGAAAAAGTGGCTAGTATTGGCTAATGTAGACATTTGGAATTTTAAGTGGGAGCCTTAAAGAAACGCATTCCTATCTTCTAAATCGCCCTAAAACCAGCCTACAAGTTTGAAGGGAGGGAGAAGGGGGGGGAGTCCCCTACCCTAATACCACCCTACGGGCCTAGAAGGGGGGGGTCCCTACCCGTAAACCAGCCTGAGGTTTGAAGCCTCTTTTTCAAGATGGCGGCCAATAAATCCCTACCGACGTACACACTAGGGCTGTGGAAAAGAGTGGACTTCTAATCTGAAATGCAATGCCCTAAAAAAGAAGTTGACCGCGTGGGATGGAAAAAAGAGGTTTTCTGTCTGTCTGAAACTCAATGTTTGTAACTGAATCATGAAGCCTCTGACTAACGAATAACCTCTCTAATAATTACTTACGAAGGCCGTTGATTTGAAAAGAAAAAAAGCGATGAAACATTTAAGAGCAGATGTGCCCCCCCCCCCCCCCGCCTCGCAATATCACGACCTAATCAATAATCACCATGAACTATCCGTTTATAGAGAAATCACCGCAGTTCATTTGCACAATATGTGTCGCTTGGTATCATGGACCCTTTCAATCATATAGATCATTTGAAGCCACATTCGCCTACCAAATTCTGTGATTTGTCGTTGCCCATCTAAAATCTGCAAATCTGATAATCATCTTCAATAGAATATCAAGCAATTTCCATCAATAGGCATCAATATTCTACAATGCGCAGGCCTGGTTGGCATTCTGTAGAGAAAAAGAAGGTTCGAGAAGTTATTTCTAGGAATTCATCTAAGCCCCACGGCCCTTCTCACTTGAACCAAGGTCTCCTCAGCAAGCAGCCTGGCCTTCTCTGCCCCAGTCTCTAGCACATTGCTTACAAGGCCTGGATCCTTAGACAGACTCTGAATGTTTTCTCTGATTGGCTGCAAAGTGTGTATCACTAGGTCTGTCAGTTGTTGTTTGAACCTTGCCTTGGAGTGCTCCGTGTCCTGGTATCTCACGCTTATAGCCTCAGGGGACTCGTTACTGAGCGCGGCGTATACCCTAATAAGGTTGCTCAAGCCAGGACGAGTGCCCGGATCATAACAAATGTACGGCTCCGAGTCTGTGACGGCTCGTCTGATCTTGGCAGCAATCTGGTCAGCGGTATCCGTCAGCTCGATCCTAGAGGAGGGGACTGGGTCCGACTTGCTCATTTTCTTGGTAGGATCACGTAGACTCATAACACGCTGGGTGCTGCCTTATATGAAACATCAATCAATTTACATAGACACATCATGTACTTGGTGGATGCTACCTTATATGGGAAGCAATCAATTTACATAGACAAGTGATGTGCTGGGTGCTACCTTATATGGAAAGCAACCAATTTACATAGACACATAATGTACTTGGTGGATGCTACCTTATAAGGGAAGCAGTAAATTTACATAGACACATGATTTGCTGGGTGCTACCTTATATGGGAAGCAATCAATTTAAATAGACACATGGTGAGCTGGGTGCTACCTTATATCGAAAGGAATCGATTTACATAGACACATGGTGAGCTGGGTGCTACCTTATATGGAAAGCAATCGATTTACATAAACACATGATGTGCCGGCTGGGTGCTACCTTACGACAAAACAATGCCTTAATTAGAAAACTATTTCTCCTCTCACAACTACATTTGTGGTCCATGGAAGTAATGATCATATTCATAGCCTGTGTAGCTGGGGGTTTTGTTGAGTTTCAAAGCAGTTCTTTTACACCATGAATGCCACGAAATTGTTTACGCAGACTAGCAGATTAACCATTAACAGACTATTATACTATCTTAAATATAGCATGGGGTGTTGTGGGTAACCATTACCTAATATGGCATGGGGTGTGTTGGGGGTAACCCTTGCCTAATATGGCATGGGGTGTTGGGGGTAACCCTTACCTAATATGGCATGGGGTGTTGGGGGGTAACTCTTACCTAATATGGCATGGGCTGCCGGGTTACCCCTTACCTAATATGGCATGGGGTGTTGGGGTGACATTCACTCTTATAATACCCGTTATGCAGCAAATGACAATCTATACAAAGCTCGTTTTAGGACAAATACTGGTAAACAAACACTTTCTGTTATAGCGACTAATCTCTGGGAAAAACTGCCCCGGGACCTAAAACAACTTAATAAAAATATGTTTTGCAAAAAGGCCGAAAATTATCTATTATTAAAACAAAATGGAACTCTTGACATAAAATTCTAACCCTCCCCATGTGTGCTTCTTGCTATGTGTTTTGTGTGCTTTTTCGCTTGTTTATATTTTTTGTATGTGTGTTCTAAGGCTACATTTTTCAATTCACTACAAGTTCTGGCTAGGGACCCAACTCGAAAACCATTTTGGTTCATTTAGGCTCTAGGCATTTCCTTACAATTATACTATTATATTTCTTCCTGGACTGACTAAAAAATTAAACATAGGAAATTGAAATGAGATATAGTCTCGAATACAAATAATGTATAAATTAAGAATTATGGAAATGGGAATAAAGTATTGATTGATTGATTGATTGATTGTTGGGGGTAACCCTTACCTAATATGGCATGGGGTGTTGGGGGTAACCCGTACCTAATATGGCATGGGGTGTTGGGGGTAACCCGTACCTAATATGGCATGGGGTGTTGGGGGTAACCCGTACCTAATATGGCATGGGGTGTTGGGGGTAACCCTTACCCAATATGGCATGGGATGTTAGCGGTAACCCTTACCTAATATGGCATCTTGTGTTGGGGGTAACCCTTACCTAATATGGCATCTTGTGTTGGGGGTAACCATTACCCAATATGGCATGGGATGTTGGCTGTAACCCTTACCCAATATGGCATGGGGTGTCGGGTTACCCCTTACCTAATTTGGCATGGGGTGTTGGGTTACCCCTTACCTAATTTGGCATGGGGTGTTGGGTTACCCCTTACCTAATATGGCATGGGGTGTTGGGGGTAACCCTGACCTAATATGGCATGGGCTGTCGGGTTACCCCTTACCTAATATGGCATGGGATGTTGGGGGTAACCCTTACCTAATATGGCATGGGTGTTGGGGATAACGCTTACCTAATATGGCATGGGGTGTTGGGGGTAACCCTTACCTAATATGGCATGGGTGTTGGGGGTAACCCTTACCTAATATGGCATGGGATGTTGGCGGTAACCCTTACCTAATATGGCATGGGGTGTTGGCGGTAACCCTTACCTAATATGGCATGGGTGTTGGGGGTAACCCTTACCTAATATGGCATGGGGTGTTGGGGGTAACCCTTACCTAATATGGCATGGGTGTTGGGGGTAACCCTTACCTAATATGGCATGGGATGTTGGCGGTAACCCTTACCTAATATGGCATGGGGTGTTGGGGGTAACCCTTACCTAATATGGCATGGGTGTTGGCGGTAACGCTTACCTAATATGGCATCTTGTGTTGGGGGTAACCATTACCAAATATATCATGGGAAGTTGGCGGTAACCCTTACCTAATATGGCATGGGTGTTGGGGGTAACCCTTACCTAATATGGCATGGGTGTTGGGGGTAACGCTTACCTAATATGGCATGGGGTGTTGGGGGGTAACCATTACCTAATATGGCATGGGAAGTTGGCGGTAACCCTTACCTAATATGGCATCTTGTGTTGGGGGTAACCCTTACCTAATATGGCATGGGTGTTGGCGGTAACCCTCACCTAATATGGCATGGGGTGTTGGGGGTAACCCTTACCTAATATGGCATGGGTGTTGGCGGTAACCCTTACCTAATATGGCATGGGGTGTTGGGGTAACCCTTACCTAATATGGCATGGGTGTTGGGGGTAACCCTTACCTAATATGGCATGGGTGTTGGGGGTAACGCTTACCTAATATGGCGTGGGATGTTGGGGGTAACCATTACCTAATATGGCAGTTGGGGTTACCCCTTACCTAATATGGCATGAGGTGTTGAGGTTAACACTTACCTAATATGGCATGGGGTGTTGGGGGTAACCATTACCTAATATGGCAGTTGGGGTTACCCCTTACCTAATATGGCATGAGGTGTTGAGGTTAACACTCACCTAATATGGCATGGGGTGTTGGGAGTAACACTTACCTAATATGGCATGAGGTGTTGAGGTTAACACTTACCTAATATGGCATGGGGTGTTGGGTTACCCCTTACCTAATATGGCATGGGGTGTTGGGGGTAACCCTGACCTAATATGGCATGGGCTGTCGGGTTACCCCTTACCTAATATGGCATGGGATGTTGGGGGTAACCCTTACCTAATATGGCATGGGTGTTGGGGGTAACGCTTACCTAATATGGCATGGGGTGTTGGGGGTAACCCTTACCTAATATGGCATGGGTGTTGGGGGTAACCCTTACCTAATATGGCATGGGATGTTGGCGGTAACCCTTACCTAATATGGCATGGGGTGTTGGCGGTAACCCTTACCTAATATGGCATGGGTGTTGGGGGTAACCCTTACCTAATATGGCATGGGGTGTTGGGGGTAACCCTTACCTAATATGGCATGGGTGTTGGGGGTAACCATTACCTAATATGGCATGGGATGTTGGCGGTAACCCTTACCTAATATGGCATGGGGTGTTGGGGGTAACCCTTACCTAATATGGCATGGGTGTTGGCGGTAACGCTTACCTAATATGGCATCTTGTGTTGGGGGTAACCATTACCTAATATGGCATGGGAAGTTGGCGGTAACCCTTACCTAATATGGCATGGGTGTTGGGGGTAACCCTTACCTAATATGGCATGGGTGTTGGGGGTAACGCTTACCTAATATGGCATGGGGTGTTGGGGGGTAACCATTACCTAATATGGCATGGGAAGTTGGCGGTAACCCTTACCTAATATGGCATCTTGTGTTGGGGGTAACCATTACCTAATATGGCATCTTGTGTTGGGGGTAACCCTTACCTAATATGGCATGGGTGTTGGCGGTAACCCTCACCTAATATGGCATGGGGTGTTGGGGGTAACCCTTACCTAATATGGCATGGGTGTTGGCGGTAACCCTTACCTAATATGGCATGGGGTGTTGGGGGTAACCCTTACCTAATATGGCATTGGTGTTGGGGGTAACCCTTACCTAATATGGCATGGGTGTTGGGGTAACGCTTACCTAATATGGCATGAGGTGTTGAGGTTAACGCTTACCTAATATGGCATGGGGTGTTGGGGGTAACCATTACCTAATATGGCAGTTGGGGTTACCACTTACCTAATATGGCATGAGGTGTTGGGGTTAACACTTACCTAATATGGCATGGGGTGTTGGGAGTAACACTTACCTAATATGGCATGAGGTGTTCAGGTTAACACTTACCTAATATGGCATGGGGTGTTGGGTTACCCCTTACCTTATATGGCATGGGGTGTTGGCGGTAACCCTGACCTAATATGGCATGGGGTGTTGAGGTTAACACTTACCTAATATGGCATGGGGTGTTGGGGGTAACACTTACCTAATATGGCATGAGGTGTTGAGGTTAACACTTACCTAATATGGCATGGGGTGTTGAGGTTAACACTTACCTAATATGGCATGGGGTGTTGGCGGTAACCCTGACCTAATATGGCATGGGGTGTTGAGGTTAACACTTACCTAATATGGCATGAGGTGTTGAGGTTAACACTTACCTAATATGGCATGGGGTTGCATAAAGAAGTTCCCATATGTCTGGTTGTAGATGCGAGCAAGCTCTCTTGTCAGCTCCAGGTGCTGTAGTTGGTCTTCACCAATAGGAACATGTGTAGCCCTTCAAAAAAACCCAGTCAGCTGTGAATACTCTCGTCCCTCTTCTATGAAAGAGCTAGTGTAATACTCCTTACCTATACAGCAGAATATCTGCAGCCATTAGCACCGGGTAGGCATAGAGGCCAAGACATGTCCGTGCTTTTGTCTGATTGGTTTTACTCTGTTAAAACAAAGATTCAAGCACAATGAAACGTGTTTTTTGTTTTGTTTTATAGAGTAATATACAGAGATTCTCATTGCACAGGAAAGGAACAAACAAAAATGGTATAATATTCTTCCCTGGGTATTGTTATTCATGAGATGGTTATAAGGGATGGGAAATCACTCTGGCCTGTACAATGCCTGAGACCAGGCGAAAGTGTATTGCGTGCAGGCAAACACGACTTCTCACCTGGTTGGGAGGGTAGGTCACCCATGTTATGTTTGGCAGACTCGAGAGAAGTGACAAATGGTTGATATGTATCATGCTATTATAGTCAACAGTCAATCCCCAGGGAAATCTATTACCATGCAAACTGAGATTGCATAGGTTTTCTATTATTATTATAATTATTATCAATTATCATTATTGGGACCTTCCACTGATGCATGCGGCTCAGATTTCCTGTGGGGGCCAGGCAGCTAAGGACCCAAGCCAGCTCAGCATGCTGGGAAACCTAACAGAAAAAAAGACATGGACAGTAATTGTAATAACAATTGTAATTGCAATTTTAACCTCTCGGGGGGGGGGGGGGGGGGGGGGAGGTTGCTAGTTTCATAGGAAGGCAGTGATATTTGGGATCTATGAAATTTGTGTGCTCCGTCTGGCAGTATATTTTTTCCAACTTGAAATAAACATGATAGATTGGCATCAGTATGTATAACATACAGCAGCAGATAGATTTGTGGATTTAGCTCCCATAAAATTCTTCTGAAAATCCAGTCTGAAGTGTTGAACCACTGGCCCTTCTTCAGTTCAGATTCATCACCTGAGATTGTTGGAACAGGATGCACCTATCTGGGTTGACTCCACTGGCTAGCAGACTTGTGGCCATGTTTAGGACACTTTGCTTGAGAACGCTAGGCTCCTGAGGCACGGTGATTGAGTGCAAGTCTGTTATGCTGTATATCACCCTAGCCTCACTCTCATGCTGCATGGAGACCCAGCTTTGGATCGCACCCAAGAAATTCCCAAGATGCATTGCTCCTGTTGGCTGGATTCCCGAGAAGATACATTTGGGTTTCCTGTGGAACTTTAAGAGAAAATGTTGCAGAGTAAACTGTTAATGAAACATCGAATGTCGAAATGTAATATGACGCCTGCCTTTTAGAGCGATCACACATTTTGTCACGCACCATGTCAAATGCACGATACAAATGTTTTGAATCGTTCGCAGCAGAGCGGAAAGGCAAGTAATGTTGTCTATGTGGTAACTTGACAAAGAATGCTGCTGAACGATAATAAGTAAGAGCGTCTGATAACAGGTAAGCAAACTGACAAAAATTTATCTAAAATATAAAAGTAGCTAACGAATTAACATTGGTTTCCGATGATCGATTGTCCCGGGGTGGTATAGGATAAATATAGTTAAAAAAAGGCGTAATAAAGGAGCTTATTTACCTCATAGATATTTTTTGACCCAGAATACTGACGAATAGTTCTCCTAAAACCAGGGAAAAGTTTATAATGATTTAAAATCCGTTTAAATTTCATAATGGAACATAAAAACACAACACATCCGCCATCTTGGACGAGGCGTTAATTTGGGACTGAGTTCTAGTTTGCCGCAGGGGTCCTGGGATTGCGTTGGAGGCCTTTGTAAATCGCGGGCTCAATGACATCATCGATTCTGTTTTTAGTTCTGACAAAAACATAAACTGATTCCAAATAGCTTCAAAAATCGTCAAACTACGAATAAGAAGCTTACGCACCATCCTGGAATACAGCTGCATAAGATAGAAAAAGACATCTAAATCCTTAATATGTCAAGTCAGATGGAGAGTATCCTTTTTACATTGAGTAATTTGACGTTTTCTAGACTGTTGAACTAACAATAATTCTATTTCTAACGAATATTTTGGGTGCCTTGTATAGATTGTTCGGTTTCTTGCTAATTGTTACAAACGCATATATCATTTATCATTGACGATACTAAAATAGGTCAGGTTTTTATCGAAACTCTTCCTTTTCACTGATTTTATTTTGCTTTGTTGCAATGATTATGCATAAAAGGTATTCTATTCCCCGTTTGCTTCATAAACTGTATAAGTATATCCCCTACCCCCTCCACCAGGGCTTGTGTGAGTAGTAAAGGGGTTTTAGTGCTTCGTCTCAAAAAGAGGAAGTAATTTCTAATTATCCTCCCCCCCCCCCCTCCTACCTTCTCCAATAAGCCCTCCCTCTAATTTTTTTTCATATTCTCCGTAATCATGATGTATTGAGATATTCATTTCACTGATAGCATGATTCCTTGACTCCTTGTTAACTCAAGAGCACCTTTTTAACCTCAAGGTGAGGCCTGACTCTTGATGTGTCCATTTCATCTCACAGTGCCATGATTTTTACCTGTAGTCCCTTGAGAATATTCAGAAATCAGACTCGATGTCCATTACTGTATATGATCATTAAGTTTTTCAGAATGTACAATATTTAAACTTTTTGATTTTTTTTAGATCAATCCAAACGTGCATATATATTATGTCTTTTTGTATATCCCACTGTAGTCTAGAAAGTTATACAAACTATTGTTCTTGCTTCTTTTGGTTGATACGCCACAAATCAACAATCCTTTACTTTACAATAGATGTTTGCCCTGCTCGTGCATGTACGTAGTATTAGTTAATTCACAATTAATTAATTTTAGCCATTTACACTTTTTAGTTGCATGTGTTAATGTCAGACTTATTCTACATACAGTTTGCTGCAAAGAATTTAGAAAGAAATGCCAAGAAATGTGAAAAAGAGGAAAAGGCAGAGAAGCTCAAGTTGAAAAAGGTAGAAAAACATCTCTTATAATATTACCTAAAAGTAGAGCTCCAATGATACATGTTTTTTTTTGCTGTATCTTTCAGGCAATCCAAAAAGGGAATATGGAGGGGGCAAAGATCCATGGAGAAAACGCCATCAGACAGAAAAACCAGGTAGCGTGGTAAATAAAAGAAAAGCAAATGATGGATTGCTAAGTTAATAAATATATATTTATTGAAAGTATTCGTTTTGAAAAGACAAAGAACTGAAATAAATTGAGGAACAAAACTGACAATTTGATTTCATGCAATCTTTTTTTTGCAGTCTTTGAATTTCATGCCATGTGTCTCATATGTTTGTTGTCTTGTATATCATCCAATAGTTTCTTGTGTCGAACCTCATGTCTTATTGTTTGCAGTCCTTGAATTTTATGAGAATGAGTTCCAGGATTGATGCAGTTGCACAGCGAGTACAAACCGCTGTCACCATGAAACAGGTCAGTTGTCATGGCTATGATAGCACCTGATTGATTTCATTTGGTACAGATACATGCCTTAAATTGTATAACAATTTTTTTTGCATTTCTTAAATTTCACCTTTTGGGGATGGCTTCCATTTGGATTCCTTCTTTAATGCATAAAGCTTACGACATCTCTGTTCACAGGCTACTTTCTCCATGGGTGGTTTTGTTAGCTTACGACATCTCTGTTCACAGGCTACTTTGTGCCCGGTCGCACTAGCAAGATGTTCAGGAGATGTCAGGGACATTTAGGTGGACAAGTTTGTCCCATGACATCTACGCACTATATCAGATATTCTTAAATTAAGGTCACACTGGTTGCAACATCCGTGGATCACGAGCCCTAACAATAACATTGTATGTCATTCATCTGCGCTTCCTTTGCGCGCGGGAGATTCGAAGAGCAAATAGTCTCTGCATGCTGCACGTCTACATATTAAGTCATGAATAGAAAAAAATCTGCTGCTTTTGGTTTGGATGTACCTATACATCGTGCTGCGTTAGTCGGATGCATAGCTGTTACTGTTTCTCAGTTAATTGCAAATGTAGTTGTTTATTATGCACCGAAGGCGAAGACGTACATGTTTGGCTTAGAATTGACCGTTCCTCATGCCACCAGATTGTTGGAAATAAGGGATTTTGGTAGGGATTCACCTCTAGCTTTGAAGGCGAAGCGAAGGTTTCTATTTGAGACCATTTACATTTTTGTGTGAGTGACGTTCTTTGCACAATAATAATAAAAACAAACAGAGTTGCCCTGATATCAGGTAGATGCCCTGGGGCAGGACATCGGCTCCTTTGAAGTTTTGTCTCGACCAGCGAATTTGTCGTGTTGCATAAAAATGTAGGTCGCATTTGGCTTCGTAACATGTCACGGACATCTGTCAGTTTTTGAGCTTATCTAAACAGAGATGTCCTGAACATCTTAATAGTGCGACCGGGCCCTTTCTCCATGGGTGGTTTTGTTAGCTTACGACATCTCTGTTCACAGGTCACTTCCTCCATGGGTGGTGTTGTTAAATCAATGGACGCGGCACTCAAATCAATGAACCTGGAAAAGGTACTTTACAACTTCTTAAATTCCAGATAAACGTCTTAAATTTCTAGCCTCAAAGATTATGTTATGATGGAGTTTAGTTAGGCCGACAAAGTGTTATTTTTATGAAAGTTCATTTTGAAATTTGGGTCTTAAAAGTTTTCAAGGTCTTAAGTTAAAAGCTCTGAATTTGTTGCCTGTTCTGCTGCAGTAACTATTATATCATACTTCTAATGCTTAAAAATGAGCCTTGTTTGTTTTTTTTCCTGGTAATGTTTTAGGTATCTGCATTGATGGATAAATTTGAGAAGCAATTTGAAGACCTTGACGTCCAGTCGGCCGCCATGGACAATGCCATGAGCAGCACAACAACACTCACTGTACCACAGGTATACCACCACATTCACCGTACCACAGGTATACCACACAACTCACCTCACCACAGGTATTCCACCACACTCACACTACCATGGTATACCACAACACAAAATACCACAGGTATTCCACCACACTCACACTACCATGGTATACCACAACACAAAATACCACGGGTATTCCACCACACTCACACTACCATGGTATACCACAACACAAAATACCACGGGTATTCCACCACACTCACACTACCATTGTATACCACAACACAAAATACCACAGGTATTCTGCCATGCTCACACTACCATGGTATACACACTTACACCCCACTGGTATGAGTAAATTAATATTTGCCATGTTGAGTCCCACATAGCCTCTTTGTTAGGGGTTCCCTGTACATGTGACCAATACCTGAAGTGCAGTGTGCTTTTAAAGATTGAGCAGACACCCCGTGTATTGATGGCATAACATCACTTGACTGTGTTCCTTGTGTCTCCTAGGGTCAAGTTGATAGTCTAATGCAGCAAGTTGCAGACGAAGCTGGGTATGTATATTATCACCTGTAATCTCTTCAATAAGTGCTCAGATCGCCAAGAATTCTTGCAATGTCCTTAGCCAATGAATGCTTAGATGGTCCCAAGGACTGTTGCAATGTCCTTAGCCAATGAATGCTTAGATGGTCCCAAGGACTGTTGCAATGTCCTTAGCCAATGAATGCTTAGATGGTCCCAAGGACTGTTGCAATGTCCTAAGTCAATGAGTGCCTAGATTGTCCTAATGTCTGTCACAATGACCTAAGTTGATGAGTGTTTAAGATGTTCCCAATGATTGTCAAATGCCCTTAGTAGATGAGTGCTTAGGTGGCCCCAATAATGATGATGCATGGGTTTTAGTGCCTTTTACAATTATGAACAAATAGTTGTCAACCATAAAGCTATTCTACTGTATATGCCAAGTGTAGATAGGTATATGTTCCCAGGAAGTGAGAGCTGACAATGTGATGATACTTTTTATGTTACAGACTTGAGCTTAACTTGGAACTACCCGGCAGCCAACAGCAAGGAATAGGATCAGCATCTGCCGCCTCCGCAGAACAGGTACACCCAGGGAGGGAGGGGGGAACTACCAATGCTCTTTTTATTTTCATTTTGACCAGAGAGATCATGAGATCATTCTCTAAACTATGATTTGTTTTCACTTTCAGGATGAATTATCTTCACGTTTAGCAAAACTCAGACAAGCTTGATGAAGAATCATGCAACATAGAATCCTCACACCTGTGGAAATGCAATTTCGCCCCTAGGGTGGGGGGGGGGTTGGGTCTTCAAGGTGAAAGTGATAGGGATGCTAGTAGGAAAATTTGAAAAATTCCCCTAAAAATACCTGCACCACCAAAAAGCCTATTTTTTTCTCGGGTACCCCCTAAAAATACCTGAGGCCCGATTTTGACCCCTAAAAATGCGATGAGCATCCCTATCAAGTCGACATGGGAAGATCCCCCCCCCCCGGCATTTCGCATTCTACTCAGAGACAGACAGACAGACAGACAGACAGACAGACAGACAGATTTATTAGAGTGCCATGGTCAATCCATGGGGGGGGGGGGGAATGGTATGTGGCTTTCTAATTGTGGGCTCTATTTCGTGTATGTTTTAGATGAGGGTGTTCCCTCTCCCCACCCCCCTTCTCAAGGAATCCTCAGATGAATGCTCAGAGGAAAGTGATAAAATACAGTTTCTTGGCCCAGGCATCAAAATTAACAAGCTTTAGTTTATTTACTTTCTGAAAAGTGTACACTAACTACATACAACAGAACACTCCAATTATTTGTTTAGGAGAATGTTCTTTTTAGTAGAGTAGATTGTATTTACCAAATTGTGATTTTCATTCATTTTATTACAAATAAGTGTTAATTTTTGTGGCCCTGTGCACTGCAAATTATTTAATACTCTCCTTATTTCATATGATATTGTGCCTATGACTGTGTTAATACTCTCCTTATTTCATATGATATTGTTCCTATGACTGTGTTAATACTCTCCTTATTTCATATGATATTGTTCCTATGACTGTGTTAATACTCTCCTTATTTCATATGATATTGTTCCTATGACTGTGTTAATACTCTCCTTATTTCATATGATATTGTTCCTATGACTGTGTTAATACTCTCCTTATTTCATATGATATTGTTCCTATGACTGTGTTAATACTCTCCTTATTTCATATGATATTGTTCCTATGTCTGTGTTAATACTCTCCTTATTTCATATGATATTGTTCCTATGACTGTGTTAATACTCTCCTTATTTCATATGATATTGTGCCTATGACTGTGTAAATACTCTCCTTATTTCATATGATATTGTGCCTATGACTGTGTTAATACTCTCCTTATTTCATATGATATTGTTCCTATGACTGTGTTAATACTCTCCCTATTTCATATGATATTGTTCCTATGACTGTGTTAATACTCTCCTTATTTCATATGATATTGTGCCTATGACTGTGTTAATACTCTCCTTATTTCATATGATATTGTGCCTATGACTGTGTTAATACTCTCCTTATTTCATATGATATTGTGCCTATGACTGTGTTAATACTCTCCCTATTTCATATGATATTGTTCCTATGACTGTGTTAATACCCTCCTTATTTCATATGATATTGTTCCTATGACTGTGTTAATACTCTCCTTATTTCATATGATATTGTTCCTATGACTGTGTTAATACTCTCCTTATTTCATATGATATTGTTCCTATGTCTGTGTTAATACTCTCCTTATTTCATATGATATTGTTCCTATGACTGTGTTAATACTCTCCTTATTTCATATGATATTGTTCCTATGACTGTGTTAATACTCTCCTTATTTCATATGATATTGTTCCTATGACTGTGTTAATACTCTCCTTATTTCATATGATATTGTTCCTATGACTGTGTTAATACTCTCCTTATTTCATATGATATTGTTCCTATGACTGTGTTAATACTCTCCTTATTTCATATGATATTGTTCCTATGACTGTGTTAATACTCTCCTTATTTCATATGATATTGTTCCTATGACTGTGTTAATACTCTCCTTATTTCATATGATATTGTTCCTATGACTGTGTTAATACTCTCCTTATTTCATATGATATTGTTCCTATGTCTGTGTTAATACTCTCCTTATTTCATATGATATTGTTCCTATGACTGTGTTAATACTCTCCTTATTTCATATGATATTGTGCCTATGACTGTGTAAATACTCTCCTTATTTCATATGATATTGTGCCTATGACTGTGTTAATACTCTCCTTATTTCATATGATATTGTTCCTATGACTGTGTTAATACTCTCCCTATTTCATATGATATTGTTCCTATGACTGTGTTAATACTCTCCTTATTTCATATGATATTGTGCCTATGACTGTGTTAATACTCTCCTTATTTCATATGATATTGTTCCTATGACTGTGTTAATACTCTCCTTATTTCATATGATATTGTTCCTATGACTGTGTTAATACTCTCCTTATTTCATATGATATTGTGCCTATGACTGTGTTAATACTCTCCTTATTTCATATGATATTGTGCCTATGACTGTGTTAATACTCTCCTTATTTCATATGATATTGTGCCTATGACTGTGTTAATACTCTCCTTATTTCATATGATATTGTTCCTATGACTGTGTTAATACTCTCCTTATTTCATATGATATTGTTCCTATGACTGTGTTAATACTCCCCTTATTTCATATGATATTGTTCCTATGACTGTGTTAATACTCTCATTTTCATATGATAATGTGCCTGTAACTGGGCACCCCTGTGTGTGCGCTAGCAATCGCCACTTTGCAAAATGCGACATCTATTGCTAACTACGCTCGCCACGGTGGCGAATGCCCATTTCCTATACTTGTAAATTTTGAATCACGATCTTTCATCTCGAAATATTTTTTGTAATACGTCAAGATAACATACTGATGAAAATCGCAAATCAGAAAAACAGGCAGAAGAATGAACTCTCTAGTTTCTCTCTTGCATAATGTTTTCTTGAAGAGGATAATTCTTGACAATCTCCAGTTGCTATTGGTTACCATATTGTTACTATATTTCGAGGGCACTTAATTTCGCAAAAAAAAGATCGACATATTTCACAAGATTTTGCGATTTGCATGCAAAATCATTTTTAATTTCGAAAAAAAATGCCAATATGCATTTCTCCGAGAATTTGATTAAATATTACAACAAAACAAAACTTTAGAAATTATATATAGTGCTTGATATTATTTTCTAACACATTTACATACATCGAAGCTGTGACACGAAAGTTAGGAATCATAAGTTCTTAATCATCTTGGTCTTGGTCGTCATTAAAAAAAAACAAAGGGGACAAAACAGAAAGGGTATTGAATTTTTCGATATTAAAGTTCTTAAATGTCTTGAAATTAAAGAGAGCAATGAAGTATTTTGATTACATTGTTCGCTATAGCTTATCGTTTGTGGCTAATTCCTTTGGCTTAAAATTAGCCACTGTGGCTCGTGCCCTCAAGATCCTAGTGTACACTGAGCACCCCCCCCCCCCCCCCCCCCAAACTTGGGAAAATAAGTATGCGAGAAGTGTACTCTCTTGTTGACATCAACTTGAATAACTTATCAACACAGCAAAGAAAAGTTCCAGTTCACATAAGCATATATATAGAATCCTCTCAGTTATTAAAGATTGTTTCTCACATAATAATTGGCCAACTTTCTTGGAACTTTGTCCAAGTGTTAACAGTAGTGCGCATCCTTCAACTCTTCCTCTGTCTTGTCTTTTAAGAAGGAAAAAGGTGATTAAAAATAATAGAAGACCAACTACTTTTTGGGGTGCTTATTAATTTATCAACTTCATGATTTCAACACCAAACAGCAGCTTTAGGCCTGTAGAAGAATTTTGAGCAACTGGGCTCACTTCAACAGGGCGTTGACTGTACTTACAAGAGCAAATGTGGTATGGAACATCCTCTTTTCCACCTTCAGCCCCTCCTCTAGAGTCATCTCATACGCTGAAATCAATACCATGGTGCAATCAATTTAGTCACCAGTGCTAGTCAATTTATCTTTCCTTCGGGTTGACCCTTCAGGAAAGCCTTCCCTCTCCCCCTGCTATAAGCCTAGCTGAAGCAGTTGTCATGACAATAATAATTCAGTGCAGTAGGCTTCAATCACAGATGAAAGCAAATCAGTTTTTATGTTAATCTTAATCTAATAATAATAATCTAAAAAACCTTTGCTCTGCTAATTTGTTATATGTAGTTTTAAGACATTGTTGCTGACATTTAAGAGCCCTTGTCCGAACACCTTTAAGTAATACAGAGAAGTCAAAGTTGAACAAACAAACTACAGTAGTTGCCATAACTAATTGCCTAACATTATTTTACTGCTATAAGCCTGAGTATTGTGTGAGCATAATGATTTTTTTTCAAACTATATTTCTTCCTTCCCATCCCTGTCAGAAAGGAAAACTGCCCTTCGTTGGCTTGATAAACAGGAAACAGGAAAAAATCCCAGGCCAATTTGATTTATAACATTTATTTGCCCATGACTACTATGGGTCACATGAATTGTGTTTCTGTTCCGGTAATACTTTTGCAGCCGAAGAAATAGATTGCTGAGCAAAAAACTAATAGTCCTATCAACCATTCATTTCAAAGTGATTCAAGCTTTATTTGCTCAGCGCTTTCTCTTATTGTATTTCATGGATATTCACATTTCAATTTAATTATTTTATTTGGCACCTTTTCATCTCTGACTCACGGGCATTGCCAGGTATGTAGAGCAACCCTAGTTGTACCTTGCCCCTCCTCCTCTACAGCATTTCATGGCTCTGTTTGCTTTGTAGAGGTAAGAATAAGGTTACCCTTCTCTATCTACAATCTATCTCTATCTACAAGGTAAGGAGGCCCTCGTGGTAGGGTTCAGGGGCGTAGCCAGAGAGGTGGCCCAGGGGGCCCTAGCCCCCACTTTAGCAGCCAAAAATTCAGTAAATGTATGAGGAGAAACAATCTATAATACAGCCTTTTTAGCCCCCTCCTGTTAACAATTCTGGCTACGCCTCTGGGGTTACCCTTCTCTATCCACAAGGTAAGACGTCCCTATGGGAAGGGTTACCCTTCTCTAACTACAAGGTAAGGGGGCCCTAGGGGTAGGGTTACCCTTCTCTATCTACAAGGTAAGGAGGCCCTATGGGTAGAGTTACCCTTCTCTAAGTACAAGGTAAGGAGGCCCTATGGGTAGGGTTACCCTTCTCTAACGACAAGGTAAGGAGGCCCTTGGGGTAGGGTTACCCTTCTCTAACTACAAGGTAAGGGGGGCCCTATGGGTAGGGTTACCCTTCTCTAACTACAAGGAAGGGGCCCTTGGGGTAGGGTTACCCTTCTTTGTCTACAAGGTAATGAGGCTCTAGGGGCAGGGTTACCCTTCTTTATCTACAAGGTAAGGGGGGCCTTGGGGTAGGGTTACCCTTCTTTATCTACAAGGTAAGGAGGCCCTATGGGTAGGGTTACCCTTCTTTATCTACAAGGTAAGGAGGCCCTAGGGGTAGGGTTACCCTTCTCTATCTACAAGGTAAGGAGGCCCTATGGGTAGGGTTACCCTTCTTTATCTACAAGGTAAGGAGGCCCTAGGGGTAGGGTTACCCTTCTCTATCTACAAGGTAAGGAGGCCCTATGGGTAGGGTTACCCTTCTTTTTCTACAAGGTAAGGAGGCCCTAGGGGTAGGGTTACCCTTCTTTATCTACAAAGTAAGAAGGCCCTAGTGGTAGGATTACTCTTCTTTATCTACAAAGTAAGAAGGCCCTAGGGGTGGGTTTACCCTTCTCTATCTACAAGGTAACAAGGCACTACGGGTAGGGTTACCCTTCTTTATCTACAAGGTAAGGAGGCCCTATGGGTAGGGCTACCCTTCTTTATCTACAAGGTAAGGAGGCCCTAGGGGTAGGGTTACCCTTCTCTATCTACAAGGTAAGGAGGCCCTATGGGTAGGGTTACCCTTCTTTTTCTACAAGGTAAGAAGGCCCTAGGGGTAGGGTTACCCTTCTTTATCTACCAGGTAAGGAGGCCCTAGAGGTGGAGTTACCTTCTCTATCTACAAAGTAAGAAGGCCCTAGTGGTAGGATTACTCTTCTTTATCTACAAAGTAAGAAGGCCCTAGGGGTGGGTTTACCCTTCTCTATCTACAAGGTAACAAGGCACTAGGGGTATGGTTACCCTTCTTTATCTACAAGGTAAGGAGGCCCTATGGGTAGGGTTACCCTTCTCTAACTACAAGGTAAGGGGCCCTAGAGGTAGGGTTACCCTTCTCTAACTACAAGGTAAGGGGCCCTAGAGGTAGATAAAACCTAAAAAAGTAAACTAAAAATAGACAAAGATCTCCCTAATTAGGTAAACTAGAAATAGACATAGTTATCCCTAATAATGTAAACTAAAAATAGACATAGATATCCCTAATAAGGTAGGATGGCGTTCCGCAGGATGTCCCGGCTGCGAGTATACCAGCCAGGGGTACGGTCGGGTCACGCCTCAAGGTGATAGTAGCTCGACGAGTCCCCCCAGATACGCTATCTCTCCACATGTTGCCGGCGTTATTAGTGCATACTGTATTATCTCCTTTGAAGATGTGTCCTGTTAAATAGACACAGAGGTCATTGACCAAAAAAAAAAAACTGTTACATACTCTAAAAATGTTATTCATCAAATAAGGGTCTCCGAATTGTAGCCCAAAAAACCCCAAACGATCACGCTTCTTTGTTCATGTTCTTGCCTGCTCGGGCCCTATCATGTCCCATGCCTAGCGTGTCTCATAGCGTATCTTCAACAGTGTCTCCTATCACGTTTTCTAACGTATCATCTAGCACGTATCCTAACGTGTCTTCTAGCGTTTCCTCTACCGTGTCTCCTAGCTTGATTCAGTGTATCTCATACATTGTCTTTTATTCAGGGCATCTGGTAAAATGCGGTCAAAATCGGAAAATAGTGCGGCATTTTTTTTTATCAGAATAGTGCGGTAAAATAAGCGATAGTGCGGTAAGTAAAAAAAAAAAATGCGTGAGTTTAGCTTTTTCGGGCGGAAAATGCTTTCGTTTCTCTTAAAGGAGAGACCCTTTAAAATGAAAGCCACTTTATTTCATTGAACAATGAATGAACGCAAGTGTTCTCGTTCTTTCTTTTAGCTTTCCAAACACAACCATACTTTCTTAATCACTACCCCTGCAACAATAGAAAAGTTGAAAAAGTAAACGATATTTGCGGAGCAGACTGAGAAATCGTTTTCCTGAATCACGCCAGCGAATTTATCCATTATTGCATTGAAAAATATAATAAATACAGAGCAAAGACGGACTTGCAAAAAAAATAAAATGGAAACCGGGATATTTGAAAGCCCGTCAAACATGTTCTTACAAGATCATTGGACAAATTATATTCAATCACAAGCTTTGTTCGTTTATAAGCCGTTTATAATAGAATGTGTGTATAAAACATAACGTGGTTCCTAGCGTGTATAGTTAGTATAATGCGTGTGTATAAAACATGGCGTGTCGGCTAGCGTGTGTCTTGCATGGCTCCGTGACTATAAAATTACATCAAGCGCAAAGCTTACCATGAGACCCAGCCATGTACAACTGATTGGCAATGGTATCTCCTTCCGTAGCATTGTATGGGAATACACCAACGTTAGTAATTCCCGCGACGCCTCCGTGGTTTGAATTGTAACTAGTGCATAGAAAATAGCGTTTCAACCAACACGTTTGGCATGACTTCGTTAAAAGATTAGCAGGGCCGTAGCAGGGGGTGGGGCACTGGGGACATGTGCCCCCTAATATCTTCGAAAATCATAATGGGCGTGGCTGTGCCCCCCCAAAATATTTTCTTAATGTTTCTGTATTGTGCCCCCCCCCCCAACCCCAATCTTATGTGGCCTGCTACGGCTCTGATTTGTATAATTACAGAAAGTTTGTTACACATTCTAAGTACGTTATGACATCTCCAGGTGACAGACGCCTGCCTTTTTTATGAGTTGCCCCTCTTGGATTAACAAAAAAGAATTGATCTATTGATTTTACTTGCCCCCTCTCTTGGGTGCTGAACGCAATGTCTCACTGTTCCTGGAGCCGTGGTGCACCCTTTTATATGTCTGGGATGGCACAGGAGTTGCAGTAGCTTGTGGATGTGGTGGTGGGGTGGAGGATGGAGTGGCAGTAGGTGGTGGATGTGGTGGAGAGGTCGAGGATGGAGTGGCAGTAGGTGGTGGATGTGGTGGTGGGGTGGAGGATGGAGTGGCAGTAGGTGGTGGATGTGGTGGTGGGGTAGAGGATGGAGTGGCAGTAGGTGGTGGATGTGGTGGTGGGGTTGAGGAGGAAGTTGCAGTAGGTGGTGGATGTGGTGGTGGGGTTGAGGATGGAGTGGCAGTAGGTGGTGAATGTGGTGGTGGGGTTGAGGATGGAGTGGCAGTAGGTGGTGGATATGGTGGTGGGGTTGAGGATGGAGTGGCAGTAGGTGGTGGATGTGGTGGTGGGGTTGAGAATGGAGTTGCAGTAGGTGGTGGATGTGGTGGTGGGGTGTAGGATGGAGTTGCAGTAGGTGGTGGATGTGGTGGTGGGGTCGAGGATGGAGTGGCAGTAGGTGGTGGATGTGGTGGTAGGGTCGAGGATGGAGTGGCAGTAGGTGGTTGATGTAGTGGTGGGGTCGAGGATGGAGTTGCAGTAGGTGGTGGATGTGGTGGTGGGGTTGAGGAGAGAGTTGCACTAGGTGGTGGATGTGGTGGTGGGGTTGAGGATGTAGTGGCAGTAGGTGGTGGATGTGGTGGTGGGGTTGAGGATGGAGTGGCAGTAGGTGGTGGATATGGTGGTGGGGTTGAGGATGGAGTGGCAGTAGGTGGTGGATGTGGTGGTGGGGTGGAGGAGGATGGAGTTGCAGTAGGTGGTGGATGTGGTGGTGGGGTTGAGGATGGAGTGGCAGTAGGTGGTAGATGTGGTGGTGGGGTCGAGGATGGAGTGGCAGTAGGTGGTGGATGTGGTGGTAGGGTCGAGGATGGAGTGGCAGTAGGTGGTGGATGTGGTGGTGGGGTCGAGGATGGAGTAGCAGTAGGTGGTGGATGTGGTGGTGGGGTTGAGGATGGAGTGGCAGTAGGTGGTGGATGTGGTGGTGGGGTGTAGGAGGGAGTGGCAGTAGGTGGTGGATGTGGTGGTGGGGTTGAGGATGGAGTGGCAGTAGGTGGTGGATGTGGTGGTGGGGTCGAGGAGGGGGTTCAGTAGGTGGTAGATGTGGTGGTGGGGTTGAGGAAGGAGTGGCAGTAGGTGGTGGATGTGGTGGTGGGGTCGGGGTGGAGGAGCGTGTGGCTATAACGTTATGCTGACTGAACACTTACTGATTGTCAGCAAAGATTCTCCAGCAAGACACAATTCCATAGAACTCTTGAGTGTAGCGAATCTTGGTCCAGTAGTCCTTGATAAAGGCCACCGCGCCCGAGCCAGGGTTCCCGCAGCCATACGACGTGACAGAGCCCGCGATCGACAGCCCGCCATTACTCTCACTTGTTGTTATTTGAACGCCGCCTTTCACGGTACTGTGCAACCAGGCCTTCGGAACCTTCATCCATCCTAGATAAGTAGAGCAAGTGTAAGTAATTATTCATCACGATGATTATGATCATCATCGTCATCATGATCGTCATCATCATAATATTAATCATCATCACTATTGATTGTTATTATTATCGTTATATTTAGCCGAGCCCCTCGGATTTGTGCTCGTAGATGAGCCGTGAGGAAGGATGGGGTCTGCACCATATGACGTCACAAGCTTTAGCAGCACAGGAAGCGCTTGTGACTGGCAGGGGCACCCCCATCCCTTTTGTTCTAAGAGAGGGGGGGGGGGGTTTGGCCTGAATCTTGTGCCCCCATTCCCCCGCCCCGCCCTTGCCGTTACCTGTCCCTACGAGAGACATATGGCAGAACACGGAGAATGGTGAACTTGCGCCGGGAGGCTGGATCCAGTAGCTCGTGTCTCCTCGCGAGTCACCCTCGGACTTGATGTGACTACACGATGATCCTGGGCGTGACTCTATGTAGCCTAGCCTGGCTGTGACGCAAGCAGAAGGTGTTAGAATAACAGCCGTTTGGCCTATAGCGGGAAGGGTAAGGGATCAGTTTGTAGCGTTTTTTAACGGTTTTTTAACCGCCAACGAGCATAGTGATACGACGAGAGCTGATAGAATTGGAATTTAAATATCGAAGTTAGGTTTGTCTTGATGTAATCTAGAATGTTGCGAAATAATTTCTGCAAAATATTGAATTCCGAGCGAGCTAGAAGCGAATTAATTAGTGCTACATTCCTTCTTTTTATGTATGGCGCATTACTCAAGGTTAGGTCGAAAACTACACGCCCAAATAGCTTAGAATCTCAACCAGACTACATTAAGGATACAACAATGAAGTACGAATATTATTGAGATTTTCAAGATTTTAATTCTTAGTAGAATGAACGGCTCATTTTAACAGCATATGTTTACTACAACTTAAGTCGTAACGTAGTGTGATCACAAACTGTGAGTTTGGAATACCTGCGGTACACCTCGTTCAATGCATTACAAGACAGCTTGTTTCGAAAGTGGCAATTTTTTTAAAAAAATTTTTGCACCTCGTTCAATGCATTACAAGACAGCTTGTTTCGAAAGTGGCAATTTTTTTTAATTTTTTTCTAATGGCATAGACTTGCAAGGTCTATAGAAACCATCTATAAACTTGACTGCAGTATTTGCTGATCGTCGAAAAGCTATGCCAAATTTTAACACAGGAAGCCAAGGACTAAATTAACTAATTATGTAAATTTAACTTTATTTGTGCACCTACCCAGACCGCAGTCGCTCCCAGTCCACTCCGGCAAGCAAATGCAGCGCAACTCATTCTCAACGCACGCGTGATCCACAATTCCCCCATTCAGACAAATTTGCTGAAAATACAGTGAACCTGGTTGATAGGGATACTGTTACAAGTACCTGCCAGTTCGTCGGTCGGTCAGTCTGATGGCTATTGACTATCTGTCTGTCTAGCATCCGAGGGTATGTACGTTACGCCCATACTGTTACAAGTACCTGCCAGTTCGTCGGTCGGTCAGTCTGATGGCTATTGACTATCTGTCTGTCTAGCATCCGAGGGTATGTACGTTACGCCCATACTGACCTCTGTGCCATAGTGGTTCATTGCTGGGCTTAGCCTGAGGTCTGCGGGTTTGCTTATTGCGGATTCGCTATTCAGCTCACACTTAGGGATACCCCCTGGAGTCCCGTGGTTGTATGACACGCACTGCGCACGCGCGAGACATAGATCTGCGCAGTCTAGTGATGACGTCACACTACGCGTTTCTAGGACGAAGCCAATCAGAGCATGATCTAGAACGCAAATCACGTGATCATAAGATATTGACTACAAGGTTGAGGAAACAAACAAACAAATAACCAATAAAAGATGAATCAGAATAAAAAAGCAAAAAAACAACAACAACAAATAAACAAGTAATCAGTAAAACACAATGAATGAATAAATAACCAAATAAATAAATACATTAATAAGTAAATAAATAGAGATATAATTAATGCGTCTATTTATTTATCTGTTTATATTTATTTTTATACAGTATAGGCGCCGTTCGGCAACTATATGTGCATTAATGGGGGTCCTAATTTAACAAAAAATTAACATCATGAAATGAAGGGCGAAGCCTTAACCTTTTATTTCAGCACTTCTCTGAAGGTAGCGGGGCATTTTATTGCTTTATCGTGGGCGGAACTTCGCTCCCTAAGGAGTTCTAGTGGGGGATTTAAATTATTTTGGAAATTTCTTGTATTAAAAGTAAGCGATGTGATTTGGTTTAGTAATATGCGCATGGAAATATCCTTTTGTAGACCCCAACTTACTCTCAAAACTCAGACTTAAAAAAGAACACACAGAAAAAGCAAACGCTAGTAACTCAAACCTTAATCCGGGGTTCCATTCGTGGGATTAAATCAACTGAATTATTTGGGTTCTTATAAGATTTACCGTAGAAATATCTGGCTAAAATAAATAATACCAAAGACCAAAGACCTTTCAATTTTAATTTTAAAAGAAGAAGGCATTTCAACAAGACAGAGATCCCATGAATAAAGAACGCTTACTAGCCTCATCTCCTGGTCTATTGGCTGAGCGGGTTTTGGTTAATGACGTAACTTTTGTTTTGCCGCTCTGCAGTAGGCCCATTCTCGTTCCTAGAGCTCTTCCACTGTTGTGTAAGCATGACCGAGGAGCTCTGGGAACGAGAATGCAGCAGGCCAAGATACATTACTCACGAAAAACGGTCCAAATCCGGATATTCTCAAAAAATGTCTAAAAATACCGAAAATTTCTCTAAAACTCTTCATTAACCCCGAAATATAGGCTAAAAAAAATCCGGATGTTCTCTGTTAACGTTTAGAAACGATTTATGGTTAAAATTAAAACAATTTGTTGTATATATTTTTCATGAACAGTTTATTAAGCTTATGATTCTCGTATTTATGTGTAAGTGACAAACTTTATTATTATTTATTATTATATATAACGATAAACTGCAAACAGGGATTGATTAGTTGTGAGAATGGCACTGGAGATCAATTTGTTTACAAAAAGGTATAATTTTCTCGGGATTTTAGCAGTAACCCCCACCCCCCCTAAAAATGCTCTAAAAAAGTTTCTTCTCTAAAAATCCTAAAAAATTCCCGGCTTAACGTATCTAAGCCTAGCAAATTTTAACATGTACAAAGTAACAATAAAGAGAACTTCAACTATGTATATATATATATATATATATATATATATAGTTGAAGACTTATGCAAGTGTAGTTTCTGTAAAAATATAGGCTTCTCTTTCCATAGCTGCATGGTATATATAGTATTTGGCAACGGATAGACAAAAATTGAGCAGCTGTTTCTACCTAACCGTCCATACAATATTTCAGCGTCAGTTATGCCTAGTGCACACTAGCAACATAACAACATAACGACATGGGCGCGCGCACTATGTTTAGCCCGACATAACGACATGGACATAATGACATAAAAGAAAAAACATGTTTTTTTTCTCTTATGTCGTTATGTCGAAGTTAAGAGTGCGCGCGCCCATGTCGTTATGTCGATATGTCGCTAGTGTGCACTAGGCATTACAGGTAAAGTAAGATATTG
Organism: Nematostella vectensis; assembly: GCF_932526225.1. Taxonomy (NCBI): domain Eukaryota; kingdom Metazoa; phylum Cnidaria; class Anthozoa; order Actiniaria; family Edwardsiidae; genus Nematostella; species Nematostella vectensis. Next base: position 650,656 of record NC_064047.1, on the reverse strand, counting down.
TTTATGCCCAAACCAACGAAAGCTTTTCGAAGCTTGACATTCCACGAAAAGGTGGTATAAGGTCTGCGGATTGTCCTCGCATACATGGCACACATCAACATCCTTTAATCCATCCCTTGTCAGGGATGCATTGGTCGGGAGAATATAGTGAATAATTTTAGCTTGGAACATCGCCAAATATAAACAGAACTAAAATCGCGAAGCGCCGCGTGAGCGGAGCCCAATACCTAAAAAAGGGGTATATAAAACAAATATGGTAACAAATATTGGTAACCCATGACAACCAAACTTGGCAGGTGCCGTGTATGTGTCAAGGGGGGTGCAAAACTTAGTCACTTTCTTGGTGACGTCAAAGGTACAATGTGTCAAACGCTTTAGTAAAATATATGAATAGAGCTAGTCCAGAGACATTTGCGGAATCTATATAATATAAAATTAAACGAATATTTTGGCCAATGAACCTATTTTCAATACATTGCAAAAGCTCATTGTAAATGTGAATTCCCTGCTGTTTGTCAACTTCAAAGAAATAGCATAGGCCAATGTCAACTCTCACATAAGAATCAGACCAAAATTTTAGTATAATCGCTTTAAACAAGCGCATACAACGAGCCCCTCTTCTTCTGACAGGTTAAAATGGCATATTTCGTCGTTGGGATATGTTCTGATGGCGAAAATATCGATTTTGAAAGTTGCTGGGATAGAATTATCTGTTCCATTTTCCCATTCCGTTAATTTTTTCCCAGCCCAGCAGTGGTCAGGCATTTTAGCACATGAATAATTGCCCGTAAAACCGATCGGTGCGATTTTTTCCCAAGAATCCGCTCCAGCGCCCCCAAAAATATTCCCAGCAAAACTAGTTCGACTCCACAAAGTTGTACGGTGAATTGATAAATTAACTTAAAACACACTTACCTTTTTTTCGTACAAAGATTCCTTCTCTCCTGCAATCACTGTATAATACCTCAGCTCTGTTAAATCGTGAAAGAACCAACACGAAAATAAGAGGCAGTAAATCGCGAAGCAGCATCTTACCAAGTTCTTAGTCAAGTTCTCTTACTTAACAAACGTTTAAGCCATTTATTATTAACAAGGTATAAACTGCGTTAAAACAAAGTGCCCACTTATCACCACCCATAGTTGCCACGTAGAAGGAAACGTAGAAATAACAGAAATACCCCCAAGGAACCCCAACCCCAGCGACCCCAACAAAATAAGCCTGCGTAGCAAGCGTTTCTGTGCATGGAGTTTCAGCAGGAATAGTTTGCTCGAAACTCCACAGAAACGCTAATGCTACGCAGGCTACAACAAAATCCCAATTATGATCTAACAGCTTATTTTTTATGTGTTGATTATCTGCTGAACAATAAAACCCCCCAGGGATGATTTCATCACCGTCTATAGCCTGACAGCTGTTCCCTCGGCAGGAATTACCGCGCTTTAAACTTCTGCGATAGCAGCATTTACCCAGTGTTATTACAGCCGCCATCTTGGATTTTAAACAAAATAAAAAAAAAAATTTAGCTCAAAACCCAAGATGTCGGCTATTACACATCGCGGTGGCGGCTATTAGAAATCGCGTTTTTTTTTTCTATGAAAACACCGCGTAAACGCCTGCATTACAGTCTACCACCATCTCCCAACAGCTAATCCGCTTGAATTGGATTCCAATCACACCACCTTCCTCGCAACGAAAACAGAAAACAGAAAACAGTTGGAGATTATTGACTAGAGTTCGTAGAATATTGAAAATCGCTGAAGGTGCACACATTGAAGAAGGGTAGGCTTGATATATTTTCTCAGATTTCCATTTGTAATTCTAAGACTGAATTGGATAAATAACCTCCTAAATAAGCAGTCTCGATCGTTAGTCTTACACTCGCAATGTTGTTAGGTGAGAACGGTCAATTCGTTTATGATCCCTAATACAACAAAGCGGCCGATAACTAATCTAGTTTTGATAGAAAAACAGATCTGTGTCTTTTTTTATCTTACATCAACTAATAAGTTTTGATAATTAGATTTGTGGATTTTTAACCTAAACAATCCAGTACTACATGAACTAAGAAGTTTTGATAATAAGATTCGTGGATTTTTATCGTGCAAAGTCTGATTCGAGGGCTGATGGCGAGTACCCTGGTTCCAGAGCCTCGTGCGTCTCTCTATTTAGTGCGTCTCGACCTCGCTGGCCACGGAATAGAGAGAACGCTCGAGGCTCTGGGACCAGGGTAGATGGCAAGCAGGACATGACATCAAAAGCTTGGTGGATACGGACAATGTCAATGTCGTTCTTTTGGACGTAAGTATAAATAATTAAGTATGCCTTGTGCTCTACAAATATATGAACGTAACAAAGAACGACTCCTGATGTTTTATATTATTCAGAATAAAAAATTCAAAATTCCCTTGTCTTAGAACCTGTGACTAGTGACGGAAATTAATGCAATCGAAAATTTGCCGAGTTTTCGTTAAGCTCGTTTAATCTCTGGCAAGAACCCTTAGACTTTTCACTCGAGCTCAAAGCGCAACATTTGGTATTTTGTTTGAATGATTAAATAAATGATTAAAAGAGACAATAATAATATTTATAAAGGAGTCACGCGTGGCGATGATGGAACCGTAAAGCGTGACTTGTGTTGTGACTTTTGTGCTGTGACTCCTGTGTCGTGACAAGATGGCGGCTCGTCGGTTAGACTTCTTTGCTGTCTTCGTTTTCACGGCTCTCGCCGCCTTCGTCTTACGGGCCACGTGAGTAAAATGTAAACCAACGCTAGTAGCACACAAGATACTAATTACATCAATGAATAGTAAGTAAAGTCTACTTGGGTGTATAAATCGAGGTGTGAAAGCCCCACTCTAATGAATGAATCGAATGAATGAATCAATGGTTTATTCCTCCCTTTTGCAGTCAAGGGCTGAAGTACAGGGCCCGTCAGCTGGACACAAATAATAATTAATACATTTGAAATTTAAATGACACAAAGTCGTTTATGCGGTTTGTCCTCGCCACAGTCGGGCGAATTTGAATGGTGACCGGAGCGTAGGACACGACATAGGACATGACCTCTGGGGACAAGTATTTGTGGTTACTCTCTGTATGTTTAAAATATACATTGCATTGATCCCTCAAATTATCGAGTTGCCAATTCGGTCGAATTAGGGGAGAAAATCCAATGCTTATTTTTTTCGTAGAAGAATAAAATAACTGAGTCTTCCTTTATTTGATTTTCTGTATGGAATACTCATATAGCCAGCTACGAGTTGTTTTCTATGAGCAACATTGACGCTTTGTTTGTTTCAAATGCTGAGAAAACTATTAACGTTAGTATCACATCGACGCTTTGTTTGTATCAAATGCTGATAATATAATAACGTTAGTATCTCCTATATAGAGTCCGCCTTGAATTGTTTACGCCTAAAGTGTTGAATCACGCTCCTGGAATATGCACTGTATTCGATGGTGAGTATTGCGTGACAAGTAGCCATGTGTGACATCCAAACATAAGCGTGACTCTGCTAGCAGACTTGCCCAGGTTTTGAGGTCTTGGATAATTTTTGCTTGCAGTGTAATTTATTCTAATTATTTTGCTATTATTCTGTATCTTTTTGGGGATATGGGAAATGGGCTTTGGGAGAATGAATTGCATTGATTTCCCATCGAAGATCTATTTTTATTCGTATTGTATATTTTACATACTTGCATCTATTCTGCCTAAGTTACTTCAGTTTATTTCAGTTTATTTATTTCGCCACACTGTTCAAATAAGCTGCATTATACATAATTTTCTAAAATAATACTAGGTGGCGGTGAAGACCATAAAAAGCCAAAGGCTTATACGAGATGGTCATCCCCGTCTGCTCTTAATAGCTTAATATTTTTAAAAGTTCATGGCGTCTACTCAATATTGAAATATGTGGTTATATATAAAAAAAATACACACACACAGCTAGGGGCACAAATATAATAGAAAAAAAGGGAGTTGAAACAAAAACGAGAAAAAAATAATAATTAAGCAGCAACTAAAAACAATTTAAGCCGAGAAACAAAAGAAGAAAACGAGGAAGCAGTTTGAATAGATTTGTCCAGGGAGTTGAAGAATTTAGGTCCTTGAAAACGTACGCCAAATTTTCTTACATGTTCTACACTTAGGAATAGAGTGATGCGTTTCTGGTATTATAATTATGAATTTGACTGTTTAGATGAGACATACTGTTAAAACATACTATTATCGGCAAAAGACCGAATTTGAATTGAAACATTAACTTACCAATATGCAATAAATAAATACAGTCAAATTTAATAATTTTAAGATCTTTGAATAAAGGGTCAGTGGTGATCAAGAAATGACTTTCCAGAAATAACTCGCACCACTCTTTTTTGAAGCTTACGGATGCGATCGAGATTTGTATGGTACTTTGAACCCCAAACACTAACACAATAATCAAAATATGGATAGACAAGCGAGTAATACAGCGTAAGAAGGGAACGTTTGGGAAGGCAGAAGCTTGCTTTGAATATGATGCCAATGGCTTTAGAGGCTTTTCTAGCAACATTTGAAATATGCGGAATCCATGTGAGGTGTTCGTCAATGACCACACCAAGGAAAACAGTTTTATTAACGCGTGAAATATCATGACAGCCAATGGACACCTTAATCACATCAAGCGTTTGCCTTTTTTGTTTCGGCCTAAATATCATGAAATTAGATTTTTTATGTTGATAGATAGATGACTTATTAGCTAGGAACCAATCCGTGAGTTTTCCTAATTCTTCATTAACAATAGCAACCAGAGTATTTAGGACTTTATGAGAAAAAAATAAATTGGTATCATCAGCAAACAAAATCAAATCTAAGGCGTTCGATACGTTACAAAGATCATTAATATAAATAAGGAAAAGCAATGGGCCCAGTACGGACCCTTGTGGCACACCACAATTGACGTACTTACGGGATGAGGAATTGCCACTATAATCAACAAACTGTTGCCTCTCTGAGAGGTAACTTTCAAACCACTTCAAAGGAATTCCACGAATTCCATAATGCTGAAGTTTTTCTAATAAAATATAATGATTATCTGTGTCGAAAGCCTTAGAAAGATCAATAAATACACCTATGGTATATTCCCTGTTATCAATAGCAGCTGACAATTTATCATAAAGTTGTAAAAGAGCCAGCGCAGTGTTGAATGATGTTTGCGGAAGCCATATTGATTATCAACAAAAAAATTGTACAAACGTTTGTATACTACTTTTTCAAAAAAACTTTGAGAAAACTGGTAAAATAGAGACAGGTCTGTAATTAACGAAGAACATCTGATCACCAGTTTTAAACAGAGGAACTACACGGGCTATTTTTAAATCATTGGGAACCATGCCATGTTCAAGAGAAAGATTAATAACATGAGACAGAGGCATCGAAATTAAGTCAAAGGTGTTTTTTACAACATCCATATTAACGCCATCATGTCCCGCGGCAGTGCCCGAGCGTAAACTATTGCAAATATCAGCAATCTCCTGGTGATTAGTGTTTTCAAAAAATACAGAGTTGGTAAGACTATTTCTCAAGAAATTAGTATGCGACAATAAAGACTGAGGTAGCTTAGCAGCTAAGGAAGGACCAATATTGGTAATATAATCGCAAAAATTATATGTCTGTTATTGAATGTTGGTCTCTCATGTGTAGTTGATGTATTATTACCTGTGGTATTATGCATGTGTAATGTGTTATTGAGTGATTATCAAGTGTAGTGTAGTTATACCATAGTGTGTTATCGACCAGTGGTATCACATGATGAGTTATCATGGCCATTTCATGTGTTATTTACTTGTGCATCACATAAAATGTTTGACCTGTGGTATTACACATGATGTGTTATTGTGTGTAGTTAATGTGTTATTGACACATGTGTAGTTGACGGTGCAGAAGACGTGGAAGTGCTACCTAATGGTATTGGCTTTTTCACCTCGGTAAGTGCTCCATCATCTGTCTTACTTCTTCTAGCCTTTCTTCCTGGGAAATCAAGGAGGAGATACATCCACAGTGAGATGGGGGGGGGGGGGGCATTGAGGGAGATATGGGGGGCCATCCTGGGAGAGATCGGAGGGCCATCCAGGGAGAAATGAGAGGGCCATCCTGGGAGAGATCGGAGGGCCATCCAGGGAGAAATGAGAGGGCCATCCAGGGAGAGATCGGAGGGCCATCCAGAAATGAGAGGGCCATCCAGGGAGAGATCGGAGGGCCATCCAGGGAGAAATGAGAGGGCCATCCAGGGAGAGATCGGAGGGCCATCCAGGGAGAGATGGGGGGGGGGGGGGGGGGGCATTGAGGGAGAGTTGGGGCGAGGGTATTCAGTTGCAAGTTTAAAAGTGAGGAATGCTTTTTGTGTCATAAACCTGATAACATATTTTGACAGGCATTCAGATAGATGTGAACTTTAGAAGCACACTAGCATACACACATTGGCACCAGTCGGGCCAAGACGGGACGCTAGCACAGTCTATTACCCGTGCAGTTCGGCAACCATGGACAGCTGTTTCGTCCTTATTAGGACTCGTCAGCATGGCATAGCCGGTTTGCCTCAGTTAAACTTCATCGGCAAAAAAACTGCAGGGCGACTTCGACTCGAGCGAAGTGCTTTAAACCACAGCTTAGATCCATGTGGGATCTAGAGCTGCGACCGGGCTAGCGTGATGCCAATTGTGCGGATCACGCATGCGACCTTTGCTAGTCTAAAACTCCGTCGGATAGCCAAACTATCCTTGCGAGTATGTATACATAAATGTGAACTTTAGAAGCACACTAGCATACACACATTGGCACCAGTCGGGCCAAGACGGGACGCTAGCACAGTCTATTACCCGTGCAGTTCGGCAACCATGGACAGCTGTTTCGTCCTTATTAGGACTCGTCAGCATGGCATAGCCGGTTTGCCTCAGTTAAACTTCATCGGCAAAAAAACTGCAGGGCGACTTCGACTCGAGCGAAGTGCTTTAAACCACAGCTTAGATCCATGTGGGATCTAGAGCTGCGACCGGGCTAGCGTGATGCCAATTGTGCGGATCACGCATGCGACCTTTGCTAGTCTAAAACTCCGTCGGATAGCCAAACTATCCTTGCGAGTATGTATACATAAATGTGAACTTTAGAAGCACACTAGCATACACACATTGGCACCAGTCGGGCCAAGACGGGACGCTAGCACAGTCTATTACCCGTGCAGTTCGGCAACCATGGACAGCTGTTTCGTCCTTATTAGGACTCGTCAGCATGGCATAGCCGGTTTGCCTCAGTTAAACTTCATCGGCAAAAAAACTGCAGGGCGACTTCGACTCGAGCGAAGTGCTTTAAACCACAGCTTAGATCCATGTGGGATCTAGAGCTGCGACCGGGCTAGCGTGATGCCAATTGTGCGGATCACGCATGCGACCTTTGCTAGTCTAAAACTCCGTCGGATAGCCAAACTATCCTTGCGAGTATGTATACATAAATGTGAACTTTAGAAGCACACTAGCATACACACATTGGCACCAGTCGGGCCAAGACGGGACGCTAGCACAGTCTATTACCCGTGCAGTTCGGCAACCATGGACAGCTGTTTCGTCCTTATTAGGACTCGTCAGCATGGCATAGCCGGTTTGCCTCAGTTAAACTTCATCGGCAAAAAAACTGCAGGGCGACTTCGACTCGAGCGAAGTGCTTTAAACCACAGCTTAGATCCATGTGGGATCTAGAGCTGCGACCGGGCTAGCGTGATGCCAATTGTGCGGATCACGCATGCGACCTTTGCTAGTCTAAAACTCCGTCGGATAGCCAAACTATCCTTGCGAGTATGTATACATAAATGTGAACTTTAGAAGCACACTAGCATACACACATTGGCACCAGTCGGGCCAAGACGGGACGCTAGCACAGTCTATTACCCGTGCAGTTCGGCAACCATGGACAGCTGTTTCGTCCTTATTAGGACTCGTCAGCATGGCATAGCCGGTTTGCCTCAGTTAAACTTCATCGGCAAAAAAACTGCAGGGCGACTTCGACTCGAGCGAAGTGCTTTAAACCACAGCTTAGATCCATGTGGGATCTAGAGCTGCGACCGGGCTAGCGTGATGCCAATTGTGCGTGGCATCACGCTAGCCCGGTCGCAGCTCTAGATCCCACATGGATCTAAGCTGTGGTTTAAAGCACTTCGCCCGAGTCGAAGTCGCCCTGCAGTTTTTTTGCCGATGAAGTTTAACTGAGGCAAACCGGCTATGCCATGCTGACGAGTCCTAATAAGGACGAAACAGCTGTCCATGGTTGCCGAACTGCACGGGTAATAGACTGTGCTAGCGTCCCGTCTTGGCCCGACTGGTGCCAATGTGTGTATGCTAGTGTGCTTCTAAAGTTCACATTTATGTATACATACTCGCAAGGATAGTTTGGCTATCCGACGGAGTTTTAGACTAGCAAAGGTCGCATGCGTGATCCGCACAATTGGCATCACGCTAGCCCGGTCGCAGCTCTAGATCCCACATGGATCTAAGCTGTGGTTTAAAGCACTTCGCCCGAGTCGAAGTCGCCCTGCAGTTTTTTTGCCGATGAAGTTTAACTGAGGCAAACCGGCTATGCCATGCTGACGAGTCCTAATAAGGACGAAACAGCTGTCCATGGTTGCCGAACTGCACGGGTAATAGACTGTGCTAGCGTCCCGTCTTGGCCCGACTGGTGCCAATGTGTGTATGCTAGTGTGCTTCTAAAGTTCACATTCAGATAGAAATTAGTAGTAACATAGTTTCTGATTGTTTTCTGTGTTAGTTGTTTTTTTATTGCTGTTGGCTTTCCTTAGGGTCTTCGGTACTATGTTGGGGGACTTCCCATTGACCCTAGAATAGAGGCCCGCAAGGGACGAATCTACACATTCAACATGAACCACTCAGATAAGGCCCCAGTCGAGATGTCTCTTTATGGTTTCAACGTGACAGGATTCAACCCACACGGCTTGTCGCTCTACACTGACCCACGCACAGGGGTGGTGTCCATCTTCGTTGTCAATCACAGGCCAGATGCACAAGCTATTGAGATTTTCGACTTTGATCAGGAAGCTGTATCGCTTGTGTTTCGCCGGTCAGTGTGGCATGAGTTGATTTACAGTCCTAATGATGTAGCCGCAACAGGTAAGTAGTGACCAAAACAACAGCCAATTACAACAATAACAATAACAACAACAGCAACAGAAAAACAAAAGTGTCAACAGCAACCTAACAACAGCAATAACAACAGCAAAAAGGATAATGAATAATACCAACAACAGCAGCGAAATAATAATAACAACAACAAAAGCAAACAACTACAACATAAATAACAAGCCCGTAGGCTTTGAGGGGGGGTGGGGGGGGGGGTGCCCACTCGACTGGAAGGTTCGCTCTAATGAAGGAAAAATAAGTATCACTGCAAGGAAGGACGAGCTACCTAACAGAAAATGCTCCGCTTTATTGCTAAACGAACCCCCCCCCCCCCTCCCCCGCCTCCCTCATAATCCTGGCTACGGGCCTGAATAACAAACATTTTCTCATGCAAATCCCTGTTTTGACTGCTATCTCTCATATTTGCTACTATACATTATGCGGCCCATTATCTTCAATTGCCTTTATGTACTTGAATGAAATGATTAACTCCATTTAGGGCCCGACAGTTTCTACGTCACAAATGACGACTACCATCACTTTGACCAGCAGTTTCTGCGCATGCTGGATATGGCCCTGCTGGGCTATTTTCTGAGAAGTGGTGTCGTTTACTATGACGGCAGCACATCACGTGCCACCCACGTGATTGGTGGATTGCAGGAGCCAAATGGTATCGCTATTAGGGATGAAAGGTGAATGAAAACGTACATGTGACTGTCACGTGTTAACTACATTTCATCACGTTAACCCTCGGGACAAATTATACCACCATTAGGTATTGGAGTCTTGTGGCTCGCCATGCCGGCTGTGATTATCCTATGGTTGTTCCACAACTGACGTACGATCATTTTGCTTGTTCTTGCTTGTACAGGCTTGTCTTCGTCAATACACACGAGAAGGTTAAGATCTACAGAAGACAGAAGGATAATGAACTCCTCTTCGCTCAGGTAAATCGTATAAACCATGCGTATGTGTCTATAAGAAAGAGGTATTGCTCAGGTAAATCGTGTAAACCGTGCGTATGTGTCTAAGAAAGCGGTCTTGCTTAGGTAAACCGCGTAAACCGTGCGTATGTGTTTTTATAAGAAAGAGGTCTTGGTCAGGTAAACCGTGTAAACCGCGCGTATGTGTCTTTATAAGAAAGAGGTCTTGCTCAGGTAGTCCGTGCGTATGTGTCTTTATAAGAAAGCGGTCTTGCTCAGGTAAACCGTGTAAACCAAGCGTATGTGTCTTTATAAGAAAGAGGTCTTGCTCAGGTAAACCGTGTAAACCGCGCGTATGTGTCTTTATAAGAAAGTCGATCTTAAACTGAATGAGCTACGTACAGCTCTGGCCAAAACCTCCTTTATGTTTTTTGAGTAAAAAGATTCGAAATCTATGCTAGTCACCACAACTTTAAAGCGTGCCTAACCCTTCTGTTTTGGTGGATGGGCAATAGAGGAGATTGAGCGTTCGTGTGCGCTTGGTTGAACTTGGTAAACGTGGACCGTGGTACACTTGCCATATAAGACATCAAGTTGGACTTGTAAACGTGGACCGTGGTACACTTGCCATATAAGACATCAAGTTGGACTTGTAAACGTGGACCGTGGTCCGCCTGCTATATAAGACATCAAGTTGGACTTGTAAACGTGGACCGTGGTACACTTGCCATATAAGACATCAAGTGGACTTGTAAACGTGGACCGTGGTACACTTGCCATATAAGACATCAAGTTGGACTTGTAAACGTGGACCGTGGTACACTTGCCATATAAGACATCAAGTTGGACTTGTAAACGTGGACCGTGGTACACTTGCCATATAAGGCATCAAGTTGGACTTGTAAACGTGGACCGTGGTCCGCCTGCTATATAAGACATCAAGTTGGACTTGTAAACGTGGACCGTGGTACACTTGCCATATAAGACATCAAGTTGGACTTGTAAACGTGGACCGTGGTACACTTGCCATATAAGACATCAAGTTGGACTTGTAAACGTGGACCGTGGTACACTTGCCATATAAGACGTCAAGTTGGACTTGTAAACGTGGACCGTGGTACACTTGCAATATAAGACATCAAGTTGGACTTGTAAACGTGGACCGTGGTACACTTGTCATATAAGACATCAAGTTGGACTTGTAAACGTGGACCGTGGTACACTTGTCATATAAGACATCAAGTTGGACTTGGTAAACGTGGACCGTGGTACACTTGCCATATAAGACATCAAGTTGGACTTGTAAACGTGGACCGTGGTACACTCGCCATATAAGACATCAAGTTGGACTTGTAAACGTGGACCGTGGTACACTTGCCATATAAGACATCAAGTTGGACTTGTAAACGTGGACCGTGGTACACTTGCCATATAAGACATCAAGTTGGACTTGTAAACGTGGACCGTGGTACACTTGCCATATAAGACATCAAGTTGGACTTGTAAACGTGGACCGTGGTACACTTGTCATATAAAACATCAAGTTGAACTTGGTAAACGTGGACCGTGGTACACTTGCCATATAAGACATCAAGTTGGACTTGTAAACGTGGACCGTGGTACACTTGCCATATAAGACATCAAGTTGAACTTGGTAAACGTGGACCGTGGTACACTTGCCATATAAGACATCAAGTTGGACTTGTAAACGTGGACCGTGGTACACTTGCCATATAAGACATCAAGTTGGACTTGTAAACGTGGACCGTGGTACACTTGCCATATAAGACATCAAGTTGGACTTGTAAACGTGGACCGTGGTACACTTGCCATATAAGACATCAAGTTGGACTTGTAAACGTGGACCGTGGTACACTTGCCATATAAGACATCAAGTTGGACTTGTAAACGTGGACCGTGGTACACCTGCCATATAAGACATCAAGTTGGACTTGTAAACGTGGACCGTGGTACACTTGCCATATAAGACATCAAGTTGGACTTGCAAACGTGGACCGTGGTACACCTGCCATATAAGACATCAAGTTGGACTTGTAAACGTGGACCGTGGTACACTTGTCATATAAGACATCAAGTTGGACTTGTAAACGTGGACCGTGGTACACTTGTCATATAAGACATCAAGTTGGACTTGTAAACGTGGACCGTGGTACACTTGCCATATAAGACATCAAGTTGGACTTGTAAACGTGGACCGTGGTACACTTGCCATATAAGACATCAAGTTGGACTTGTAAACGTGGACCGTGGTACACTTGCCATATAAGACATCAAGTTGGACTTGTAAACGTGGACCGTGGTACACTTGCCATATAAGACATCAAGTTGAACTTGGTAAACGTGGACCGTGGTACACTTGTCATATAAGACATCAAGTTGAACTTGGTAAACGTGGACCGTGGTACACTTGCCATATAAGACATCAAGTTGAACTTGGTAAACGTGGACCGTGGTACACTTGCCATATAAGACATCAAGTTGGACTTGTAAACGTGGACCGTGGTACACTTGCCATATAAGACATCAAGTTGGACTTGTAAACGTGGACCGTGGTACACTTGCCATATAAGACATCAAGTTGGACTTGTAAACGTGGACCGTGGTACACTTGCCATATAAGACATCATCGTGGTACACTTGCTTGTAAACGTGGACCGTGGTACACTTGCCATATAAGACATCAAGTTGGACTTGTAAACGTGGACCGTGGTACACTTGCCATATAAGACATCAAGTTGGACTTGTAAACGTGGACCGTGGTACACTTGTCATATAAGACATCAAGTTGAACTTGGTAAACGTGGACCGTGGTACACTTGCCATATAAGACATCAAGTTGGACTTGTAAACGTGGACCGTGGTACACTTGCCATATAAGACATCAAGTTGGACTTGTAAACGTGGACCGTGGTAAACTTGCCATATAAGACATCAAGTTGGACTTGTAAACGTGGACCGTGGTACACTTGTCATATAAGACATCAAGTTGAACTTGGTAAACGTGGACCGTGGTACACTTGCCATATAAGACATCAAGTTGGACTTGTAAACGTGGACCGTGGTACACTTGCCATATAAGACATCAAGTTGGACTTGTAAACGTGGACCGTGGTACACTTGCCATATAAGACATCAAGTTGGACTTGTAAACGTGGACCGTGGTACACTTGTCATATAAGACATCAAGTTGGACTTGTAAACGTGGACCGTGGTACACTTGCCATATAAGACATCAAGTTGAACTTGGTAAACGTGGACCGTGGTACACTTGTCATATAAGACATCAAGTTGAACTTGGTAAACGTGGACCGTGGTACACTCGCCATATAAGACATCAAGTTGGACTTGTAAACGTGGACCGTGGTACACTCGCCATATAAGACATCAAGTTGGACTTGTAAACGTGGACCGTGGTACACTTGTCATATAAGACATCAAGTTGAACTTGGTAAACGTGGACCGTGGTACACTCGCCATATAAGACATCAAGTTGGACTTGTAAACGTGGACCGTGGTACACTTGTCATATAAGACATCAAGTTGAACTTGGTAAACGTGGACCGTGGTACACTCGCCATATAAGACATCAAGTTGGACTTGTAAACGTGGACCGTGGTACACTTGCCATATAAGACATCAAGTTGGACTTGTAAACGTGGACCGTGGTACACTTGCCATATAAGACATCAAGTTGGACTTGTAAACGTGGACCGTGGTACACTTGCCATATAAGACATCAAGTTGGACTTGTAAACGTGGACCGTGGTACACTTGCCATATAAGACATCAAGTTGGACTTGTAAACGTGGACCGTGGTACACTTGCCATATAAGACATCAAGTTGGACTTGTAAACGTGGACCGTGGTCCGCCTGCTATATAAGACATCAAGTTGGACTTGTAAACGTGGACCGTGGTACACTTGCCATATAAGACATCAAGTTGGACTTATAAACGTGGACCGTGGTACACTTGCCATATAAGACATCAAGTTGGACTTGTAAACGTGGACCGTGGTACACTTGCCATATAAGACATCAAGTTGGACTTGTAAACGTGGACCGTGGTACACTTGTCATATAAGACATCAAGTTGGACTTGTAAACGTGGACCGTGGTACACTTGTCATATAAGACATCAAGTGGACTTGTAAACGTGGACCGTGGTACACTTGTCATATAAGACATCAAGTTGGACTTGTAAACGTGGACCGTGGTACACTTGCCATATAAGACATCAAGTTGGACTTGTAAACGTGAACCGTGGTACACTTGTCATATAAGGCATCAAGTTGGACTTGTAAACGTGGACCGTGGTACACTTGTCATATAAGACATCAAGTTGGACTTGTAAACGTGAACCGTGGTACACTTGCCATATAAGACATCAAGTTGGACTTGTAAACGTGGACCGTGGTACACTTGCCATATAAGACATCAAGTTGGACTGACCTCGTAAACGTGGACCGTGGTACACTTGCCATATAAGACATCAAGTTGGACTTGTAAACGTGGACCGTGGTCCGCCTGCTATATAAGACTTCAAGTTGGACTTGTAAACGTGGACCGTGGTCCGCCTGCTATATAAGACATCAAGTTGGACTGACCTCGTAAACGTGGACCGTGGTACACATGCCATATAAGACATCAAGTTGGACTTGTAACCGTGGACCGTGGTACACTTGCCATATAAGACATCAAGTTGGACTTGTAAACGTGGACCGTGGTACACTTGCCATATAAGACATCAAGTTGGACTTATAAACGTGGACCGTGGTACACTTGCCATATAAGACATCAAGTTGGACTTGTAAACGTGGACCGTGGTACACTTGCCATATAAGACATCAAGTTGGACTTGTAAACGTGGACCGTGGTACACTTGTCATATAAGACATCAAGTTGGACTTGTAAACGTGGACCGTGGTACACTTGTCATATAAGACATCAAGTGGACTTGTAAACGTGGACCGTGGTACACTTGCCATATAAGACATCAAGTTGGACTTGTAAACGTGGACCGTGGTACACTTGCCATATAAGACATCAAGTTGGACTTGTAAACGTGGACCGTGGTACACTTGCCATATAAGACATCAAGTTGGACTTGTAAACGTGAACCGTGGTACACTTGTCATATAAGGCATCAAGTTGGACTTGTAAACGTGGACCGTGGTACACTTGTCATATAAGACATCAAGTTGGACTTGTAAACGTGAACCGTGGTACACTTGCCATATAAGACATCAAGTTGGACTTGTAAACGTGGACCGTGGTACACTTGCCATATAAGACATCAAGTTGGACTTGTAAACGTGGACCGTGGTACACTTGCCATATAAGACATCAAGTTGGACTTGTAAACGTGGACCGTGGTACACTTGCCATATAAGACATCAAGTTGGACTTGTAAACGTGGACCGTGGTACACTTGCCATATAAGACATCAAGTTGGACTTGTAAACGTGGACCGTGGTACACTTGCCATATAAGACATCAAGTTGGACTTGTAAACGTGGACCGTGGTACACTTGTCATATAAGACATCAAGTTGGACTTGTAAACGTGAACCGTGGTACACTTGCCATATAAGACATCAAGTTGGACTTGTAAACGTGGACCGTGGTACACTTGCCATATAAGACATCAAGTTGGACTGACCTCGTAAACGTGGACCGTGGTACACTTGCCATATAAGACATCAAGTTGGACTTGTAAACGTGGACCGTGGTCCGCCTGCTATATAAGACATCAAGTTGGACTTGTAAACGTGGACCGTGGTCCGCCTGCTATATAAGACATCAAGTTGGACTGACCTCGTAAACGTGGACCGTGGTACACTTGCCATATAAGACATCAAGTTGGACTTGTAAACGTGGACCGTGGTACACTTGCCATATAAGACATCAAGTTGGACTTGTAAACGTGGACCGTGGTACACTTGCCATATCAGACATCAAGTTGGACTTGTAAACGTGGACCGTGGTACACTTGCCATATAAGACATCAAGTTGGACTTGTAAACGTGAACCGTGGTACACTTGCTATATAAGACATCAAGTTGGACTTGTAAACGTGGACCGTGGTACACTTGCCATATAAGACATCAAGTTGGACTTGTAAACGTGGACCGTGGTACACTTGCCATATAAGACATCAAGTTGGACTTGTAAACGTGGACCGTGGTACACTTGCCATATAAGACATCAAGTTGGACTTGTAAACGTGGACCGTGGTACACTTGCCATATAAGACATCAAGTTGGACTTGTAAACGTGGACCGTGGTACACTTGCCATATAAGACATCAAGTTGGACTTGTAACCGTGGACCGTGGTACACTTGCCATATAAGACATCAAGTTGGACTTGTAAACGTGGACCGTGGTACACTTGCCATATAAGACATCAAGTTGGACTTGTAAACGTGAACCGTGGTACACTTGCCATATAAGACATCAAGTTGGACTTGTAAACGTGGACCGTGGTACACTTGCTATATAAGACATCAAGTTGGACTTGGTAAACGTGGACCGTGGTACACTTGTCATATAAGACATCAAGTTGGACTTGTAAACGTGAACCGTGGTACACTTGCCATATAAGACATCAAGTTGGACTTGTAAACGTGGACCGTGGTACACTTGCTATATAAGACATCAAGTTGGACTTGGTAAACGTGGACCGTGGTACACTTGCCATATAAGACATCAAGTTGGACTTGTAAACGTGAACCGTGGTACACTTGCCATATAAGACATCAAGTGGACTTGTAAACGTGGACCGTGGTACACTTGTCATATAAGACATCAAGTGGACTTGTAAACGTGGACCGTGGTACACTTGCCATATAAGACATCAAGTGGACTTGTAAACGTGGACCGTGGTACACTTGTCATATAAGACATCAAGTTGGACTTGTAAACGTGGACCGTGGTACACTTGTCATATAAGACATCAAGTGGACTTGTAAACGTGGACCGTGGTACACTTGCCATATAAGACATCAAGTGGACTTGTAAACGTGGACCGTGGTACACTTGCCATATAAGACATCAAGTTGGACTTGTAAACGTGGACCGTGGTACACTTGCCATATAAGACATCAAGTTGGACTTGTAAACGTGGACCGTGGTACACTTGTCATATAAGACATCAAGTTGGACTTGGTAAACGTGGACCGTGGTACACTTGTCATATAAGACATCAAGTTGGACTTGTAAACGTGGACCGTGGTACACTTGCTATATAAGACATCAAGTTGGACTTGGTAAACGTGGACCGTGGTACACTTGCCATATAAGACATCAAGTTGGACTTGTAAACGTGAACCGTGGTACACTTGTCATATAAGGCATCAAGTTGGACTTGTAAACGTGAACCGTGGTACACTTGCCATATAAGACATCAAGTTGGACTTGTAAACGTGGACCGTGGTACACTTGCCATATAAGACATCAAGTTGGACTTGTAAACGTGGACCGTGGTACACTTGCTATATAAGACATCAAGTTGGACTTGGTAAACGTGGACCGTGGTACACTTGCCATATAAGACATCAAGTTGGACTTGTAAACGTGAACCGTGGTACACTTGTCATATAAGGCATCAAGTTGGACTTGTAAACGTGAACCGTGGTACACTTGCCATATAAGACATCAAGTTGGACTTGTAAACGTGGACCGTGGTACACTTGCCATATAAGACATCAAGTTGGACTTGTAAACGTGGACCGTGGTACACTTGCCATATAAGGCATCAAGTTGGACTGACCTCGTATACACAAAATGGAGTGGTTTGCAACTACAGTATTTTAGATTTTGTTCCAAACTCCTAAAACGGCGATTTCATTTGCACGTGCGTCACGCCTCGCTGATATTTAATATCTAATGTTTATTTCAGAATTTGCAAACTAGGAGCATTGGGGATTATGTTCGCCAAAGATCAGATCGATCGCACGCTTTGAACGGGCTACTAAACGGGTTTCAATTTGAACGGATTTTTGAAAAGTCATGTTTATTCGGACATCTTTTACATGTATTTGTGTTTTAATTATTCTCGGCGTCTACGGTCACGTTTCACGAATTTAGCCATGCGAAATCACGAGTCACGAAAGTAGAAATACCCGCCAATCACGGATCACGATAGAGTACTCGATCACGATTCACGAATTTATTTTTAGGCTTTTCATGAATCACGGATTTAATTTAGGGTCAATCACGAATCCCGAAAATACTCTCACCACCCTGTCAACTTCCGTTGCTACTCCACTTAGTTTTTTCTTTCTTTTTTTTTCTTTTTCCATCAATATGTTAGCGCGAATATTCATGCGAATATTTCATGTGTGTCCTTTTCATCTTGGAATTGCCATGCCAGACCCCATAATCCTGT
This sequence comes from Nematostella vectensis, assembly GCF_932526225.1. Taxonomy (NCBI): domain Eukaryota; kingdom Metazoa; phylum Cnidaria; class Anthozoa; order Actiniaria; family Edwardsiidae; genus Nematostella; species Nematostella vectensis. Next base: position 632,162 of record NC_064047.1, on the reverse strand, counting down.
CGAGTTTTTGTATAAGTAGAGAGGGCCATTAGTTAAAAAACCTGTAAGCATATTTGACTTCAAGACTATAAAGAGTTATAATGTAACCTCCTAAAGATAAGATTATTGTACTATACCGTACCGTAATGATACTGTATTGTATTCGACAGCTCAAAATCTGTATTTTTTTTTCAGGAAATAGACATCGGCTACCGGTTGGATAACGTCAACGTGGATAAGCTCACGGGGGACCTGTGGTTTTCCGTATTCCCGCGCGTTCTGGACTTTTTAACTTTTTCGACAAACCTCGACCACCAGTGTCCCTCTAAAGTGGTCAGCGTCAAACTTGGCGAAGAGCATGCGGAAGGAGATCCGTTTCCGTTTTACGACATCCGAGAAGTTTACGCTAATAACGGAAGTGAGGTCAGAGGATCGACTTCTGCTACAAGGCATGACGGGAAATTTGCAGTGGCGGCGATATTTGATAAGTTTCTCATCTGTGATTTGGGGCCTTATTGAGCCCGCGTTGAAAGCTGGCATCATCGTAAGGTCTCAACTGGATTGATACTGTTTGTGTTGTACCCGATGTTTATTGTGTGACAGAAAAGTGATTTCTTGGAAAACTTTGTAAGAGCCTTAAAACTATTTCTGAAATACTTGTAACCATCACCCTTTGGTGTAAACATCGACTATTTTTAATATCACTCTGTATAGAGCAATCTAATGTAGTCATGTACATTTTGTACATGGGGAGTTTAGTTTCCAAAGTTGCTCGATTATCAAGCATATTTTAGCATCACCTTGACTTTATTTGGTCTTATAAATATGCTAGGATGAGACACCAACTCGGTGATTTCCCCACACCTCAAAACACACCTCAATCTTGTGGCTGATTGGCTCATTTTATAAGACTTATTCAATTCTCCCTATTTTACGTTCATTTCCTTTCATGCTGGGTTACCACATGAATTGTTGTCGGGTCCTAGCGTATAATACTCCAATCTTAGCTTTGTATAAATCAGTGTCCGTGTTATTTGTGTAATTGTTTGTTATCATTTTTTAATTAAAAAAGTTTAAAAACACACACACCTATTCGTCGATTTTTTGCTTTGTCCCTTTTACGTGCAAAATTTATCAACATTTTCAATTTGACAGCTACCACGTTTCACCGAATTCTGCGTCAAAAAATCGTATTCGTACATCAGGCCCATAGGTTTAGGGGGGCGTTTCTAAGGATCCTCATTAAGGCCTAGTTTAAACGCCTTTCTTTTCATGTACCGTTTCAAATGCAAGTGCATGTAAATGAACCATTTCGATTGTCCTACGTTCATTTGCATTTGGAACGGCACACGAAAAGGACGGCTTTTAAAATGGTATTATAAATCGATAATCTTCTATCCGATTGTCTAATTACTTTAAAGTAAACCTAATCAATATGTGATTTTGTAGGATTTTCTCTGAAAATCAAGAGAGATATGGTATCATGAATATTTTCCCATTGTTTCTTCGATAATGAGGCATTTTGGGCCGTTTTCTGCACAGATTTCATCGTTGCATGTAGGTCAAATTTACCTCATTAACGAAAAACAATGGAAAAATATTCATGGTATATATCGATCTTTTTCCGATTGTCTAATAATTTGAATCACGTGGTCGACATGTTTTAGTCTAATCAATATTAGATAATTTAAATCATTCATGGCGATAAATCTCAGCACCTTTTCTTGGCTGACAAATTTGGTCACGTGATTGAGGAAGTGATTCGTTACCATTCGTAATATTTACTTCATTTATACTCTAACATACCGACCGAGTATAAAACATTTTATGTCTATTCTACATTAGTAACACAAACTTGTTAATGCGGGCATCTCTTTATTGATAGCTCGTGGTGGCATGTTTACAATTGAAATAATTGTAAAGTATGTAACTACAGAAGTTTAAATCAACGAGATCTAAATTTGTGAAAGAGACGCTTCGAATGACCTTGCATATCTTACGACTCTTTAAATACCGACTCTCTTAACGTCCCATGGGAGGTATTACTGTACACTCCGAAACGTGATAAAATAAATTTATATTTAGAAAATAATGACAGGCCTGTATGCTAGGTGGTGGCGGGGGGTTGAAGGGGGAGGGGTGCGAATTTGAAGTTTCATCAAGTGTCTACAGTAGTAAATAGAAGGCGTTTCCACTTAAGACACGAAAAATGTTCTCAAATTGCGCCAGCCTTGACTGTTCTAGAAGTTTTTTTGTTATATTTATACAAAAAAGGAGAAATAAGCGGCGTGGGAAGGAGGTTGCGACATGACGGAAAAACATGACTGTACGCTTCAAATAAGCTCATTTCACATCTAATAAGGCGGAAAATTTCTCTAAATACTTAGTAATAGCAAACAAAATATCAAATGCGACTTTTTTTTTAAATTGATGCGACTTTTTGTAAAGTGTCATTGAAATTTGAGCTTTTCGTCCCTGAGCTCATACATAGCGCAAGGATGATCAATGAAAAAATATCTTAAAAAGCAAAAATCTGGGTATGTGCATTTCGGCCTCACGTTATTTGTGTTTCAAAAATCAGTCCGGAATACAAGGAAGCGATGGCCATTGTAAGAAATTGTGTCTTCTTTCTCTATCTCGAATTTTCCAGGTGTTTCCGTCATGTCGGGGGTTGCACAATTATACGACCCGAGTAAAATTAGGTAGCGAGCGAAAACCATCACAGCCTCCCCATCTTTTCACGCGCGCCACAGAATTCCCAGTACCCCGAAATCCCTATTTCCCATGTAAAGAAAAACAAACTGCCGAGCCTGTACGTAGGATAGTATGAAATACTATACATGTGCTCAGTTTTTCTGCTGTTTGCGCTTTTGGTAAAATTGTTTTGACCGCTCTGTTGGCTTTGTTTGTTTTTCTTCTACTTTTCTTGTAAAGTATTAGCTTTGGAATCGGCTCTGTTGGCTTTGTTTGCTTTTCTTCTACTTTTCTTGTAAAGTATTAGCTTTGGAATCGGCTTAGCCACGATAGGATAAAAACCAAAAAGGCGCGATTGGCAAATAAATGCACAAAAAGAAGACGTAATGGTCGACTAAGTCATTTTTTACTACAAAGACGTATACAAGAAAGGGGAAAAACAACCAAATCAGTTTACATGGCGCCTTTTTCTTGAAGATCGCTTTGACGGTGTCTTATCTACTAGCTTGTGGCTCGCGCCAGGCCCTAGTAGATGTCCTGTATGCTCGGTGCTCAATGGAAGCTTCACAAAGTATCTAAGTATGGATGGCGGGGGAGAAAGACCCTGAAGATCTGTCTTTAAGCGACCAATCACAGCTGCCTTGGCCATTTTCAGGCTATAAGGGGTCGAGTAGGAAGCCGGGTCAAAGGTGTATCCCTTGAACACCCTGATACACCGAATCTGTATCACAGCGGGACAGTCGACTTTCCGCGTGCGTTTAGGTGTGTAGCGGTTCTCTCCAATCTTGCCTCCTTTGCTATCCTGTAATGGAAGAGTAAGAACTGGATGTTCAGACGGTACAGACGTGTAGCTAAGCTAGAGTCAGACGATACAGACGTGTAGCTAAGCTAGAGTCAGACGATACAGATCTGTAGCTAAGCTAGAGTCAGACGATACAGATCTGCAGCTAAGCTAGAGTCAGACGATGCAGACCTACAGCTAAGCTAGAGTCAGACGATACAGATCTGTAGCTAAGCTAGAGTCAGATGATACAGACCTGTAGCTTAGCTAGAGTCAGACGATACAGACCTGTAGCTAAGCAAGAGTCAGACGATACAGATCTGTAGCTAAGCTAGAGTCAGACGATACAGATCTGTAGCTAAGCTAGAGTCAGACGATACAGATCTGTAGCTAAGCTAGAGTCAGATGATACAGACCTGTAGCTAAGCAAGAGTCAGACGATACAGATCTGTAGCTAAGCTAGAGTCAGACGATACAGATCTGTAGCTAAGCTAGAGTCAGACGATACAGATCTGTAGCTAAGCTAGAGTCAGACGATGCAGACCTACAGCTAAGCTAGAGTCAGACGATACAGATCTGTAGCTAAGCTAGAGTCAGATGATACAGACCTGTAGCTTAGCTAGAGTCAGACGATACAGACCTGTAGCTAAGCTAGAGTCAGACGATACAGATCTGTAGCTAAGCTAGAGTCAGACGATACAGATCTGTAGCTAAGCTAGAGTCAGACGATACAGATCTGTAGCTAAGCTAGAGTCAGACGATACAGATCTGTAGCTTAGCTAGAGTCAGACGATACAGACCTGTAGCTAAGCTAGAGTCAGACGATACAGACCTGTAGCTAAGCTAGAGTCAGACGATACAGACCTGTAGCTAAGCTAGAGTCAGACGATACAGACCAGTAGCTAAGCTAGAGTCAGATAATACAGACCTGTAGCTAAGCTAGAGTCAGAAGATACAGACCTATAGCTAAGCTAGAGTCAGACGATACAGACCTATAGCTAAGCTAGAGTCAGATGATACAGACCTGTAGCTTAGCTAGAGTCAGACGATACAGATCTGTAGCTAAGCTAGAGTCAGACGATACAGATCTGTAGCTAAGCTAGAGTCAGACGATACAGATCTGTAGCTTAGCTAGAGTCAGACGATACAGACCTGTAGCTAAGCTAGAGTCAGACGATACAGACCTACAGCTAAGCTAGAGTCAGACGATACAGACCTGTAGCTAAGCTAGAGTCAGACGATACAGACCTGTAGCTAAGCTAGAGTCAGACGATACAGACCTGTAGCTAAGCTAGAGTCAGATGATACAGACCTGTAGCTTAGCTAGAGTCAGACGATACAGACCTGTAGCTAAGCTAGAGTCAGACGATACAGACCTGTAGCTAAGCTAGAGTCAGACGATACAGACCTGTAGCTAAGCTAGAGTCAGACGATGCAGACCTACAGCTAAGCTAGAGTCAGACGATACAGACCTATAGCTAAGCTAGAGTCAGACGATGCAGACCTACAGCTAAGCTAGAGTCAGACGATACAGACCTATAGCTAAGCTAGAGTCAGATGATACAGACCTGTAGCTTAGCTAGAGTCAGACGATACAGACCTATAGCTAAGCTAGAGTCAGACGATGCAGACCTATAGCTAAGCTAGAGTCAGACGATACAGATCTGTAGCTAAGCTAGAGTCAGACGATACAGACCTGTAGCTAAGCTAGAGTCAGACGATACAGATCTGTAGCTAAGCTAGAGTCAGACGATACAGATCTGTAGCTTAGCTAGAGTCAGACGATACAGACCTGTAGCTAAGCTAGAGTCAGACGATACAGATCTGTAGCTTAGCTAGAGTCAGACGATACAGATCTGTAGCTAAGCTAGAGTCAGACGATACAGATCTGTAGCTAAGCTAGAGTCAGACGATACAGATCTGTAGCTTAGCTAGAGTCAGACGATACAGATCTGTAGCTAAGCTAGAGTCAGACGATACAGACCTCTAGCTAAGCTAGAGTCAGACGATACAGACCTGTAGCTAAGCTAGAGTCAGACGATACAGATCTGTAGCTAAGCTAGAGTCAGACGATACAGATCTGTAGCTAAGCTAGAGTCAGACGATACAGATCTGTAGCTAAGCTAGAGTCAGACGATGCAGACCTACAGCTAAGCTAGAGTCAGACGATACAGATCTGTAGCTTAGCTAGAGTCAGACGATACAGATCTGTAGCTAAGCTAGAGTCAGACGATACAGATCTGTAGCTAAGCTAGAGTCAGACGATACAGACCTGTAGCTAAGCTAGAGTCAGACGATACAGATCTGTAGCTAAGCTAGAGTCAGACGATACAGATCTGTAGCTAAGCTAGAGTCAGACGATACAGATCTGTAGCTAAGCTAGAGTCAGACGATACAGATCTGTAGCTTAGCTAGAGTCAGACGATACAGATCTGTAGCTAAGCTAGAGTCAGACGATACAGATCTGTAGCTAAGCTAGAGTCAGACGATACAGACCTGTAGCTAAGCTAGAGTCAGACGATACAGACCTGTAGCTAAGCTAGAGTCAGACGATACAGACCTGTAGCTAAGCTAGAGTCAGACGATACAGACCAGTAGCTAAGCTAGAGTCAGATGATACAGACCTGTAGCTATGCTAGAGTCAGACGATACAGACCTGTAACTAAGCTAGAGAAGGAAGATACAGACCTGTACCTAAGCTAGAGTCAGACGATACAGACCTGTAGCTAGGCTAGAGTTAGACGATAGAGACCTGTAGCTAAGCTAGAATCAGATAATACATACCTGTAGCTGGGCTAGAGTCAGATGATACAGACCTGTAGTTAAGTTAGCAGGGTTAGAGATAGCGACAGGGTAGATGCTTGATTTTAGCTTGTTGTTGCGCCTGAAATTTCTTTCTTTAAAATAAGGGGGGGTCTAAATGTGCGTTTCTGTAGAAATTTACACGAAATGGAAATAGGAGTAAAACCCCATGTTTATCTATTTAAGGTTACCTTAAATAGATGAACACTCTGCAATTAGAATAAAATTCCCAGTTTTTCCCTTTTAATAGATGAACAATCTCTTTAGGTGCCCCAACCCAGTCCATATTTATTTGGCTTAATTCCCTATTAGACAAAGTCCTAAGGGACACTACCGCATACCTTGATTGAGCCATGGAGGCAGTGTCTTGTTTCTGTGGACTCTAACTGGAATGGGTGTCCAAAGAACTCTATGGGGACATTTCCTCTGGTTTGCTGAAACATGGGTGATGCTGCAATCACAGAACATAGAAAACATAAAAAATCATTATCATGATCGAAATGTTCTGAGTCACGAGGAGCGTGGCATGGCGTGGAATCTAAGGGTACACACCACGGAAAACTATGGGATATGAAATGGGTACTTTTCTAGCATGTCGTATTTCTAGCATGTGCCTGTGTTTGCAGAGTGCTGATAAGCGAAAATTGAGAACTTCAGCTTTAAAACTGCAAAGGTTTTAAAGTAAGGATGGAAAACACATATAATGAAAAGCCTTAGAACCAGATTTCACAAACTTGGATCAAAGTTTTTTTTCTCTCTTGCTTTATGCGAACCTGCAAAGATTGTGTGAATCACTTATCCTGTGGTATGTCGTCTGATTTACTACAGCTAACAACAAATCAGAAAGCAAGAAAGTGTGCCTTTGATGGAATGTGTTGTTTACAAGTCAGTGCTTCCATCTGCATTACTGCATTTTTTTCTTCTTTAAATTTCAGTGGTGCTTACGGTGTGCGGAGTAAAAAGAGGCAACTTTACCTGAATCTGAAAACCGCTTGTGCCCCTTTTCCTTTGAGTGGTGATGCACTTTTACAAAAACACTTGATGAAAGGTGAAAGTAGTCTTTAAGGATGGAATCTAAGGTCTTGTCCGCTTGGTCATATACTCCATAGATATAATTACCCTCGCTCCTTACTTCTGTGAATAGCTGATGGACAAATTGTCTTTCTGTTTCTAAAATGGTGTCCACACTTTGGGGAGTTTCCAAAGTTGGTGGGGAGTTTGGGCTATCTGAAGATTCAAAAGCTTCTGGAAAGTTGAAAGAGTCTGGAAAGTCAAATATTTGTGCAGAGTCAACAGTTTGAAGAGAACACAAATTCTGTCCCATCATGCTATGCGGCACTACAGATAACAATCCATGGTTAGGCTGTATTTGCTGATTGGGTTGCCTGTGTTTCTTTTGTTGCTTTCTCTTCTTTGGTTGCTTCTCTTTAGGTCTAGTTTTTCGTTTCATTCTCTTTTTCATTTCTCGTTCAATAACTGCTGCCTCCCCTAGAAGATGCCCTGTATGCTCGGTGCTCAATGGAAGCTTCACAAAGTATCTAAGTATGGATGGCGGGGGAGGTAGACCATGCAGATCCTTTTTTAAGCGATCAATCACAGCTGTCTTGGCTATTTTCAGGCTATATGGGGTCGAGTAGGAGGCCATGTTGACAGCATATCCCTTGAACACCCTGATACATCGAATCTGTATCACAGCAGGACAGTCGACTTTCCGCGTGCGTTTAGGAGTGTAGCGATAGACTTCTGCATAGTCATGTTCTCCAGGGTGAGAATTGCTGCACCTGCCTCCTTTGCTGTCCTACCACAAAAGAAACAAAGAAAACTCAACTGAAGAAAGATCCTTGATCAGATGTGTGATAATCACTCTGCTGTCCTATCAGAAAATAAACAAGATTCAAAGGAAGACATGATTAGACATCTGTCAATCACTTTACTGCCTTGTCCCCCTGGTGGGGACTCTCTCTTATTAAAGTAGATGAGGGTGATTGTCCTATATTTACAGTATAAAATTCTACCAACTGCTATCTCTTAGAAAAAAACTGTACCAAGATTCTGCTATCACATGTCAATGGATCATCCTATCCAAGAGATGTGTTCAATGATAGTGAGCTTTTAAGAGGAATACAATAAGATTCAGGAATAGTGAAAATCTGTGTGATCTCTTAGGTTTAGATCCAATCACACGATATACGTAGTATCTTTTAGGGGCAACATTTGAACCACACCCAAAAGCTATGCATTGGGGTTAAAAATAATTTTGTCAATGATCATTCACATGTTTTAATGGATTCCCCCCTCCCTGGGGCCCTCCTGTCTTTAAACAAAAAAAAAAAAAACACATTTCATGTGGCTACAGCATCTTGTTGTGTACAAGGTTGTACTTCAAATACTGAAGGGAAAAAATGATATCTTGGGGCATTAAGAAAATTGGGTGGGGGCACAGCCACACCCTACAGGCTATTTCCTTGTGATTTTAGAAAGAAACTGAGGAGGATGCCCTCTCTGCCCCTATGGGCACAAGAAAAAGGAAATTGCACATAAAATTTCCCCTTAGACCGTTCTAAGTGCTAAAACTTAATGATTCTTATACCAAGCCCCAAAACAATAGAACCAAAGAATGGAAAGTTCTAAAGAAAGCCCTTTAATCTTTATTTGTTGAAATTATAACAAACTCCTTTTATTTCGGCTCAAAAGTGGAAAAAAATATGCCATTATCTTTTTTCCTTTATGTCTTTTTAATCTGCCCTCTATATTTGGTTCCATTGTCTAAAAGCACATTCCAACAAGACTGAAAAAGCCAATCCATGTTGTACCTTGGGGGTGCACTTATGAGAAGGGGAGATTGAATAGCATTTTCTATACTCAAAAAGGTAAAAGAAAGCTGCATATTTTTCTTAATGTCCGGCATACCTTGATTGACCCATGGAGGCAGTGTCTTGTTTCTGTGGACTCTAACTGGAATGGGTGTCCGAAGAACTCTATGGGGACATGTCCTCTAGTTTGCTGAAACATTGGTGATGCTACACAAAACAATCAAGAATATTAAAACATTGTGGCAATAATGTTTGAGGAACACAAGACTCAAATAAGTAAATATTGATTATGGAGCAAAGGACTTTTTGGGGTTGTAGGGGTGTGTACATTGCAATCATAATAAAACTAAAGTGTTAATCTGCAGTTGACAAAAAAAAAACACGTTACCTAAAGTTATTTGCTGTGGTCAGCAAATGAGGGCAGAGATACAGTTGTGATTTTTTACTGAGGTTGTCACAATTGCATGTTGCTATAGTTCTAGGACTGCATTGTCGTCTTTGATAGGAATGCTAAGCCTATTAAGGTCTGTCTCTCACCGCACATCATTAACCTGTATTGGGAGACCTAAAAGAACCAGGGGACTAGGCTAATGGTACCATCTTCAGTGACAATGTGTGTACACACTAGCTTGCACCCGTTTGTAAACTGTGTTGAGCAGTCTGTATCGGTACATCTAATAGATTTGTCAGATGCATCTGAAGTGTAGCTGAGTATGCCTTCATAAGGAAGCTTGCACTATAGAACTGCAACAATTTTTTTTTACACTGAATTTGCATAACACTCTTAAAAATAGTTCGCACATTTAAACGTACTTAACATGTTAGTATGAGTCGCACAGTCCATCTAGTATATGTAAAAAATCTAGTATAATTACTTATGTAAAAACTATTTACAACTCTAAAATTTGTCCTGTATAATTACTTTGTATCTCTCTACCCCCTAAACATCCTTTCAAACAACCCCCAAACCTTCACATTTTGTCCTTTTTTACAAGAGATAACACAAGGCATTCCTTATTTACTTTAACTTTATTGTAGGGCATTTGGGTTCCAAGTGCAAACTATTAGATGTTTCTGGTGCAAACTGTGAGCCGGCGATCATACTGTACGTGATGCCATTACACACACAATGTCACACAACCTTAGGATGGTAGGCCTGTTAAAAACATCAATTATATTCGTACCGCTTTCTAAACAGTATTACGGATTGCTTGCATTAACCAGATTTGACTTATACCTGAATCAGAAAATCGTTTGTGCCCTTTCGCCTTCGCGTGGTGATGAACTTTCACAAATCGGCATGACGAGAGGCTGAAAAAGTCTCTAAGAACAGACTCAAACGGCTTGTCGGTCTCGTCATAGACGCCATAGAAATAATTTCCATCCACCTTAATGTCTTTAAAAGTCTGATCAAGAAATTCTCGTTCAATTTTCAAAATATCCTCCATCTTTATATAGCTTGTTGAGGTCTGCCTCGTACCCAGGCGTCTCAATTTGGTAACACAACGGTCACGTCCTGCTCGGAATGCATCCTGGGAAGGATTATGCCCGCCCGCAAAAGATCACGGGAAGGAAATACATTCGCTTCTCCCTTCCCGTGAGCCTTTGCGAGTCGGCCTCGTTTTGGAATGCGATCGGTTTCTTCAACGGACGCTCGACGCGCCTGGGTACGAGGCAGTGTTGAGGTTGTGAGTTGAGTAACGCCACAGACATGCTTCTTCACGATTTCGGTTACCCTGTGGTCAAATGAGGACGTGTGCTCGGAGCGACTACATCATGGTGACTTTGATGGAACTAATGGAACGGGCCCAGATAATTTCTCATTGTAACATGGGCCAATAGCGCAGCTTGCTGGTCGGACATTCAAGGCTCCAAACGTGTTCCTGTGGGCCCAGGCAAACGAGGACATATATGTTATTTCCCAGCTGGGAGGTCCGTATCGTGAAGTATTTTTAAGACCTCGGTCACGGTATTTCACGATACGGATTGACCCTTAGCTGGGAAATAACATATTTACTTTTTTCTTCAATAGAATTTCCAACTTTGTTTACCTTACGGGCTTATGATTGCACGAGGCGAGGTTTCGCTTTTGACATTCGTCGATGTTCCGTTCGTGAAGATTTTGTTCGCTCGTGATCATTCAATAAACTCCATTTTGTATGTCCACAAAACGCTTTATGCACCAGTCAATTGACAGCCCGGCCCCCCGACCCCCGGGGCATACCAGGAAGTAACGCGGTCACGCGGGGGGTTTAACACCTGTTTAACACCTGTAATCCACCGGGGGGCCGGTATTTAACAGAAGCCCTCAAGGCCGGGAAAGAGGGCGGTGAATTAACGCTTTACCGTAACTTGCGTCCGTAGGTAAGCGTAGTTAATCTTAGGCACCGCGGACTGGGTAGGGGGCGGGGAGGGGGGGGATTTGGGAGGAGGATGAGGCCGCACCGCTTGAAGAAAAAAAAAATCATAAATAGAAGGACTAAACAACTCAATTGTCAGCCCCCTACATACTCCGCGGTCCCTGTGAACAATTGAAGTATGGCTTTCTATAGTGGGTCGTTATCGGAAAACACCGGGGCCATGAACCGGGGGGTTTAACAGCGTCACAGGCCCCGTTAGCCGGGAAAGTAACGAGCATTTAACATCAGATGAATGTTACTTTCCCCGCGGGAAATTGTCAAACACAGGGATGATTCTTGATAAAATGACAAATAAATTGCCGTTTTAGTGTGAAGATCTATAACCTCGGGAGTAAAAATCCAGTTTTCGATGGGCATTTTACAAATCAACTCACTATTTCGAGCTTTGGAGGTGAGCGGTCCGGTATCGCGGGGTCCGGATCGTAGATTACCGGACCTCACGAGAGCCGATCAGAGCGTGCGATTTGATGGATACCGGACCCCGAAAAAGATAAAATAAGATATTTATTATACAGCGTTTTGAGAAAGATTAATTCCAACAGTATGCACGCGCTAAATTAACCAATGAGAGTGCGCTTCGCACCCTAGCTGTAAAACAGTCAACAAAACAAATAGTTCCGTCCTCTAATAGATGCGTTATAGCGCGACATAAACTGATAAACAAACAATACGCAAGGACTTCTGTTCATGTCACACTGTTACGTGTTTTGTGCATTGGACAGACGGAAAATGAGATCTATTTTTTTTTTAAATCTATTTTTTTTTGTTATTTACCTTTGGGAGCGCGTACGCATAGACCCTTGTACAATCAGAGCGCGTATTTACGAGTGTTGCTGTATAAATGTTTTTAGTGGGGGGAAACGAGGAAACAATCTCGAAACACGCACGTGACAAGGTATTTTAGTTTGGCTAATTCTTTAGTATTATTAGGTCGTTGATGAGGTCGCGTGATGAGAGAAGCGTACTTAATACGTCTTGCAATGCCAATACGACAACACAATTACGGCTTAATAGTTTTAATGGAATTTATTGAAATATTTTAGTTTTTTTTCTAGTGTGCGTTACTTTACGGCGTGTGGATAACATGAGTACGATACTAATAATAAGGTGTTTGTACTAATTATATACCGCGGAATTTATAAAAGCTTAATAATACAGAAAACACAACCCCCTTACATTTACAAAGAACAAGATTATAAGAGTTGCTCCCCTATCAAATCTAACAAACTTGCGTATAAAACCTAGAAAAATCCTTGGTACCTTGACCAAGTATTTCCGTAGAGTTTCCTATTGAAACCAGTGGTATTTTTACCTTGCAGCCACACGTGTGTCATATTAAGCGCAGCTTATAATCAATCAGCGGCCTCGATATTTCTGAATGGTCTTACCACCAAAATAGTATTGTAATTTCCTAATAAGGAATTGACCGAGCGAGCTAGAAAAACAAAATTGATTGAAACAATTGTATGAATAGAACGCAAGCTACACATCCGGGAAAGTTGTCACAAATGCTTTGAAATCTAGGAGATAGCATCGGCACTGTTATGTTTAACGTAAGGCGGGTACCCTGTGTTTACATGGTATACTTTGTACACTTAGTGGGTACCCTGTGCTTATTTAAAATTGTTTTATGGAATATTTATATGGCGGGTACCCTGTGTTAACATTAATTTGTATATTTCTTGGCTTGTTGGGCACCCTGTTATTCCCATTGCTGCTGTCGCATTGCTATGCTGCTTTATGCTAGCATCAGAAATTGATTGAATACCAGAAAATATAATGGCGGGTCCCCTATGCGTTTCTTATGGCATATTCCCAGCTTATTCCTTATTGCGGGTACCCTGTGTCCTATAAATGGCATATTCCTAAAGGCGAGTACCCTGTGTTCTTTTAATGGCATATGCCCAGTTTATTCCTAAGTATCCTGACCATACAGCACTCGTTGCCTCGTTGTGGGTACCCTGTGTCGCTCATGTTCTCTAGTTGTTCGGAGACCTTAGCCCACCGTTGGTTAAAGGGCTCAAGTTCCTCGGTGATGGCGTCATGCGAAGGCTGGTCCACGTCACCGCCCAGGTCTTTGCCGAGTCTGTTGATGCGATCCACACGAACCGCGAACTTGGGGCGTTCCTCGCATTTGGTCTGAATAACAAAAATAAACAATATCAGCGAAGAAGAAATCTAGTGGTGAGAGGGGTTGGGGGGAGGGGGTGGTAGCTCCAGGTCTTAGACATATCATGAGAGCTTGTAGGTCCCCCTGTTAGCTCACCTCTACTTTGGCTTGTAGGTCCCCCTGTTAGCTCACCTCTACTTTGGCTTGTAAGTCCGTCTGTTAGCTCACCTCTGCTTTGGCTTGTAAGTCCGTCTGTTAGCTTACCTCTACTTTGGCTTGTAGGTCCGTCTGTTAGCTTACCTCTACTTTGGCTTGTAGGTCCGTCTGTTAGCTTACCTCTACTTTGGCTTGCAGGTCCGTCTGTTAGCTCAGATCTACTTTGGCTTGTAGGTCCGTCTGTTAGCTCACATCTACTTTGGCTTGTAGGTCCGTCTGTTAGCTTACCTCTACTTGGGCTTGTAGGTCCGTCTGTTAGCTTACCTCTACTTTGGCTTGTAGGTCCGTCTGTTAGCTCACATCTACTTTGGCTTGTAGGTCCGTCTGTTAGCTCACCTCTACTTTGGCTTGTAGGTCCGTCTGTTAGCTCACCTCTACTTTGGCTTGTAGGTCCGTCTGTTAGCTTACCTCTACTTTGGCTTGTAGGTCCGTCTGTTAGCTTGCCTCTACTTTGGCTTGCAGGTCCGTCTGTTAGCTCACATCTACTTTGGCTTGTAGGTCCGTGTGTTAGCTCACATCTACTTTGGCTTGTATGTCCGTCTGTTAGCTCACCTCTACTTTGGCTTGTAGGTCCGTGTGTTAGCTCACCTCTACTTTGGCTTGCAGGTCCGTCTGTTAGCTTACCTCTACTTTGGCTTGTAGGTCCGTCTGTTAGCTCACATCTACTTTGGCTTGTAGGTCCGTCTGTTAGCTTACCTCTACCTGGGCTTGTAGGTCCGTCTGTTAGCTTACCTCTACTTTGGCTTGTAAGTCCGTCTGTTAGCTCACCTCTACTTTGGCTTGTAGGTCCGTCTGTTAGCTCACCTTTACTTTGGCGTGTAGGACCGTCTGTAAGCTTACCTCTATTTGGCTTGTAGGCCCGTCTGTTAACTCACTAATACTTTACCTTGTAGGTCCCACTGCTAGCTCACCTCTATTTTTTCTTGTAGGTTCGTCTGTTAGCTCACCTCAACTTTGGCTTGCAGGTCCGTCGCCGCCTCGGCGTCCATTCCTGGGCTGAATTGCGCGATTATCTTTTCCACGTCATCCATCCAATCGCTTACGGCCGCCATTTCTTCGTGGAACTCCTTTAGCTTGCTCTGAGACGACTCAAGCTGAGGACAATAACATTGATTCAGACTAGAAGTACATGGTCAGACAAGGAATATGGCTGTTTGGTCTTACCGTGTGTATTCGTTCGATTACTTGTTTAGCCAAGTCATTCCAGCACTCGTCGAAGTCTGCGAGTTGCTGCTGAATGTCTTTTGTTGACGGGTCTTCAGGGTCGCCATCGCGGAGCAGGTCCTCGCCTGTCTTGTGTAGAGTCTGCAGGCGAATTCCTTGCTCGTCCAGCTCTTTCTCGTTATTCTGAGGAGAAATGCGTTACATTTATCATTAGGAGACATAGGTTCTTACCATCGTCATCGTCTTAGTCATCGTCATCACCATCATCATAATTATCAACATCACCGTCGCCGTCACTATCTTCGTCATCCTCATTAACAGCCACATCCTCCTCCTCCTCCTCCTCCTCCTCCTCATCATCATCATCATCACCGCCACCACCATCATCATCATCATCACCTCCAGACTTTCTTGGTTCCTTACGCATCCCGGACCCTACGCACCTTGAGCTGGTCGAGGTGTTTCGCGACCTCCTCCTCGTCTGACAGGTCGGTGCCTCCCATGTCCTTTAGCACCTTCTCCTTACCAGACAACCAGTTGAGTAGAACAAGCTGCTCATCGCGATACTTCTGCCACTCATTCAGCATCCGAACCAGTCGGGCCCTGCAACCATGGGAGACTGTCAATCAACCATTCACGCCCTTTGACAATCATCTATTACGTCCTTTGACAATCATCTATTACGTCCTTTGACAATAATCTATTACGTCCTTTGACAATAATCTATTACGTCCTTTGACAATAATAATCAGATGTGCCCCTTAGAACGTGGATGAGTGACTGACCTTATTCTAATAATGTAGTTGCGTGACTGACCTTATTCTAACAATGTAGTTGCGTGACTGACCTTATTCTTATAGTGTAGCAGAGTAATTGACCTCTATTATTGTAGTTGCGTGACTAAACTTATTCTATTATTGTAGTTGCGTGACTAAACTTATTCTATTAGTGTAGGTGCGTGACTAAACTTATTCTATTATTGTAGTTGCGTGACTAAACTTATTCTATTAGTGTAGTTGCGTGACTAAACTTATTCTATTAGTGTAGTTGCGTGACTAAACTTATTCTATTATTGCAGTTGCGTGACTAAACTTATTCTATTAGTGTAGTTGCGTGACTGACCTTCGCTCCTCTGACCACCTCCAGACAGACGCCCATCTCTCGCTGAGGCTCTTCACTTGCCCCTGTACACTCTCGTTGATGGTGGGATCCGTGATGTCCAACTCGAGGATGACAGTTATCATTGAGTGCTCGCGGATCTCGTCTTGGAACCGCTGCCACAACATAACAAAAAATTACTGGTGCCTACATATAACAGAAAGCCTGGGGCCACTTATAAACATACAGTGGAACCCCCATATAACGGACACCCTCGGGACCACCACATAACAAACATACAGTAGAACCTCCATATAACGGACACCCTCGGGACCACCACATAACAAACATACAGTAGAACCTCCATATAACGGACACTCTAGGGACCATCACATAACTAACATTCAGTAGAACCTCCATATAACGGACACTCTAGGGACCATCACATAACTAACATTCAGTGGAACCTCCATATAACGGACACCCCCGGGACCACCACATAACAAACATACAGTAGAACCTCCATATAACGGACACCCTCGGGACCACCACATAACAAACATACAGTAGAACCTCCGTATAACGGACACCCTCGGGACCACCATACAACAAACATACAGTAGAACCTCCATATAACGGACACCCTCGGGACCACCACATAACAAACATACAGTAGAACCTCCATATAACGGACACCCTCGGGACCACCACATACAAACATACAGTAGAACCTCCATATAACGGACACCCTCGGGACCACCACATAACAGATATAAAGTAGAACCTCCAAATAACGGACACTCTCGGGACCACCACATAACAAACATACAGTAGAACCTCCATATAACGGACACACTCGGGACCACCACATAACAGACATACAGTAGAACCTCCATATAACGGACACCCTCGGAACCACTACATAACAAACATACAGTAGAACCTCCATATAACGGACACTCTAGGGACCACCATATAACATACAATAGAACCTCCATATAACGGACACCCTCGGGACCACCACATAACAAACATACAGTAGAACCTCCATATAACGGACACCCTCGGGACCACCATATAACATACAGTAGAACCTCCATATAACGGACACCCTCGGGACCGCCACATAACAAACATACAGTAGAACCTCCATATAACGGACACCCTCGGGACCACCATATAACATACAGTAGAACCTCCATATAACGGACACCCTCGGGACCACCACATAACAAACATACAGTAGAACCTCCATATAACGGACACCCTCGGGACCACCACATAACAAACATACAGTAGAACCTCCATATAACGGACACCCTCGGGACCACCACATAACAAACATACAGTAGAACCTCCATATAACGGACACCCTCGGGACCACCATAAAACAAACATACAGTAGAACCTCCATATAACGGACACCCTCGGGACCACCACATAACAAACATACAGTAGAACCTCCATATAACGGACACCCTCGGGACCACCACATAACAAACATACA
Source organism: Nematostella vectensis (assembly GCF_932526225.1). NCBI lineage: Eukaryota > Metazoa > Cnidaria > Anthozoa > Actiniaria > Edwardsiidae > Nematostella > Nematostella vectensis. The sequence continues at coordinate 614,578 of NC_064047.1, read as the reverse complement.
GTAGAACCTCCATATAACGGACACCCTCGGGACCACCACATAACAAACATACAGTAGAACCTCCATATAACGGACACCCTCGGGACCACCACATAACAAACATACAGTAGAACCTCCATATAACGGACACCCTCGGGACCACCACATAACAAACATACAGTAGAACCTCCATATAACGGACACCCTCGGGACCACCATAAAACAAACATACAGTAGAACCTCCATATAACGGACACCCTCGGGACCACCACATAACAAACATACAGTAGAACCTCCATATAACGGACACCCTCGGGACCACCACATAACAAACATACAGTAGAACCTCCATATAACGGACACTCTAGGGACCATCACATAACTAACATTCAGTAGAACCTCCATATAACGGACACTCTAGGGACCATCACATAACTAACATTCAGTGGAACCTCCATATAACGGACACCCCCGGGACCACCACATAACAAACATACAGTAGAACCTCCATATAACGGACACCCTCGGGACCACCACATAACAAACATACAGTAGAACCTCCATATAACGGACACCCTCGGGACCACCATACAATAAACATACAGTAGAACCTCCATATAACGGACACCCTCGGGACCACCACATAACAAACATACAGTAGAACCTCCATATAACGGACACCCTCGGGACCACCACATAGCAAACATACAGTAGAACCTCCATATAACGGACACCCTCGGGACCACCACATAGCAAACATACAGTAGAACCTCCATATAACGGACACCCTCAGGACCACCACATAGCAAACATACAGTAGAACCTCCATATAACGGACACCCTCGGGACCACCACATAACAGACATACAGTAGAACCTCCAAATAACGGACACTCTCGGGACCACCACATAACAAACATACAGTAGAACCTCCATATAACGGACACACTCGGGACCACCACATAACAAACATACAGTAGAACCTCCATATAACGGACACCCTCGGGACCACTACATAGCAAACATACAGTAGAACCTCCATATAACGGACACCCTCGGGACCACCACATAACAAACATACAGTAGAACCTCCAAATAACGGACACTCTCGGGACCACCACATAGCAAACATACAGTAGAACCTCCATATAACGGACACCCTCGGGACCACCACATAACAAACATACAGTAGAACCTCCATATAACGGACACCCTCGGGACCACCACATAGCAAACATACAGTAGAACCTCCATATAACGGACACCCTCGGGACCACCACATAACAGACATACAGTAGAACCTCCAAATAACGGACACTCTCGGGACCACCACATAACAAACATACAGTAGAACCTCCATATAACGGACACACTCTGGACCACCACATAACAGACATACAGTAGAACCTCCATATAACGGACACCCTCGGGACCACTACATAACAAACATACAGTAGAACCTCCATATAACGGGCACTCTAGGGACCATCACATAACTAACATTCAGTAGAACCTCCATATAACGGACACTCTAGGGACCATCACATAACTAACATTCAGTAGAACCTCCATATAACGGACACTCTAGGGACCATCACATAACTAACATTCAGTGGAACCTCCATATAACGGACACCCCCGGGACCACCACATAACAAACATACAGTAGAACCTCCATATAACGGACACCCTCGGGACCACCACATAACAAACATACATTAGAACCTCCATATAACGGACACCCTCGGGACCACCATACAACAAACATACAGTGGTACCTCCATATAACGGACACCCTCGGGACCACCATACAACAAACATACAGAAGAACCCCTATATAACGGACACCCTCGGGTCGGAAATGTGTCTGTTTTATAGAGGTCTCGCTTAATGGAGGTGGATTTTTCGTCTTGTTCGTCGTGTTGTATCTGTATGGTGACAGGCCTTCTCCACCCGGCTTCCCCTAGTTGTTTCTACACAGCGAGAATCCAACCATCTCCCCTCCCCCCAATGTCTCGTTTTCACACTCACCTGGTGCTCATCTTGCTGTTTCTGGACAGCGTCGTACCCAGGCCCTATTTCCTCGGTCGCAGCAATTCGTTTCTCGGCTTTTGTGAGCCAGTCATCCATTTTGTTGAGATGCTGCCTCAGAAGCAGGATGTAAGTGTCGAAAACCCTTCAAGACAAAAACAAACGATTAGCGACAGACGATCCAAGACAAACAATTAACGACAAACTAACAACAGGCAATCAAAGTGTGAAAACGATCAACGACAGGCAAAAAACGACATACGACAAATACATGACGACAATCACAACAAAGGAAAAACGATTATCGGCACTGCGCCGAGAGCAAGTGAGACCATCAACAACAAAAGCAATATCATGACTGTTTTACAAAATTATTTCCTGGCTAAGGTGTGTTATTTGATCTAATTCATGAATTTGCTATATGCATTTTAAATTGAAAAAAAAATACTGTTTTGTAACACACTAACCGTTTCTTTTCTTGTTCGGCCTGCTGAGTAATGGCGTCGTTTCGTTTGCGGATCTTGTCGGTTCGCCCGCGGAAGTGTTCCTCCTCATGTTTCTTGAAGTACTCTCCATTTACTAGGACCTCTGCCTCGGACACAATCTCGGTCACTGTCCGGTTAGTATCGGACACCTCATTCATAAATGCCTGCAACGTACACGTGCGTTTTAATCAATTTGTAAGTTTTTTTTTCACACAGAAGTGGTTTTAGATCTTTTTAACACAGGGGCATTGTCACACGAGTGTGGCTCTGGCTGAAGTTTTTTTTACTCGCCAAGAGAGGTTATTTCCGATTCCCCTACTAGTAAAATAAAAATTGCAGTAGAGCCCAAGTCTGCAGATAACCACTTAATAAAAACACCTCATAATGAACAAAAATCCGATGAAACACTGGTGCATAATCTTCACACCTTGAATTTTTGAATAAGGACATCCTTTTATATAAAGAATTGGGTTGGTCACACAGGGGTGTGACTTGGAAAACAGAATTCTACTGTATAAGAAAAGTATCAAGAGGTGTCGTTATTATCGAGGTTCTACTGTATAAGAAGTCTTGTAGGCCTTCGCGGTGACCTTATTAACGAGGTTCTATTGTATAAGGACAGTCTTGTAAGTCCTAGCGGTGACCTTATTAACGGGGTTCTACTGTATAAAAAGAGTCTTGTAGGTCCTAGCGGTGTCCTTATTAACGAGGTTCTACTGTATAAGGACAGTGTTGTAGGTCCTAATGGAGTCTTTCTTAACGAGGTTCTACTGTATAAGAAGAGTCTTGTAGGTCCTTATGGTGCCCTTATTAACGGGGTTCTACTGTATAAGAAGAGTCTTGTAGGTCCCAAAGGTATCCTTCTTAACGAGGTTCTACTGTATACGAAGAGTCTTGTAGGCCCTAATGGTGTCCTTATTAACGGGGTTCTACTGTATAAGAAGAGTCTTCTAGGTCCCAAAGGTATCCTTCTTAACGAGGTTCTACTGTATACGAAGAGTCTTGTAGGTCCTAATGGAGTCCTTCTTAACGAGATTCTACTGTATACGAAGAGTCTTGTAGGTCCCAAAGGTATCCTTATTAACGAGGTTCTACTGTATAAAAAGAATCTAGTAGTTCCTAATGGTGTCCTTTTTAACGAGCTTCTACTGTGTAAGAAGAGTCTTGTAGGCCCAAAGCTGCCCTTTTTAACTGGGTTCTTCTGTACAAGGAGAGTTTTGTGGGTCTAGGTGTGTCCTTTTTAACCAGGTTCAACGTTGTTACCTTGCTGGATTCGAGCTGCTTCTTGGAGCTGTCCAGGTCAACATATCCAGGGTCATCCTGTCCCAGTCGCGACTCGACAGCAGTGAGCGATACCTCCGCGTCATCCAGACGGGTGGTGAGGCGCCGTGCGAACGCGACTGAAAACCTGCAGATAAACAGTGTCATGATTTGTGGTAGCAATAGCAATTACTATCAGCAGTTAATTACTTGACATCGTGATCATCCTGAAAATACCCAGCCTTCGATTATAACTGTTATCACAATCACAGAAATCATCATCAGAACAACAACTTCCGACTACAACCAACATTATAATTGTCACTAACATTACTATTATCGGCATTGTCATCGTCTCCAACACCACCAAGAACAATACCAACACTATCGTCATCATAACATCATCATCGGCACCACCATCGCCATCATATTACCATCATCTCTATCGCCACTACCACCACATCAACACTATCACCACTTCCCTAATAAACTCCCTACTCACTTGGTTCCGTTGTCCATAGTCTTGAGTTCAAGCACATTCATGCGCTCCTCAAGAGACTCGATCTCTTTCTCGTAACTCTCCGCTCGATCAGGGTCCACCAGATGATCACGTAACAACTCTTCGCTCAGCGATATCGCACGCTTGAAAGTAGGATCGAATGCGCGTATTTCCTCCTTTAGCTCCTAGGTAACGAGAGAAAATCAACGACAGGTTTAAAAATTGAAAGTTTCTTTGAGGATGTAACTGTTCATTTAAAGCGGATTGCCTGTAAAATAGCGCGGATTCTAATAGATTCTTTTGTAAACTGGCGATAATACCGCTTTAATTCCACACTGTAACAATGTGGTCACTCTGTGTTGCTAGATTCCGGGTGGACCCGTGGTCACCCTGTGTTGCCGTATGTCGGGTTTATTCCAAGTGACTCGGTTACCCTGTCTTACCGTATATTGCGTGTACTCCTCTTTAGCAGACTCGATATCATCGTCCTTCACGTGAATGGAGTCCGCCAGTTTCTCGTTCTCGTCTAACCAATCATTAACTTCCTCCATCAGCTCCTCATGTAGGACGATCATCGCTTGAGTCAGCCTAGAAAACATGTGAGAGTCAACCTGGAAAACATGTACAAGCCAAACTGGAAAGCATGTACAAGTCAACCTGGAAAACATGTAAGAGTCAACCTGGAAATCATGTACAAGTCAACCAGGAAAACATGTACAAGCCAAACTGGAAAGCATGTACAAGTCAATCTGGAAAACATGTACAAGCCAAACTGGAAAGCATGTACAAGTCAATCTGGATAACATGTACAAGTCAACCTGGAAAACATGTACAAGTCAACCTGGAAAACATGTAAGAGTCAACCTGGAAAACATGTAAGAGTTAACCTGGAAAACATGTAAAAGTCAGCCTAGAAAACATGTAAGGGTCAACCTGGAAAACATGTCAGGGTCAACCTGGAAAACATGTAAGAGTCAACCTGGAAAACATGTAAGAGTCAACCTGGAAAACATGTAAGAGTCAGCCTAGAAAACATGTAAGGGTCAGCCTAGAAAACATGTAAGAGTCAACCTGGAAAACATGTAAGAGTCAACTTGGAAAACATGTAAGGGTCAACCTGGAAAACATGTAAGAGTCAACCTGGAAAACATGTAAGAGTCAACTTAGAAAACATGTAAGAGTCAGCCTAGAAAACATGTAATGGTCAACCTCGAAACATGCAAGAGTCAACCTGGAAAACATGTAAGAGTCAACCTGGAAAACATGTAAGAGTCAACCTGGAAAACATGGAAGAGTCAGCCTAGAAAATATGTAAGAGTAAGTCTGGAAAACATGAGTTAATTCCTAACTATAGACTGCTTAGCGCAGTTTGCATTTATTAGTTTAAGGAACAAATTAAGTGCCAAAATCTTTAAATAATCATCTGAAAGCAATTGTTCTTTACACCTTGCATAACAAGTGCACCATGCAGAACCAACCTCTTCTTGTAATCCCCGTGTTCTCTCCTGATTCGTTCCCATTGCTCCTGGATCTTGTCTGCCCTCTCCGCCAGACGTCTCTCCTCTTCCTCTGGCAGCAAGTGTTTTGCTTTGCTTTCATCCATTTTCTTCTGTAAATCATCGAAGCTGTCCTCCTCCTTCAGCATATCGTCTTCGAATTTCTGAGCAGGAAAACATATATTGATGATCAAAAGACCCTTATGATTGTTGAAATTTCGCACTGTGATAGGATATTTGATAATGGCTGACTAGCGGACCAAATATAACCATACCGACCGCTCAGAAACAACGCAGCACTGTGCGATGAAAAACGTTCTCAAAACGCTGTGTAATAGATATCCTATTGGTCTCGTTGGCGTCGCTCTTTCGCCATAAAACAATGGAGCAATTCTCGTTTCTATAAGAGGTATATAGATGTATAACAAACTATATAATAAATGAGTAGGATCATTGTAATGTCATAGATCCCCAAACCTAATCAATATATCTGAATTTAAGTAATGGCATTTTTAAGAGAAAATCCCACCCAAATATTTAATGGGAAGGGGGAGGGGGCATCCCATTACCTATACTTCAACCCTCCTCCACCATCCCATCACCTGTAGTTCAACCCTCCCCCCATCCCATCACCTGTAGTTCAACCCTCCCCCATCCCATTACCTGTAGTTCAGCCCTCCCCCATCCCATCACCTGTAGTTCAACCCTCCCCCCATCCCATAACCTGCAGTTCAACCCTACCCCATCCCATTACCTGTAGTTCAACCCTCCCCCATCCAATCACCTGTAGTTCAACCCTCCCCCCATCCCATCACCTGTAGTTCAACCCTCCCCCCATCCCATAACCTGTAGTTCAACCCTCCCCCCATCCCATCACCTGTAGTTCAACCCTCCCCCCATCCCATCACCTGTAGTTCAACCCTCCCCCCATCCCATCACCTGTAGTTCAACCCTCCCCCCATCCCATCACCTGTAGTTCAACCCTCCCCCCATCCCATCACCTGTAGTTCAACCATCCCCCATCCCATTACCTGTAGTTCAACCCTCCTCCATCCCATTACCTGTAGTTCAACCCTCCCCCCATCCCATCACCTGTAGTTCAACCCTCCCCCCATCCCATCACCTGTAGTTCAACCCTCCCCCCATCCCATCACCTGTAGTTCAACCCTCCCCCCATCCCATCACCTGTAGTTCAACCCTCCCCCCATCCCATTACCTGTAGTTCAACCCTCCCCCATCCCATAACCTGTAGTTCAACCCTCCCCCATCCCATTACCTGTAGTTCAACCCTCCCCCATCCCATCACCTGTAGTTCAACCCTCCCCCATCCCATAACCTGTAGTTCAACCCTCCCCCATCCCATTACCTGTAGTTCAACCCTCCCCCATCCCATCACCTGTAGTTCAACCCTCCCCCATCCCATCACCTGTAGTTCAACCCTCCCCCATCCCATAACCTGTAGTTCAACCCTCCCCCATCCCATTACCTGTAGTTCAACCCTCCCCCATCCCATCACCTGTAGTTCAACCCTCCCCCATCCCATAACCTGTAGTTCAACCCTCCCCCATCCCATTACCTGTAGTTCAACCCTCCCCCATCCCATCACCTGTAGTTCAACCCTCCCCCATCCCATCACCTGTAGTTCAACCCTCCCCCATCCCATAACCTGTAGTTCAACCCTCCCCCATCCCATCACCTGTAGTTTAACCCTCCCCCCATCCCATAACCTGTAGTTCAACCCTCCCCCCATCCCATTACCTGTAGTTCAGCCCTCCCCCCATCCCATCACCTGTAGTTCAACCCTCCCCCATCCCATCACCTGTAGTTCAACCCTCCCCCCATCCCATAACCTGCAGTTCAACCCTCCCCCCATCCCATCACCTGTAGTTCAACCCTCCCCCATCCCATTACCTATATTTCAGCCCTCCCCCATCCCATCACCTGTAGTTCAACCCTCCCCCATCCCATCACCTGTAGTTCAACCCTCCCCATCCCATTACCTGTAGTTCAGCCCTCCCCCATCCCATTACCTGAAGTTCAACCATCTGTTTTTGCACCCCAACAATGTCCGTCCCTACTTCAGCGAACTCCTTCTGAGCAGTTCCCTCTATTCGGTTGGCAGAGTCCGCTGCATCATCTAGCGCCCGCGAGAAAAACTTCCCGGATGCTGCCTTGATTCTACGAGAGCAGAAGACAGGGGGAGGGAGTCAACAAAGAGGGGTAGGGTGGGGATGAATGTATAGTTTATCGGTATCGGTACAACTATTTTTCGGGCCCCTGCTATATCGTTATATCGTAGTTTTACTGTATATCACATTTTAGAAATGCTAGTTTTAAATAATGCATATTAAGTTGTAGTTAGTTAAGTGGTTTTCAAATCCCATGCAACAAAATGTAATTGGTAAAGTGTAATAGTCAAGCTAGAACAAAATTGAACAAAGACATTACAGTGTATTAGTACTAAATAAACTAATTAGTATTTCACGGGTTTTTGAAAACCATCGATTATAACAAAATGTTCAATATTAGAAATAAACCGTCAAGCAAGTCGTAAAGTCTCACTTTTGTTTCTTCTCTTTGGACCTCTGCCCTAGGTCGCCTATCTGCTTGTTGAGTGTGTTGAGCGAGTCGCTGACTTCACCCTCTTCCTCGGGGTGCAGCGCCTTCTGGTTCACGATGTCCAGACCGTCGTCCGTGATCGCGTTGATCTGCGTGCTGAAGTTAGTATCAATGGCACTCTCAAGCGCCTGAAAACAAAAAAAGACGACTGAGTCGAGAGCTTTGGACCATCCATACAAAAAGGTATCCCAAAAAGGCAACTGAGTCAGGAAATTTATACGTTCCATTAAAAAAAGATATCCAAGAAGGGGAACTGAGTCAGAAAAATTATAGGTTCCATTAAAAAAAAGGTATCCAAAAAGGGAATTGAGTCAGGAAATCTATACGTTCTATACAAAAAAAAAGGTATCCAAAAAGGGAACTGAGTCAGGAAGGTTATACGTTTATACCAAAAGGTCTCGAAGGAATTGAGGATAACACATTTATTTACTCCATAGGTGAGCCAAGCATTCGCCTTTTAAGTTCCCTGCAAAAGGACTTTTCTATTGCTAAGATGAAAAAACTGTCATTTATTTATATGCGATGTGACAGAGAGAAGACCCTACCTCGACCTCAACAGCGCTCTCCTGGATGGCCACGAAGTCAGTCTCGTCAACGTCAGCCTGTAGCTTCCTGTTGGCATCCGTCAGCGAGGTCTCGAGTTCAATCGACTTGTGCCGCCACTGCCACAGCCGTCCTTCCGTATCCTTTTTAAGCAGCTCGATCAGTCTGGCATTCACCCTGATAGAATACTTCATCAATGTACCATTCGCACTGATAGACCACTTAATCAATGTACCATTCGCACTGATAGAACACACGATTAATTTACCACTCACTCTAGTAGAGCATTTGATCTCAATGTACCATTCACACTGATAGAACCCTCGATCAAGTTGCCATTTACCCTGATAGAACCCTCGATCAATGTACAATTCAACCCAATAGATCACTTGATCAATGTACCATTCACCCTGAAAGAACTCAAGGTTACCATTCAGCAGGATGGAACACTTTACCATCAGTTTACCATTCACCCCAATAAAACACCTGATCAATGTATAATTTACCCTGATATTACACTTGATCACTGTATCATTCACCCTGAAAGAACACTCGATCAGTTTACCATTCACCCCAATAGAACACTTGATCAATGTACCATTTATCCTGATATAACACTTGATTAATGTACCATTTGCCCTGATATAACACTTTATCAATGTACCATTCAGCCTGATACACTCGATCAGTTTACCATTCACACTGATAGAACACTTGATCAATGTACCATTTAGCCTGATACGCTCGATCAGTTTAACATTCACACTGATAGAACACTCGATCAGTCTACCATTTACACTGATAGAACATTCGATCAGAGAAAGCTCGTGTTTTGTATGCTTACTTTTCCTCCCTGTCGGAGATGTGTTTATTGATAGATGTCCATTTCCCTTTCAGTGTGACACGGGTCTGCTCAACTCCGTCTGCGTCCGCCTTATCAAGTCGACCGCTGTCTAGAAGCTGCTGGCTCAGGGTGAAGACGTTTTCTGCTTGAGGTTCGTACTCAGCAACCTCTTTCTTAAACTCCTACAGTACGACACAGGGATACCATTACTGATATGAAACATAGTCTTCCACCGCCACTAGCCAAAAGTTATCTGTACAGGACCCGAAATGATCCCAGGACCCGAAACGATCCCAGGACCCGAAATGATCCCCAAAAGTACCCCAACTGATCCCGGGACCCGAAACGATCCCCAAGAGTCCCCGAAATGAACCCCAAGGAATTGCAGTAATGGACAAACACAAGGAATGTGGAAGGATTGGCTTTCAGTTTTAAAAACATATGAAACATTTTAGCGTCATTTTTGTTACTTATTTTGTTACCAGAAATTTGAATTAACTAAAATCATAGTATTGAGATTTTTATATACGACTGCGCGGGAAATACAGCTTTCGACAGCTTGGTTGAGTCAGCAGTTGGGGTCAAATAAAAATTCCCGTGATGGTAATTTGAAGAACCAGGCGTGAATAAATAACTTGTTAAATAATAACAAGTCATAAAAGAAAGTCTCCACAGATTAGACATGCCTCTGCTTTCCCGTAGAAAAATGTTTGTTTGTGTTCGGTGAATGAAAGACCTATCATAAAGAGAGATAGAGAGAAATCATGCTGTGGTGTACGCACTACTACAGAAATTCAAAACTCACATATTGCTTTCAACAAAAGCCACATCTCTTAATGTTTTGCAACGGTAGTAAAAGGGTTGTTCGAGTGCATTACTCAGTCTGCTTTTGTCATTCCATCTTCTCGGCCAAACCGGCTGTCGGTAAATATTCGCCCGTGTGAACATGGATTTCGTGGTGAAAAACACGTTTGGTTGCCAAATTAATATAGATTTTTAGGGGTGATGTTTACCGGTAACGAGATTTATAGTGTCAGAGTCATGTGTTGGAACCTCGAATGTTTCGAAGGTCAAAAGTTTGGTTGTTCTGAGCAAGGCTGTGCTTTGGCTGTGCTATGTTTATGTTGTACTCCTTTCAGTAGCAATTAAAGGTTGTGTATTTGTTTTGGACTCTGTTTATGGGTTTACCGCCGGGGCAATGTAATAGATAGAAGTATTGTGTTGGAATTTAAGTTTTTTTTAGTCATGTTATTTAAAAATAGATTCGCTGTCAACCCTTAATTATGCTTTAAGAATTGGACGTGCTTTCTTCTGCTTTCTCTTTGTCCATTAACCGCAATTCCGTGGGGTTGATTTCGGGGACTTCTCGGTATCGTTTCGGGTCCCGGGATCAGTTGGGGTACTTTTGGGGATCATTTCGGGTCCTGGGATCGTTTCGGGTCCTGGGATCATTTCGGGTCCTGTACAGATCACCCATTAAAATGCAACACACCCCCTCCCCTCCCATCCCCCCTGAGTACCTGGCAATCCTTCAGCTGCTTCTGTAGCGTTTTGACGTCAGACCCGACCTTATCCTCTTGCTTGGTCAAGCGGTCACACTCCTTCGTGAACTGCGCCATGTTCTCGCAGCTTTCCCGCCATTTGTCAAACCGCTGGTACTCATCCTCGATCTCGCGGGCGAGCTGCTCGAGCCTACAAATAAACGAACGATCATCAACTTGATGACATTCTACTTGCAAATTCATGTTCAAAATGACAAAATCGGAACGTGATCAGGGCAGAAAAGTTTTAAATATTTATCCCGTCTATGATAAATAACTTTATATTGATAATAGGAAGTCTAAAGTCCTGCACGCGGCGCAATCGGAAGTCTAATTGCTAACAAAAATGTACTGACCATATTAGCTATCAAAAGCATGTAGTTTTTGCTTGTAACTAAAGAATTCTTCTACTGAGTGTTTACGTCAATTAAGGATCATTCGGTTCCGTCATCACCCCTGGACGTCAATAATAACCTTGTTGTGTTGACTCTACCGTTAGTGTAAACATTGCACGGTTATTTATTTAACAAAAATCTTTGCATGGTACTCCGCGATGGCGTTGAGTACCATCTTAACAATGTGTTTAGTTTTGAGTTTGATTAAGTGTAAAAAAAAAAAAAAAAAAAAAAAAAATGGCATTCGAAAGCGCATCTAAACATTCGAAATATCCCGAGTCTGACAAAACATAAACATAGCATAAACACAGCTTCAATAAATAATAATCTATTGATATTTAATAGATTTCATTCCAAGCCACACCGATAAGCTATGCACAAATGTACGTATGCAGAAATAAGAATTCTAATGAACGGGTTTAGCATTTTTGAATGTTTAAACACGCTTCACGACCCTACTCGACTCCGATAAGCCCGCTAACAGATTAGAAGAGGCTATTAGTGACCTGGCGATAACTTTGGCAGATTAGATAATATCGCGATTCAGCTAGCAGTGCGAGCCGCAATACTTTGTGAAACCTAGCAAGCTAGAGACAAGTTCGTCAGCTCAGCTCTACAGGCGCAAACGTAAACCAAAAGAACACTTAATCACTTTACCAGTTATCCCTGCAGGTTATACAAGATATCGCGTAAAAAATTAGAAAGTGTCAAATAGCTACTTAATGATATTTTATGCAAGCAGATTGGCCTCGAATTTTTTCCAGAAGGCGAACACATTTGTGTAGCTCCCTACAGAAGCATCTAGCACACTGAGCTCCCTTACCGTCCATTACAAAACATGAAAATATACCACGAAGCGTGGTCAAATATAAACAAAAAGTAAGACAGAAATAAGCAATGAGCGTGAAAGATCACAGGACCGGTTATTAAGCCGGTTACCTGTACTGCATAAGGTCCGCAGTGATGGCGGCATACGCGAGAGACCCCTCAAAGTCATCCTCATGCCCACTGATCATGCTCAAGTCTCAGTAGTTAGAACGCTTGATCATCCCAACTCGATCCCTTCGAACACTTGAACATCTTAACATATTCCGTTCGATAACTTCATCATTAGAGCCTAGGGATCCGAGCCTAGCCCGTTTGAACGCTTGATCATCGCAGCCTAGTCCGTTCGATCACTTAATTATCACTGCTCGGTCTGTCCGAACACTATCAGCCGGCACGTGTTGATTAGACCCTTGAGAGACCCTAAGGGCAGTTCTTAGTGGAACTTTCTAAACGTTCGATCCGAGATGCCGCGGAATGTCAACAAAGAGCGACAAGTAAAGTATTTGATAAGAATGTAACACGATACATCAAACAAGGTAACGCAAAGCGATACAAGGAGTCACGCACGTAAAGTATTTGATAAGAATGTCATGCGATACATCAAAACAAGGTAACGTTATGTGCGTCAAGGTGTCACGCACGTAAAGTATTTAATAAGAATGTCACGCGATACAGCACAGCAATAAATATTGTTATATAAAGAAAGGAACATTATAATTGAATGAAAGAATGGGTTTCAAACAATCTGGTGATTAGTCGGTAAACGATGCTAATATTATATCAACAGAAAGCTAAAGCATTTGGGAATTAATATCTCGTGCAATTCATGATAGTACATAATAATGTTGGTGTACCTTTTCCGGCGATCTACCCAAGCGTCAAGTTTACTCAAACCCGACCACGAATAATATCGAGACATGACCTCGCATGGAACATGAACTTTCAAAGATGCACTCCGCATAGATATTCACCCTACGATATTCACCCTACGATATTCACCCTACGATATTCACCCTACTACGATAACCAGTTGGTATGATAGCCACCGGTAGACAACGCGATGTTTTATCTCCAAAAAGGATTCTCGTTAACTGATTAACTCCGGCTTTCTCGTATCGCACACGATACTCACCAACAGTAGAAATACGCAGATAAAGAGATCAATGCTTATATATTTTTTGTTTTACACACAATTTTTTTTGTATTCAAGATAGATTCACGGCTCTCCCTATCTGCGTCCCCCCGTCCCCCTTGACCATGTTGTCTTCAATGGTGTCTTCAATTTCCGAATCCGGTCCCACCCCCCGAGGCTATAATACTTACCGGTTCTCCCTTTAGATGACTGCAATGTTTATCGTGTGTCATTACTGGTCCCGTCCCCTACCCCCCTTGGGCAATATACTTAACGGTTCTCCCTGTAGATAACGGTAATGTTTAGCGTGTTCCATTTCTGGTCACATCCCCCACCCCCCGGGGCTATATACTTACCGGTTCTCCCTGTAGATGACGGCCATGTTAAGTATGTTCTATTACTGGTCCCGTCTCCTACCCCCGGGGCTATATACTTACCGGTTCTCCCTGTAGATGACGGCAATGTTGAGTGCGTTCCATTTCTGGTCCCGTCTCCTACCCCCCTTGGGCTAAATACTTACCGGTTCTCCCTGTAGATGACGGCCATGTTGAGTGCGTTCCATTTCTGGTCCCCTCCCCCACCCCCCGGGGCTATATACTTACGGGTTCTCCCTTTAGATGACGGCCATGTTGAGTGCGTTCCATTTCTGCTCCCGTCCCCCATCCCCCGGGGCGTTCCATTTCTGCTCCCGTCCCCCATCCCCCGGGGCTATATAATTACCGGTTCTCCCTGTAGATGACGGCCATGTTGAGTGCGTTCCATTTCTGGTTGGCAGCGCTGAGCTGGTCGTCCACGCGCGCCTCGTTCGCCTCGTCCAGCTCGTTACTGTTACGGATGGTCTCGCCGTAAGAGCGGAGGTCATTCGCTGGGCGCTGTACGGAGGACGTCTCTTGCATCAGATCCTTAAACGCAACCACCAATAAACAGTCAACAACAAAAAAATGCAAAAAAAAAAAAACAGTCAACGAAAGTAATGCAAGAAGAAAACAGGAAAAAACAAACAAATTTCAATTAGCAAAAAAGCGCAATATGCAAAAAAACATGACGAAGACGGTGATCGTTATCATAATGATAATGATGATGATGATGTTGACGACAATGATAACTAATATTATTATGATGATTATGTTGAAGATGATATTATTATGACGACGATGATTGTTGTCACGATGATTTCGATGAAGATACAAATTATTTTTTTAACGATGATCTGATGATGATTATGATGCGATAAAGATAATCATCACAATGATGATGATAATGACCACGAAGATGACGATTGGCTATGAAGGTTCCTCATACCTCGTGATCTTCAAGTCGCTCTATCAGTCTGTCGAGTTGAATACTCGGCTTAGGCTCGCGTTTCCCGAAGCCGAACACTTCCTTGATGGCGTCCAGGATAGACCACTTCCGGTTCCGTTTGTCACGTTGGATCCGCTGAAGCTTTATGCGAAGCCTTTGAAGAATATGAGGTGTGGAGTAGGTATTAAAGAATGTCGGTCCGATGTTGTTTATCACAGTCTATTTGCAAGAAAACATCAAAATACCAACCACAAATTGAAATTCTGATATCTTCGCGAGAATACTTGATTGAAAGTATCTGGTCTAAATTAAGTAGCCAATAGAAATGGATTCTTTGGGACTCCGTTTTGAGTGTAAAATGACAGCGTGATTGGCCTTTTTTAAAAAGTCTGCCGCCATGTTGTTCTCCCTGCAGAATACCAATTCAGGGGGTATTTTTAAGGGAAGGGGACAGGGTCTAACAACTACCTCTTGACACTCGCTGTTTTTAAGAAATGACAACACTTTTGTTTGTATTTTTGGGGGTAAAAACTTAGATGTTTTTCGAAAACTTGGCGTAAATGTAAACATATGTGTGAACACGAAGTAGAGAGAAGGTTTGGATTTGATTGGCACATTTCCATTTATGCGCAATCCCGTTTCCGTGAACTTTCGCTATGTATTTTTGAGGATTACAATTCTTCTGGATAATTTGGGGACATGAAATGACGGGCACTTTCAGAAAGATTTTCTCACAATATCATGTGAATAGTAGAACACCTCCCCTTTAAACTCTTACTTGGACAGTCTGTCCTTAGACTCATCCACGGTATTTCGCCAAGAGATGTCCTCGTTGCGGTTCGCTTTGTCCTGCAATTCACTCGTGACGTCAGGAGAACTCTTTACTTCAGGTAATCCCTAGAAAGAGAACACACGAAGAACCGGCGCGATATGACTGAGCGGTATTGATAACGCATGCACACTTCAAGGCGCAGATATTGCGCCTTGATTATTTAACGTTAGGGCGACGGAAACAACTAGGAAGACGACTTCGTACAATATGCTTCGGCTTTGACACGAAGACTCTGACACAAGACAAATCCATAAACCTAATCTTCAACTTTGGGGTCTAACCTCGGGTCCCTTCTGCGCATGCGAGTCTAGTGTGCTGTCGGATTTCTTGACGGATCTCTCAAATCGCTCGAGTTTGTCTTTCCACTCGTCCATCAATTCCTTCTCTTTCTTCTGCAGCAGCAACACTTTGTGTACAACACTTGGAGCAAGACATACAAGATTATTAGCGATAACACTTTGTGTACAACACTAGGGGTAAGACATACAAGAACATTAGCGATAACACTTTGTGTACAACACTTGGAGCAAGACATACAAGATTATTAGCGATAACACTTTGTGTACAACACTAGGGACAAGACATGCGAGAACATTAGCGATAACACTTTGTGTACAACACTTGGAGCAACACATACAAGAAAATTAGCGATGACACTTTGTGTACAACACTAGGGGTAAGACATACAAGAACATTAGCGATAACACTGTGTACAACACTAGGGACAAGACATGCGAGAACATTAGCGATAACACTTTGTGTACAACACTTGGAGCAACACATACAAGAAAATTAGCGATGACACTGTGTACAACACTAGGGACAAGACATGCGAGAACATTAGCGATGACACTTTGTGTACAACACTAGGGACAAGACATGCGAGAACATTAGCGATAACACTGTGTACAACACTAGGGACAAGACATGCGAGAACATTAGCGATGACACTTTGTGTACAACACTTGGAGCAAGAAAACAGGCAGCAAAAGACAGGCGATTAGTCTGTTCATAGTTAAACTTATCGCTGTCCTTGAAAGAACACTTACTCGTCAACACGACCGCTGACTTTTTCGTTTAGGGTATCCCACCGTTCCTCGCAATCATCAGCTTCTTTCTGGATCACGTGACACTCGTCTTCTGAAAGACCAGGGTCTTTTGACAATTTGACCGCTGATTGGGTGCACCGGGTAAACTTGGGCTCATGGTCCAGGACCTCTTTGGAAAAATCCTGTGTAAAAAAGAATCAATAGAGTAAGCTGTCTTTTTTTGCTAAAAAATATTCTCATCAGATGTTAAGATATGGTCCACAGGTCTGTGACAGGATTTGTAAGAAAAAGCTTACGGCTGTCCTCACTAGAGCTTTGTGCCGAGGTCAGTCAGACATCGAGGTCAATGTTTCACATTTCATATTTACTGACCTTTGTGCCGAGGTCAGTCAGACATCAAGGTCAATGTTTCACATTTCATATTTACTGACCTTTGTGCCGAGGTCAGTCAGACATCAAGGTCAATGTTTCACATTTCATATTTACTGACCTTTGTGCCGAGGTCAGTCAGACATCAAGGTCAATGTTTCACATTTCATATTTACTGACCTTTGTGCCGAGGTCAGTCAGACATCAAGGTCAATGTTTCACATTTCATATTTACTGACCTTTGTGCCGAGGTCAGTCAGACATCAAGGTCAATGTTCACATTTCATATTTACTGACCTTTGTGCCGAGGTCAGTCAGACATCAAGGTCAATGTTCACATTTCATATTTACTGACCTTTGTGCCGAGGTCAGTCAGACATCAAGGTCAATGTTCACATTTCATATTTACTGACCTTTGTGCCGAGGTCAGTCAGACATCAAGGTCAATGTTCACATTTCATATTTACTGACCTTTGTGCCGAGGTCAGTCAGACATCAAGGTCAATGTTTCACATTTCATATTTACTGACTATGGGTTTCAACCATACAGACATAGAAATTTAGCTGCACTTGTGTGTCCAAATCTAATATGTTAGCTCTATTACCCCCTCCTCCTATAACCATATAGAGTCTATTTTCTTGGTTTAATTTATTGTAAATCTGATATCTTAATTCTTCACTCTTAACCCTAACCATATGGTGAGGGGCATTCAACAACAACAAAAAATAAACACCGAGGGGCTCCACAGCCTTTACACCAAAATAAGTTCATACTCGCCTTTAGCTCGCTCTTCTGCCTGGTCGCACCCTTAAGGTCTTTTGCTATCGGTTCCAGTCTCTCGAACTCGTCATTTTTTCTGCTGATCCATTCCTGCAAGTTCCTGAGGTCTGCACGGCAACCAATCAGTTTGTCAAGTTTTTTGCGCTCCTCGTCTGCGATCTTGCCCTCGATCCTGGTAACACAGGTAACCCATGCAAACACTTAGTAAATATACCAGAAAATATCGAGTATTTGCACGTAATATCCTACCATCGATCATGCTTATATTAGTCCCCGCTTACTCGAAATATCTTTTGTCTCCGTTTGAAGTTTGAGAAAGCGTGGTCTTTCTGTATTTATATTTCGGAAAAAAGGCTGACCTTATAACCACCGCACTACCGTACTTTCAGTCCCATTTCAACCTCGTTACCGCGCTCACCTCTTTTTCTTTTGATCTTTTTCAACGCACATCTTCTCCCACTGAGCCTCGATATCATGCATGTCTTCGTCAGCAGCCTCTTGGTCAGCCTCGCCTAAGAACTGATTGTCTCGCAGTGCATTGTGGTCTTCTTTCACTGCTCGATATTTGGGTTCCATCTCGGCCAGTTCTTTTTCTAACATCTGGTGAACACATTCAAATGGTCAATTGATTAGAGACCACAGAGCATGGTCAACCTTTTAGCGACCAAAGAACACGTTGAGAAATATAAGAAGAATCGTCAATCAAAAAGAAATGTGGGGGTGACTGCATATCAATCAATGGCTGTCGTTTTTCTAAATGTTCTAAAATAGCCTAGGGCGAGCGCACGGGAGATCTGTGACATTGCAAAACGTTAGGGACTAGGCTCCATATCCAAGTTGGCTGCCAGCAAAATCGTAGTAAACACGAATTCCTGCAAGTTTTCGTGGAAATTCTCGACTTACAAAGCTCTAGAGCGATAAAAAAGCGAAAAAAAAAATGATTGAAACGGACTACCAAATATGGTATGTAATGCATTGTAAGGAAATGACCGAGCGAGTTAAAAACGACAGTTTTAAAAACAAGATTGACTGATATGATGGGGGAGGGGTGGGGAGAGGGGTGGCTGAGCACTCTCCAAATTCAAGAAAATGGCCCAAGATCACCATAAAATATGAACAATAAAATAGTCAAAGGGACATCCCTCTCCCCACCCCTCCCCCCCCTTCAGTATGACTCACCATCAGGTCCTTCTTTTGTTCTTTCAAACCGACAATGTCCTCTTCTTCGCTCTCTGGCTTAATCTTGAACTCCTGGCCCTTCAACCATAGTCTGACCTGGTAAAACACACAAGATAAGAACTCTTGACCCTTAAACCATAGCTAACATGGAATTCACAAAAGATCCTTTAAACACAGATTGCCCAAGACTTTTTACTCGCAGTACCGGGACGAGGCACATACCTCATCAGCATTGTCTCGCCATGTTGCGAGCTTATTGCGGCTCTCATTCTCGGCGTCGGCGAAGGGATCTGAGAACTGGTCATCAACAAGAGCACCCTCGACAAGAGGTTCGTCAGAGATTATGATTGGTTCACCGTAGGGACTACTCATCACGTGAGACTCCTCGACTGGTTTAGCAACTCGAGGCTCGTACGTCAGCTGGCTTGAGAAGTACTTGGATAGAAAAAGTGATTTAGCAATACATATCAGTCAGTTGGATTGAAAAGAACTACGATAGAAAAAGTGATTTAGCAAAACATTGGAAATAGAATAACACAATTATTATGTTTTTTACCTTATTGTCAACTTTCTTTTTCTTCTCCTTTTCGTCATTTTTCCTCTTTTCCTCCGCTCTTCGTTGCCTCTCCTTAAACGCGAGAAAATATGTTATCATCATCAATTCAATCTCCCTCCCAAGAAGCCGGGCAAAATTTTGTAATTAACAAAACCTTTTAGGTTGGGCTATCTTGATTGAACGAATGTGATTTTAGGAACTTGAAAATTTTGATATTTGGGAAGTTTACTGGAATCTCGGCCCAACGAGATTTTCTTTAGGAATTTGTACTGTAAGAAAAACTCCTTTCTCGTCTTTGACATTGGGAAATTTGAATAATAAGATATCATTATTTTGAGAAGAACCGAACCTCCTCCTCCTTCTTTTTCAGCTCGGCTTCGGCTCGTTCTTCCTCCTTTCGTTTTTTCTCGTTTTCTCTTCTCATCTTATCTTCAAGTTCTGCGCGTTTTCTCGCTTCTTCCTCTTCTTCTAACTGTTTAAGCCTTTCTTGAATCCTAAAAAAAACATATCACATGTTTTGAACCCCAATACATCAAGTACTTTGATCACATCACAACATTCATCGCTACGCTGCGTGATACTATTACTTGAACATATCACCACGTTGCGTGACACAATAGTGACTCATTATTACCTTGTATGAAGCGATGCTAACTAATATATATTTTGCTTGACACAATACTTACTCTTTTGAGGGGAGGAGGCGCTAATTCGAGGTCAAAGGAGGCGCTCATTCCAAAGATTCGAAGTCCAAGTGGGCGCTTATTCCAAAGATTCGAAGTCCAAGTGGGCGCTTATTCCAAAGATTCGAGGTCGAAGGGGGCGCTTATTCCAAAACTCGAGGTCGAAGGAGGCGCTTATTCCAAAATTCGAGGTCGAAGGGGGCGCTTATTCCAAAGATTCGAGGTCGAAGGGGGTGCTTATTCGAAAATTCGAAAAGGGGGGGCTTATTCCAAAATTCGAGATCGAAGGGGCGCTTATTTTAATATTCGAGGTCAAAGGGGGCGCTTATTCAAAGGAGGGCGCTTATTCGAATCATTTCGGTGACTCATTACCACGTTGCGTGATGCAATACTTACAATTACGTTGCGTGACACAATACTTACTCATTACGTTGCGTGACGCAATACTAACTCATCATTACGTTGCGTGACACAATACTTACTCATTACGTTGCGTGATGCAATACTTACTCATCATTACGTTGCGTGATGCAATACTTACTCATTACGTTGCGTGACGCAATACTTACTCATTATTACGCTGCGTGACGCTTTCGTAGAGTTCATCCCATTGTTCTTGTTGTGAAGTCATCTTGAGCTCTAGCGCATCTCTCTCCTCCCGACCGAGGCAAGGTTCGGTCACTAGTTTGTTACCCAGGTCCCGTGCGGATGCGAACTTAGGTTTCTGCTTCAAGAAGTCGTTCATCATCTCCTACGTGACAAAAAATAGGCCCGCAAGTGTATTCATGTAGTTACGGAAAACACAAGAAAAATAGGCCCGCAAGGGTATATAAGTAGATACTGGAAACATCAGAAAGATAGGCACGAAAGGGTATTTATGAGGATACTGAAAACATGAGAAAAATAGGCCCGTAAGAAGCAAATAAATAACAGATCAGACAAGACAATAAAGTATTGAGACCAGAAGTACTTCAACATCGTTTTTAGAAAAAAAATTGGTCGATGAAGGGACTTCACTTGATTCGTTTTGATAAGTCTGATACATTCAAACACAGAAAATGTACTTTCGAGATTGTACATCCGAGACTCCCGGTAATTTATAAGAGTTCGGGTTACCTTTGTTTCCTGCCGCTGTCGCTCTACCATGGGGACATCGTACCCAATTGGGTCACATGACTCAACACGCACTTCCGCGTCCGCGAGCCACTCGTTCAGCGGCGCCGTCTTGGTCTCCCACTGGTCCATCTTGGCACGCTGCTCTTTTTCCAACTTATCTACCCTTTCGCTCAAACTGAAGCGCATCAACAAACAAAACACCAATAAGTAAACAAATCAATAAACTAACGGTATTTTTTTTATTAAAAAAGACTTTTTTCACGAAAATATCTGCTTTTATTACGAATATGTACTCTATTCATGGATACGTACGCTTTATTTACGGCCTCCGCGTTTTGATCAAGGTCCTCATATCGTGCTCTAAGGGACTCCTTTTCGTTAGTCACCAGCTTCTGCTCGAATTCTCGCATACAGGGTTCCCGCGTGGTGGCCTCAGCAAACTCTTCTAGGTCCCTGATCTGCTTGGCATACTGGGCGATCTCACGGCATATTTCCTGGAAAAGAGATAATGACGTTTGGTATCGCGGAAAGGTCAGTGAAAACTTTTGTATAGAAAAGCCTGCCCTTACCACCATTTCATGTTTCTGCCCACGCGCTTTGTCCAAGTCGGCCGCCGGTGCACCCTGGGTCTTGACACCCGCTTCCATTTCAGACAACCACGTGGACACTGCGGTTTTCCTGTGTTCCCATTGACCGAGCAGAGTCTTGAGTCGAAGAAGTAGCGCCTCGCGTCTCTCATCAATCCTGTAAAACAAAGGACGTTAGGACTCCAAAAGATAGGCTTATCTGTTCTCTGATATCCTGTTCACTTTCTCTCCTCTTTGACCAGGTCTGTCTTGAGTCTATGCTAACTCTAACCCTAACACACTTTCTCTCCTCTTTGCCCATGTCCCTCTTGAGTCTATGCTAACTCTTACCCTAACTCACTTTCTCTCCTCTTTGACCAGGTCTGTCTTGAGTATCTGCTAACTCTAACCCTAACTCACTTTCTCTCCTCTTTGACCAGGTCTGTCTTGAGTCTATGCTAACTCTAACCCTAACTCACTTTCTCTACTCTTTGACCAGGTCTGTCTTGAGTCTATGCTAACTCTTACCCTAACACACTTTCTCTCCTCTTTGACCAGGTCTGTCTTGAGTCTATGCTAACTCTAACCCTAACACACTTTCTCTACTCTTTGACCAGGTCTGTCTTGAGTCTATGCTAACTCTAACCCTAACTCACTTTCTCTCCTCTTTGACCAGGTCTGTCTTGAGTCTATGCTAACTCTAACCCTAACTCACTTTCTCTCCTCTTTGACCAGGTCCGTCTTGAGTCTATGCTAACTCTAACCCTAACACACTTTCTCTACTCTTTGACCAGGTCCGTCTTGAGTCTATGATAA
Organism: Nematostella vectensis; assembly: GCF_932526225.1. Taxonomy (NCBI): domain Eukaryota; kingdom Metazoa; phylum Cnidaria; class Anthozoa; order Actiniaria; family Edwardsiidae; genus Nematostella; species Nematostella vectensis. The sequence continues at coordinate 591,678 of NC_064047.1, read as the reverse complement.
CTCTTACCCTAACACACTTTCTCTACTCTTTGACCAGGTCTGTCTTGAGTCTATGCTAACTCTAACCCTAATTCACTTTCTCTCCTCTTTGCCCATGTCCGTCTTGAGTATCTGCTAACTCTTACCCTAACTCACTTTCTCTCCTCTTTGACCAGGTCTGTCTTGAGTATCTGCTAACTCTAACCCTAACTCACTTTCTCTCCTCTTTGACCAGGTCTGTCTTGAGTCTATGCTAACTCTTACCCTAACTCACTTTCTTTCCTCTTTGCCCAGGTCCGTCTTGAGTCTTTGCTAACTCTAACCCTAACTCACTTTCTCTCCTCTTTGACCATGTCCCTCTTGAGTCTATGCTAACTCTAACCCTAACTCACTTTCTCTCCTCTTTGACCAGGTCTGTCTTGAGTCTATGCTAACTCTAACCCTAACTCACTTTCTCTCCTCTTTGACCAGGTCCGTCTTGAGTCTATGCTAACTCTAACCCTAACTCACTTTCTCTACTCTTTGACCAGGTCCGTCTTGAGTCTATGCTAACTCTTACCCTAACACACTTTCTCTACTCTTTGACCAGGTCTGTCTTGAGTCTATGCTAACTCTAACCCTAACTCACTTTCTCTCCTCTTTGCCCATGTCCGTCTTGAGTATCTGCTAACTCTAACCCTAACTCACTTTCTCTCCTCTTTGACCAGGTCTGTCTTGAGTATCTGCTAACTCTAACCCTAACTCACTTTCTCTCCTCTTTGACCAGGTCTGTCTTGAGTCTATGCTAACTCTTACCCTAATTCACTTTCTCTCCTCTTTGCCCAGGTCAGTCTTGAGTCTATGCTAACTCTAACCCTAACTCACTTTCTCTCCTCTTTGACCATGTCCCTCTTGAGTCTATGCTAACTCTAACCCTAACTCACTTTCTCTCCTCTTTGACCATGTCCCTCTTGAGTCTATGCTAACTCTAACCCTAACTCACTTTCTCTCCTCTTTGACCAGGTCTGTCTTGAGTCTATGCTAACTCTAACCCTAACACACTTTCTCTACTCTTTGACCATGTCCCTCTTGAGTCTATGCTAACTCTAACCCTAACTCACTTTCTCTCCTCTTTGACCATGTCCCTCTTGAGTCTATGCTAACTCTAACCCTAACTCACTTTCTCTCCTCTTTGACCAGGTCTGTCTTGAGTCTATGCTAACTCTAACCCTAACTCACTTTCTCTCCTCTTTGACCAGGTCTGTCTTGAGTCTATGCTAACTCTAACCCTAACACACTTTCTCTCCTCTTTGACCATGTCCCTCTTGAGTCTATGCTAACTCTAACCCTAACTCACTTTCTCTCCTCTTTGACCAGGTCCGTCTTGAGTCTATGCTAACTCTAACCCTAACACACTTTCTCTACTCTTTGACCAGGTCCGTCTTGAGTCTATGCTAACTCTTACCCTAACACACTTTCTCTCCTCTTTGACCATGTCCCTCTTGAGTCTATGCTAACTCTAACCCTAACTCACTTTCTCTCCTCTTTGACCAGGTCCGTCTTGAGTCTATGCTAACTCTAACCCTAACTCACTTTCTCTCCTCTTTGACCAGGTCCGTCTTGAGTCTATGCTAACTCTAACCCTAACACACTTTCTCTACTCTTTGACCAGGTCTGTCTAGAGTATATGGTAACTCTAACCCTAACTCACTTTCTCTCCTCTTTGACCAGGTCTGTCTTGAGTCTATGCTAACTCTAACCCTAACTTACTTTCTATCCTCTTTGACCAGGTCTGTCTTGAGTCTATGCTAACTCTAACCCTAACACACTTTCTCTCCTCTTTGACCATGTCCCTCTTGAGTCTATGCTAACTCTAACCCTAACTCACTTTCTCTCCTCTTTGACCAGGTCTGTCTTGAGTCTATGCTAACTCTAACCCTAACTCACTTTCTCTCCTCTTTGACCAGGTCTGTCTTGAGTCTATGCTAACTCTAACCCTAACACACTTTCTCTCCTCTTTGACCAGGTCTGTCTTGAGTCTATGCTAACTCTAACCCTAACTCACTTTCTCTACTCTTTGACCAGGTCTGTCTTGAGTCTATGCTAACTCTAACCCTAACTCACTTTCTCTCCTCTTTGACCATGTCCCTCTTGAGTCTATGCTAACTCTAACCCTAACTCACTTTCTCTCCTCTTTGACCAGGTCTGTCTTGAGTCTATGCTAACTCTAACCCTAACTCACTTTCTCTCCTCTTTGACCAGGTCCGTCTTGAGTCTATGCTAACTCTAACCCTAACTCACTTTCTCTACTCTTTGACCAGGTCCGTCTTGAGTCTATGCTAACTCTTACCCTAACACACTTTCTCTACTCTTTGACCAGGTCTGTCTTGAGTCTATGCTAACTCTAACCCTAACTCACTTTCTCTCCTCTTTGCCCATGTCCGTCTTGAGTATCTGCTAACTCTAACCCTAACTCACTTTCTCTCCTCTTTGACCAGGTCTGTCTTGAGTATCTGCTAACTCTAACCCTAACTCACTTTCTCTCCTCTTTGACCAGGTCTGTCTTGAGTCTATGCTAACTCTTACCCTAATTCACTTTCTCTCCTCTTTGCCCAGGTCAGTCTTGAGTCTATGCTAACTCTAACCCTAACTCACTTTCTCTCCTCTTTGACCATGTCCCTCTTGAGTCTATGCTAACTCTAACCCTAACTCACTTTCTCTCCTCTTTGACCATGTCCCTCTTGAGTCTATGCTAACTCTAACCCTAACTCACTTTCTCTCCTCTTTGACCAGGTCTGTCTTGAGTCTATGCTAACTCTAACCCTAACACACTTTCTCTACTCTTTGACCATGTCCCTCTTGAGTCTATGCTAACTCTAACCCTAACTCACTTTCTCTCCTCTTTGACCATGTCCCTCTTGAGTCTATGCTAACTCTAACCCTAACTCACTTTCTCTCCTCTTTGACCAGGTCTGTCTTGAGTCTATGCTAACTCTAACCCTAACTCACTTTCTCTCCTCTTTGACCAGGTCTGTCTTGAGTCTATGCTAACTCTAACCCTAACACACTTTCTCTCCTCTTTGACCATGTCCCTCTTGAGTCTATGCTAACTCTAACCCTAACTCACTTTCTCTCCTCTTTGACCAGGTCCGTCTTGAGTCTATGCTAACTCTAACCCTAACACACTTTCTCTACTCTTTGACCAGGTCCGTCTTGAGTCTATGCTAACTCTTACCCTAACACACTTTCTCTCCTCTTTGACCATGTCCCTCTTGAGTCTATGCTAACTCTAACCCTAACTCACTTTCTCTCCTCTTTGACCAGGTCCGTCTTGAGTCTATGCTAACTCTAACCCTAACTCACTTTCTCTCCTCTTTGACCAGGTCCGTCTTGAGTCTATGCTAACTCTAACCCTAACACACTTTCTCTACTCTTTGACCAGGTCTGTCTAGAGTATATGGTAACTCTAACCCTAACTCACTTTCTCTCCTCTTTGACCAGGTCTGTCTTGAGTCTATGCTAACTCTAACCCTAACTTACTTTCTATCCTCTTTGACCAGGTCTGTCTTGAGTCTATGCTAACTCTAACCCTAACACACTTTCTCTCCTCTTTGACCATGTCCCTCTTGAGTCTATGCTAACTCTAACCCTAACTCACTTTCTCTCCTCTTTGACCAGGTCTGTCTTGAGTCTATGCTAACTCTAACCCTAACTCACTTTCTCTCCTCTTTGACCAGGTCTGTCTTGAGTCTATGCTAACTCTAACCCTAACACACTTTCTCTCCTCTTTGACCAGGTCTGTCTTGAGTCTATGCTAACTCTAACCCTAACTCACTTTCTCTACTCTTTGACCAGGTCTGTCTTGAGTCTATGCTAACTCTAACCCTAACACACTTTCTCTACTCTTTGACCAGGTCCGTCTTGAGTATCTGCTAACTCTAACCCTAACACGCCTTCTCTACTCTTTGACCAGGTCTGTCTTGAGTCTATGCTAACTCTAACCCTAACTCACTTTCTCTCCTCTTTGCCCATGTCCGTCTTGAGTATCTGCTAACTCTAACCCTAACTCACTTTCTCTCCTCTTTGACCAGGTCTGTCTTGAGTATCTGCTAACTCTAACCCTAACTCACTTTCTCTCCTCTTTGACCAGGTCTGTCTTGAGTCTATGCTAACTCTTACCCTAACTCACTTTCTCTCCTCTTTGCCCAGGTCCGTCTTGAGTCTATGCTAACTCTAACCCTAACTCACTTTCTCTCCTCTTTGACCATGTCCCTCTTGAGTCTATGCTAACTCTAACCCTAACACACTTTCTCTCCTCTTTGCCCAGGTCCGTCTTGAGTCTATGCTAACTCTAACCCTAACTCACTTTCTCTCCTCTTTGACCAGGTCCGTCTTGAGTCTATGCTAACTCTAACCCTAACACACTTTCTCTACTCTTTGCCCAGGTCTGTCTTGAGTCTATGCTAACTCTAACCCTAACTCACTTTCTCTCCTCTTTGCCCAGGTCTGTCTTGAGTATCTGCTAACTCTTACCCTAACTCACTTTCTCTCCTCTTTGCCCAGGTCTGTCTTGAGTCTATGCTAACTCTAACTCTAACACACTTTCTCTACTCTTTGACCATGTCCCTCTTGAGTCTATGCTAACTCTAACCCTAACTCACTTTCTCTCCTCTTTGACCAGGTCCGTCTTGAGTCTATGCTAACTCTAACCCTAACTCACTTTCTCTCCTATTTGACCAGGTCTGTCTTGAGTCTATGCTAACTCTAACCCTAACTCACTTTCTCTCCTCTTTGCCCAGATCTGTCTTGAGTCTATGCCATCTGGTCTCAAGCTGGTCACACTCCTTGTCGATTGTTCGCCGGTCGGTGGAAGATATCGTCGTCTTTCCCATCAGATCTTCAGATGATCGTAGGAACTCCTTCACGCGAGAGTCAAACACCTCCGCATCCTTTGCAGTGTTCTGAAATTAAGACTTGATATATTAGATTCCTCTACAAGACTTATCGAACTGAACACAGTCAACACCTGGACAACCCAGCGGGAGTTACTGCCCTTAATTTTAAGGTGTCACTTTACAATTACAAACACAAACTTACGTCAATAAATTTTTTTTGCTGCTCTAAAGAGGCAAGGTCACGTGATACCGGCTGGCCGCACTTGCGCTCTAGGGTGCCCACGTGGTCTTGTATCGCTGAAAGGTCGTGGCGCCAATCAGTCAGTTCGTCTTGACCTTTTTCCAGCTCAGCAAGTTTGCCATTTAGCCTACAAAAATATTATAGGCTCTTTGATGCAATATAAACTTTATAACAATTTACCAATTTATTTATTTTTATTTTGGAGACATCATGAACTCATTAACTGGAATTATCTTTCTTAATAATCAATACCCTACACGAAGCAATGACCTTGTGCTCATTAAAACTTTCTGCCACTTGCTTTGGTCAGACACATTCAAGGGCCGTAGCAGGGAAAATTCCCCCTTCAACCCCCTCAAAGTTGGATACTACATCTCTATCTCCCTTTAGACAGCCTTTCTCTTACCCTTTTAAACGAGCCCTACCCAAATTCTCACAAAACACACTACCTGGGTCAACTGCATTTATTTTGAATGTTGTCTCTGTCGGATGACATTTCAAGCGTTAGCTTTTGACCTACATCTATTTAACCTCGTGTTGATTTATTTCCCTGATTCCACCACGCCTACACATACGATCTTGTTATTCTACAGCTTTTCTGTAGTCTTTCTTGTCATACCACCTAGTTATTCTACAGCTTGTCTGTAGTTTTTCTAGTCATACCAGTTTATAAGGAATACAAGGTCTTACTTTTCTTGGTGTTTCTCAATCTTGTCTTGGATAGCATCCCAGCGTTCCAAGCGAGCATCTCTCTCGATCTTCATGTGGTCACGTGATACATCGTCCATCACAGGGTCAGCGGACAGCTTATTAGTGAAGCGGTCGAAGTCCGTCACCTTCCGCTTTTTACTCGTGACGTCATCTGCTACTTTCTGTGACAGAAAAAGGAAGTGTGTCAAAACCAGACAATAACACGGGCGGCGGACCATGAAAGTGGCAGGAAATTTTACCTTGAATTCGGCATTCTGCCGTTTAAGAGTCGGAAGGTCGTCGGCTAGTGAGTCGGCTGCTCGAAAGTCCTTCTCAGCATTGTTAAGAAGCACATCAACCTCGAGCAGTTTGTCGTCCCACTCGTCTCGCTTGTTCTCCCGATCCTGGCGTAACCGCTTGGCCGTCTCCTCGAGCCTGAAACCGACAAATGTAATAGTAACGCAATAGGGTCACGAAACGTGGTCACAGGTCACGCAAGCTACCTTATACAACAACTTGACACAGTAGCAGTAATTACAATTTTAGGGAAATGGGTCTAAAATTTAATTACATTCTGAATTGGAAAACAACACTCTGCTCCAAAGCCTCAAAATATTTCACCCAAAATCGTGCACCCTATTCCGACATCAAGCACCCTTATTCCGACGCGACGCCGCATTACTCCGACATCGCGCGCCATTATTACGATACTGCAAACATGAAGACACTGCAAACCCTAGTACAGCTGGTGATTACCTCCCCTTCCTGAGGTCCACGAAGTCCTTGATCCTGTCCCATCTGGAAAGCAGCAGGTTGAGCTGACCATGCACGCTGTCGCGCTTTGCCTTGGAGTATTTAGAGTCCCTTCTGATGTCTTCGCCAAGTTTGAAAGTGTCCTTAAGTTGGCTTTCATTCACGTCAACTTGGTTCGCAAACACCTAAAATGAAGGGGCGGAAATATAAGAACTTTTATACCACTAGAATGGGCAAGATCGTGTATGTAACTCGTACAAAAACTATTGACCAATCCGTAAAGGTTTATCACAAAGATTTAAAACCCATTAGTATTAGAATTTAATAGTAGAGATATGAAAACATGAATGTCCTTTCCTTGGGGACGCAGAACACCACAATTTACCTAATTTCTCTCTGTTTTTGTTTTTATCACACTCTGGTCGCCACCCCAGGGCTCTTCAAGAATTGGAACGCTACTGTCTTACTATGTTTTCGTTTACAGCATAAGCATGTACTTGAAAGTCATTGCGGAAAAAAATATTCGTTTGCTATGTTGCTCATAGAGCCCTTGTCAGCCACAACTTTTTATTGTGTTCAAAAAGTACTGGAAGGCGTATAATGTGATGAAATCTTGAAATATCCATCTAAAAGCCAAATTTAATACTTAATTTACCAAATTCAATCGAAAATATCGCATTGGCTTCCGCAAATCAGCCGATGGAAATGATGCTTTTTCACACACCTTAGACTAACAAAGGCAGTCTAAGGTCCCTAATATCACGCTTACATCGAAGTCTTGGTCCTGCTTTTCCACTTCCTCTAGGGTGAGTGCGAGTGGTTCATCCAGAGTGGACATTTCCGACTCGAACTTGTCAAGCAGTTCAGAAGCACGGCTCGATCTACTCGTCCAAGTGTTGAACTGGTCATTCTGCTGACTCTCCAACTCGTTCAGATTCGACTCGAACCTGCATGACATGTACGAGAATGAACAAATATGGCTCCCTCACGCAACAAATACAGCTTTGGGATGCAGCATTTAAATTACAGTAAACATCATCAAAATTGTTAAAGTGCACTTTAAAACAGACAGACAAAAGGACAGTAAAAAGACCGACTCTTTTGAGAGTAGATAGTTACCCTAACTTTGAGTGGCAGACAAAAAAAACGGACAGACATCTAAAAGAGTACCTACTCCTTCAAGAGATGGCACGAAATGTTCTTCATTTCGACTGTCAGACAGAAAGGGGGTGTCTTATTTGAAGATATTCTCACTGGGACTGACAGACAGTATAGGGGACGATGTCTTGAGAGAAGGCAAGGGTATATTCTCACTCGGTCTGACAGACAGTATAGGGGATGATGTTTTAAGAGAGTGCAAGGATTAGATTCTCACTTTGACTGACGAGCGTTTGCCAGGTTGACGAGGTCGTTCCAGTCCTCATTGCACTCGGCAATGTCGCCTCGCACGCTCTCCCTCTGCTGTTCGCCCAGGCAAGGATCAGTGACCAGGTTGGAGCTGAACTCATTCAAGTTCGTGACCTTGTCTTGATAGATGGGCGCATCCCGAACCAAGTCCTGTCGAGCAAACAATCAGATTAAACTAGGACAAGTCATGTCGAGCTAACAATCACGTTAGACTATGACAAGTCATGTCGGGCAAACAATCACGTTAGACTAGGACAAGTCATGTCGGGCAAACAATCACGTTAGACTAGGACAAGTCATGTCGAGCAAACAATCAGATTAAACTAGGACAAGTCGTGTCGGGCAGACAATCACGTTAGACTAGGACAAGTCATGTCGGGCAAACAATCACGTTAGACTAGGACAAGTCATGTCGGGCAAACAATGACGTTAGACTAGGACAAGTCATGTCGGGCAAACAATGACGTTAGACTAGGACAAGTCATGTCGAGCAAACAATCAGATTAAACTAGGACAAGTCATGTCGGGCAAACAATCACGTTAGACTAGGACAAGTCATGTCGGGCAAACAATCACGTTAGACTAGGACAAGTCATGTCGGGCAAACAATCACGTTAGACTAGGACAAGTCATGTCGGGCAAACAATCACGTTAGACTAGGACAAGTCATGTCGGGCAAACAATCACGTTAGACTAGGACAAGTCATGTCGGGCAAACAATCACGTTAGACTAGAACAAGTCATGTCGGGCAAACAATCACGTTAGACTAGGACAAGTCATGTCGGGCAAACAATCACGTTAGACTAGGACAAGTCATGTCGGGCAAACAATCACGTTATAATACGACAAGTCATGTCGACCCCACAAAAACAACAGAGCCCTCCCCCATAAAACCCACCTGAAAGCTGTCGAACTGGTCGTAAGCTGCGTCTACATCTCGTGCTAGCAGAGGCTCGGGGCGAATCTTGGCCTTGGTTTGCTGGACCCACGTGTTCACCTCGTCCAAACCTTCGTCCCATTTCCTCAACTTGTCTTCCTGCTGGATCTCCAGCTTGCGCACTGTATCCTCGATGCTGCGTACAAAAAAAGAGTCAGCGGTCTTCCTAATAAAACAAGAGTCAGCGGTCTTCCAGATAAAACAAGAGTCAGTGGTCTTCCTAATAAAATAAGAGTCAGCGGTCTTCCTAAAACAACAAGAGTCATCGGTCGTCCTAATAAAACAAGAGTCATCGGTCGTCCTAATAAAACAAGAGTCAGCGGTCTTACTATTAAAACAAGAGTCAGCGGTTTTCCTAATAAAACAAGAGTCAGCAGTCGTCCTAATAAAACAAGAGTCATCGGTCGTCCTAATAAAACAAGAGTCATCGGTCGTCCTAATAAAACAAGAGTCATCGGTCGTCCTAATAAAACAAGAGTCATCGGTCGTCCTAATAAAACAAGAGTCAGCGGTCTTTCTAATAAAACAAGAGTCAGCGGTCTTCCTAATAAAACAAGAGTCAGCAGTCTTCCTAATAAAACAAGAGTCAGCGGTCTTACTATTAAAACAAGAGTCAGCGGTCTTCCTATTAAAATAAGAGTCATCGGTCGTCCTAATAAAACAAGAGTCATCGGTCGTCCTAATAAAACAAGAGTCAGCGGTCGTCCTAATAAAACAAGAGTCATCGGTCGTCCTAATAAAACAAGAGTCATCGGTCGTTCTAATAAAACAAGAGTCAGCGGTCTTCCTAATAAAACAAGAGTCATCGGTCGTCCTAATAAAACAAGAGTCATCGGTCGTCCTAATAAAACAAGAGTCAGCGGTCGTCCTAATAAAACAAGAGTCATCGGTCGTCCTAATAAAACAAGAGTCAGCGGTCGTTCTAATAAAACAAGAGTCAGCGGTCTTCCTAATAAAACAAGAGTCATCGGTCGTCCTAATAAAACAAGAGTCAGCGGTCTTACTATTAAAACAAGAGTCAGCGGTCTTCCTATTAAAACAAAAGTCATCGGTCGTCCTAATAAAACAAGAGTCAGCAGTCTTACTAATGAAACAAGAGTCATCGGTCGTCCTAATAAAACAAGAGTCAACGGTCTTACTATTAAAACAAGAGTCAGCGGTTTTCCTAATAAAACAAGAGTCAGCGGTCTTCCTAATAAAACAAGAGTCAGCGGTCGTCCTAATAAAACAAGAGTCAGCGGTCGTCCTAATAAAACAAGAGTCAGCGGTCGTTCTAATAAAACAAGAGTCATCGGTCGTCCTAATAAAACAAGAGTCAGCGGTCGTCCTAATAAAACAAGAGTCAGCGGTCTTTCTTCAAGGGAATAGGGAGTATTAGCATAGATAGGGCAAGGCATGATGGGAAGACGTGACCAAAAGTACATTCACCCTACTTTTTGGGTGACAAACTCGCGCATGCTCCGACATTTAGCGGCTAACTAACAGCAACAAAAAGCAACAACAAATAGTCCTTGTCAGAAAGGGCTTAATTTCATAAAGATATTTTATTCTTGCGCCGGTGTTTATTTTAGCTTGAATTTGCCACTCAAAAAGTCACGTGATCAGTCACGTGATCAGTTAGTGTATGTCGCCTATTAGATAAACTAGTTATCATAAAGAAAAGACAGTTCTTACTTCCAAGGAAAGACGAAGGCCTTATTTCCTGTATCCATATAAGTGACAAATAAACGATTGCCAATAAAGCTGGACCCATACTCACCGGTCTTCTTTCCAGTGCAGTGATTCGTCCAGCTCTGTCCACCGGTGCTGGAGTTCGTCCATCTCTTTCTGAATCTCGTTTTTATCATCTTCGTTGATGTGCGAGTCCTTGACGAGGTGTTCGCCGATCTCTTGGGTCTCCTTCACTTCTTGAGCTCGGCCTTGTTTCTCCTTCGCGAAGCTCTTTACAAATAAAGTTCAACACATTAATGCTGATTACAAACATTTTTTTGTAGGGAGTATGGTGTTGAAAGTGTCATACAATACCGTTGTCTTTATCTCAAGAGGGCTACATCATTAATAAGTCTCTTAAGCAATGGCCTCTATGCCAGGTATTAAAGCCGCATTGTCACCAGTTTACTCCGGTCGATTACGGAAAATCTCCAATGATTTTTAACAAAAAAAAGTATTTCAAAATTGTTAAAGCAGTGAGTTTATTGGATGTTTCTTCGAGGATGTGACTAAAAATTCAGAGCAGATGGCCTGTTTAACAGCGCGGATTCTAATATATTATTTTGTCTTTTGTCGGTCGAGGTATCCGTCGGGCCCCGGAAGTAAACAGGTGACAATGCGGCTTGAATGTAATGCACCCGAATAGACAGGGTAGACATACCTTAATCTGTGGCAGCTGCTTCTTGACCGAGTCGAGGTCTGGGGCGATAGCGAAGTCCTTGCTTAGTCGAGTCTCCGCCTGTGCGATCCATACCATAAGCGGTCCATACCGCTTCCTCCAATTCGCCATCATATCTTGGTGCTGCTTCTCCAGCTCGACCATCTTCTCCTGGATGCTGATGACAAGAATCATGATATCAAGGGAATGATGACAAGAATCATGATATCAAGGAGGGTAATGATGACAAGAATCATGATATCAAGGAGGGTAATGATGACAAGAATCATGATATCAAGGGAATGATGACAAGAAACATGATATCAAGAGAATGATGACAAGAATCATGATATTAAGAGAATGATGACAAGATGACGATAAAGATGATGATAATGAGGATGATGATGATGATGATGATGATGTAATGATGATTGTGGCGGTAGTGATAATGATGATTATAATGATGTCGACGACGGTTTAGCACTCACTCCTCCTGTCTGCTGGCGATGGTATGTGAGAGGACATCCCAGTCATTGTGCAGCTTCATCATCTTCTGGTGGATGTCTCCGCGCTCGTCATCACCGATAGACGTGTCATCAAGGAACTTGTTACCCTCGTCTATGACGTCATTCACCTCAATCTGCTTATCCATCAGTTGCGACACGACGTCCTAAGCACAACAATACTATGACGTCACACAAGTCATAAGCACAACAATACTATGACGTCATTCACGTCATTAGCACAATAATACTATGACGTCATTCACGTCCTAAGCACAACAATACTATGAGGTTATTCACCTTGACGTCATTCAAGTCATAAGCACAACAATATTATGACGTCATTCACGTCATAAGCACAACAATACTATGACGTCATTCACGTCATAAGCACAACAAAACTTTGACGTCATTAACGTCCTAAGCACAACAATACTATGAGGTTATTCACGTCCTAAGCACAACAATACTATGACGTCATTCACGTCCTAAGCACAACAATACTATGAGGTTATTCACCTTGACGTCATTCAAGTCATAAGCACAACAATATTATGACGTCATTCACGTCATCAGCACAACAATACTATGACGTCATTCACGTCATAAGCACAACAATACTATGACGTCACTCACGTCATAAGCACAACAAAACTTCGCCGTCTTTCACGTCCTAAGCACAACAACACTATGATGACCTTCACGTCCTAAGCACAACAATACTATGACGTCATTCACGTCATAAGCACAAAAATACTATGATGTCGTTCACTTTCTAAGCACAACCATACTATGTCATTCACGTCCTAAGCACAACAATACTATGACGTCATTCACGTCCTAAGCACAACAATACTATGAGGTTATTCACCTTGACGTCATTCAAGTCATAAGCACAACAATATTATGGCGTCATTCACGTCATCAGCACAACAATACTATGACGTCATTCACGTCATAAGCACAACAATACTATGATGTCATTCACGTCATAAGCACAAAAATACTATGGTGTCATTCAAGCCCTGTACACGTTATTCATGCCCTGCCCAAAACGATATCATGGCGTCATTTACACTAGCACAAATCATTACTATTACGCCATCCGTGACCAGTAAATTATAGCACGATGACGTCATTTACAGTGAGCACAAATCATTACTATTACGCCATTCGTGCCCAGTACATTATAGTATGATGACGTAATTTACACTAGCACAAATCATTGCTATTACGCCATCCGTGCCAAATACGTTATAGTATGATGACGTCATTTACAGCGAGCACAAATCATTACTTTTACGTCATACGTGCCCAGTACATTATAGTTTTGTGACGCCCGGTCATATAACGTGACGCCCGTACACACCTCAGTGACACTCTGTTGGCGCTTCATGTTACCGAACGACTGGCCGGGAGAGACTGGTCTCGTTTCCAGTAGGGCAATGACGTCATCAGTCCAGGCTTGAAGACCATCGCACTGCTCGTGCCAGGACACTAGTTCACGTGACTGCTCCTCAGTCGCCGCTAGAAGGCTCTCGAGCCTGAAGGGGAAAAGCTTGGATTGGATACCAGGACCTTCTTATATAGGGTACCAACGCAAGCTTTTGTCTCCCCCCTCCCCCTACGCACGCCTTTAAGATCATCCTTATCAGCCCGCCCCTCCACCTAGCAGCATCCGCTCATCCCCGCCCGCCTACTTGTTGAGGTAATGCCACCTTATGGTTCACCCCACCTTATGGTTCACCCCACCTTATGGTTCACCCCACCTTATGGCTCACCCCACCTTATGGTTCACCCCACCTTATGGTTCACCCCACCTTATGGTTCACCCCACCTTATGGTTCACCCCACCTTATGGTTCACCCCACCTTATGGCTCACCCCACCTTATGGTTCACCCCACCTTATGGTTCACCCCACCTTATGGTTCACCCCACCTTATGGTTCACCCCACCTTATGGTTCACCCCACCTTATGGTTCACCCCACCTTATGGTTCACCCCACCTTATGGTTCACCCCACCTTATGGTTCACCCCACCTTATGGTTCACCCCACCTTATGGCTCACCCCACCTTATGGCTCACCCCACCTTATGGTTCACCCCACCTTATGGTTCACCCCACCTTATGGTTCACCCCACCTTATGGTTCACCCCACCTTATGGTTCACCCCACCTTATGGTTCACCCCACCTTATGGCTCACCCCACCTTATGGCTCACCCCACCTTATGGCTCACCCCACCTTATGGCTCACCCCACCTTATGGTTCACTCCACCTTATGGTTCACCCCACCTGATGGTTCACCCCACCTGATGGTTCACCCCACCTTATGGTTCACCCCACCTTATGGTTCACCCCACCTTATGGTTCACCCCACCTTATGGTTCACCCCACCTTATGGCTCACCCCACCTTATGGTTCACCCCACCTTATGGTTCACCCCACCTTATGGTTCACCCCACCTTATGGTTCACCCCACCTTATGGTTCACCCCACCTTATGGTTCACCCCACCTTATGGTTCACCCCACCTTATGGTTCACCCCACCTTATGGTTCACCCCACCTTATGGTTCACCCCACCTTATGGTTCACCCCACCTTATGGTTCACCCCACCTTATGGTTCACCCCACCTTATGGTTCACCCCACCTTATGGTTCACCCCACCTTATGGTTCACCCCACCTTATGGTTCACCCCACCTTATGGTTCACCCCACCTTATGGTTCACCCCACCTTATGGTTCACCCCACCTTATGGTTCACCCCACCTTATGGTTCACCCCACCTTATGGTTCACCCCACCTTATGGCTCACCCCACCTTATGGTTCACCCCACCTTATGGTTCACCCCACCTTATGGTTCACCCCACCTTATGGTTCACCCCACCTTATGGTTCACCCCACCTTATGGTTCACCCCACCTTATGGTTCACCCCACCTTATGGTTCACCCCACCTTATGGCTCACCCCACCTTATGGTTCACCCCACCTTATGGTTCACCCCACCTTATGGTTCACCCCACCTTATGGTTCACCCCACCTTATGGTTCACCCCACCTTATGGTTCACCCCACCTTATGGTTCACCCCACCTTATACCCCTAGTGTTCCTTCTCCCTCTCTTAAGTGTACCACAACCCCCGTCTCTTAATTGAACCCCCTTATCCCCCAACCCCCTCCCCCCTAGTGTACCTCAGCTCATCGTCGCGCGTTAATATAATCCCCTTATCCCCACCCCAACCCCCTAGTGTACCTCAGCTCATCGTCGCGCGTTAATATAATCCCCTTATCCCCACCCCAACCCCCTAGTGTACCTCAGCTCATCGTCGCGCGCTTTTATGTTAATATAGTCCCCTTATCTCCCACCCCCTCCCCCCTAATGTACCTCTGCTCATCGTCGCGCGTTAATATAGTCCCCTTATCCCCACCCCAACCCCCTAGTGTACCTCAGCTCATCGTCGCGCGCTTTTATGTTAATATAGTCCCCTTATCCCCAACACAACCCCCTAGTGTACCTCTGCTCATCGTCACGCGCTTTCTTGTTAATATAGTCCTTTATCCCCATCCCCTCCCCCTAGTGTACCTCTGCTCATCTTCGCGCGCTTTCATGTTAATATAGTCCCCTTATCTCCCACCCCCTCCCCCCTAATGTACCTCTGCTCATCGTCGCGCGCTTTCTTGTTAAAATAGTCCTATATCCCCTACCCCTTCCCCCTACTGTACCTCTGCTCATCGTCGCGCGCTTTCATGTTAATATAGTCCTCTATCCCCCACCCCCTTCCCCCTACTGTACCTCTGCTCATCTTCGCGCGCTTGTTAATATAGTCCTTTATCCCCTACCCCTTCCCCCTAGTTTACCTCTGCTCATCGTCGCGCGCTTTATTGTTGAGGTAGTGCCATCTCTCTGCCATGCTGAGGATGTCATCCTTCATCTCCAGCCGATTCTTGTCTGGGAGGGACTCGCTTGACAAAACCTCTTTACCGTAATCGATGGTCTCCAGGAATTCAGGCTCCGTCTCGGCAAATACGGTGTTAAGCTCCTGGTTAATAAAGAAAACTACGTTTAGCTCTTTGTCGATAAAGGGGACAGCGTTTAGCTCCTGATTAATAAAAGGAACTGCATTTAGCTCCTTGTTAATAAAGGGAACAGCGTTAGCTTAAAGAGAGGAACTTTATGAGTAATGTGTTTTCTCGTCCAAAAGGCAAAGTGATTCATACACACTTATGCAACCAATTTGAAATTCATTGTTGATCCAGACCATTTATACTGTACCAACGTTACTGAAAATTGACTGTTGCTAGATTATTTAACTTTTCAGTACCCTTCACCCTAGTGACGCCAGAGTGTTTGATTGAATTGAGATTATCATGTTTTTCTTTTTCATTCAACTACAAAAAGATCAGTGTCAAAGAGTTTTTTAGGCGAAATCATTCAAACAATGTTTTAAAGTCCTTCTTTGCAATGATGTGTATCGTAATGTGTTCGTAAATGTGAACTTTAGAAGCACACTAGCATACACACATTGGCACCAGTCGGGCCAAGACGGGACGCTAGCACAGTCTATTACCCGTGCAGTTCGGCAACCATGGACAGCTGTTTCGTCCTTATTAGGACTCGTCAGCATGGCATAGCCGGTTTGCCTCAGTTAAACTTCATCGGCAAAAAAACTGCAGGGCGACTTCGACTCGAACGAAGTGCTTTAAACCACAGCTCAGATCCATGTGGGATCTAGAGCTGCGACCGGGCTAGCGTGATGCCAATTGTGCGGATCACGCATGCGACCTTTGCTAGTCTAAAACTCCGTCGGATAGCCAAACTATCCTTGCGAGTATGTATACATAAATGTGAACTTTAGAAGCACACTAGCATACACACATTGGCACCAGTCGGGCCAAGACGGGACGCTAGCACAGTCTATTACCCGTGCAGTTCGGCAACCATGCTGACGAGTCCTAATAAGGACGAAACAGCTGTCCATGGTTGCCGAATTGCATTTATTTTGAATTGAATTTATTTGTTCGTAAGACACTATTCCTTTTCAGGATCACCGGGTCGTAAATTTTGCACCCCCTCCCCCCCATCAATTTCTGTCCGGCTTAGCAAGGTTACTCACCCTGATTTCTTCCAGCTTGTCCGATATTTCCAGTTTCGTGAGGGGCTCTTCGTAGCTGAGTTTTTCTTCGGCGATCTTGTAACCCATGCGAATGCGTGACACTCTATCACGCCACTCCGCCATGGCGGGATTATCAGCCTCGTCATCCGATATCGGCTGAAACATCGCTGAGAGCCTAGAAACAAACATACCAAGTCGTCAAATGGTTTCAATATGATCGCACTCGGTCGCACTCGATGGCACTCGGTCGCACACGATCGCACTCGATGGCACACGATGAAACTCGATCGCACACGGTACCTAAGAAAGTCAGGCAACAGACAAAAAAACACTAAAATCAGAAAAACCACTTGAAAAGCATGTAAACATGCCAGCTGACAAGTAACCACATCATTGCTGAAAAACAGGTATAACAGGGGTATTGTGCCTTTTTAGTGGTCTGTTTATAGAGCGCATTTCTGCATAAGCAACGAGAGTAAGGGCCCATCCGCACTTGTACAAAACTTGTTTATTTAGACACAAATTCTGTCATCAACTGTAAGAAACAAGTGCGGATGCGTTTGTTCGGCTGAGACAAAATTTGTTCGGCCAGGCCAAACTACAAAGACGCCGCTGGGGAGGTTTGGAGCCCTACAAAACTAGGCCAAACGTCAAAATCATGTCGAACATGACAGCTTTGTCAATTATCACCCTACTTGATAACCCAACGTGATCGAATTGCGCGGGAAAGTTCATCTTCGCAGAGTGAATCGAGGTCACAACATGGCGTACTTTCCTCGGGACTATTATTTCAACTATTATGGCTCACAAGTGTTTGATCCTGCTGGTATTTATGGTCAATCGCAGTCTCAAATTGTAGAGGCAAATTTCAAACCATGACTGCAATGGCCGAGGCAAAACCCAGTATGGTCGAAATAAACGTTGTCTTCGCCGATTTATGCGTTGTAAAATGACGTTCTGGTGAATTACGTTAAATTGCCAATAGCAAAGAAGAAGTAGAAGTTGTTGCTGATGTCGATAATATGAATAAATTGCCAGAAACGACACGAGTAGAGCGATGTAATTCATTGGAAGCATGGCGAATTGTAAAGGTAAACAAACCACACGTGCAATTTAATTCGCGCCAGAAATACGAGAATGCATTTTGATTGACGTCGGCGGTTTGTAATTAATTTGTTTGGCCCGATAAGTGCGGATGTACTTTAGCTAATAACTTTTGGCCGAGACAAAATTTGTTATCATTTTTGTTCGGGCCAGACAAACTTTGTTCGACAAGTGCGGATAGGCCCTAAGACAGCATATATGTGATGCCTAACGATTTTCCGATGTGAGTAATTTCAGTCAAGAGGGCAAAATAACAATAACTCTAGGAATTCACAAAGAAAGCATTAATAATCGTTCGGATCATCAATTAAGAATTAATTAGTAGAGTTAAACCATCTGGAACAAGGGGAATAATCCGGCTAAGCAGGAGCTCAGTCGAATTACAAGCAAATACCTTTTATCTTGCTCAGGGCAAATTCTTGATAATAACCAGCATGAAGGAATTTATATGATCAGTCTTTCCGTTTTATTCGCGGTAGGTTTTAAAGTTTTTTGAAAATGATAACATAATATTAAGTGATTTGAGTTAATAAAACTAAATACATTTAACTTGATACAACTTTGATGGACTGAACCAAAGATTCCCGCAACTTCCAGCCGGAACAGAACAGAAAATGAAACCTGAATCATTTTGTTGTATTTTAATAAATCATCAGAACTCTAAGACTTTGTAGGTTTTTTTAAACTCAGGTTTTTTTAAACAGATAAATTAACTGCAAAGATACGAATAAAGAGAATCATACGTCATGTCAACACGTCACCAATTGGGAGATACAAACAGAACAGGGATTCCAACGTACCTACGGATGTTTTGGTCGATACAGGTGACTATGAAAGATCCAAGGAAAGAAATCCAAGCGATACATCACTCGCATGATATACTCTTCTTGCTCGGTTGCCCTATTGCATATATTAGCATTCGGCCTCTTGGCCTTTTGTGTCAATATCAAGCTGACAATGTAGGCTTACGTGTAGCCCCAAAGGACGGGGTCTTGTATTTGCATACGAACCGCATAGTCTAATAGAGGGAGCCACCATTTAAAACACCTCGCAATCAATTTAATAATCTTACTCGTGTTAAAAAAATAGCAAAAAAAAAGCATGCTGCAGTACAGTGTTGAGGGTTGCACATTTTCATTAATAACAAATACTTATAAGAACTTTTAATTTTGATTGAGGTTCTTATTTCTGGAGCTTTTTAAGGCTGAAAATGTTCCAACGGATGTTCTTAAAATGTTATGAATATAAAAATATTACATCCAATGATTCGGAGTATTAGAAGAGAATGACACAGATCAATAGAAATAATATTTAAGGTTGTCATTATGATCACTTGATTGAATTTTCTATTTTTAGAACGAATCACAATATTTTGAGCCTCGGCATGTTTGAAGCATTCACTACAATTTGGTGAAATCTCAGACTGGGTGTTTTAATAAAAAAAGATATAAAAAAGTGTGAGTGATATGTACGTGGCATAAGTGTTAACTGTGCTAATATAGCCATGGAATAAGTGTAACTTTGCTAATGTGAATGTGGTTTAAGTGTTAACTGTGCTAAAATAAACGGGGTATAAGTGTTAACTGTGCTTAAATGAACGTGGCATGTGTGTTAACAGTGCTAATATGAACGCGCCATTTTAAAGCATGTTCAGAGTAAACGGTTTATGTACAAAACGTGGCATAAGGTTTACGGCGACTCTGAGTAATCTGCCAACACATTCTCATGAATGTCAAGCAACAAGCTTCCCCCCAGCTTGCACGTAGCTTTTAACTCATTTCTTTTGCGGCCTCGTTCTCATATTTGCACGTGACTTTGAACCACATGTTTTGTGGCCTCGTTTTCATGTTTGCACGTGACTTTGATCCAAATGTCTTGTGGCCTCGTTTTCATATTTGAACATTGCTTTACTTACATGTCTTGTTTGGCCTCGTTTTCGTGTCTCACTGCCGACAGGTCTTCGTCGGCTTGAGCCCAGTCCCTCTCCATCATCGCTCTCTCCGCGTCGGTGGCGTCGTCGTCTAGTAGACCCTTCCCGTAATCCTTTACGGCCTTAACCTCCTCCTCGCACTTCTCAAGGTCACGTGAGCATTCCTGTGTGAGACAAACTTATAATTTAACACTATCTGTGTTCGATACCAGAGATTTGGTTGAATCCATTCTACCTGCGCTAGCTTCATACACTCTTCTCTGTTCTTCTCGCTTTGTGGCGCATCCTTCTCGTTCCTCGGGAGGCGCTTTAGCTTCGCCCTGAGTGCTTGTAAAAGTTCCTCGATCTCCTTTCGCCAGTCGCGATATTTTTGCTGTTTTTCCAGCTTGATCGCTTCCTCCTCCTCTAGCAAGTTCGCAAGACTGCAAAATAAGAAGATAAGCGGTAGACAAGTTGTGCATTATAAATGGGAATGGGAAAAATCTAGGCCAACTTCCTCTCCTAATATCGTTTGAGGTCAAGTCACGTGATTTACCTTTGTTGTTCGTCAGCTGTTTGCTTCTTTAAGGTTTGCAGGTTCTCTTCGATGTCATCAATGTCGTCCTTCACCTTATCGCACGCATGCGCGTCTAGTGTGCCTTCAGAGACGAGCCCGCGGCCATATTGAACGCATGACGTCACTTCCTTCTCTACCGTTCCCAGCTCCTCCTCGCAGTCCTATAAGAATTCAGCCGGTAAGTACTTCATGTAGCATCCAATTGTCGAGCTGTCGCACATATTGTAAAGTAAAGTCAATGTATTTGTTAATGATACCCCCCCATCCCTCTCCTTTGGTGTGAATCTATAACGGGTCAGTACGCAGCTCTTACAAGCTGCAATTTGATTGGGCAAAAGAACAATATCCGCACCTCGACACAAAGAACGAGAAGAATAGAGACAAAAGAACTCCTTTGTAGAGCAAAGATAATAGGAGACAAATCAGCTGCGTACTTACTCTCTATAACACCTCTTCTAACGCTTAGATTATGTACCAAGATAACATTTGATAAGGACTACGATGAGATCAGACCGACAAAAAGAAGACGCCAGCTACCCCCTCTCCACCTTCCCTCCCCTAGTTATTACGCTTTATAGTTTTGTCTATTGAGAACCGAAGAGTGGACCTTCGGCCGTTGTCGGGGGTGCATAAAGCATTAATGGAAAAACCACGCCGTTCTTAGATTAAGGGCGAAGGTTATGTTTTAGATGATAACAAATAAAATAATAATACACAATAGTTAGAGTCTGATAATGTTGAATGAATAAATAATGTTTGATAAATAAAAAAATAATGTTGGAGAAATATAAGGTTACCTTGTTCTTTAATAATGTAAAATATAATTCATCTAATTACTGCCTTACTAATAGCCACTCATGGACGTGCTAAATTAATTTTACCTCGGCAATAATGAGTAATTCATCTGTTTACTCGTCACTATTAGCAACTCACGGGCGTTCTACATTAATTTTACCTCGATAACGTATGATATAATGAGTAATTCATCTGTTTACCAAATTTCTAAGATGGTTTGTTTCAATCAGCAATACTCACAGAGATACATCTCATAGGGTCCTAGAACAGTCCTAGTGTCTAGAATTTACGGGATTTAGCGATGAAAAGGTCAAACCCACAAGAGCGATCAACATCAAAAATATGACAAAGACTATGAGAAGAGAGCGAGCTATATGCCGCCTGTAATCCACTATACCGTGCGAAATGACTAGAGTTACACCGAGCACAATTCTCTTTGCCGACCCTTGCTAGACGAACCAGAGCAAATTAGCGACGCTCAAGATTTGAAGGGCTAATACACGTACCGGCAAGAGGAAGATGTTATTTACCTCGATTCACTTGCGATATCTGCTAACGTGACGACTGGAAAGACACACTTGTCACCGATACTTTGAGAGAGATTTCCCACTATACAAGGATAAATTTCTAAGCGCGCAAGCTTCCGTGATTTAGTTGGTAGACTAATCAGTAGACAGTATAATGGCCTTTGGCCTCTTCTTGAAATTCTCAAATGCGAGTAATTGCGTCGTGTGTGTGTGTGTGTGTGTGTGGGGGGGGGGGGGGGGGGGTAAAAGCGAGAAAAAGTGTGCTTTTAACATTCGCGAAATTTAATTCACCTTAGGAGGTAATTTTACTAAAAAAAATCTCGCAAAATATGGAAAAAAACGCGAAATTTAGTACCAATAAGGAATTCTGTAAATATTCTACATGGTTAAATATATAAGATACATACCCTGAATAGTAACATATATTAGATAAATATCCTACATAGTTGAATATATCAGATTAATATTCTTATTAGTTAAATATATTTGATGAATATTCTACATAGTTACATATATCAGATAAATATTCTACTTAGTTAAATATATTAAATATTCTACATATTTAAATATGCTAGATGCTATTCTTCTCTACTCCAATTACATTTTCCATGAAGTAGACAGCTATTAGCATGATCTAGTCGAACATCGTTTTTAAAAGGAGCATAGATCACGAGATACCTTGACTTGTTCCAGGCGTTCCTTGATCTCCGACTTGTTGCGAGGTTTCAGTTTCATTCGGACGGAGCCGAGTTTACTGCGCATGCGCTCAAGCAACAGGCGGGTTGTTCGCTTTCTCTCGGCCCAGGCCTTGAGCTTCTCGGTCTTCTGTGCCTCAAGCGACTGTATATCCTCATACAACCTGTGGGGGAGGGGAGGAGATTTTTGATGCGCTAAGTCAACCTGTGTGTGGGGGGAGGGGGGAGATCTTTGATTAGTTAAGTCCACCTGTTGGGGAGGGGGGAGGGGATTTTGATTAGCTAAGTCAGCTAAGTTAACCTGTGGAAGAGGGGCACGGGGACATCTTCGATTAGCTAAGTCAACCTGTGGGGGAGGGGCACGGGGACATCTTCGATTAGCTAAGCCAACCTGTGGGGGAGGGGCACGGGGACATCTTCGATTAGCTAAGTGAACCTGTGGGGGAGGGGAATGGGAAGATTATGAAAGGACTAGCAAAAGAAAAACAAAAACAAATAACTACTCGGAAATAAGGGTATTCGGGTTATTCCAGGGCATCAAAGATAAATTGGGGATTCCCTGCCATCGTAGATGGGCTTTGAAAGTTATAATTATCGCCTCATAGCAGATGCAAAAGCCATAAAATATCCAATCTGAGTATAACCAAGAGGATGTTTAACCAGGAAGCAGATTGACCAGGAAACAGTACAAGAAAAAAAAATCACTGGAAAATACTTTACTTTTGTCTCATGCCGACGGCATCGTTTCTGACGTCAGCAACGTCTCGCTCCAGTCCCTGGACTTCGTTTCTCAGCTCGGCCTGCTCGTCGGGCTCCAGGACGATATCATCAGCCAGCTGGCGCCCGTAGTCCAACGCGAAACGGATCTCAGGGTCAGCGGCATCCAGCGAGTCTTCGCAGTCCTAGGCGAGAAGACAAGCAATCATTTACCCCTCCCCTTCACAGTCCTTTTGCGATAGCAATGCCATCGTCTATATCTGGCTTTGAGGCTTTGTAGTCCCCGTCCCCACAATCCTCGCCTATGTCATGACGTCTAGAGGGCCATCTCTAGCCCCCCTCCCTACCCCACACAGTACCTCTGTAATGAGGATTCTCTCGTCAATGTCCTGTCGTTTCGTGGGCTTTCCTCCCCTTCCCCTTCCCACCCCTCACAGTACCTTAGCAAAGACGATTCTCTCGCCTATATCCTGTCGTTACGTGGGCTTCCCCCCTCCCCCCCCCCACCCCTACACACCACTCACAGTACCTTAGCAAAGACGTTTCTCTCGCCTATTGGGCTTCCCCCCCTCTCCTCCCCACCCCTCACAGTACCTTAGTAATAAGGATCCTTTCGTCTATGTCTTGTCGTTTCGTGGGCTCTCCTTTCTTCTTCACGTTGTCTAGCTTGCCTCGCTGCTCATTCAGCACCTCCTCGACCTTGTCCTTCCACTTCTTCCACTTGAACACCTTTTCAACCTTTTCCGCCTCTAGCTGCTGAATCTCGATATCCAGGCTTTGGGTAGAAGTGAATGTATCATTTGAAGATAACATGAACATAAATCGTGTCCTCAATTCCCACGCCAATCTTCGCTAGTTTCTTTCTGGGTTTTTCCTTTTACTGATATTGAAATTTTGTTTTAAGCATTTGATCGAGGGCTGCTAAGGAGATTTAATAAACTTAATATCATCATTATTGTTGTTGTTGCTGTTAGAAACAATAAAACTGGTAAACACGATAACCCTCTAATATACTATTGATTGATTGATTGAATAAAAGTGATTATGTAAATTATTCGAGGATGGATCCGAAGGAATACTACAGCACCTTACCTCTCCTCTTCCTCAGCAGCCTCGTTCTGAATATCGGCGATCTGTGTTTCAAGTGAGTTAATGTACTCCCGTATAGGCTCTTTCTCATCCACAGTGAACGAATCGTCATCCAGTAGGGAATAACCGCTGGACAATGCTTGCTTGATCTCGGGCTCAGCTGTTTCCAAGTTGTCAATACACTCCTGCAATCAAACTCGTTTGTCTAACATCTGCTAATACTAGCTCAACGTGTTTACCCCTTCACTCTGGGGAAGAGTTAAGATAGGATGGGAAAAAAGGCATCTCGTTTGTCTAATATCTGCTAATACTAGCTCAACGTGTTTACCCCTTCCCTCTGGGGAAGAGTTAAGATAGGATGGGAAAAAAGGCATCTCGTTTGTCTAATATCTGCTAATACTAGCTCAACGTGTTTACCCCTTCCCTCTGGGGAAGAGTTAAGATAGGATGGGAAAAAAGGCATCTCGTTTGTCTAATATCTGCTAATACTAGCTCAACGTGTTTACCCCTTCACTCTGGGGAAGAGTTAAGATAGGATGGGAAAAAAGGCATCTCGTTTGTCTAATATCTGCTAATACTAGCTCAACGTGTTTACCCCTTCCCTCTGGGGAAGAGTTAAAATATGATGGGAAAAAAGGCATCTCGTTTGTCTAATATCTGCTAATACTAGCTCAACGTGTTTACCCCTTCCCTCTGGGGAAGAGTTAAAATATGATGGGAAAAAAGGCATCTCGTTTGTCTAATATCTGCTAATACTAGCTCAACGTGTTTACCCCTTCACTCTGGGAAAGAGTTAAGATATGATGGGAAAAAAGGCATCTCGTTTGTCTAATATCTGCCAATACTAGCTCAAGCTCTTTACCTCTCCCCTCTGAGGAGAAGTGAAAATTCTCAAGGCCATCAAGTGATTAGTTTCCATTTAAATAATTCTAGCCTCCTGATAACTGCTTCTTTGGAGGTTTCGAGCTCTTGGGAGTCTATATGAGGAAATATTAACATCTTTGATATATATTTTATAACTAACAATCTTGAATCACAAGGTCTTTATGTCCCCCCCCCCCCCCTAATGTGTTTATGCTTTTTTAGTTCCTCGCTGCCTTCTATAGGATACAGCAGAGCCTCCCACCCCTCCTCCCATAGATTTATTATTTTTTACCTTTGCCCCATGTTTTTTCTCTTTCAGGGTCTTCTTGTCTCGAATCCGGTCACGTGACTTCACCCTCTTGAGTTTCTCTCTAAGCCTGTCCAGCTTTTCGTCGATTTTTTTCTGCCGTTCCTTCCACTCATCCATCTTTTCTCTTTTCTTCTTCGCTTTCCTGTTTGGCATAGTTGCAAATCAAAATTATGGTTATGATTATGTTTCAGCCAATGAAAAGACACGCTCATAACCCTGTGATGGTGATGTACCTTATATCATGATACGCTTAGAAAAATAAACTGATTAACGACCATGACAAAGAATAAAGCGAATTATTATACAGTCTTAGCTAGTTCTAAGTGGCATGCGAGTGATTGCTGATGATACTTTGACTTTAACAGCCATACATATCCTTTTTTTTGTACATGGAGATAATGTGAGGATGGTAGCGTATGGTAGGTTATGTTGGTGAAGATGGTCGTTGTGCTGCTGTTTGTCGTTGCTGTTGTTGATGATGATGACAATTATGATAGTCTTCGTGACAATGGTGTTGTTGATGACAACGATATTATTGATGACAATGTTGTTGCTTATGATAATGTTGTTGACGGTGTTGTTGATGACAATAATTATGTTCTTGCTGATTATAATGGTAAAGATAATAAACGCCGACCCTACCTTTCTCGTTCCCGTTCCTCCTCTGGTGTCAATTCAAAAGGCAGCCCCTC
Source organism: Nematostella vectensis (assembly GCF_932526225.1). Classification (NCBI taxonomy): domain Eukaryota; kingdom Metazoa; phylum Cnidaria; class Anthozoa; order Actiniaria; family Edwardsiidae; genus Nematostella; species Nematostella vectensis. The sequence continues at coordinate 565,529 of NC_064047.1, read as the reverse complement.
TTCTATCTCAGCTTCGACCACTTCAACAGGCTGAATACAAAAAAAAAAAATATACAACTTACACAATAGAAACATCTTAAATAAACTCACCTATTTCATATAGGGGTGCACTGAATGATCCATGTGTCGTCACCCGCAGAGATTTATAAATGGCCGCGTTATTCCTCTATATCCCATGGCTTATGCCGAGTTTACACTTAAGCGTCAACCTAGGTTCAGTTTGTGGTTAACTGAACCCCGGTTAGGAGAAATGCGTTTACAATTGAAAACCTAACCTTGGTTGATCATTCAGCCGGAACGCAGCGCAGGTGTTATCAATTTGAATTCTGAAGTCAAATTGATGCTGCGATTATTGTGATTTTTCTGGGCGTTTTTGTTATTCTGTGTTTGCTTCTGCTAACAAGATTCATTAATAATTCAATATGATTCAGGGACCACCTTGCCTGATGTTTTCTCTTATGTTTGTCATTTTCGTTGAATTGTTTGCGCTAGAAGTACGTTAGGGATTCGCATTCCCTTGACTTGAAATCTAGTTTGTTGTAAAAGTATCGTGTGAAATGTCCAGCAAAAATGCGGATCTCGAAAACGTTGTAATCTTATGACTATTGAGTAATTTGAGAAATGACTGACATCGGGAAGCAATGTTTGAGTACGCTCAACCATGCCTCCTGGAATGGGTGAACTCAACCGAACCTAGGTTGCGGATCCTGTGTAATTGCCGGCACATAGGAGGCCATTTGGAGCGTGTTCACACACACTATTCTAGGTGGGATAGTTACTCAACCTAGGTTGGACGCTCAAGTGTAAACACAGCATTATTTCGCGATCCCATGTGTTATTTCTCGATATCCCATCAACATGTAACAATACGTGATACTGACCACCATCTCTACAGTCGTCTCTCCCGTCACGTGATCACCTCCTGTCACGTGCTGGTCACGAAGATTCTTTAGCCTAAAAACGGACAAGAGCAAATGACATGCATGGCCAAATGATCAACTGTATTTGTCACACTTCTCGCTATTGACCACAGTGCTCCTTCGAATACATTGCACGTATCAAAACACGTGCATAGTGTAATTGTATAACGAATATCACAGTTATTCTCCCTGACCAATCACAGACATTTTTAGTCAACATCGCCGTAATCAGATGTTTTACGCTCATCGCTATTGACCAATCATTGTGCTCGTTATAATCCATCGCACCAATCACAAAACATGTAAGATACTATTGCATCACATGTTTTACGCTCATCGCAATTGACCAATCATAGTGTTCGTTATAATAAATCGCACCAATCACAACACGTGTAAGATATGTACCATTGGTAGTGTTGGTCGGCGTCGTGCTTGGTGTCTTTGAAGAGCTGCCCGATGTAGTTCATGTCCTCCATGATGCCCTCCTTCTCCTCCTCGCTGACGTCATCGTCATCAAGTAGGGTATTCCCGTACTCCAGGCACTGACGAATCTCGGGAATGCTGTTGCTAACGTCGTCAAGGAAACCCTGTAAACCATAAAGTAAAGAGCCAATCGTCCACTCCGCAGTGTCAGATATAAATCAATGGCTGTTGTTTCTCTAAATGGTTTAAAGAGGCTGGGGCGAGCGCGCCTGTGATGTTCTAAACGTTAGAGCCTGGGTCTAGGTTTCAAAATGGCCTGCAAAATCGTAATAAACACGAAGTTCTGCAAAATTACACGGAAATTAGCATTGTACACGTACACAGTTGTAGGTATAAATATTTGAAGTGGTTATTGAACGCTAATTAAGGTGGCCATAAAAATCCACCACGATCTATTGACTGAATCAGCAATAGGCCTATCGTGCGTGCGCTAACAACAATACAACTATATATCATATTGCTTATGAGAATATACGTGCGCTAACAACAATACAACTATATATCATATTGCTTATGAGAATATACGTGCGCTAACAACAATACAACTATATATCATATTGCTGATGAGAATATACGTGCGCTAACAACAATACAAGTATATATCATATTGCTGATGAGAATATACGTGCCAGTATAAGAGGAATTAGCCGGACGAGTTAGGAAAACGACAGTCTTCAAAACAAGTAGACTTATTGACATGGCAATAAGCCATCGAATCTTTTTGCACTTTTGGTTACCTCGGTGCGCGCAATTTGTTCGTCGAACTCTTCGATCGTGATTGGCTGCTCCATGGCAGTGATATCTGTCAGGTCGTTGTTACTTGTGCTGTGGATTTGCAGCAGGCGCTCCCGGTACTCAGCCCAGCGGCCGAGCCTCTCTTTACGCGCTAAGTCCATTTCATCAGACGAGCCGTCCAGTCTTAAAGAAAACAGAAAGTGAGAAAAATGATACAAAACGTGCCGTCCAGCCTTGAATTACAGAGCAAGTGAGACAACTGATACAAGACGCGTACAGCCTTGAATTACATAGCAAGTGAAACAAATGATACAAAAAATGATACAAAGAGTGCAGTAAAGCCTTGAATTACAAAGCAAGTGAAACAAATGATACAAAACGCGCCGTTGAAATGCGTCTCGAGATATTACAAATACTAGGGCATGAACCTGTTTTAGCGGGTTGCTCAACCAGCTTTAACCCAAACCGCTGTTGGTCATTATCAACCTTATCAACCTTAACTACTGCTCTGCTGTTTGTGTGGTTAATATATCATATCAACCAGATGTAAACCGTTGAGCCTCAAGTCCTCTAAGTGTGGCATATATATCATTCTACACCTGTCCTGTACGTTGAGAGTCAAGTCCCTTAAGTGTGGCATATTTATCATTCTATACCTATCCTGTCCGTTGATCGTCAAGTAGTCCTCTAAGTGTGGCATATATATCATTCTATACCTGCCCTGTGTTTGAGCGTCAAGTCCTCTAAGTGTGTCATATATATCATTCTGTACCTTTCCTTTCCGTTGAGTGTCAAGTCCTCTAAGTGTGTCATATATATCATTCTACACCTGTCCTGTCCGTTGAGTGTCAAGTCCTCTAAGTGTCATATATATCATTCTATACCTGTCCTGTCCGTTGAGCGTCAAGTCCTCTAAGTCCGGCATATATATCATTCTATACCAGTCCTGTCCGTTGAGAGTCAAGTCCTCTAAATGTGGCGTATATATCATTCTATACCTGTGCAGTCGGCGAGCGTCAAGTCCTCTAAGTGTGTCATATATATCATTCTATACCTGTCATGTCCGTTGAGTGTCAAGTCCTCTAAGTGTCACATATATCATTCTATACCTGTCCTGTCCGTTGAGCGTCAAGTCCTCTAAGTCCGGGCATATATATAATTCTATACCTGTCCTATCCGTTGAGCGTCAAGACCTCTAAATGTGGCATATATATCATTCTATACCTGTCCTGTCCGTTGAGCGTCAAGTCCTCTAAATGTGTCATATATATCATTCTATACCTGTCATGTCCGTTGAGTGTCAAGTCCTCTAAATGTGGCATATATATCATTCTATACCTGTGCTGTCCGTGAGCGCGTCAAGTCATCTAAGTTTGGCATATATATCATTCTATACCTGTCATGTCCGTTGAGTGTCAAGTCCTCTATTAAGGGTGTCATATATATCATTCTATAATAGTACTGTCCGTTGAGCGTCAAGTCCTCTAAGTGTGTCATATATATCATTCTATACCTGCCCTGTCCGTTGAGCGTCAAGTCCTCTAAGTTTGGCATATATATCCTTCAATATCTGTCATGTCCGTTGAGTGTCAAGTCCTCTAAGTTTGTCATATATATCATTCTATACCTGCCCTGTCCGTTGAGCGTCAAGTCCTCTAAGTTTGGCATATATATCATTCTATACCTATCATGTCCGTTGTGTGTCAAGTCCTCTAAGTTTGTCATATATATCATTCTATACCTGTCCTGTCCGTTGAGCGTCAAGTCCTCTAAGTGTGGCATATATATCATTCTATACCTGTCATGTCCGTTGAGCGTCAATTCCTCTAAGTATGTCATATATATCATTCTATACCTGTCCTGCTCGGCCTGCGTTTCTCTGCGCACAGTAAGGAGCTGAATCTCCATGGTAGCTATGTATCGGCGAATCTCATCTTTCTCGTCTTCGCTCACATCCTCATCGTCAAGGAGATCGTTTGCGCAGTCAAGCGCATCTTTAACGACCGGATCCACGCGGTCGACCTCATCTTTGCATTCCTAGGGACAAACAAATGCAAGGATTGAACAAATAGCATGGCAAAACAGTGAGACAAAAGCAGTTTTAGTTAGCAAGGAGTAAGACTTATTCGGGTAAAGATAACACAATAGTTGGTCAATTCGGAGGGGAATTGTCGTTTGTCAATTCAGAAGGAGATCGTTTGGCTGTTCAGAGGGAGATTGTCAGTTCGGAGAGAGATCGTCTGTTCGGAGGGCGATAGTTCAGAGAGAGATCACTTGGCTGTTCGGAAGAGAACGCTACTTCGGAGAGAGATCGTTTGTCTGTTTTGAGGGAGATAGCTATTTCGGAGAGAGATCGTAAGGCTGTTTGGAAGGAAATAGTCTTTTCGGAGTCTGTTCGGAAAGAGATTGTTTGGCTGTTCGGAGAGAGATCGTTTAGCTGTTATTAGGTAGATCGGTATCTCGGAGAGAGATCGTGAGGCTCTTTGGAAGGAAATAGTCTTTCCGGAGGGAGATCGTCAGTTCGAAAAGAGATCGTTTGGCTGTTCGGAGGGAGATCGCTAGGATGGCAGTACCTGTATGCGCTTTTTCTGCTCCTCCAGCTCTGCCCTGTTTTTAGGCTTGCCCTGGTTCTTAATGTTCTTGAGTTTTTTCAGCAGTTTCTGGATCAACTCGTCTAGTTTGTCCTGCCATGCGGACCAGCGGTCAAGGTTTTCCTGGGTTAGCTCATCCTCATTACTACGGAAAGACATAGACACGATTAGTCACCCTCGTCGTCGTCGTCATCATCATCTTCTTCAACAACGACATCAGTATTTTTATTGAATAACAACTGCCGCCGTAGTACAATCATCATCAACAACAACTTGCCGATAATACTATTCGGTTGAGTCTGCGTACATGTACGAATATGGTGCAGAATAAAAAGTTATGGTGTCCATCGACTATAAGTCAATTAAAAAAGTCGTCGTAGTCAGGAGTCGTTAGTCGTCAGTGGGGAGTCGGGAATACTTCACACTTACACGCTCCTCCTGCCGTCCGGAGAGTGAAGCTGGTCAAACGTGACTTCCCAAGCAGGCCGGGTATGATAGTCCCGATCAATAGGCTAGAAGAACATCAATACAAAACAACAACACAATGAGCTAGACAAAACAACAACACAATGAGCTAGACAAAACAACATTACAATGAGCTAGACAATACAACAACACAATGAGCTAGACAAAACAACAACACAATGAACTAGACAAAACAACAACACAATGCTAGACAAACAACAACACAATGAACTAGACAAAACAACAACACAATGAGCTAGACAAAACAACATTACAATGAGCTAGACAATACAACAACACAATGAGCTAGACAAAACAACAACACAATGAACTAGACAAAACAACAACACAATGAGCTAGACAAAACAACATTACAATGAGCTAGGCAATATAACAGCACAATGAGCTAGACAATACAACAACATAGTAAGATAGCAGAGCTACACAAAGCAAAAAGACAATGGTCTAAACAAAGAAACAAGACAATGAGCTACACAAAGCAAAAAGACAACGGTCTAAACAAAGAAACAAGACAATGAGCTAGACAAAGCAACACGACAATGAGCTAGAGAGAGCAACACGACAATGAGCTAGACACAGCAGCACGACAATGAGCTAGACAAAGCAACACGACAATGAGCTAGAGAGAGCAACACGACAATGAGCTAGACAAAGCAACACGACAATGAGCTAGACAAAGCAACACGACAATGAGCTAGACAAAGCAACACGACAATGAGCTAGACAAAGCAACACGACAATGAGCTAGACAAAGCAACACGACAATGAGCTAGACAAAGCAACACGACAATGAGCTAGACAAAGCAACACGACAATGAGCTAGACAAAGCAACACGACAATGAGCTAGACAAAGCAACACGACAATGAGCTAGAGAGAGCAACACGACAATGACCTAGACAAAGCAACACGACAATGAGCTAGACAAAGCAACAAGACAATGAGCTAGACAAAGCAACAAGACAATGAGCTAGACAAAGCAACAAGACAATGAGCTAGACAATACAACATGACAATGAACTAGACAAAACAACATGACAATAAACTCACAATAAAAAAAGAATAAAAAATAAGACATCTACAACTAAGCGATCGGCAAAAATGTACCTCTTCATCGACCAGGTCAGCGGTCTCGCCCTTTTGGCGCCTCCTCTTTTTCAGCAAATTCTCGAGACTATAAAAAACACAGGTAACCCAATTAGTAGTACTCGCAACAAGAGCACAGGAAGCCAAGCAATCATAAAAAAAAACATATCGTCTAGTAAATGGACAAAGATTTTTACCGAGTCTAACATTCAAAAGGTTACAATCGGGGAAAAAAGTTTACACTTGGGAATAAAAAAAGGTTACGTTCGGAAAAAAAGGTAAAACTCGGAAATGAAAAAGGTTATAATCGGGAAATTTTTCCCGAGTTACACTCGGCAATAAAAAAGGTTACATTCGGGGAAAAAAGGTTACACTCGGGAATGAGAGAGGTTACAATCGGGGAAAAGGATTAAACTCGAAAAATTTTCCCCAGTGTAACATCCAAAAGCTCATAAAAAAATCTCCTTCTGTCCAACGGTTGCATTTCGAATAAACTGCAGTAATATATGCTTTAATTGACGGCTTATTACTTCATGCATAAAATAACTCCACCAGGAATTGAGTGTTGCTTCGCACTACCTGTCTTTCTCGTCCTGCGCCTCCTTGTGGATCTTTTTCAGTCGGATCTCAAGCGCCGTCACATAAGTACGGATCTCGTCCTTGTCGCCATCGCTGACGTCATCACGATCAAGAAGCTCATTGGCGCACGCGATGGCGTGATTGACTTGTGGGAGAGCGTCTTCAGACTCCTCTTTGCATGCGCGGGCATCGTCAATCTGATCACAGATGTCGTCACGCGAGGCATTAGGGTCACGTGACTTGGCGTGAGCAAGCTTGCGGTTCAGCTTGTCAATCAAGTCGTCTAGCTTATCCTGCCAACTTCGCCAGCGATGGATGTTGTCCTCTTTCTCGGCTTCCTCCCTGTGAAAGAGATCGGGTGTTAAGAGCAACCGCGTATATAGCCTAAGTTTAGTGATAATTTGTAACAGATCGGGATTTAAGAGCAACGACGTATTTAGTCATAGTTTAATGAGGGGTTTGAAACAGATCTGTTGGTTATGGTTTGGACAGATCTGGTGTTAAGAACTACACCGCATATAGTCTAGTGTCATCATACAGTAGTGGTGTATAACGTAAAGGTGTGCCGTGTTAGTGGGGTAACCATGTGTCGTCAGAGTCGCGTATGTGTAGAGATGTGTCATGTTAGTGATGTAGTGTAACCATGTGTCATGTTAGTGGTGTAGTGTAACCATGTGTCATGTTAGTGGTGTAGTGTAACCATGTGTCATGTTAGTGGTGTAGTGTAACCATGTGTCATGTTAGTGGTGTACTGTAACCATGTGTCATGTTAGCGGTGTAGTGTAACCATGTGTCATGTTAGTGGTGTAGTGTAACCATGTGTCATGTTAGTAGTGTAGTGTAACCATGTGTCATGTTAGTGGTGTAGTGTAACCATGTGTCATGTTAGTGATGTAGTGTAACCATGTGTCATGTTAGTGGTGTAGTGTAACCATGTGTCATGTTAGTGGTGTAGTGTAACCATGTGTCATGTTAGTGGTGTACTGTAACCATGTGTCATGTTAGCGGTGTAGTGTAAGCATGTGTCATGTTAGTGGTGTAGTGTAACCATGTGTCATGTTAGTGGTGTAGTGTAACCATGTGTCATGTTAGTGGTGTAGTGTAACCATGTGTCATGTTAGCGGTGTACTGTTACCATGTGTCATGTTAGTGGTGTAGTGTAACCATGTGTCATGTTAGTGGTGTAGTGTAACCATGTGTCATGTTAGTGGTGTACTGTAACCATGTGTTATGTTAGTGGTGTAGTGTAACCATGTGTCATGTTAGCGGTGTAGTGTAACCATGTGTCATGTTAGTGGTGTAGTGTAACCATGTGTCATGTTAGTAGTGTAGTGTAACCATGTGTCATGTTAGTGATGTAGTGTAACCATGTGTCATGTTAGTGATGTAGTGTAACCATGTGTCATGTTAGTGGTGTAGTGTAACCATGTGTCATGTTAGTGGTGTACTGTAACCATGTGTCATGTTAGTGGTGTACTGTAACCATGTGTCATGTTAGTGGTGTAGTGTAACCATGTGTCATGTTAGTGGTGTAGTGTAACCATGTGTCATGTTAGTGGTGTAGTGTAACCATGTGTCATGTTAGTGGTGTAGTGTAACCATGTGTCATGTTAGTGGTGTACTGTTACCATGTGTCATGTTAGTGGTGTAGTATAACCATGTGTCATGTTAGTGGTGTACTGTAACCATGTGTTATGTTAGCGGTGTAGTGTAACCATGTGTCATGTTAGTGGTGTAGTGTAACCATGTTTCATGTTAGTGGTGTACTGTAACCATGTGTTATGTTAGTGGTGTAGTGTAACCATGTGTCATGTTAGTGGTGTAGTGTAACCATGTGTCATGTTAGTGGTGTAGTGTAACCATGTGTCATGTTAGCGGTGTAGTGTAACCATGTGTCATGTTAGTGGTGTAGTGTAACCACGTGTCATGTTAGTGGTGTAGTGTAACCATGTGTCATGTTAGCGGTGTAGTGTAACCATGTGTCATGTTAGTGGTGTAGTGTAACCATGTGTCATGTTAGTGGTGTACTGTTACCATGTGTCATGTTAGTGGTGTAGTGTAACCATGTGTCATGTTAGTGGTGTAGTGTAACCATGTGTCATGTTAGTAGTGTAGTGTAACCATGTGTCCGGTGTTACTTACCTCTCCTCTGGAGACATGCCGTCGTGGAGACGAGAGATGTAGTCAGGTAGATGGGACTTGTCCACGTACTGAAACCAAACAAAAATATTTCAAAAACCCCTTGACGTCTATATATCGTGTTTGACAGTGCAAGGGTATAGCGGCGACCTCGTGACAAATATGGTCACGTGACTTACCCTGATGGCAACCCAGTGTCAACTATGAACACGTGACTTACCCTGATGGCGACCTAGTGTCAACTATGAACAAGTGACTTACCCTGATGGCGACCTAGTGTAAACTATGAACACGTGACTTACCCTGATGGCGACATAGTGTCAACTATGAACACGTGACTTACCCTAAAGGCAACCTAGTGTCAGCTATGGTCACGTGACTTACCCTGATGGCGACCTAGTGTAAACTATGAACACGTGACTTACGCTGATGGCGACCTAGTGTAAACTATAAACACGTGACTTACCCTGATGGCGACCTAGTGTCAACTATCAACACGTGACTTATCCTGATGGCGACCTAGTGTCAACTATGGACACGTGACGCACCCTGATGGCGACCTAATGTCAACTATGAACACGTGACTTACCCTGATGGCGACCTAGTGTCAACTATGAACACGTGACTTACCCTGATGGCGACATAGTGTCAACTATGAACACGTGACTTACCCTAAAGGCAACCTAGTGTCAGCTATGGTCACGTGACTTACCCTGATGGCGACCTAGTGTAAACTATGAACACGTGACTTACCCTAATGGAAACTTCATTTCTATCATGGTCACGTGGCTCGTGGTCCTCAAAGTTCACGTCCCATTCCGGATTCTCGTGGTACTGCTGTTCGACCTTCAAATAAAAAAAATATAAAACGCTGAAACTCATCTTTCTCAACTCTTTCTAGAATCCCAGGTGCCCAAAAATATTAACGTATGGGGCCTCTCACCACAGGTGACCCAAAGTGTTAGCGTACTTCTGCTGAAACGGGTTTGATTCCTAATCGAGTCTTTTTGATTCTCGGGCGTGCATTTCAATTGTTGAACCTATAAACCTTACTAGATGCTTGTGATAATGTAAAATGCTTATATTTTTAAGAAATCACTTGTCGACCCACCATCGAGATTCCTACATGGCGATATTTAGCGTTCCTTATATGGGGTAGTGTTCATTATATGGGGTAGTGTTCCTTAAATGGGATATCGCTATTTTACCCTTTCTTGTACGAGCTCGTCTCTGTCTTTGGGGAATTCATCCAATAGCTCCTCCAGACTATAAGACAAAAATATCCATTTTTATAAGACACGACCTCTTTTCCAATCCTATAAGACATATCCTACAAGACATATCCCAAAAGACATACCCTACAAGAAATGTCCTAAAAGACATACCCAACAAGACATATCCTACAAGATCATATCCTACAAGTCATATCCTACAAGATATATCGATCATTTCAAGACAGCGTAACTTTGAATTTGAAAAGTGGCTTTCAAAATTCTGTGCAACAAAATGTAATTGTTAAAGTCTGATAGTCAAGCCAGAACAAAATGGAACAAAGACATTACCGTGCATTTGTACTAAATACACTAAATAGTATGCCACTCTATCTTCGGATAAATGTATGACCGTCCCACAACCTATTTCTAACTGCAGAACAACGGGGCAATGAACAAGTGAAGGACATTTATGCCCAATGTAATAGCTCGTGTCGAGTGTGTTTGAAATGTGGTTAAAAAGCCAACCTATCTTGCTCTCGATCCGCATCTTTGTTGATTTGCTTCAGTCGTATCTCGATCGTTGTGATGTATGTTCGGATTTCCTCCTTTTCTTCCTCCGTGACGTCATCGCTATCCAGCAGCTCATAGGCGCACTGTTTGGCTTGCTCTAGCTGAGGTTTGGAGTCTCCAATCATATCCTTGCATTCCTATCAAACAGGACAAACAGGGTCAAGCAAAATAACAGGGTCAAAGAAGACAAAGAGGGTCAAACAAGACAAACAGGGTGAAACAGGACAAACAGGGTAAAACAAGACAAACAGGGTGAAACAGGACAAACAGGTTAAAACAAGAGAAGCATGGTCAGACAAGCATGGTCAAACAAACAGGACAAACAGGATAAAACAAGACAAACAGGGTCAAACAAGACAAACAGGGTCAAGACAAAAAGAACAAAAAAAGAGCTAATGTTCGAAACTTCGGCGAGAACCGTGTTTCCATAACCTCGTACAACATACAACTTTAATCCCTCCTGTGGTCTTTCTAAGTAACACCATATGGGTCAAATCATGGACTGTGCAGGGGTGGGAAAGGGGAAGTGTTTTACCTCAGCCTCGTGTATTTGATCTTGTATGTCCTTAGGCGTGGCGTCTGGGTCACGTGATTTAGCACGTTTGAGCCTGCGGTTTAAGCGGTTTATCAGATCGTCGAGTTTGTCTGTCCATCCATGCCAGCGTCCAAGCTTCTCCTTTCTCTCAGCCTCACGTCTACAATAACAAAAATAGGCCTGTAAGCATGTAGCTAAATATGAACTATTTCCTCAGCGCCCTCACGCAAACAATTACAAAAATAGACCCGTAAAATGTTAACGTAACTATAAAATGAACTATTTCCTCAGCGCCCTGACGCAAACAATTTCAAAAATAGACCCGTAAAATGTTAACGTAACTATAAAATGAACTATTTCCTCAGCGCCCTCACGCAAACAATTACAAAAATAGACCCGTAAAATGTTAACGTAACTATAAAATGAACTATTTCCTCAGCGCCCTGACGCAAACAATTTCAAAAATAGACCCGTAAAATGTTAACGTAACTATAAAATGAACTATTTACTCAGCGCCCATACGCAAACAAATTCAAAAATAGACCCGTAAAATGTTAACGTAACTATAAAATGAACTATTTCCTCAGCGCCCTGACGCAAACAATTACAAAAATAGACCCGTAAAATGTCAACGTAACTATAAAATGAACTATTTCCTCATCGCCCTTACGCGAACAATTACAAAAATAGACCCGTAAAATGTTAACGTAACTATAGAATGAACTATTTCCTCAGCGGCCTGACGCAAACAATTACAAAAATAGACCCGTAAAATGTCAACGTAACTATAAAATGAACTATTTCCTCAGCGCCCTGACGCAAACAATTACAAAAATAGACCCGTAAAATGTTAACGTAACTATAGAATGAACTATTTCCTCAGCGACCTGACGCAAACAATTACAAATATAGGCCCGTAAAATGTTAACGTAACTATAAAATGAATTGTTTCCTCAGCGCCCTCACGCAAACAATTACAAAAATAGACCCGTAAAATGTTAACGTAACTATAAAATGAATTATTTCCTCAGCGCCCTCACGCAAACAATTTCAAAAATAGACCCCTAAAATGTTAACGTAACTATAAAATGAACTATTTCCTCAGCGCCCTCACGCAAACAATTTAAAAAATAGACCCGTAAAATGTTAACGTAACTATAAAATGAACTATTTCCTCAGCGCCCTTACGCAAACAATTACAAAAATAGACCCGTAAAATATTAACGTAACTATAAAATGAACTATTTCCTCAGCGCCCTCACGCGAACAATTACAAAAATAGACCCGTAAAATGTTAACGTAACTATAAAATGAACTATTTCCTCAGCGCCCTCACGCAAACAATTACAAAAATAGACCCGTAAAATGTTAACGTAACTATAAAATGAACTATTTCCTCAGCGCTTTCACGCAAACAATTACAAAAATAGACCCGTAAAATGTTAACGTAACTATAAAATGAACTATTTCCTATCGCCCTAACGTCTACAGCTACTTGGGATATAATAAAAGTATATATCAACTATTACATTATTCTAATCATCGCCATCCAACATTCAGAACAGGTAATGCAATTATAACATAGCTATTGGATATACTAGAGACGCCAATGATATCAAACAAAAAATAACCAATAGCTAACATCGAGTATTCATGTAAATATACTGTAGGTATGAAGATACTCGGTAGATATTCAATAACCAGTAGCTAACATCGAGTATTCATGTAAATATACTGTAGGTATGAAGATACTAAGTAGATATTTAATAGCCAAGCTAATCTCTATTTGTACTTACCTTTCCTCTGGTGTTAAGTCGTCGTGGAGTCGTGAGACGTAATCTGGAATTCGGTCCTTGCTGACGTACTAAGGAGACGTAATGAATAATAATGATATCAAAATAAGCGTACAACATACAGACATTTAGATATAGACCATAAAACACGGACTTCTGTATGATAATTATGAATATTTATTTGCGATCAATAACATAACAGAGCAGCATATAACTTTTATCTTTGGTATGTGATGTCCTCCCCAAAATGCACCGAGAGCTTCTAAAAAGTTCTTGTGTTGTAGTTGTATCCAGTAAGTTTTCATAAGATCCAGCCATTTTCAATTTGCCATACCAGCCCCCCCCCCCCCCCCCCCCCCCATACATCTCCACAGTATCCGACATTTTCTCGACAATAATAAGCGAAGGGTGATAGATGGGGGGGGAGGTAATGTAGCTAGGAATGAGTCGTACGGGAGAGGGGTGGAGGGGATCAGTGGAACTAAGTCAAGGAAGAAGAGAGACAGCTGCTAGGGCGTGTGATATGAGTGCAACTCACCCTAATCGTGACTTCATCTGAATGGGCGTGGTCAACTTCATCTGGATTGGCGTGGTCAAGCTCGTCATCTTCAAAGTTCACGTTCCATTCAGGATGTTCGTGAAACTGCCGGTCGATCTCCTTAAGGAAAAGGGGACCCATACTTTGCATTTAAACATGAATACCCACAATACACTGCATTTCCACATCAATGCCCACAACACTTTATATTTACACATTAATACCCACAATACATTGCATTTCCACATCAATACCCACAATACTTTGTATTTACACATCAGGGTATGTTACTATGGCGACGATGGAAACAGGACGCCGGCACGTGTACGAGCGATTCGCTTATTTTTGCCGACGTTGATTTCTGAAGAGGACGTGAGAAAACTTGAAATACAGTCCCGAACACGACGCGACGTCGGCATGAAATACATGCGAGCGGAATATCGGTGTATATGAAGTTGAAAGCGGTGCGGATCTAAATGATCCTAATCACACGACCAACAGGTCTGTGCGAGGGTCGAGATTTGCACCTTCAATAATCACATCATTTGCTCAGTATAAAAGAGTAAGAGCCTCTATAAGTTAGCGATGTTATGCTAGCACAGCAGATGGCTAGCAACACGCCAGTCTTGATAGAATCACAAGCAGGAGAAGCTGGTCACACTAACAGTTCACCACATTCCTACCTCTTCCTCCACCAGCCTGTCGGGTTCGATTGCGTCCCTGGGGTGCGGGTAATGGTCGAGCAGATGTTGAAGCCTAAGAGAAAAAACACATCAAGAAGCGTCCCAGCAAAGAACAAAAGCAAAAACTGCGATGGTAAAAATAAAGGCGTTAATTATCTTTGGTTAATTCTCTATTTTTTAATAAATAGGTCGACATGGAAATCAAAATATCCCTGATAAAAAACCTAAATACTGTTTTTTTTTTCTGGTGGAAGGGGTAGGGATCACAACACACACCTGTCCAAAGGGGGTTACTGTACGATCCTTTCTCTAAGGGATGGAGGAGTGGGGAAGACTATACACACCGCTCCTAAGGGAGGGAGGAGTGGGGAACACTATACGCACCTCTCCTAAGGGAGGGAGGAGTGAGGAACACTATACGCACCTCTCCTAAGGGAGGGAGGAGTGAGGAACACTATACGCACCTCTCCTAAGGGAGGGAGGAGTGGGAAACACTGTACGCACCTCTCCTCAGGGAGGGAGGAGTGGGGAACACTATACACACCTGTCCTCTTCTTCAGCTGCCTTGTTCCGGATTCCCTTCAGCTTGATCTCAAAGTCAGTGACGTATCGGCGAATCTCGTCCTTTTCGTCCCGTGGCACCGTGTCGTCATCTATAAGCGCATCTGCGTGGCTCAGCGCTTGTGGAAGGTGCGGCTTGGCGTGTTCTATCTCGTCTTGGCAATCCTGAAAAATGATGTCAATTATAGCAGCGTGATGTGAATCAATGCGTGACCTTAATTAAAGCGTGATGTGAATCAATGCGTGACCTCAATTATAGCGTGATGCGAATCAATCCGTGACCTCAATTATGGCGTGATGTGAATAAATGCGTGACATCAGGGGTCTAAAAACATGGCTCTCTCGGATAAGACGTTCAGCTGGAGCTGGAGGATGATTGTAAGCCATGTGAATAGTACGTTAAAAATGGCCAATACATCAGTCGCGTAGCGCATTTTGCCAGTTAATTTACGCAATACTCAGACTTTACGTGAGTGGGCATGTACCTTAGCGTCTTCTATTTGGTGCAGGCAGTCTTGTCGGCTGTGAGGTGCCTGTCTGGCACGCTCAAGTTTCCTTCTCAATCGGTCTAACAGGTCGTCCAGCCTTTCCCGCCAGTTCCTCCAGTCAGCTCGCTTTTCGGCCCTCTCAGCCTCCGCTCTAAAGGCCGGATTAACAGGTTCATATCAAACAGCCCGATTAATAATAGGGAGAGGAATTCGATTACTTCAAGAGCTATCTTGCGATCCGATCAAATAAGGGAGGGGAGAAGATACAGATACTTCAAGAGAAGGCTTGTGTTCCAGTTAAAAGGGGTCAGTACGCAGCTCTTACAAGCTGCAATTTGATTGGGCAAATGAACAATATCCGCACATCGACACAAAGAACGAGAAGAATAGAGACAAAAGCACTCCTTTGTAGAATAAAGATAATAGGAGACAAAGCAGCTTTGTACTTACTCAAGGGGGGGGAGGGATTGATATACTTTAAGAGCGGTTAGAGATAAGGTGAAAATGAAAAAAAAAACCTTTAAGGAAACTTTAAGAGCGAGTTACATTTCCCTTTTAACGATAAAATACGCAACAGAACAGATGGCAGCCAAAAGGGCAAGTTCTTCAAAGTTAAAAGTTTGTTAATGTTAGCAAGGAATAACTTTTTTTGGGGAGGGGGCTGTTTGCAAGACGATTCTATATTGTGCTATAAGTAATATTATAACCTAGTGGTCACGTGAGCTATTTGATTCGTACCTTTCTTCTAGCGTCATGCCCTCGTGAAGCCTCATTACATAGTGGTCAGTGGTTGTTGGGGCAAACTAAGAGAAAGCATAAATCATAAATCAAACATTGAAGAAAGAGAAATAGAAACAATATGCAACACGAGTGTATATTTGAGATATCTGATATCTGTAACAGACTCACCTGTACACGAACAACTTGATCCACTCGGGGCGATTTGGGCGACGCAACACTAAAAAACACAAGATCTCGATTAATCGTGTTATTAAACTTCTACCCATTTATTTTCATTCCTTCATATAGTTAGCAATGTTTTCAGGAAGAAATGAACGGAATTAAAAATTCTCGGATACATAACTTCCCATACAGCCCGCGGTTAACAAGAGCAGTGTTTTGAGAAAAGAGGAGAAGGGCTTTCTAACAAAGGATTTCGCTCTTGTGCTATGCTTGTGTCACGTGCATACAAATGATGACTTACTCCTTTTCCTCCAGTTGGTCCCAGTCTATCCAGTCATCGCGCTCGTAATACTGCTCCTCAACAGCCTGGAAATAATGGATATAACGTCATACGTGGTTGTGACGTGAAACAGGGTGTGACGTCATATACTGACGTGACGTCATATACGAGCGTGACATCATATACGGAGGTGACGTTAAAGATTGGTGACTTTATATACGGACGTGACGTTATGGGTGTGAAGTTATATACGGATGTGACGTCATATACGGAAGTGACATTATATGCGGGTGTGACGTCATACATGTATGTCAAGTTATACATGGATGTGATGTCATATTTCGGTGTCGTTCACCCCTGTTCAGACGTTATATATACACGTGCTATATGCCATGTTTTAGACTGCCCTGAAGAAGTCTTATTAAAGACGAAAATTTGGCAGAGTCGATTTCCAGTTTTTGGTGTATTGTACTCATTGTTCTGGTACGAGATCGCGACAGTTTGGGCTTTTTTATTCTATCCATGTTTTAGACGGGTTTAGATTATAGCTTGTCCTGATGTAGCTATGATTACCTCTTCCTCCACAAGTTCCTCGGTCTGTATCGGGTCACTCTCATCAAGCAGATGTTGAAGTCTGTAAAGAGAGATAGAGAAAGTCTGTAACGACAGATAGAGAAAGTCTGTAACGACAGATAGAGAAAGTCTGTAACGACAGATAGAGAAAGTCTTTAACGACAGATAGTGAAAGTCTGTAACGACAGATAGAGAAAGTCTGTAACGACAGATAGAGAAAGTCTGTAACGACAGATAGAGAAAGTCTGTAACGACAGATAGATAAAGTTTGTAACGACAGATAGAGAAAGTTTGTAACGACAGATAGTGAAAGTCTGTAACGACAGATAGAGAAAGTCTGTAACGACAGATAGATAAAGTCTGTAACGACAGATAGAGAAAGTCTGTAACGACAGATAGAGGAAGTCTTTAACGACAGATAGAGAAAGTCTTTAACGGCAGATAGAGAAAGTCTGTAACGGTCATGTAACTGTAATGGTCACCTGTGTCTAGCGCTAAATAACAATAATTATTCATAGCGCGTGATTACCGGTCTTCCTCGGCTCTGGCATCCCTATGGATTTTCCTTAGCTCCATTTGGTAGGTAGTGACGTAATAGCGTATGGGCTCTTTGTTTGATTCGTCGATATTAGGATCATCTAGCAGAGAATCCGCAAACTCAATGACCTCCTCGACTGCGGGCTCATTATCTTCAATCTCCTCCGCGCATTCCTAAATAAACACCAATATCATAAAAATAAACACCATTTTCACTTAATAAAAACACGATTATCAGTTTATCAAGTTCATACCATCTCGTTTCATGTCATGTCATGATAATTACTTGCTATTTCTTAGTGGACAACATGATTATCACTTAAAAGAAATTCCATGTAATTTATGTCATCTCATAATGATCAGTTGGTATGTCTTAGTGGACAATTAGTTCTTTAGGCAAGAAATCTGATCTACTGAGAAGATTAAAAATATGTCCTCTCCAGGTTCGGAAAAAAATCACAAACATTCACACTTTAGATTTACTATAAAAACCGATCCACAATATCCTCCCTTGGATTCCTGAAATTATCCTGAAATTTTCTGAAACGGCATCATAAAAATGTGGACGAACGAGCCGTTCATATCTCATCCTAATAAACAAGTTCTGGGACGTTCTTAAGACGATATAAAAACGTTGATCCTTACTTTGGCTTCGTGGACTTTCTCGTGCAAATGCCGTCGATCCCTCGGTCCGTCAGTCCGAACACGGTCCAATTTTTCCTTTGCGCGGTCACGTAGCTTGTCGAGTCTGTCACGGCAATCTGACCAGCGGTCGAGTTTTCTCTTCTGTTCAAGAGCGTGTCTATCGTGACCACCAAATATAGGCATGAGCGATGGAATTGTCTCCATGGTTATGGTCATAAACAATAAACAGCAGTCTAAAGAGTGAACCCTCACCTTTAATCATTTCTTGGGAGGTTAAATTTGACATAAGTTTGTTTGTTTATGGATGAAAGCTTACACGTTTACCTTTCTTCCGGTGTAAGGTCATCCCGTATCTTATCGATGTACATATGTATTGGTTCATTGGGTCGGATTATGAAATGGTGCTCCTTCGGCTTAAGCTTTAAAGAAAAATAAACATGGCGATCAACAGGGTTGTAAGCGAATCATTACTACCACAAACACCATCACTACCACCATCATTATCATCAAAATCAGAATTATCAGTATTCTCATTATTACTATTACCAATATCATAATTATGATAATTCTCATCATCATCACTAAAACGATCACTACCACCATCACCATCACCATCATCAACGTGCTGTATTTACCTGTATGGTAACACTGGCATTCTCTTTTGGTTCCCTGAACTCCAGCACAGGTCTTTCCCAGTGCTCACGGTCAACACGCTAAGAAATAAGAAAGGTCTAAGAACATTCCTATAGTTAGGTAGCAGGTCTCATCAACACGGTACAATAGATCGATACAAGAGTCGCACATGATAGTCCAGAAGCAAGTTTAATATGTTTTATACAACGACGCTCGTAAATCGCGCGCTCTGATTGGTCAAGAGTCCGTGTGCTTTTAGAGGACACACGTAGGCTTGGCATGCGCGTGCGATCAACAAAATTAGATTGTAACGAAAGAAAACATTTTTATTGTTGTATAAAACAAATAGATCTCATTTTTTTGTGCGCTGTCATCTCATAGATGAACAGATGACTTCACAGCGTGTCATGAACAACAGTCACGCAACTCGATTACGTCTAGTTGCATACTATTTTGTTCATGACACACTGTGAAGTAATCTGTGCATCTATTAGAGAACAGACGCACGCAAAAAAAAGATTTATTTGTTAAATAACTCGCTGATTCGCAAGGTTTGCTACCTCGTCCACCACGTGGTCCTCCACGCCTTCTCCATCTTTTGGCATCTGTTCCAACAAAACTGTGAGCCTACGATGAATAACAAAAACCCACAGAATAAACGAGAGCAGAAAGGAAATGTACATTTTATTTATTTAATTAATTTTATTTTAATTAGCTTTGCCATTAAACATGAATAATAAAATTACACGTACCCCTTGTACATAAACAAACCTAATGGTTCCATTGTACACAGACAAACCTGACGATTCCCGTGTACATTAGACAAACCTGACGATTCCCGTGTACATAGACAAACCTGACGATTCCCGTGTACATTAGACAAACCTGACGATTTCCGTGTACATAGACAAACTTCACGGTTCCCCTGTACATAAACAAACCTCACGGTTTCCTCGTCTGCCTTCTTATCCAAGTTTGCAAGCTCTACACTTAAGGTTGAGATGTACACTCGAATGGCTTCCTTCTCCGACTCCGTGACGTAATCATCATCTAGCAACTCATTGGCGCGATCGATGACCTCCTTGATAGCAGGCTCAGCTAACGAAAGCTCGTCCTTACAGTCCTTCATGAGAAAAATAGATAATATATACATACATTAATAAGCATCATATATAAGATAATAGTATAAATCCACTCACATACTATTATTATTGAGCCATAGATAGTGAGTAGCGAAAAAGCCGTTATTCAAGTTATTCATTACTAAGAATTATTTAAATCGTCATTTATTTAGAGGAAGTATGTAAGTGGATTTATACTAATAGATATTTACTATATTAGTATTAATATTATATATTTATTATATTATACTAGATATACTTATACTATATCGAAGAGTGACGGGTCATCAAGGGGGGAAAGGGCATCAAGGGGGGAAAGGGCCATCAAGGGGGGAAAGGGCCATCAAGGGGGGAAAGGGTCATCAAGGGGGAAAAGGGCCATCAAGGGGGAAAAGGGCCAGCAAGGGGGGAAAGGGCCATCAAGGGGGGGAAGGGTCATCAAGGGGGGAAAGGGCCATCAAGGGGGGAATGGGCCATCAAGGGGGGAAAGGGTCATCAAGGGGGGGGAAAGGGTCATCAAGGGGAGAAAGGGCCATCAAGGGGGGAAAGGGTCATCAAGGGGGGGAAAGGGTCATCAAGGGGGGAAAGGGCCATCAAGGGGGGAAAGGGCCATCAAGGGGGAAAGGGCCATCAAGGGGTGGAAGGGTCATCAAGGGGGGAAAGGGCATCAAGGGGGGAATGGGCCA
The DNA here is from genome assembly GCF_932526225.1 of Nematostella vectensis. Taxonomy (NCBI): domain Eukaryota; kingdom Metazoa; phylum Cnidaria; class Anthozoa; order Actiniaria; family Edwardsiidae; genus Nematostella; species Nematostella vectensis. The sequence continues at coordinate 544,751 of NC_064047.1, read as the reverse complement.
TCAAGGGGGGAAAGGGTCATCAAGGGGGGAAAGGGCATCAAGGGGGGAAAGGGTCATCAAGGGGGGAAAGGGCCATCAAGGGGGGAAAGGGTCATCAAGGGGGGAAAGGGTCATCAAGGGGGGAAAGGGCCATCAAGGGGGGAAAGGGCCATCAAGGGGGGAAAGGGCCATCAAGGGGGGAAAGGGCCATCAAGGGGGGAAAGGGCCATCAAGGGGGAAAGGGTCATCAAGGGGGGGAAAGGGTCATCAAGGGGGGAAAGGGCCATCAAGGGGGGAAAGGGCCATCAAGGGGGGAAAGGGTCATCAAGGGGGGAAAGGGCCATCAAGGGGGGAATGGGCCATCAAGGGGGGAATGGGCCATCAAGGGGGGAAAGGGTCATCAATGGGGGGAAAGGGTCATCAAGGGGGGAAAGGGCCATCAAGGGGGGAAAAGGGCCATCAAGGGGGGAAAGGGCCATCAAGGGGGAAGGGCCATCAACGCAGGATGACTTATCAGGGATAGGGCATTAAAGGCCAAGTCTGTAGCCAAGGGGAGGTTTCTGTGAGTTCGCCCCACTCAACTGGGTCAAATAAAGGGAAAAGAAAAAATGGTCCGCTAAATAAGTAACCCCCGTGGACTCTAAATAACGTCGTTGAGCTGTGTCATCCCCTTAAAAAGGGATGCATATCACTAGTGATGTCATCATCACTAGTGAGTTTTCGACAGGGCGCCAAGTTGAAACGGACTGAAAGAGTCTCCGTCAGCCGCCACATGTTGTAATAAAAGAAAATACCAAGTGTGAAATTTCAATTTCCATCGGTCAGTTGAATAAATATGTCCCCTATGAAACAGAGTACTTGCACTTTATATGGTAAACATGGCTGTGTTTGAAATGAGATGTAAAGCGAATTCTATAAAGTAATTCTGTGATAACCTACCTTTGCCTCGTGAATCTGCCTGCGCACGTCACGTCCTGTTTTCGGGTCCTCGTCTTGTGATTTGTCAAGCTGATTGCGCAGTTTATCCAATAGAGAGCGTAAGTTGTCACGCAACTGCTGCCAGTGGTCACGCTTCTCATTTACTTCCGCTTTACGTCTGAATTACAATAAGTCACGTGATCCGCCAATGATCATAAAAAAAGCTAATAATAAAATAATTGTACTGGTAATGATGATGGTGGTTCTCGTGATTTTTATGTGTTGATGATGATGACGATGATGATAATGTTGGTGGTGGTGATGATTGTAGTGATGATGATGATGATTATTATTATGATAAAGATGGTGGTGGTGGTTGCGATGGTGATGACGATGATGATGATGATGATGATGATGATAACGACGACGACGACGACGATGATGATAATGATGACGGCGACGACGACGATGATGTTGCTGATGATGAAGGTGGTGGTGGTGGTGATGATGATGATGATGAGGATGAGAAGAAGGAGGTGGAGGAGGAGAATGATCGAGAATTGCTACCTTTCCTCCGGCGTGACATCTTCAAGCCGTATTAAGTACTCGTCGATCGGGGCGCTTTCAACAACCTCCATCTTTATGGGCTTAAACAGAAAGACAGACGTTTATTGTGCACAAGAAAGAGCTGTAACCAAACCTTTAGGCTAACATATATACCCAGTGTTTTTATCAGGAGATCACATTTTTAAATTCAAACGACAATTTCCTGCAATTTAACCAAAGTCGCAGGGGTAATATACTAATGGCTGTAGTTTTAAGGTTTTTAGGTCATAAAGAGCCTAGGGCAAGAGAGAGGGAAACTGGGTCTAGGTCTCTGATGGCGGCAAGCAAAAACGCAAGTTTACGAGCTCCTTGCAATTTCACGACGTGGAAATTATCGGTGTACACAAGTCAAGGGCGATAAAGAATCGATAACAGTGGCGGAGTTGTATGTGGTATGGTATAAGTTGCAGGTGGTAGGGTATAAGTTGTATGTGGTATGGTATAAGTTGTATGTGGTATGGTATAAGTTGTATGTGGTATGGTATAAGTTGTATGTGGTATGGTATAAGTTGTATGTGGTATGGTATAAGTTGTATGTGGTATGGTATAAGTTGTATGTGGTATGGTATAAGTTGTATGTGGTATGGTATAAGTTGTGTGAGTTGGTATGTGGAGTGGTTGAGCTGTAACAAATGAATTGTGATTATCATCAATATTTGACGCCTGAGTTCAATATTACCTTAGCTCCATCTTCTCCATCTTCTTCATCTTGATCAGATTCATCCTCGTCTGTAGACTCGAAGTCATCTAGAAGGTCTTCTAGCCTAGGAATACATACATCAAAATGATCATTAACCCCTTCTGTCAACAGACCGTTTTCACGATGTTGCGCGCGCATCCGAAATGCCACAAACTTGGCGGGCCATAGCTGATCCAACATGCGGACGAAAGGGAATTGACTCCAAAAGTCCGCGAAAGAAGCACTCTGACAGCCTTTTTATAGCTTTATCTGAAAACTCCACTTCGTACGCCATTTAAGATCAGCTGTGGCCCGCCAGTCTGTGGCATTTTGGATGCGCACGCAACATCTTGAAAACATATTTCACACACGATCAAACTGTTAAAACATAACAGATTGTTCGCGATAAAATATCTTGTAGAATTTCAACCTGAATAACGATCTATCTCCTCTTACTTCTCGTAATGTTCTTGAACTTCCTCTTTCATCTTCCGGAAGTCGTTCCCAATCCCATCCACCTCTCGCTCGATGACGTCTTTTTCGTCCTCCGTGAGCCCGCTTTCGTCAAGAAGACTGTTACCATAATCCACGCTCGCTTTGACTCCTGGAAACTCTTCCATCATCTCCTCCTGGAAGTCCTATTACCGAAAAAGAAAAATTTACATACCAAAAACAACAACTCTATTTTAGCACGAGGGCAAAAAGGGCACGGAAAAGTAAAAAAAAAAAAAAAAACCCGAAAACTCCACTTTTGGATATTTCCAGTACAAGGATAACGCTGCTGTAATGATGACAATATCCAACCCCCATGATGGTTATTGCGTCGTTTTTCTTGTATCTCGCAAGTTGTTTATCTGATATAACTATTAAGCGATATAACCACTAGCTGGTATAACCATTAGCTGATATAACCATTAGCTGATATAACCATTAGCTAATATAACCACTAGCTGATAAAACCATTAGCTAATATTACCATTAGCTGATAAAACCATTAGCTAATATTACCATTAGCTGATAAAACCATTAGCTGATAAAACCATTAGCTGATATAACCACTAGCTGATATAACCATTAGCTGATATAACCACTAGCTGGTATAACCATTAGCTGATATAACCACTAGCTGGTATAACCATTAGCTAATATTACCATTAGCTAATATAACCACTAGCTGATAAAACCATTAGCTAATATTACCATTAGCTGATAAAACCATTAGCTAATATTACCATTAGCTGATAAAACCATTAGCTGATAAAACCATTAGCTGATAAAACCATTAGCTGATATAACCACTAGCTAATATAACCACTAGCTGATATAACCATTAGCTGATATTAGCACTAGCTGATATAACCACTAGCTGATATAACCATTAGCTGATATAACCATTAGCTGATATAACCACTAGCTGATATAACCACTAGCTGATATAACCATTAGCTGATATAACCACTAGCTGATATAACCATTAGCAGATATAACCATTAGCTGATATAACCATTAGCTGATATAACCACTAGCTGATATAAACATTATCTGATATAACCATTAGCTGATAAAACCATTAGCTGATATAACCACTAGCTGATATAACCACTAGCTGATATAACCACTAGCTGATATAACCATTAGCTGATATTACCACTAGCTGATATAACCACTAGCTGGTATAACCATTAGCTGATATAACCATTAGCTGATATAACCATTAGCTAATATAACAACTAGCTGATATTACCACTAGCTGATATAACCACTAGCTGATATAACCATTAGCAGATATAACCATTAGCTGATATAACCATTAGCTGATATAACCACTAGCTGATATAAACATTATCTGATATAACCATTAGCTGATAAAACCATTAGCTGATATAACCACTAGCTGATATAACCACTAGCTGATATAACCACTAGCTGATATAACCATTAGCTGATATTACCACTAGCTGATATAACCACTAGCTGATATAACCATTAGCTGATAAAACCATTAGCTGATATAACCACTAGCTGATATAACCACTAGCTGAAATAACCACTAGCTGATATAACCACTAGCTGATATAACCATTAGCTGATATGTCTAGTTGGTATCACCTCTATGTTTTTCAGCTGTCGCTCCGTCTCTTCACGTGTATCTGGTAGCTTTTCAGCCTTGATGTGTTCAGTCTTCTTGCGGCCCTTCTCGAGGAGTCCCTTGAGTTTCGCTCGCTCCAGGGCCCATCGCTCAAGCTTGGAGTCGTGGTCACTCTGCTTCTCGTCAAGCAAGCCCTCAAGTCTACGCATGCGCGCAAAATCTTTGTTGAGTATGATCTTTATTTGGCAGCGAAATGGTTACAGCAAACAGAAATAACGAAATGGGGCAATAGAAAAATTTGGAACGAGACCCACTCATGACACGAGCCATAGGTTTAAAGAATGAACTAATTTACGAATCTTATAGAATGTTTTTTCGTGACACGCACATGTGCGTACAATTGTTATAAGGGCACTACGAAGCTAACCTTTGATGTTCTGCGTCCAGCTCCGCCTTAAGCTTTTTAAACCCATCCCCAGTCTCATTCATCTCACGCTCGACTTTGTCCTTGGCCTGGTCGCTAAGGTCATTGTCTTCCAGTAATGTGTTTCCGTACTCGTAGCCCGATTGGATTTCTGGGATCGCAGCGACAATGTCCTCCGAGAGAGTCTATAGAACAAGGACGGGTTCAGAGGGGTGTATCCCTGTAAGGGCGTGATCGGGTAAGGGTTCGGTTAAGTGTATCACTGTAGGGGTGTGGCCAGGGAGGGGCTCAGAGGGGTGCATTCATGTAGGTGCATGGTCTGGGAGAACCAAGGGATCCTTCTTGTTTGTCGTTTTGGTAAATATTTGCTTATCAAAATATCTTACATATAATTTTAGAAAACTAAAATAAAAATCACTTTTCTTTCTTTCTTTTCTTTTTTTTTTCTTTTTTGCTCGCTTATCACTTATTCATGCGTACCAAACACAGAGCCAAATGAAAATATTTCTTAAAATTTTTGTATTTAAAGTCAATTTGTGCGCTTAAAATGATACATTGGGAATATTTATTTTAGTTTGCCCCATTCCATCCGTGTTCTTTCCAGTCGTACATTTTTTACTGACTGTAAGGACTGGTTTCCAAGTGATCACCCTGGATCGCAGGCGATCGTATGCGATTATATGGAAATTCACCCTGCGATCGTGTACGATTATATGAAAATTCCCCGTGCGATCGTTTGCGATTATATGGATATTCACCCTGCGATAGGGTACGATTATATGGAAATTCACACTGCGATCGTGTACGATTATATGGAAATTCACCCTGCGATCGTGTACGATTATATGGTATCTCTCCCTGCGATCGTGTACGATGATATGGAAATTAACCCTGCGGTCGTGTGCGATTTTACGGAAACAAGTCTTCAGTAAATTGTCGGGAGCATACGTTAATCGTAAATAAATGTTTTTAACTTTTGACATCTAAGCCGCCTTCTATAAATTATCTAAAATATAAAATACGGAAATTCACAAAAAACTCGAAGAGTGTATAAATCAAAAATAGTCTGGGTTTATTTATTGATTACTTATTTTTTTGCTTTACAAAAAAAAAAAATAATAATAATTGCATATTCATCAGCCGAAAGCTAGAAGAATCCTTTTGAGTATGATATTTTTGTGGATGCAAAGAGATTTAGTGAACGCGACTCTCCCAACGCGCGCGCGTGGCCGGTTTAGCAATACAAGATCTAAAAAAATAAATAAGCAAGACTTGGAAAAGTGAGCCAAAGTCCAGAGAATGACTAACAGCTCTACCGGACGGGGAAATCAATTTCAGATAAATATACAGCCATGTACGCCATGGGTTAACAGGCATGAGAGTTAATTTAAAAAAAAAAGGCTACATAATTTTTAGTTTTAAACCATTAACTAAAAACAAGAAAATATAATAATTTAGCATTACTGGCCGAAACTTATAGCATAAAATCCTGAGCTAAAAATAGTATTTTAATTTAACTACAAACTGTGGTTATTGTGCTTGTTCAACCATAAACTTACCGAAGTCTGTTCGACTCGGTCTTCAATTTCTTTGATGTCTTGTGGGGTCCCCAAATCCTTTATGTCACTTAGCTTGGCTTCAAATTTCGCGAGTAAATTGCGTAGTTTGCGAGTACAGTCATCCCACTTGGCAAGTTTGTCTTTCATCGCCCTTTCCTTTTCTTGTTTTTCCAGAGTTTTGAAAAGCGCCTCGAATCTGTTAACAAAAATATGGAATTTAAGAACAAGTTTCCATAAATGGGGGGGGGGGGGGGTGAATAGGGGTATGTAAATCCGCCGATCCGCAACATTTTCGGGGCAAATCCGTGGATCCGCAGATATTTTTAGATTCGCATGGTTTGAGTGATAAACAATAGCATCGATTGAAATTCATTTAAAATCCGAAATTCGACCGTCAAAGCAGTCAAAATCCGAAATCCGTACCCAAATTGTCAACAGATCCGTGATCCGCCGTATTTCCAAAATCCGTCAATCCGCTGAAATAATCAACAAAATCCGTGATCCGTGAGCATTTCGGGGCCGAATCCGCCGATCCGCGAACCTATTCACACCCCCCCATAAAGTACTAGACTATTATTCAGGTTATAGCCTCGGTATTATCGAGTGAAAAGCAATAACAATCATTAATTAGAATTAAATGAGATGATCATAATACAGAACCCGAGAACTAATAAAATAGTATTCCAAAATATTAATTTGAAATTGTTGTATTATTTGGAGATTAATCGAAAGAAAACGATAAATTTGATTATATATCGATTATATAAACGAAAGATATATTCCGCCCTCCTCGTATCGTATAGGACCAAAGTCTACTGCTGCCTTGCTACCAATAAAAATACTCGATGTCCACTGAACATAACATTGCCAGCTGCAATAACGCGATAACTTATGGCATTCTGTACAGGAAAAGGACCCGCTAATAGATCAAATTATTCAACAACAAATTAAGCACAACTTTGAAGACGAAATTCAATAAATCGAATTCAATAAATCAGATAAGACCCCAGTACTTGTCGCTGTACTTTACCGTGTGTTCTTTTGGTCCTAGTATTCTCTTGCTAGATAGACGATAGTCAATAGACTGCGCTCTTGTATGCACAAGTAGAATAAATAGTTCGCATAGTTTTCCACTCATTTAGAAGCTCCCCGGGGAGGATTTTTGTAAACTTGATTATGTTACAAACAATAGGTAATTGTCGAAATAGACAAAAACGGAAGAGACAAAAACAATAAAGAACAAGAATTTGCTATCACACACAAGTAGGAAAGATTTTAAACAATAAAGCTACTAGAAGACAAAAAATAAATAAAAGTTTACTAGAGGGCAGAAGTATCCGACAAAAGAAGTCTTATAAATCAATTCAAAAGAATATTAGTGGTGACTTTTAAATATAATTATTAAGATGATAGCGAACTTGGTGATGTCTTATATTTTACGGATGCTAGTGTGGATTATGAATGTGGTGATTATCATTATTATCATGTTGTTATTGGTGTGATGATGATGGCGGTGATAATGATGATGATGATGATGATGGTGGTGGTGATGATGATGATGATGATGATGATGATGATGATGATGATGATGATGATGATGATAATGATGATGATGATGATGATGATGATGATGATGATGGTGATGATGATGATGATGATGAGATGATGATGGTGATGGTGATGGCGATGGCGATGGCGATGGCGATGGCGATGGCGATGGCGATGGCGATGGCGATGGTGATGGTGATGGTGATGGTGATGGTGATGGTGATGGTGATGGTGATGGTGGTTGTGGTGGCGGTGGTGGTGGTGATGATGTTGGTGTTGCTGGTGGTGGTGGTGATGGTGTTGCTGGTGGTGGTGGTGATGATGTTGCTGGTGGTGGTGGTGATGGTGTTAGTCATGATGACGATGACCATGATGGTGATGATAATTATGATTACCTTGCCCTTTCTTTATCGATATCTGCCTGCAGTTGTCGAAGCTTGTCGCCGATCGTCTCCATGTCTGACTGGACGCGGTCTCTATCGTCGTCATTCAGTGACTCGTCCGCCATCAGCTTGTTGCCATGGTCATATGTCGACTGAATTTCGGGGAAGACAGCAGATACCTCCGCAGAACACTCCTGGAAAACACCACGTGAAAAAAATTAACATAATCGGTGGTAATTGTGTATAGCAGTCCGGGCTTCCTGTGGCAGAATTAGTCAATAACAGTAGGAACACAATAACTCAAACTTGAACTATCCCCGATAATTTCAACTCGGTGTTCAAGTTTACATGAACTCGAATTTAACGGATTTCCCGTTAGTTTAAACTCAAATTCCCTGGTAACTCGAGTTGAGTTCGATGTCCCTTGGATTCGGACCAAATTTACCATAGTCAGATAATCGCCAAATGTACCAAAGTCAGATAATCTCCCAATTTACCTTGGTCAGATAATCTCCAAATTTACCATGGTCAGATATACTTCAAATTTACCATGTCAGATAATCTTTTATTTAAAAATAAGTACAAAGGGTTGATATTCACGTGACTAAATAGTTAACGTTTACTTCACAATGTCTACCTGTGCTTTAACCATCTGCTTGACAACTTCTTCCGATGTCGTCGGGTCTCGGGATTTCTTGAGTTTGTCCAACTTCTTCCGACACTCATCAATAAGCGACAATGATCGATTCTTTGCCTCGTCCCATCGGGCGAGTTTGTCTTCCTTTTCCGACTCTTCGTTTTGGATGTACACAATCAGCCTAAAAAAGCTTGAGGGTTAGAGCAAGTATCATAAAAACACTAGGGGTTAAAGGTAGTATCATAAAAACACTAGGGGTTAGAGCAAGTATCATAAAAACGCTAGGGGTTAGAGCAAGTATCATAAAAACACTAGGGGTTAGAGCAAGTATCATAAAAACGCTAGGGGTTAGAGGAAGTATTATAAAAACGCTATGGGTTAGAGTAATATCATAAAAACGCTAGGGGTTAGAGTTAGTATCATAAAAACGCTAGGGGTTAGAGCAAGTATCATAAAAACGCTAGGGGTTAGAGCAAGTATCATAAAAACGCTAGGGGTTAGAGCAAGTATCATAAAAACGCTAGGGGTTAGAGCAAGTATCATAAAAACGCTAGGGGTTAGAGCAAGTATCATAAAAACGCTAGGGGTTAGAGCAAGTATCATAAAAACGCTAGGGGTTAGAGGAACCATGTTACAAACGCAAGGGGTTAGAGCAAGTATCATAAAAACGCTAGGGGTTAGAGCAAGTATCATAAAAACGCTAGGGGTTAGAGTAAGTATCATAAAAACACTAGGGGTTAGAGCAAGTATCATAAAAACGCTAGGGGTTAGAGGAACCATGTTACAAACGCTAGGGGTTAGAGCAAGTATCATAAAAACGCTAGGGGTTAGAATAAGTATCATAAAAACGCTAGGGACTAGAGTAATATCATAAATACGCTAGTGGTTAGAGCAAGTATCATAAAAACACTAGGGGTTAGAGGAAGTATCATAAAAACACTAGGGGTTAGAGGAAGTATCATAAAAACGCTAGGGGTTAGAGCAAGTATCATAAAAACGCTAGGGGTTAGAGCAAGTATCATAAAAACGCTAGGGGTTAGAGGAACCATGTTACAAACGCCAGGGGTTAGAGTAATATCATAAAAACGCTAGGGGTTAGAGCAAGTATCATAAAAACGCTAGGGGTTAGAGCAAGTATCATAAAAACACTAGGGGTTAGAGGAACCATGTTACAAACGCTAGGGGTTAGAGCAAGTATCATAAAAACGCTAGGGGTTAGAGTAATATCATAAAAACGCTAGGGGTTAGAGGAACCATGTTACAAACGCTAGGGGTTAGAGCAAGTATCATAAAAACGCTAGGGGCTAGAGCAAGTATCATAAAAACGCTAGGGGTTAGAGCAAGTATAAAAAAAAAACTAGGGGTTAGAGCAAGTATCATAAAAACGCTAGGGGTTAGAGGAAGCATGTTACAAACGCCAGGGGTTAGAGGAAACATGTCACAAAATCATTCCATTCATTTGTTTATTCATTCTTTCCTAAGTTTCCGCCCGTCTGTCTGTCTGTCTGTTTGCTCGATACTCACCATTCCTCGTGTCTGGATGTTGCATCTTTCAATTTGTCAAATTTCTCTCTGATCTCTCTCATGTCGGCATCGACCGCTTTCACCTCGGATGGGGAGATTGCAGGCTCACTTTGAATCCCGTGACCAAACGCCATCGTATCGTTGACTTTCGGCTCAAGCTTGTCCACATCAGTCGTGAGCAGCTAGACAAATACAACGTGTTATTTTTCAAAAAAAAAAAAAAAAAATACGTGTTATTTTAGACATACAAAAAAAGAGTCTCAAGATTCTAAATGTAACAGTACATAAAGATAAAAGTTTTCCATTCTTCTTCACATTGTAAACTCTACTGGAAGCTGTTTCAGCAGGTAACTATTCAAAATAATTTTATTGCCGAATGCGGCCGGAAAAAAATTCTCTCTTTTAGAAGTTAATCGTTTACGGGCTCCCTGTGGTACATCCTGATCGCAGGCTCAAGAGCCAAGTACAAGTATAACTCTTGAAAGTGATCGCATAGCTCCACACAAGAAATCTTAGATCGGGACGATAGTACACAAGACTTTCTCTGCTACGCTCTCTCACTACTCCGAAATGAGGCAAGTACTCTTTGAAAGAGTTATTCGTGTTTTAAAATCTCTTGAACTAGAAATATGTGATGGTTAAGCGTCGGTTATCAATTGATGATTTATCAAACTTTTGATTCAAAACTTTTCAGGGCAGGGACGTATAATCTTTGAAGCAAATCAAAGAGTATTGAAGGGTGTTATATTAATTTAGAGCTTGCAATTATGCAGAAATTGTAAGATATCTCACGGAGCATGGAGACGCGAAAAGCGTGACCTTTAGATAATTAACAATTCATGAACTCAAAATGCAAATATCTGCATCAACATCTTATTTCACTCGTAAAACTAAAATTAAAATAGCAGTCTTATCAATACTTTCCCCCGGGGATTGAAACTATGCGTAAATTCATCCTAAAGGAAAACCTCGGTGGTAATATGATACCTTTGAAAACAAAAAACTTTTATAATCAAGAAAGCCCGAACAATGCATTATAAACATTCATATTTTGCACATTGGATATTCTGATACATGCAAGAGGTAGGAATTTATTTCGATACAATGTGAAACTTCGGAATACGCGGTTAATTTGGTTCTATTGTATGAATGCCTCGTTCTATAGAAATTCAGTTGCAAATTATAGAGAACAATTGTAAAAGGTTTTTTTAAAGTTGATTTTTATATATAAATGTCTGAATTGTATCCTTAAAATATCGTATATTAGTAAGTGATTATTATTGAATATTAGTGAGTAATATATATTATTTTATGACAGGAGTGTAGCATCAGTTTAAAAAAATCATCTGCATTGGTTATGTTTGTCACTTTTGGATTTGGACCTACGTCTGCAAACTTCAAGGCAACCCAAACTATATTTTTTAAGGATATACTTCTCTTTTCTTATCACAAAACAAACAATAAGTGTTTCCATGAACCCAGGACTAAAGGCCTACCATATTTAGCTTGTACTGTATTTTGAGAGAGGAGAGTTTAGCTATTTTTACAGGGAGCTGGGAGGATATGGAATTTTTAGGGATGTCTTGCTTTGGTACAGACAGTGCTTACAGTTTTTTAGGGGATCACTATATCAGGTTGAAAGGGGATGGGATGGCATGGATGGGATAACAAAATCACAGCTTCAGCAGGGGCCTGGAGACAATAAAGAAGAATGCAATGCCATGACAACCACTGAGACCTTTATTGTATTATGTATTGTCCAGGCACCGACTGCGCTCAGGAGACCGACTGTTTGTCAGTACCCTGGAAGAACGATAAATTTCAACTTTGCAGAGAAAAATTGCAATGAAATTTTGTTCTTTTGGATTATTTTCTTCGAAAGATTTGTTTAGAAATTATTCTTCTATGGCATATAGGATTTTGAAGGGAAAACCTGTCCGTTTTCTGCCAAAAAAGTTGCCTTGAAGAGTGGAAGTTGTGATTGCCAGCCTGTGGACCTTCCTACCCTGTTGTATTTTATTATGAGTGGGAAGGAGGTGAACCGAGATGAGGGAGGAAAAATCGCCTTAACTGTTATGAATCGGACTAGAACGGAACCAGATCAATCTATGACAACAACTTCAAGAAATTGGCTTTATTACATATATATTTGGTGAAAATTAAAGATAATATTCAATACACGGACATTTCGTCTCGTTTGCCCATGCTTGAGTGTGTGTTCTTGAGGGGGAGGGGTACTTTTTTTTAAGTTTTTAAAGAATTATTTTTGTTAAGGGTTGCAATGATACCTCATCACATTATTTTTTGCAATTAAAAATTTTAAAGCTGATTATGTTTTTTTTAGGAGAAATGGCAGTTCTAAGCCAATATCAACTAATTATTTATCCAAAATGTTTTGCACATATATTCATGTTGACAATGTTTCTGAGGTGTATTTTTATAACTAAATATTTGATCTTTATTGTCTTTAGTGAGTGGTATCAGTACTCCTCCCAGGCAGGCAAGCCCATGTTTTACCATAACCCATCCACTAATGAATACAGATTCCCGAAAAACAAGTTTCAGGTATTTCTATCGGTCCTAGTCAGCAAATCTTGCATTCAGCCTGCAAAGGGCTTGTTGCCAGATAAGAATCACAATGTACCCTGAATCGCCTTAGAGTAGGTGCATCCCAAAGAACCAGACCTAGTTACCTGGTCATTTAAAAAGTAAAAATTTGAAAATATTTTTTAGATACTCATGTTTACCATTGTGGTCTATTACATTTTGCTTAAAAAAATGCCTCGGAGATTTCTAAAGAGACTCATTAATAATATACTTTTTAATAAACTATACTTTTAATTAATACTCTTACAGTAGTAATATATGTGGTAAATAATAATAGTTGATTCATAGTTGTGCGATACGTATATTTTTGCAGAACCATGAAACATCCACTCCCATCATGCAGATGTGTATACTCGACACAGAAAACGAGGCAAGCATTAAGAATGGAGAGATACCAACTGAGCACCTCATTTCTCAGCGGATTGGTGAGTCCATAAGACATGGCTGTTTGGCAGACAGCATACTAAATATCAAGGCGGAGCCAATAGATGAAGAAGAAAGCAGCGACTGCATGCCAAATCCATCTCTTATTGCCAACATAAAGAAAGAAAGTATAGAAGATGAACTACTCGATACACCAACTATAAATATAAAACAAGAACCCTTAGAGGAACCAATAGATGAATGTCCAGTCAATATTGAGGCCTTGAATAGACGAAGAGACAATGACATCACTACAGTTGTAAATAATTTTAATGATACTTCAGTTGTGAATGGTTTTAATGATACTTCAGTTGTGAATGGTTTTAATGATACTTCAGTTGTGAATGATTTTAATGATACTTCAGTTGTGAATGGTTTTAATGATACTTCAGTCGTGAATGGTAACATTGTCACAGCAGAAGATTGCAATAACGAATGTGAGGGAAAGTGTGTATTTCAAAGTGTGGCAGTGGGGAACAGTGGAGTACCAGAGTTGAACTGTCTGCAAGATGTAGATCATGATAACGGTAGTGATTCCACCGTTATACTAGATTTTCCACCATCAGACGAGCTAACACAATCTCCACTGGCTCCGGAGTCGCCTTTTGAAAGAGTGGATGGAGGAGGTGAATCAGAGGGTACAATAGCTATAGACTACCCGTGGCCACTATTAGGTAAAGACTTGGACGCCGCCTTTTGCTGCTCCGAGTGCAGTAGAGCCTTCAAGAATAAAAGTGACTTGGTCAAGCACAAAAGAGTGCATTGTGACGATAAACCATACAGTTGCAGGGTTTGTGGGAGTGCATTTATGCATTTCTCGGCGCTGAAGCGACACCAGCTTGTGCACAGAGTAGTTAGCGATACTAAGGAAGGAGATCACCTTGAGCGAGGAAGACTAACCTGTGGTGCGAGAGTGTTCACGCATCTAAAGAAACACCAGCTTAATCATGAAGGGAACGTTAGTTATTCTTATGGCCAACGTAAGGTCACGTCTAAAGAATATTCGGATACCGAGGACTCAGATGACACAATTATCATAGACTACCAAGCAACTGGAGTTGGAGACAAAAGTACATTAAAGAAAGACGCCCAGCGTGAAGTGAGCCTAGAAAGAGATGGTAAGCGATACAGCTGTGATGTGTGTGGAAGGCGATTTGTTGACTTGGGTATTTTCACTCGTCATAAGAATTCTCATCTTGGTGTTAAGACTGATATCAAAGGCGAAAATGCGCACGTCTGTGACATCTGCAAAAAGATGCTGGCTTCTTCCTCTGCACTTTCAAGGCACAAGCGTATTCACTTACAGAAAAAACAAAGTACAAGGAATACTAAAAGGATGGCCTCACGACAAGACGGGACGGGGAAAGGGGAGGACCTCCTGACACGCCCATCTGGCGTGCAAGCGAGTAAAGAACAACCTGATATGAAAACTGTGAGGGTTAAGCGAGAAGGGAATGAGTATCAGCCATCTAACAAGATGCATAAGTGTGAGACCTGCGACAAAGAGTTCACTCGCCGAGACGCCCTGACGTGCCATATTAGGATCCACACCGGTGAGAGACCATTTGAGTGTCGCTATTGTGACAAGCGGTTCTCACAGCCCTCGCACCGGGTGCAGCACGAGTTCAAGCACAGCGGCGAGAGATCCCACATGTGCGACATCTGCAGCAAAAGCTTCTCCAGAGCGAGCACGCTGGTGCGACACATGATCTCACATACGGACGACAAGCCTTACGTTTGTACAAAGTGCAACAAGGCCTTTGCGTATTCTGCTTCTCTGGTCAAGCATGATAGAGTCTATCACAGGGGAGTCAAGCCGTACGAATGTGACATTTGTGGGAGAGCGTTCAGCGATAGGTCGGGTCTAGTAAAGCATGAAAGAACACACACAGGGGAGCGACCGTTCGAGTGCAGTATCTGTCATATGATGTTCTCTCTGAAGGGATTGCTGACGCGACATATGAGGTCACACACTGGCCAGCGGCCGTACAAGTGTGAGTACTGCTCGGCGGCGTTCTCGGTGTCCGATACGCTCAAGTCGCACCTGAGACTGCATACCGGCGAGCGACCATACAAATGTGAGATTTGTAACAAGGGGTTCGTGCAGTCAAGCGCTTTGAGCAGCCACCTCCTGACGCATAGTGGCAAAAGGCCGTATGAGTGCCTGACCTGTGGGCAGACATTCAGATCGCGATCGAACCTCTTGTATCACGAGCGCCGCCATAGAGGAGAAGCCCCTTTTGAGTGCCAAACGTGTGGGAAGGTGTTTGTTCGCTCCGATAACCTGAGCAAACACATGCTTTGTCATACGGGCGAGAAACCATACAAGTGTCAAGTCTGTGAAAGGGGTTTCGCCAGTACCTCAGCGCTTAAGTCTCACCAGCGGAGACATGATGGTATAAAACCCTACAAGTGTGAACGATGCGACAAACGATTTACTAGCTCGAATGAGCGCACACGCCACATGAGAACCCATACCGGTGACAAACCATACACATGTGATATTTGCAAGGAGAATTTCATGTACACCACGTCACTTACGAGGCACAAATTGATCCATTCCGGGGCAAAGCCCTTTAAGTGCGATAAATGCGAGAAGGCGTTTAGATCATCCAGTGAGCTGACCCGACATGTGAAACTCGTGCACGTAAAGAAACCCTTTCCATGCGACACGTGCAAGCAAGCCTTTCGAAGCGAGGACGCCCTAGCTCGTCATAAAAACACTCACGCCGGGGACCTTTTACCATAAAAAAAACATTCACGCTGGGCACCCTTTGGACGCCTTAGCTCGACATAAAAACACTCACGCTGGGAACCTGAATAAAACCTTACCCTAGTAAGAGTACATATCTTAATTGGATATATTTGATTGATACTTATATTTGTATGATAAATAACTCAATGTAATAGTGACTTCAAAGTAACTTTGTAAGACTTGTTTTCATCTTTTTTTTATCATATGCCGAATTTGTAAATATTTGTTATAACGAGATTATAAATATGAAGGAAAAATCCACTATTGAAATGATCTCTATATATTAAGGGGGGGGGGGGATTCTTTGATCTATAAAGAAAGCCTCTTGCCGCGCTAGGGTTGGTGTATTCTATGGGTGATGACTCACCTGCGCTTTCGATAAAAGAGCAAAGTATAGGAGCAGGGTGTATGGACAGGGTATAGAGGCAGGGTGTATGGATGGAGTGTAGGAACAGGGTAAGGAAGCAGGGTGGAAGGATGGATCGTAGAAGCAGGATGAAGTAGGGATAGGTTTAGCGACGGGGTGAAGGGATTGTTTAGATTTAAAGGTGCTCTCACCTGCGCTCTAGGTGTAGGGGAAGGGTGAAGAAGCAGGGTGTAGGGATGACGTGTAGGGGCAGGGTATAGGGATGGGCTTCATTCTAAAGGTGTGTTCACACTTGCACTCTATGTGTAAGGATGGGGTATAGGGATGGGCTTCATTCTAAAGGTGTGTTCACACTTGCACTCTATGTGTAGGGATGGGGTATAGGGATGGGCTTCATTCTAAAGGTGTGTTCACACTTGCACTCTATGTGTAGGGATGGGGTATAGGGATGGACTTCATGCTTTAGGTGTGTTCACACTTGCACTCTATGTGTAGGGATGGGGTATAGGGATGGACTTCATGCTTTAGGTGTGTTCACACTTGCGCTCTATGTGTAGGGATGGGGTATAGGGATGGACTTCATGCTTTAGGTGTGTTCACACTTGCACTCTATGTGTAGGGATGGGATATAGGGATTGACTTCATGCTTTATGTGTGTTCACACGCGCCCTATGTGTAAGGATGGGATATAGGGATGGACTTCATGCTTTATGTGTGTTCACACTTGCACTCTATGTGTAAGGATGGGATATAGGGATGGACTTCATGCTTTATGTGTGTTCACACTTGCACTCTATGTGTAAGGATGGGATATAGGGATGGACTTCATGCTTTATGTGTGTTCACACTTGCACTCTATGTGTAAGGATGGGGTATAGGGATAAACTCCATGCTTCATGTGTGTTCACACGCGCCCTATGTGTAAGGATGGGGTATAGGGATGGACTTCATGCTTTAGGTGTGTTCACACTTGCACTCTATGTGTAGGGATGGGATATAGGGATGGACTCCATGCTTTAGGTGTGTTCACACGCGCCCTATGTGTAAGGATGGAATATAGGGATGGACTTCATTCTTTATGTGTGTTCACACTTGCACTCTATGTGTAGGGATGGGGTATAGGGATGGGCTTCATTCTAAAGGTGTGTTCACACGCGCCCTATGTGTAAGGATGGGATATAGGGATTGACTTCATGCTTTAGGTGTGTTCTCACCTGCGCTCTGTCCAGCTTATCTTTAGCCGTCTTGTAGTCGTTAGGTTCCTTCGCCTTCTCTTCCTCCACTTTCTCTCGTACCTTTTCGATCTGGGATTCGGTGTGATTCTTTTTATTCGCCCAGGACTCCAAGATCTCTCGACGTCTCGCGTCTCTAATAGTCGCCTCATTTGCCCTAGAAAAATGACCAGGAGTTTAGTTACTGAGGGCCTTTTTACAAGGGACATATCGAACTTTGACCGCTCACTCATTCGTAAGGCCATGTACGTGTGAGACCTTCCCTAGCTGGACGACAGAAGCGAGACTACAAATTCGTGTGAATAGTTAACGGTACGTGTTAACACCGCTTCTTGTACGAACTTTTAAGCATTATGTAAGAACAACATGTGAATCATGAAGCATGTTATTCTAACTAAGATATGGTAATAATTAAGAAACCTATTGGCCCATGTGGGCCCGTAGCAATCGTTTAAAAGAGGGGAGGTATTTTGCCTCCCTCACTTCAACTGGTGTTTCATTCCAGATTATCGTGGCTATATAAGAGAAAGATTTGTGGCCATTTTCTAAATTAAAAGGCTAAAGTTAAAGGCTAAGTTAAAATATTGAGTAGGTTACTAACCATATTCTAAATTAAAAGGCTAAAGTTAAAGGCTAAGTTAAAATATTGAGTAGGTTACTAAGATAGCTTGGGCCTTGCCCGTTAATACATTTGTACAAGATAACAAGGGCTTGGAATCGTCTTCTTGAATATAGAGATTGTATATTTGCTAGATTTAAAAAATGTGTGTATGTGGTAGATTTAGACCTTCCCAATAGGCTCCTTAGTATATAATAAGTTGTGTCCTCTGTCCTCTAGAAATTCCTAATAATAGGTTTCGTTAGCTCTCGCTTTGTTATCGTTTGTCCTCGCTCTGGTATCGTTAGTCCTCGCTGAGGTATCGTTAGCTCTTGCTGATGTAACGTTAGTACTCGCTGAGGTATCGTAATCTCTCGCTGAGGTATCGTTAGTCCTCGCTAAGGTTTCGTTAGCTCTGGCTGAGGTATCGTTCGTCCTCCTCGCTAACATTTCATTAGCTCTCGCTGAGGTATCGTTAGTCCTCGCTGAGGTATCGTTAGTCCTCGCTAAGGTTTCGTTAGCTCTCGCAGAGATATCGTTAGTCCTCACTAAGGTTTCGTTAGTCCTCGCTAAGGTTTCGTTAGCTCTCGCTGAGGTATCGCTAGTCCTCGCTGAGGTATCGTTAGTCCTCGCCAAGGTTTCGTTAGCTCTCGCTGAGATATCGTTAGTCCTCACTAAGGTTTCGTTAGTCCTCGCTAAGGTTTCGGTAGCTCTCGCTGAGGTATCGTTAGTCCTCGCTGAGGTATCGTTAGTCCTCGCTAAGGTTTCGTTAGCTCTCGCTGAGATATCGTTAGTCCTCACTAAGGTTTCGTTAGTCCTCGCTAAGGTTTCGGTAGCTCTCGCTGAGGTATCGTTAGTCCTCGCTGAGGTATCGTTAGTCCTCGCTAAGGTTTCGTTAGCTCTTGCTGAGATATCGTTAGTCCTCACTAAGGTTTCGTTAGTCCTCGCTAAGGTTTCGTTAGCTCTCTTTAAGGTTTCGGTAGCTCTCGCTAAGGTTTCGTTAGCTCTCGCTGAAGTATCGTTTGTCCACGGGCGACAAGGAAGTCCTAGTGTTCTATACTCCTACAGCAGTTAGACCCACCTCTTCATCAGCTCAGCGCATTTGTCATTGATATCATTATAAGAAGCATCTAGATCATCCATGTCATTAAACACGTGACCCCTCTCGCGATCATCCAGACGACCCCCGCGAAGAAGCCTGCTACCGTCATCCATTGCGGCCTTGATGTCAGGAGCTAGTGCAGTCACGTCCTTTTGGCAGTCCTAGGAGCATGGTACCAAATAAGGAGCATGATACCAAATAAGGAGCGTGATACCAAATAAGGAGCGTGATACCAAATAAGGAGCATGATACCAAATAAGGAGCATGGTACCAAATAAGGAGCATGGTACCAAATAAGGAGCATGATACCAAATAAGGAGAATGATACCAAATAAGGAGAATGATACCAAATAAGGAGCATGATACCAAATAAGGAGCATGATACCAAATAAGGAGCATGATACCAAATAAGGAGAATGATACCAAATAAGGAGCATGATACCAAATAAGGAGCATGATACCAAATAAGAAGCGTGATACCAAATAAGGAGCGTGATACCAAATAAGGAGCGTGATACCAAATAAGAAGAAAATATAAATTACTGTATCTGATATGTTTTAATATATTCCAAGTGCCAAAATTCTGTTTGAATGCATTACCTCGTGTGTACATGCGTACATGCTGTACATGTGTTACAGCATGCGATACTTACGTTACTTTTGTGTCAAAGTGATTACTCTAGAACTGTTACCTCGACTTCAGCACAGTAGTTTCGGAGATCTTCAGAGTTTTGAGGTGGCTCTCTCTTCAGGCTTTTTAGCCTCACGTCCAGACGCGCAATGCGTGGTTTAAGTTTTCTCTTTGCGTCTTCCCAAGCGGCCAGCTCTTTCTTCTTCGCCTTTTCTTCATCCATTTTTTTCTTCCTTTTCGCCTCTTCTTCTTCACGTTGTCGTTTCCTTTTCGCCTCGTCTTCATCTAGTAGCCGCTGAACTCTGTGAACGGTAGAGACAGACAATGTGTTATTCATGCTTGAGCTAAGCTTCTAAAATCTCAAGAAAAGGATCCAAGTTCGCTAGAAGTCGTCTGCTACGGCCAAAATTGTGTGAAGGAGGGGTCAAGGTAAGTTCAGGTTAGGTACAGCTCTATTTAACCACGCTGGTCGCAACAACATATTTTACAATAACAAAAACCGCTGATTTCCATCTGGGGCGTTGGATTCACAACACAATGGAATACTAAAGTGTGACAGTTACAATACAAAAAATTAAATAACATAGAGCTTGAATAGCGTAGCCAAACAGTAAGTCTAAGCAATAGAAATCCCTCTCCGGAAGTGTGAAAGCGATGATGCTTGTTTAGTAAGACTAAGCCCCTTCAAACGTAAGGGACAAGCTCTATTCTCACGCAGATGTCAACTGATTGAAGCTCTATTCTCACACAGATGTCTACTGACTCGAGATCTATTCTCACGCAGATGTCTACTGACTCGAGCTCTATTCTCACGCAGATGTCTACTGACTCAAGCTCTATTCTCACACAGATGTCTACTGACCCAAGCTCTATTCTCACGCAGATGTCTACTGACTCGAGATCTATTCTCACACAGATGTCTACTGACTCGAGATCTATTCTCACACAGATGTCTACTGACTCGAGATCTATTCTCACGCAGATGTCTACTGACTCAAGCTCTATTCTCACCCAGATGTCTACTGACTCGAGATCTATTCTCACACAGATGTCTACTGACTCGAGACCTATTCTCACACAGATATCTACTGACTCGAGATCTATTCTCACACAGATGGTCTGCTGACTCGAGATCTATTCTCACGCAGATGTCTACTTACTCGAGATCTATTCTTACACAGATGTCAACTGACTTAAGCTCTATTCTCACACAGATGTCTACTGACTCGAGATCTATTCTCACGTTCATTTAGCTTTTCCAGATCTCGTGTCAATCTGATTGAATAGTACTTTGGTTGGTTAGAAAAACTCTGTCTACTAAGAAATCATCAAAATAGGACATAGACAGAGGAGAAGACATCTGACCTGTTACGTTCGTCGTCCACGCTGCGCAGTATCTCGTCATAGTCAGACACCAGCATCTCCACCTCCTCCCCAAGCTCCTCCTTCGTCTGCTCGTCCAATATGTCATCATCTAGTAACTGCTGGCCGTGATTGGTGGCGTCGATCACCTTGGGGTCAGCGGCAAGCAGCTCGGCGTCACATTTCTGGCGACCGCAAGAAAGTAAGATTTAGTACTTCATCTATAGACCCCATGAATTGCCATCTCTATTACCTCACACCTCAAGTTGCCGTTTGATTGGCATCTACCTAACCTCATACCTCACCCCTCAAGTTGCCGTTTTGTTGGCATCTCCCTAACTTCATACCTCAAGTTGCCGTTTGATTGGCATCTCTCTAACTTCATACCTCAAGTTGCCGTTTGATTGGCATCTCTCTAACTTCATACCTCAAGTTGCCGTTTGATTGGCATCTCCCTAACTCCATACCTCAAGTTGCCGTTTGATTAGCATCTTCCTAGCTTCATAGATGAAGTTGCCGTTTGATTGGCATCTCCCTAACTTCATACCTCAAGTTGCCGTTTGATTGGCATCTCCCTAACTTCATCCTTCAAGTTGCCGTTTGATTGGCATCCCCCTAACTTCATACCTCAAGTTGCCGTTTGATTGGCATCTCCCTAACTTCATACCCCAAGTTGCCGTTTGATTGGCATCTCCCTAACTTCATACCTCAAGTTGCCGTTTGATTGGCATCTCCCTAACTTCATCCTTCAAGTTGCCGTTTGATTGGCATCTTCCTAACTTCATACCTCAAGTTGCCGTTTGATTGGCATCTTCCTAACTTCATACCGCAAGTTGCCATTTGATTTGCATCTCCCTAACTTTATACCTCAAGTTGCCGTTTGATTTGCATCTCCCTAACTTCATACCTCAAGTTGCCGTTTGATTTGCATCTCCCTAACTTCATACCTCAAGTTGCCGTTTGATTGGCACCTCCCTAACTTCATACCTCAAGTTGCCGTTTGATTTGCATCTCCCTACCTTCATACCTCAAGTTGCCGTTTGATTGGCATCTCCCTAACTTCATACCTCAAGTTGCCGTTTGATTGGCATCTCCCTAACTTCATACCTCAAGTTGCCGTTTGATTGGCATCTCCCTAACTTCATACCGCAAGTTTCCGTTTGATTGGCATCTCCCTAACTTCATACCTCAAGTTGTTGTTTGATTGGCATCTCCCTAACTTCATACCTCAAGTTGCCGTTTGATTGGCATCTCCCTAACTTCATACCTCAAGTTGCCGTTTGATTGGCATCTCCCTAACTTCATACCTCAAGTTGCCGTTTGATTGGCATCTCCCTAACTTCATACCTCAAGTTGCCGTTTGATTGGCATCTCCCTAACTTCATCCTTCAAGTTGCCGTTTGATTGGCATCCCCCTAACTTCATACCTCAAGTTGCCGTTTGATTGGCATCTCCCTAACTTCATACCTCAAGTTGCCGTTTGATTGGCATCTCCCTAACTTCATCCTTCAAGTTGCCGTTTGATTGGCATCTTCCTAACTTCATACCTCAAGTTGCCGTTTGATTGGCATCTTCCTAACTTCATACCGCAAGTTGCCATTTGATTTGCATCTCCCTAACTTTATACCTCAAGTTGCCGTTTGATTTGCATCTCCCTAACTTCATACCTCAAGTTGCCGTTTGATTTGCATCTCCCTAACTTCATACCTCAAGTTGCCGTTTGATTGGCACCTCCCTAACTTCATACCTCAAGTTGCCGTTTGATTTGCATCTCCCTACCTTCATACCTCAAGTTGCCGTTTGATTGGCATCTCCCTAACTTCATACCTCAAGTTGCCGTTTGATTGGCATCTCCCTAACTTCATACCTCAAGTTGCCGTTTGATTGGCATCTCCCTAACTTCATACCGCAAGTTTCCGTTTGATTGGCATCTCCCTAACTTCATACCTCAAGTTGTTGTTTGATTGGCATCTCCCTAACTTCATACCTCAAGTTGCCGTTTGATTGGCATCTCCCTAACTTCATACCTCAAGTTGCCGTTTGATTGGCATCTCCCTAACTTCATACCTCAAGTTGCCGTTTGATTGGCATCTCCCTAACTTCATACATCAAGTTGCCGTTTGATTGGCATTCTCCTAACCTCATACCTCTAGTTGCCGTTTGATTGGCATCTCCCTAACTTCATACCTCAAGTTGCCGTTTGATTTGCATCTCCCTAACTTCATCCTTCAAGTTGCCGTTTGATTGGCATCTCCCTAACTTCATACCTCAAGTTGCCGTTTGATTGGCATCTCCCTAACTTCATACCTCAAGTTGCCGTTTGATTGGAATCTCCCTAACTTCATACCTCAAGTTGCCGTTTGATTGGCATCTCCCTAACTTCATACCTCAAGTTGCCGTTTGATTGGCATCTCCCTAACTTCATACCTCAAGTTGCCGTTTGATTGGCATCTCCCTAACTTCATACCTCAAGTTGCCGTTTGATTGGCATCTCCCTAACTTCATACCTCAAGTTGCCGTTTGATTGGCATCTCCCTAACTTCATACCTCAAGTTGCCGTTTGATTGGCATCTCCCTAACTTCATACCTCAAGTTGCCGTTTGATTGGAATCTCCCTAACTTCATACCTCAAGTTGCCGTTTGATTGGCATCTCCCTAACTTCATACCTCAAGTTGCCGTTTGATTGGAATCTCCCTAACTTCATACCTCAAGTTGCCGTTTGATTGGCATCTCCCTAACTTCATACCTCAAGTTGCCGTTTGATTGGCATCTCCCTAACTTCATACCTCAAGTTGCCGTTTGATTGGCATCTCCCTAACTTCATACCTCAAGTTGCCGTTTGATTGGCATCTCCCTAACTTCATACCTCAAGTTGCCGTTTGATTGGCATCTCCCTAACTTCATACCTCAAGTTGCCGTTTGATTGGCATCTTCCTAACTTCATACCTCAAGTTGCCGTTTGATTGGCATCTCCCTAACTTCATACATCAAGTTGCCGTTTGATTGGCATCTCCCTAACTTCATACATCAAGTTGCCGTTTGATTGGCATTCTCCTAACCTCATACCTCAAGTTGCCGCTTGAGCTGTTTGGGGTCCTGCTCAACTTTTAGACGTTTCACCTCAACTGCACAATATCCCATGACCTCTCGCGCGTCACTATGCTTTCGTTTCCATGACAACAGCTTCTCCTCTTTCTCCTTCTTATCCTGACCGCGAGGACTGATGGGAACATAAAGCATGTCCTCATGCACCCGTTTATTTATTAAAGTTTTTTTAATAGGCGATCCACGCCATTATTTATTTAGGAATGAGTATTTAATACATTACCTGGAAGGGACAGGGAAGCGACGAACCTCGACGCTGTATTCGGGGGAGCCGTCCACGTCATCAGGGACTGAAGATACTTGGCTCTGAGGACAAAATTCGTTTGTGCATCAGAAAGGAAAAAAATGGAAAAATTAAAAAAAATTTTCGGGCTTAACCTCAACAATACATTCGCAGTGAAAAATGGAGAACAATATCCGTTTTTGGTATAAGTCCCGTATCACTGTTTTTAGCATTTTCTTCCATAAACCAATCCACCTACCATCCCCGGGAAATGAACATCGGTTTTTGGTATAATCCCCGTATCACTGTCTTAAGCCTTTTCTTCAATCCCCCCCTCAGGCAAAAACGCTCCCAGCTTATTTCCACAGTATGTTCGCATGCAAAATAGTTCACCATTTGGTCAGCTTCAACGTGAGATATCGCCCCGCCCCCATCACGTGATACCTGTACTGTGACTGTGATTGGCTGTTGGGTTGGCGTGATCTTCGCGACGGCTTCCTGGACTCTGCAGGCAAATAAAAAAAATCAACTTTGTCAACAGACAAGCTTTCAAGAAAACCTGGGTGGTATAAGTAGAAATACTACAGACAAGCTGTAGAAAAGTGGTCTGCGTAGGCTTGGTGGAACCAGGGAGATCAACACTAAAGTTAAGAGAAAACAGAGTAGTTTGAGAAACGTTTTGAGCATTAGTTCTTTGTCGGAGCCAGGGGAAATAAATTTCGCAGGGCAATGTTGTTCTTACTTCCAGTCTGTTTTCAGAGCGATGTTGTACTTACTTTCGCTCTGTTTCTAGGGCCATGTTATACTTACTTCCGGTCCGTCTCAAGGGACGTGTTGTACTTACTTCCGGTCTGTTTCTAGGGCGGTGTGTTTCAGATCCTGCCACTCCCGAGTTAACTCCTCAGCCTCGTCCTCAAGCTCGCCTCGGTCCTCCTCGTCCAGCCCTCTCTCGCTACACAGCGCATCAACCTGACCAAGAGTGGAGTCAACTTCCGGCTGCTTGCGATCGATTTCAGCCACAGTTTTCTGAAAAAATACATATGCGTGACAAATGAGAGATTGAGGCTTGATGACAAATGGCGAGATTGAGGCTGCGTGACAAATGGCGAGATTGAGGCTGCGTGACAAATGGCACGCCAGACTGTTATGTTATGACTGATGGTGTGGTAGGAGTAATTGACGGATGGGCGTGATTAGGACTGTGTGACCGATGGCGTGGTTAGAAGTGTGTGACAGATAGCGTGATTAGAAGTGCGTGACAGATGGCGTGATGAGGAGTGTGTGACAAATGGCGAGATTTAGGCTGCGTGACAAATAGCACGCCATAAGGACTATGTGACTGCTGGCGTGGTTAGGAGTGTGTGACAGATGGGCGTGGTCAGGGGTGTGTGACAGATGGGCGTGATTAGGAGTGTGTGACAGATGGCGTGATTAGGAGTGTGTGACAGATGGCGTGATTAGGAGTGTGTGACAAATGGCGAGATTTAGGCTGGGTGACGTGCGTGACTGAATCATACTGTGTAATGTCGCATGACGTTGTGTGGCGATGCATGTGGCTATTTGTGCCTAGCATGCGATGTCGCATTTAATGTTGCACGTTGCACGATGCCACGTTTTATGCAAGGTTGGGGTGCAGGTTGTGTTGCTGCGATGTTACATGTGATGTTACACGCGATGTTGCATTTGACGTTTTATGGAAGGATTTTGTGTTGCATGTGATGCTGTGACGTTTCATTTGTTGATGCACGCATGTTGCATACAATGATGCTTTGCGTGTTTCATACCATGTGATGTTGCATGGCCTTATTCACGCTCTCTTTTCGACTCGACTCGATTGGCTGGTTCAGCTCACTGCGCACGCGTTTAATCCACACGATCAGCAGCTGGATTTTCTTCTGTAGCGGCATGATGACAGCACTGTGACAGCTACAAGGTAACGCAACACACGTCACGCATTACCATGAGTCCTTTATATTGACTCACACCCTATGGCTATCTTGAATCACGCAACCTACCACTATTTTATGTCACGCATCCTATCCCTATCTAGATTCACGCAACCTACGGCTATCTTGAGTCACGCAACCTACCGCTATCTTATTAGCCACAAAACCTACCTCTACCTCTACCTTGCTTGCAGGCGTTTACCCGATGTTTCTTTTTTTGCTATGTTTTATCGGTGTGACTTTTTGTCACTCGCGCCAAGCTAGCGCGGCCAAAAACAAGATGGCGACCACGACTTAGCGCATAGCGAAAAAAACACCGGGTAAACGCCTGCAAGCAGGCTATGAGTCACGCAACCTACGGTTATTTAGAGTCACGCAACCTTCCGTTTATCTTATTAGTCACATAACCAACCGCTATCTTGGGTCACACAACCTGCCGCTATCTTGAGTCACGCAACCTACCGCTATCTTCAGTCACGCAGTATATCGCTATCTTGAGTCACGCAACCTATCGCTATGTTGAGTCACACAACCTTCCGGTATCCTGAGTCACACAACCTATCGCTATCTTGAGTCACGCAACCTACGGCGATCTTATTAGTCATGCAACCTCCCGCTATCGTGAGTCACGCAACCTACCGCTTGTTGAGGCGTGACACTAATAACGTGAGCTTCTCCCATCGATTTTCAAGCAGAGCTATCTGGTTCGTGATCTCAGACTCATCAGCGGAGCTTATTTTCCCGCCATCAATCAGCTCATTTCCCTTGGTGATGACGTCAACAACGTCAGGCTTGTGGTTCAGAATATCCCGGATGAGATCCTGTTCCAGACGAAAAAGACGCGTCACGTGTTAAACATTATGCATGGATAATAACACATTACATATGGACGTGTTGATGATGATGATGATGATGATGTTCCATTGTAGGGTCCCCCTGGGATCCTTGTGAGATGATACTAGCCTTCGCTTCGCGCTATTCCTCTCTAGGGTCCCCCTGGGATCCTTGTGACATGATACTAACCTTCGCTTCGAGGTATTCCTCTGTAGGGTCCCCCTGGGATCCTTGTGACATGATACGAACCTACGCTTCGCGGTATTCCTCTCTAGGGTTCCCCTGGGATCCTTGTGACATGATACTAACCTTCGCTTCGCGGTATTCCTCTGTAGGGTCCCCCTGGGATCCGAGAGAATCGAGTTTTGCTGAGACGATAGTCTCTACTTGAGTCAAGTACAAGGTCACCTCAGAATGAGCGGTACGATACGACTCCAGCTGCATTCGCAACTGCAACAGGATTAAAGTGGTCGCAGTTAGTCACTATATTCCTTAATATTGCACCGAGTGATATTAAATTTCCTCCTCCGGATAGCACCAATACGCAGGTGCTAATCGGTTTTGTAAGTGCGCATAATTTCTTCCTGTAGAGGCTATATTAGTATGGCATGATCAAAGTCCCAAAAAGCTCCTAATACTTTGAGTAGATCCTCTTTGTTTGTGTTTTTTAATTTAGCCACGAAATGCTGGACAAAACATCAGAAATTGGACGAGAGTGTGTGTGTGTGTGTGTGGGGGGGGGCGGCCTCTCCCCCCCTTTCAAAATGACCCTTCCTTACAAAATTTGAATCGTTGCTCTTTGCGTGTTTTAATCAGCAACAGCA
Source organism: Nematostella vectensis (assembly GCF_932526225.1). NCBI lineage: Eukaryota > Metazoa > Cnidaria > Anthozoa > Actiniaria > Edwardsiidae > Nematostella > Nematostella vectensis. The sequence continues at coordinate 516,395 of NC_064047.1, read as the reverse complement.
ATCTCCTAATACCTTGAGCCGTTGCTCTTTGCGTGTCTTGGGCGGCGTGAGGCTCTGTAGTACGTCATACAGACTCGTGAGGTACATCATGATCAACTTCTTGTCAGGACTTTTCACGTCGATATCTGGACGAGGAAATCACTTTAATACATCAAATAGTTCAACGTTTGATATCATTTCTAAGCTAAACGTCTTACTTCCTAGAACACTGCATGCACTCGCCGCTTAGTTCTAGCAGGTGAGGTACGCTAAACTCGTCATTTCTAAGCTAAACGTCTTACTTCCTAGAATACTAAATGCACTTACCGCTTGGCTCGAGCAGGTGAGGTACGCTGAACTCGTCGTACGCTTTGTTAAACGCGTGCTCAAGGTTCGTCTTGTTGTCTCCGCCAATGAGTTCATCAAAATCAAACAGATCCGGACTGTAGATACCGAAAGGCTAGTCAGGGTCCGTGGATAACACCCGTGTGCATGAAAAAAAACCGTTTGAGTGGATAATACCCGTGTGCGTGGATATTACCCGTGTGAGTGGCAGGATAATACCCGTGTGCATGGATGGTAATACCTGTGTGCGTGGATGATATGACCCGTGTGCGTGGATAATACATGTGTGCGTGGATGGTAATACATGTGTGCGTGAATGGTAAAACCCGTGGTGGATGATTTTACCCGTGGATAATACCCGTGTGCGTGGAAAATACCCGTTTGCGTTAATAATACCTGTGTGCGTGAATAATACCCGTGTGCGTGGATAATACCCGTGTGGTTGGATAATACCCGTATGTGTGGATGATACCCGTGTGCGTGGATAATACCCGTGTGCGTGGATGATACCCGTGTGAGTGGATGATAATACCCGTGTGCGTGGATGGTAATACCCGTGTGCGTGGATGGTAATACCCGTGTGCGAGGATGGAATACCCGTGTGCGAGGATGGAATACCCGTGTGCGTAGATGGTAATACCCGTGTGCGTGGATGGTAATACCTGTGTGCGTGGATGGTAATACCCGTGTGCGTGGATGGTAATACCTGTGTGCGTGGATGGTAATACCCGTGTGCGTGGATCGTAATACCCGTGTACGTGGATGGTAATACCCGTGTGCGTGGATGGTAATACCCGTGTACGTGGATGGTAATACCCGTGTGCGTGGATGGTTATACCCGTGTGCGTGGATGGTAATACCTGTGTGCGTGGATGGTAATACCCGTGTGCGTGGATGGTAATACCCGTGTACGTGGATGGTAATACCCGTGTGCGTGGATGGTAATACCCGTGTGCGTGGATGGTAATACCCGTGTGCTTGGATGGTAACACCAGTGTGCGTGGATGGTAATACCCGTGTGCGTGGATGGTAATACCCGTGTGCGTGGATGGTAACACCCGTGTGCGTGGATGGTAATACCCGTGTGCGTGGATGGTAATACCTGTGTACGTGGATGGTAATACCCGTGTGCGTGGATGGTTATACCCGTGTGCGTGGATGGTAATACCTGTGTGCGTGGATGGTAATACCCGTGTGCGTGGATGGTAATACCCGTGTACGTGGATGGTAATACCCGTGTGCGTGGATGGTAATACCCGTGTGCGTGCATGGTAATACCCGTGTGCGTGGATGTTAATACCCGTGTGCTTGGATGGTAACACCAGTGTGCGTGGATGGTAATACCCGTGTGCGTGGATGGTAATACCCGTGTGCGTGGATCGTAATACCCGTGTACGTGGATGGTAATACCCGTGTGCTTGGATGGTAACACCAGTGTGCGTGGATAGTAATACCCGTGTGCGTGGATGGTAATACCCGTGTGCGTGGATGGTAATACCCGTGTGCGTGGATGGTAATACCCGTGTGCGTGGATGATAATACCCATGTGCGTGGATGGTAATACCCGTGTGCGTGGATGGTAATACCCGTGTGCGTGGATAATACCCGTGTGCGTGGATGGTAATACCCGTGTGAGTGGATGGTAATACCTGTGTGCGTGGATGGTAATACCCGTGTGCGTGGATGGTAATACCTGTGTGCGTGGATGGTAATACCTGTGTGCGTGGATGGTAATACCCGTGTGCGTGGATGGTAATACCTGTGTGCGTGGATGGTAATACCCGTGTGCGTGGATGGTAATACCTGTGTGCGTGGATGATAGCGTTGAACGCAAGACCGTCCCTCCAGCTGACCGTGAAATCCTTAAGCTTCACAACATCCTCGTAGCTGCAAAAAAATCGAGTCAAAAAATTACCACAAACCTCCACCCTATGTGCCTGGATTACTAGTAACCCTGTGTTACTCGCCCTTCCAGCGTTTATTTACACCAGATTAGCCCCTTGATTACTGGTAACCCTTTGTTACTCACCCGTCCAGCGTTTCCTCACACCAGATGAGCAGTTTCTTTTCCACATTAAAGTCTTGACTTCCGCCTGGTGTACTTGGCTCTGACTCATTCATCACCTCTTGTACCTGAATTTAACAAGTTAAAATCCATCATCTGACCTGATATGGTTGAACCCAACAAAAACAATCCCTCTCCCGTCGCCACAACAAGCAAGTGAGTTTTGTAGCTAACGAGATCTCACCTGGAAGCGCAATATGATACTCCACACGAGGCCGAGGATGGTCATCACTTTGCCGTCCGCAATATCCGTGTTATTGATGCCAACCATCTTAACCTGAGAGAGAAATCAACAGCATAAACATATAATTAATCACTGTAAGGCATGATGGGTATTGTGGTGATGCATGATGGGTAATGTGGTGATGCATGATGGGTAATGTGGTGATGCATGATGGGTAATGTGGTGATGCATGATGGGTAATGTTGAGATGCATGATGGGTAATGTGGTGATGCATAATGGGTAATGTTGAGATGCATGATGGGTAATGTGGAGATGCATGATGGGTAATGTGGAGATGCATGATGGGTAATGTGTTGATGCATGATGGGTAATGTGGTGATTCATGATGAGTAATGTGGTAACGCATGATGGGTAATGTTGAGATGCATGATGGGTAATGTGGTGATGCATGATGGGTAATGTGGTGACGCATGATGGGTAATGTGGTGATGCATGGAGGGTGATTTGGAAACGCATGATGGGTAATGTACTCCTCGGTACCAGTCCCTCAAAATGACAACGTTTTCTTCATATGGTAATTTTGTGATGCATGATGGGTAATGTGGTGATGCATGATGGGTTATGTTGTGACGCATGATGGGTAATGTGGTGATGCATGATGGGTGATCTGGTGATGCATGATGTGTACTCGCCCCATTCTTCTCCAGGACGGTCATCGCCTTCGTCAGGTTTGTCAGCGTGTGCAGCCTCAGGCGGCCTTTTTCCCGAGTCTGAAACAAGACGGTGAGACAAGACGGTGAAACAAGATGGTGCAAACAAGACGGTGCGAACAAGACGGTGAAAACAAGACGGTGGAACAAGACGGTGCAAACAAGACGGTGGAACAAGACGGTGGAACAAGACGGTGGAACAAGACGGTGGAACAAGACGGTGCGAACAAGACGGTGCGAACAAGACGGTGCAAACAAGACGGTGCGAACAAGACGGTGAAACAAAACGGTGAAACAAGGCGGTGCGAACAAGACGGTGCAAACAAGACGGTGGAACAAGACGTTGCAAACAAGACGGTGCGAACAAGACGGTGCAAACAAGACGGTGCGAACAAGACGGTAAAACAAGACGGTGCGAACAAGACGGTGCAAACAAGACGGTACGAACAAGACGGTGCAAATAAGATTCTGGTGTAACTAAGGAAAACATCCTTTCTTTTATATTTGTCATTTAAACATTTGGTTAAACTTGTCACGACCAGCCAACTGATATATAAAGACTTGTTTGGTCATTTTGGTAAAAAGAACTAAATACCAAAAAAGGTAAAAGGTAAGAAATATGTAACTTATTTCAACGATCAAAGTACTTGTGAGTTGAGAATTCATAATTTACAATCTCTGGTCATATGATAAGCACTCTTTCTGGGTGACAGGTAACATTTCGTTACGTGACTCACCAGCTTGGTGTTAAGCAACACCTCCAGGAGGGTGAGAAGAACATGACCGTCACGCAAGTCCTCCACAAGGTTACGCACCACCACGGCAGGCTGGGCCTGCAAATACAATCATGGTCACGTGACATGTGACGTGACGGTAGGAAATGTCGACATAAAAATTGTAGCGTCGGTATGAGAAGTTTAACGAGATTATATAAAATAACTTCAACATAAGAAATGACGTCAGTAAAAAGTGACGTCAGCATGAGAAAATGACATCAGCATAAGAAATCGACGTCATCATAACATATTTACTTCAGCACGAAAAAATGGCGTCATCATAACAAATGACTCGTGCTTTCTCCTACCCTAACAAGCTTCGAGTTGATCCATTTCGTGAACGTCTTTTTGTGAATTTTCTCTCTCTCTCCTAAGAAAGCAATTGGATAGAGAGTTAGAAGGCTCTTTTTATGATTTATTATACGAAGGAGATGACTGTGTTTTGACGATGGGGAACACTACGCCTTGCGTCCACAAATGTCTAGGCCCTCTCGCACCTCCAATACAATGCCCCTGCCAAAGGCACTCACCCAGCCATTTTTACTTTTTTACTAATAAAGGTCGCCACTCAGTCGCGGGAAAAGCGGTACGATAACCGCATGCAAGATATCTATAGATATGAAGCGATACGCTCAGGAAAACGAGGGTCCGTTAATAAACACATAAGCTAACGAAAAGAACCTTTACAAATTAACAATTTAAAATCGGAAATAAGCCTTACAAAAAGGCAAAAACTGGAGCAGATATTCCATTCCAGGAATTTAAACGATTAATAAAACCTTTGCGTATGACTTGAAACACAAGTAGATTCCGTTATTAGAGGTTTTTCGCTAGGAGACGAGTTGTCGTGTTAAAAATGAGAAAATATTTGGCGGAAGGTAAATTCGAAGCCCCAAGCAAATAGCGCCAGTATTCTTGGCGAGGAACTGACGAAGAGCTGACGTGGAACTGACGAAGAGCTGACGGGGAACTGGAGAAGAGCTAACGAAGGATGAAAACCTTGTTTGGAGGTGCTGTGATGTTCGCCAAGATTTTTCTTTCACTTGTAGTCATCTGACCGTAGTTTGCCAGCAATGCTGCTGATGTTGGCGTTGTATACACAGGGCATAGCCTTACATACATTTCTACTAGAATTTCAATCCAAAGGGGGAGAGGGTAAGGCTGCATTGTCACTTGGACCCGCCCTTGAAGTCAATCCCTGTTTTAATACGAGGGGCCCGTGTAGATTTCGATGACATTGGAAACAAATGTTTCCGTTGACGGTCAGATGGCGTGACAAACTAGAAGCTGGCGAGTGCGGCACGCGTCAGTAGCCACATATATGTAAATTACCTCAGACAGGAATGCTTAAATATCAGTTTGTGCCATTTGATTTTTGTCGCGTGTCAAATGAACGGAGCATATCTTAAATATCTAACAAGTTTAACACATCAATTTGAGTGAAAATTACTCCATCAAACATGGATTATAAACTTAATGAGAACATTAAGATTATATTCACGTGTGCATGGATATAGACATGGATATAGACCCTTTATGAAATTTCACAACGATGATGGGAGTGTAGTAGCACAAAAAAACATTTTGATTTTTGTCAACTTGTCATCAGTATTGGCATTGATTTTGTTGTGGTGTGCAGACGAGTTTATCTGACAATCATTTCTTCAAAAGAAAATTGTTATATAAAATATGGGTTCCAAAAAAAAAAAGAAAAATAGGTTCTAGTGACCAGTGAGCATAATTGATACAAGGAGATATTTTGCTCATTTTTATGAATAATAAATCTAGCGCAATCTAAACGAGGTGACAATCAGTTGGTGGCAAAACGTTTCCTCATTTAAATTCCGCTATCGAAAATGTATATATATAAACAATGTCTTTAAACCCAAGGGTTCCTACTTTGTTTTATGTACATCCAGGATGCAATTTAAAGTTATTAACCCGAAATCAGACACAATCCTCGTGTTTTATTAATGAAATAGTTAAGTGGGGCTGCATTTAATATATCCATCATATATTTCAATGTATTTATCGGAGAACTTTTTGAAATCATTTCAACATCTAAACGGCATTTATAATTTTTTTTTATAAGAGGTAGAACCCGAGTGTTATTCTAAAGATTATGCGGATATCGACAAGTGCATCGCCATAGACTAGTCGAGAATATGGCTCTAGGTCATTGATAGATCCATTAAACAAATTCACGATTAAAAATATGGAAGACCAATATTCTCGCTCGACGATATTATTAGAAAAGAATTTGAGACGATTATAAGTAATTTGAGACTCTTAGCCATTTCCTTTCCTTAACCATAATCGGAGATTTGAGGTCAAACATCAACGATGTTTCGCTCATGTTTTCGTACGGCCTACACACTAGTACACGAAAAATGCCAGTAATGTTTTATCAAGCAATCAACAAAAACAAACAAACTGCCTTGATAACCGCACAAGTCAACTTTCAAGACCCATTGAAAATATCTGCGATTTCTTATCGTGTCTGTAAGGTTCTGGGTAGAGTTGTAACTGATTTTGTCGACACAAATTAGCACTAGGGTGTTGGGGGATAAAAAGTTACAAAGCTATGCATTGTAGGCTTCAACCATTCATTGAATAAGGCAATAAGTCCGGTTTACCTATACGGTTCTTGATAATTTCCTTGAACTTTGCTGACTCACGAAGCTCGTTGCCGCGCTCAAAGTTCCCTTCTTCTGCCATTTTTGTAAGCTAGTTGAATCATCCACTAGCTTCCCAAGCCATTTGCGATTGTATTTAACGCACGACAAGTTGCAAGAGATCTAGTGAACGCTTTGCAGAACACGGAATGTAGTCAATGAATTGCAAATATAAGCCCATCACTACGCGCCCGAGACACAACAGCGTGACAAGATAGCGTGACACACGACAGCGTGACACCACCGTGGCAAAAGCGCGCGACAAGCCACCACAGGTGAAAAATAAGAAAAAAAAAATGTTCTTGACAGAAAAAGAGGGATACAGCAGCTAAGGTTGGGCATTACGATGGTTGATCTGAAGATATCGTTAACAAAACCAACAAGTTTCTCGTTTCATGGTTAAAAATACAGAAAATGATCTGGCTCTAACGATAGCGATAAGCATATTGTAAAACCTGTGATTTAGTCTTGTTCACAATGAAAGGGATTTGTACTACAATGACAATTACAGGACGCCAGGTTAACCTTGACTTCTAATGAGCCTTGGACTTATAATAGACGAGTTGTATGGTAGCATATTAAAACCGCACCTAGCGTAAAGCAAGAACTGGGACTGGTAGGCTAGTGTAAAAGTCGCGATTCTCATTACAAAACCAATTATAAAATCCGTGAATTCTTACGCCTAGTCGGTAAACACTAGCAACCACATTCGACAGCACACAGAAACCTCATATTCGGGGCAATATTTAGATCACCGCCAATAATTTTGGTAATAATAAGTTGATACAACTTTTATAAACTTGGTGTAATAAACCGGGTTATGCATTTTTATTGTGATTATTTACAATACAACCGCGGATTCCTTAATAAATCATTAGTAACTCGAGATGTTATAATTTCCTTAATTAAATAATGTGCAAGAATCTGTGTTCCGCTAGGGATCCCGGTTAAGGATGGAGATATCGAATAAAAAGTTTTATTCGAAAATGAATCTTGTCGCAGGGCAAACGCTTCAAGAATTTTGTCATAACATCTGCGATTGTTTGAATGTTTACACTGCTGATTACGATGGTAAAATGGTAATCTGAGTCAAACTTACTGAGAAAAGTCTTCCTCTTCTTCCCCACGACCCAGTCCTTCAGGAGCAAGTCTAGCGCTCTCGTACATGGCCGGTTAGACACTGAAATAAGGGAATAACAAGATCAAACAATATAGTTTGGATTAGACATGGCTTTATATATCACAGTGATCACAAAAGCACGTCAATAATGTTTTAAAATGTGAATCTTTGGAAATGATTGCGTTTTACTAAGATTTACTTACGGCAGCCTGGATGACCGGCCCTGCATCGATTGCTACGGAGTCTTTTTCTCATGTTTCGACATGTTGTGGACTAACGATCCATTTCGACCTCATGTCCTCACTCGCCATGTCATCCTGGTAAACATTAAAGAATGTCACGCATTGTGTTACTTAAAGCGTGACATAACTAACGAGCCATTTCGACCTCATGTCCTCACTCGCCATGTCATCCTGGTAAACATTGAAGGTTGTCACGCATTGCGTTACTTAAAGCGTGGCATAACTAGCTAGCCATTTCGACCTCATGTCCCCAATCGCCATGTCACCCTGGGAAACATTGAAGGATGTCACGCACTGCGTTACTTAAAGCGTGACATAGCTAACGAGGCATTTCGACCTCGTGTCCCAACTCGCCATGTCACCCTGGTAAACATTGAAGGATGTCACGCACTGCGTAACTAAAAGCGTGACATAACTAACGAGCCATTTCGACCTCATGTCCTCACTCGCCATACCATCTTGGTAAACATTGAAGGTGGTCACGCATTGCGTAACTAAAAGCGTGACATAACTAACGAGCCATTTCGACCTCATGTCCTCACTCGCCGTACCATCTTGGTAAACATTGAAGGTGGTCACGCATTGCGTTACTAAAAGCGTGACATAACTAACGAGCCATTTCGACCTTATGTCCTCACTCGCCATACCATCTTGGTAAACATTGAAGGTGTTCACGCATTGCGTAACTAAAAGCGTGTCATAACTCTAACGAGCCATTTCGACCTAATGCTTCTTACTCGCCATACCATCTTGGTAAATATTGAAGGTTGTCACGCATTGCGTTACTTAAAGCGTGACATAACTCACCCACGGTAGAAGTGAGGGGGAAGGCCCGTCACACATTGCGTTATCCCGGAGAGAGGGAGATGGGTGGGTAAGGGCCTAAGGGGGTGGGGGGTACTTATATTTTGTGTACCGGAGTATGCCACGAGCCTGTGAATTCTGTCATTAGCAGAAAATAAGCTGAATAAGGGTAGCGATTCCACCAAAATGTTGTCTATGCTGATTGTAACGTTGTCTATGCTGATTGTAACGTTACCAAATGCCTACAACTGAAGGGCGCTAATCAAGTTTGTTTTCGTTCAAGCCCGGATGGTCCCATTTGCTGATGGTCTCAGGGACAGTTAATTTGTTAAAAGGGATGCGTCCGTCTGGGAAATGCACCTTCTCTTTACAAAGATGGCCTCTCCGAGACGGTTCTTATGCTACACTCTATGAGGGCTTATACACGTGAGCATTTTCCTGTATTTAGGTGCAAGAGTGGCTAGATCGTCACAAAACGGGAAAAGCTTGAAACTCCAAAAAATCGGTGCCATTCACAGAATGAATGTGCTGCGGATTTTGACAAGACGCAACGAATTTGATATGATTCTGCCAACTTTCTTTGGTATAGATTTTCACCAGGCAAGAAGTCGCACCCCAATAAACTTTCCCTCGGCCACCAAATAAAACTTTTTCTTTTAAAACAAAGTATTATCAAAGTTTAATAACAATAATCAACTTCCCATATGAAAACGCACCCCAAACACCCCCCCCTCCCCCAGCAAATCCCAAAGAGGCGGCTGTTCCAGGCTCCTAAACCGCCTGCTTCAGTCAGTGCAGATTTTTTTACAAATAGGGTTGAATAAAGAAGTAAACTGGAGACTATTAATCCACGAATGTATAGTTTGTCTGCTGGTTATTCGCCAACGTGAGCTCAGCTTGAGCAAGAGTGAGATTAAATCAAAACGCATTTTTCAACTGATTTCCACCCACTTGTGTAGACCGATAACGAACAAGAATAAAACTCATTACACCATGGCCTTTTAATCAAACCACCTCTACCATCGCTCGACCAAACAACCAGTATCCATTTAGTGGAATCATGCGAGCGGCAGTGCTGTGAACTCGTTAGATCTACCGGATAGAACTCGTAAACCACGCTTTAGCCATCAAATAATAACCTTGAACCAACTAAAGCAAGGCTAAATTGTAAAGAGATCCAAGAGCAACTATAAGCAAAAAGTAACACGATGGGCCAACAGGAAAGCAAACGATGCCGAGTTTGCGCCATGAGGCTCGACCCGAAAAACAAACGCGAAATGGAACAAGCACTTTGCTCCGAGTGAGTGTGGATATTTTACAATATATATAACTGTATCATTCCATCCTGCTTTATTCTGCACTTTATTTCAATAAGAAACATTTGTTATATTCGCTCTCTGTTTTCATGCATTACTCACTGACACAATTTTGTTAAATAATACAAACTATGAAAAATGTCTTGTTTGTACGGGATAATTTTTGTAAACCAAATTAATGTTGAGTAGGATCGGATCCATCTTGCCCGGCAAAAGAATTCAGCTCTAAATGCGTGCTAGCTACCAAATATTTCTAAAAAGAGTCATATTCCAATGTTGGCTAAAACAATTTTCTTATCTTCCGCAGCTGTTAGACGAATACATGTATAAAAACTGCAGATAATTGATTTAGACTGCTGCTTAAAAGCCCACGAATGACACAGAATTAAAATAAAAAAAATTCCGGAAAAAAAAAACGGGCAACAATTTACACAGCGTGATTTCTTCTTCCGGTCAATGCTAAGTGCTTAATGATTTTAGGGTTATTAATAATAAACACAGGCTACTAGTGACAAACCCGTACTAGCCATTTGCAGCCTACAGAAAGCTGATAATTCATTTCTTTTTCATATTCGACGAATACGATTGTGGTGCGGATAACAGTAGGAAGCTGAATGGTGTCCGGTGGTTTTGGATGTGTTCCCATGCTCGCTAAATGACCATCTTTTATAGCGCACAGGCCTTTTACCCACCAGAGAGGCTCTTAATATCATAAAACAAGCGTGCGATAAAAACTGACCATCATGTATCGCGTTGTAACCTTTCAATCTATTTTGCGCTCGTTCGCGCTCTTATTCAATTACGTCAATGCTGTACAGGAAGCTTCAAAGAAGTTTTGCGGAGGCGCGCGAATTACCGCGAATAAATCAAAAGTGATGACACTTGGGCTAGCCGAGATGTGAGATAAGGCGAGCAAGTAATCCAGCACTCCACACATTCTTAAGGAAATTAAATTCACAACTCAAAAAAGATCCAATAAAGAATTAAAGGTTTCAAGGTTGATCCACAGTTGAGAGGCAGCGCGCGAATTTTTTCGCGTTAAGTGAAAAATAAGACCATATTTCCTTACAATCTATATTCAATATTACTGCGGTTTTCAGCATAATGCCTCATGACTTCCTAGATTCAAAAGCTTTGAAGCATTTTTATTGGTTGTTTGCACTGAAATGGTTTTCGATCACGTCAGCTCTCCGTAAACTGCGTACTAATAAACAAGCACCAAATATAATGTCGTTAGCTTGAATGACACGTAAAACAATTGCAAAATCTTTGACGGGAGTCCTTAGAATATTGAATGAAAATAGCAGCAAGAATAAAATTCGTCCTTTCCTTGCTTTGTTTTTGCAGATGTCGAACAAAAGGCGGCAAAGCATTGTGGGAGAATCGCGATGTTCTCAAAACAGTGTTACTCGGTGGATCTGGGGCGAGCGAGAAAAAGAAGACTAAGAAAGAAAAGAAAGACAAATCAAAACCAAAGCGTCGTTCACGTGCGACGTAAATCCCATATTGAATAATCAAGTGTTATATTATCAGCAACTTGACTGAAAACACTAGCATAGTGCATTATAGTATAGTATGCCATAAATTAGCTTGATTCATACCCCTCACTTTTGGGCTCAGCTGATTTATTTGATAGATTTATGCCTAAGGTATCAAAAGCCCACCCATAAACCAATCCCCTTCAATATTTCCAACGGCCCCACCATCACATATCCCACGGCCCCACCATCACATATCCCACAACTCCCATGATCCACCCCTCCCATCTCCCATGGTCCACCCCTCACATCTCCCATAGTCTCCCATAGTGCGTCCCCTAATTATAACGCTTTTCGAGAAAAAGGACAATGCATTTTGACCATATCCAAAATAAGCAAATTAAGAAAAGAAACACGACTGCAGTAAATTGTCTACTGAGGTTCATTTCGATTTTTTTCTAAAGAGGGTTGTAGAGGTATCGGGGTAGATTATAGAAAATTATCGGTGTTAATAATGACATATGTTGTTTTCACAAGTTACAACCATTTATTTCCTGACAAAAACATTTGCAATCATGCAAAACCAGCATTAGAGGGATGACCCCTATCTACCAGGACTTGATCTATTCAAAAGGTCTTCACCGCAAAAATCTACTTGCGGATATCCCTATTCAGAATGCGCGTGCTCTGGCGAAAAAAAACACAATCGCTCTTTTCGTAAACGATCGAAAGACCGACTTCAGTCGCTGTTTTGACTTACTGTACAGCATTAAAACAATACTGTACGAAAGATGACAGCTTTGTTCGATACTGACGGAATCATTAAGAAAATTATAGCCTTTAGTTTGGTCTAGTTTACTAGCATTCGCTAAAATGTTCGCCGGTAATCGCCTCAATTTCAAAACAAAATGTCTGGCTTAACTGCGCGCTACTGGAACACGTTTTGTGTTTTTCAGCACTGGCATTCAGAGTGGCTTGGCTTCCCACCGGGAAGGACTCGGTTCTACCGAGTGAACCGGAAAGCACTCGATTTTACCGGGAAGGACTAGGTTCCATCGGGAAGGACTCGGTTCTACCGGGAAGGTCTCGATTTTAACGCGAAGGACTAGGCTCTCCCGGGACTTTGAGTCCATACGGGAAGCTCCACGCACTTCGTCCAATGGTGTTGATTGCGCATGACTGGAACTGAACGTGCCTTCCCACCGGAAGTAATCCCTTCTTTCTATCAAATGTAACAATACGATCGCAGCCCTTGTAGACTTCGACAAACGCGTCGTCTTCGCCTAGGGATAAAACACGTTTAAGACGTTACAGTATTTCTCTTTGAGTCTGAAGTTTGCACGTGATCAGCACGTGTTCTTACTTATAGTACACTGTAAGACATAGCCCACCACAGGGTAGAGAAAAGCGGTCATGTCACATGAGTGTGCACGTGATCAGCGCGTGTTCTTACCTATAGTACACTGTAAGACATAGCCCACCACAGGGTAGAGAAAAGCGGTCATGTCACATGAGTGTGCACGTGATCAGTGCGTGTTCTTACTTATAGTACACTGTAAGACATAGCCCACCACAGGGTAGAGAAAAGCGGTCATGTCACATGAGTGTGCACGTGATCAGCGCGTGTTCTTACCTATAGTACACTGTAAGACATAGCCCACCACAGGGTAGAGAAAAGCGGTCATGTCTGGGGAGTTCCACGTGACCACAACGTTTCCATCCTTGTTGACAGAGCAGGACAGTTTCTCGGGCGGACCGGTAGCTAAAAAAAAAAACACGTTGAGAAAATAACCATATTATTCATACTATTCTTCTACGACACCTTCTTACGTTGTACTAGCTTTGCGCATGTGCGAATACCGCTGACCAGAGTCTCGTGGTTGGGAAACTGGCACTTCAGGTTGGCTGTGGTGACGGGCGTGGTATCACACAGGAGTCCCATAACCTCGCGGATCTCGTGTTCGACTTCTTTCTTCCTGTTAAGCATCTCGTAGTAGTCCATGCCGAGAGCTTTATCTGTGTTCCTGCTTGCAGTTTTAGCTCGACTTGCTATATCGATCATTTGGCTGAAAAAATAACAAACATTTAGTAGCTCGATTTTGTATATCAATATAAGAAACCATAGCCGTAGCAAGCCTCAAACTATTTGGGGTCACGATACAGAAACATTAATAAAACATCGGGATGCACTGCCACGCCCCTACTGGTCATTCCCTTGGTCAATGTCTTGACAATATTTGAGAGACACTTGGCCCCAGTGCCCCAACCCCTGCTCGGACCTGGAAACAGCTTTAGACAAGAAGGCCTTTGAAATAGACCCAAGAGCTTAACAATACCTGACTTGTTCGTTAAGAGACTTGAGTTTGGCGTCGCTTCGTTTACTGATCTCCTGCATCAATACTTTCTCACCCTCGTCGATAGCTGCTCGGAGCTCTCGGTAATAGCGTCGTGCCACATCTTTCACAATGATTGTCTCTTGTTTTACTTCCTCGATCATCCGCTGGACATCTCCACGAGCCTACGATCAAGAGTGCAACCCACTGATTATGATCTTATCAATAACAGGAACACGTGGGATCAATAACAGGAACACGTGGGATCAATAACAGGAACACGTGGGATCAATACCAGGAACACGTGGGATCAATAACAGGAACACGTGGGATCAATACCAGGAACACGTGGGATCAATACCAGGAACACGTGGGATCAATACCAGGAACACGTGGGATCAATAACAGGAACACGTGGGATCAATAACAGGAACACGTGGGATCAATAACAGGAACACGTGGGACACATGCCATGATGATGATAAGGTACTGGCCCCTCAAAGCCATTTCAAGCCGCCATGGTGGTGGTCACTGATAATGATTTAAATTCACCCTCGGTGGTTGATATCATTTCAGAAATAAAAATATTGGTGCTTTTGATTTAAAGCCCTTCGATACACACCAAAAAAACCTAATGTTTCCATAGTTGGGTTACGGAATCCAGCCTTATCCCCACCCGAGGCTTCCGAAAAAAATATTCAGAGAAGCAGACAAAAAAAAACACCTACTCCTCCCTTCACTGGTCCATCCCAACAAGCCGTAGTTCTATCCATCTTTAGTTAAGTACCTAATTCTCACCTTGATGTATTTGTCCCCATGTCTCTCTACTGATGCTTGTAACTTCTCTAGCGCCCGGCGCTCTCTCTCCTCGGCCTCGTGAACCTCGAAGCAGCTGTGTCCCTTGTGTGCACCGTAGATCTGACATGAGCCACAACACAACGTCTGGCATACGCGACAGTAAAACTTCAACTTCTCCTTGTGGTCCATGCATTCTGATAATATGAAACAATATAGATTTAATTGAAGTTCTTTAGTATCAAGCAGTATTGAACAGCACTGATAAAACAGGACAAAAGACGTTAAAATATCGATTTATTGGAGTTTTTTTAGCGAAACAATACCGATTAATTGAAGTCCTTTAAAAAATGAGTTCTTTCTCTTATGAGTTCTTTAGCGTAACAGATTAATTAAAGCTCTTTTATATCATCGCAGAATTAAACAATATCGATTACAGGCAAAAGACTATACAATTTCGATTAATTGTAGTTCTTTTTTATTATCACAGGATTAAACATTATTAATTACAGGAGAAAAGAATATCTATTACCCATTTTGATCACAGGGGGACTTGATTACAAGATAACATACTTATTAATTAAGGAACTAATTTTGATGAAACAATATCAATTACAAAGACAGAGGATTATATAATGAAGCTCACAAAAGATTATATTGGATTTACCGAAGAGCAGACGGGTCAGAGTCAAAGCAGTTATCCCTACAAGGTCTTAAACAAACACCGTTATTTTCTTGTTCCGTATTAAAAGTAAATGCATGCAGACGAACATGAAACAATCGACCACGCACATTTGCATTTTGGACATTAAACGAAAAAGTACAGCGTTTGCTTAAGGCCTTCCGAGTAATCTTGGATGAACTATCATTATGAATTAATATGGTACACGATTCTCAAGAAGACCAGGACATTTGATGATCTCAGCAAATATCTTCTGGACCCATTTTGAGTGGCATCATTAGTACATGACTTGATTACCTCCGTACTCTACAGCATACTTCAATTTTGGGTTACAGATTAAGAGTATTATGCTAAGTTCAAATGTGGTCGTAATATCTATGAGCCGTATTCAATTCAAATGCGTGCAAATGAATCGAGTTGATTGTTCTTCATGTACATTCACTTACATTGAGTACGGCTCATGGATGCAACGACGTTGATCTTAGCCTTTATTGTGCTACGGTACACCAAACATATATAAGGCGTACAGTGCACTATGTGTTATTAACACACTAGTCTATCAGAAATAAACTAATCAGACTGGTCAGGTGAGGGTATAGAGTAGAAGTGGTTAAAAGAAATAAAGAGACAACGGAAAAAAGGGACACAGAATGGCCCAAGGATGCAACAAGGAAAGTGTGGCAATTGCAAGAAGACTATTTTCATCGAAACAAACGTGATGTGTGGATGACAATGTGTGCTGTGTGACATCGATGATGTTGTTGTGTGACATGGATGATGTTGTGTGACATAAATGAAGATGTTGTGTGACTTTGATGATGTTGTGTAACATGTATGGAGATGTTGTGTGACTTTTATGATGATGTTGTGTGACTAAAGATGTTCTGCGACATGGGTGATGTGTGGATGACAATGCGTGTTGTGTGACATAAATGAAGATGTTGTGTGAATTTGATGATATTGTGTAACATGTATGGAGATGTTGTGTGACTTTGATGATGATGTTGTGTGACTAAGATGTTCTGCGACATGGGTGATGTGTGGATGACAATGCGTGTTGTGTGACATAAATGAAGATGTTGTGTGAATTTGATGATATTGTGTAACATGTATGGAGATGTTGTGTGACTTTGATGATGATGTTGTGTGACTAAGATGTTTTGCAACATGGGTTACAATGTAACACAGCATGACGCTGTGTGACATGGTAAAGTTGTGTGACACGGCTAGCAAAATTGTGTTACATAAAAGTTACACTACATTAATGCTGGTGAGTGTGACATGATGACAATGCTGCGTGATGTGTTGCGTGACACACAGCTCACCTGGTACAACAGTGTCTATGTCATCTGACAAGAAAAGTTGACAACATTTAGTGGAATATTCACAGACATGCATGTATCAAATGTGCAAAGGGTTTCAGGTGGGGGGGAGGGGTACGTCAATGCTACTAACCATAAAGCATAAGACAGTATTCAATCATTTACTGTAAGGTACCATGTAAGGCTCTATGTATATGTAGAATTGAGGAGCTTTCTAATGAGCCTGCATACTGTACGTTGAATTTAGGTCTGAGAAACCGAAAGATACTATCCATGTCTCAACTGGAAATCAGAGGCCCTGAATGCTGGAAATGCTAACACACTGGGCCACCCGTGGTGAGAGGCCACAAATGCCCAAATGCTGACAGTCTAACACTGGGCCACCTGTGGCAAGATGCCTCAAACGCTGTGCTAACACACTTGGCCACCTGTTGTAAGAGGCCCCAAATGCTGACAGTCTTACACACTGGGCTACCTATGGTGAGAGGCCCCAAATGCTGCCGATCTAACACACTTGGCCACCTGTTGTAAGAGGCCCCAAATGCTGACAGTCTTACACACTGGGCTACCTATGGTGAGAGGCCCCAAATGCTGCCGATCTAACACACTTGGCCACCTGTTGTAAGAGGCCCCAAATGCTGACAGTCTTACACACTGGGCTACCTATGGTGAGAGGCCCCAAATGCTGCCGATCTAACACACTGGGCCACCTGTTGTGAGAGGCCCCAAATGCTGACAGTCTAACACACTGGGCTACCTGTGGCGAGAGGCCCCAAATGCTGGCACTGGGCCACCTGGGATATTCAAATCTGTGTTTTGGTATTTTTCAGGGGTGATTTCTGCCTCTGTGGTATTTTCAGCAATTTATGGTTGGCAGGCTATTCTTTATGGGTTTTTTCTATTTTCCAACAAACCTCCCTTTCACATTTCTCCCTGAAGAACGCCCCCTCCCCTTCCCACTCCCCGCCCCCACCCCCGTCCCCTGTACCTACATTGTTATAACAGGGCTTCTGGAATTACGCGCTTGTGCGGAAGCCCGTAATTTGGCTTTCTCCGCGTAATCCACAAATTTCCGCGTAATCCCAGGTAATTTGGCTAAATTTTGAAAGACAAAACATTTAAGTGCGCAGCTGATGTGTTCTTTTAGGGTTCTTACCTCTATTTCTCGTTCTTTGCTAAACCACGAAGGCCTAGGACTAATAATAAAATACCTTTTTTAATTTGGCTAGGATCCAATGATATTTTCCTAAGATATTTTCGCGCAAAAAATAAACCTTTTCAAGTTATTTTGTGCTTTCCTTGGGTACAAAATGTAGCTTGGGCGTAACAGTTGATATTCCGTTTAATTTAGCTCTTAATTCAGTAAAGAATCCTGAAAAAATTTTTTTAAGAAATATGTATTGCAAGATTCTGCAGAATTTAGCACGTAATGATCGATTTTCCGCATAATTTAGTGCCTAATTTAGCAAAGAATCCCGCATAATTTTGAGTTTTTTCCACGTAATTCCAGAAGCCCTGTTATAACTATACAAAAAGTACAGCATTGATCTTACTGGGCAGTAAGCAGATAGCCCCCCCCCCCCCCACCACCACCACCACACTCTTCTGCCTATATTCTTACCTTATACAGTAGGTACAGCATTGGTCTTACCAGGCTGCAAGCTGTAATCTAATAAACCACTTGAGGGCCCATATCATTATCACTCTATAGTAGGTACATCATTTGTCTTACCAGGCAGTAAGCTGTAATCTAATAAACCACTCGAGGGCCTATATCATTATCACTATACAGTAGGTACATCATTTGTCTTACCAGGCAGTAAGCTGTAATCTAATAAACCACTTGAGGGCCTATATCATTATCACTCTACAGTAGGTACATCATTTGTCTTACCAGGCAGTAAGCTGTAATCTAATAAACCACTCGAGGGCCTATATCATTATCACTCTATAGTAGGTACATCATTTGTCTTACCAGGCAGTAAGCTGTAATCTAATAAACCACTTGAGGGCCTATATCATTATCACTCTACAGTAGGTACATCATTTGTCTTACCAGGCAGTAAGCTGTAATCTAATAAACCACTTGAGGGCCTATATCATTATCACTCTACAGTAGGTACATCATTTGTCTTACCAGGCAGTAAGCTGTAATCTAATAAACCACTTGAGGGCCTATATCATTATCACTCTACAGTAGGTACATCATTTGTCTTACCAGGCAGTAAGCTGTAATCTAATAAACCACTTGAGGGCCTATATCATTATCACTCTACAGTAGGTACATCATTTGTCTTACCAGGCAGTAAGCTGTAATCTAATAAACCACTTGAGGGCCTATATTATTATCACTATACAGTAGGTACATCATTTGTCTTACCAGGCAGTAAGCTGTAATCTAATAAACCACTTGAGGGCCTATATCATTATCACTCTATAGTAGGTACATCATTTGTCTTACCAGGCAGTAAGCTGTAATCTAATAAACCACTCGAGGGCCTATATCATTATCACTCTA
Source organism: Nematostella vectensis (assembly GCF_932526225.1). Taxonomy (NCBI): domain Eukaryota; kingdom Metazoa; phylum Cnidaria; class Anthozoa; order Actiniaria; family Edwardsiidae; genus Nematostella; species Nematostella vectensis. Next base: position 497,050 of record NC_064047.1, on the reverse strand, counting down.
TAGTAGGTACATCATTTGTCTTACCAGGCAGTAAGCTGTATTTTAATAAACCACTTGAGGGCCTATATCATTATCACTCTACAGTAGGTACATCATTTGTCTTACCAGGCAGTAAGCTGTAATCTAATAAACCACTCGAGGGCCTATATCATTATCACTCTATAGTAGGTACATCATTTGTCTTACCAGGCAGTAAGCTGTAATCTAATAAACCACTTGAGGGCCTATATCATTATCACTCTACAGTAGGTACATCATTTGTCTTACCAGGCAGTAAGCTGTAATCTAATAAACCACTTGAGGGCCTATATCATTATCACTCTACAGTAGGTACATCATTTGTCTTACCAGGCAGTAAGCTGTAATCTAATAAACCACTTGAGGGCCTATATCATTATCACTCTATAGTAGGTACATCATTTGTCTTACCAGGCAGTAAGCTGTAATCTAATAAACCACTCGAGGGCCTATATCATTATCACTCTATAGTAGGTACATCATTTGTCTTACCAGGCAGTAAGCTGTATTTTAATAAACCACTTGAGGGCCTATATCATTATCACTCTACAGTAGGTACATCATTTGTCTTACCAGGCAGTAAGCTGTAATCTAATAAACCACTCGAGGGCCTATATCATTATCACTCTATAGTAGGTACATCATTTGTCTTACCAGGCAGTAAGCTGTAATCTAATAAACCACTTGAGGGCCTATATCATTATCACTCTACAGTAGGTACATCATTTGTCTTACCAGGCAGTAAGCTGTAATCTAATAAACCACTTGAGGGCCTATATCATTATCACTCTACAGTAGGTACATCATTTGTCTTACCAGGCAGTAAGCTGTAATCTAATAAACCACTTGAGGGCCTATATCATTATCACTCTACAGTAGGTACATCATTTGTCTTACCAGGCAGTAAGCTGTAATCTAATAAACCACTTGAGGGCCTATATTATTATCACTATACAGTAGGTACATCATTTGTCTTACCAGGCAGTAAGCTGTAATCTAATAAACCACTTGAGGGCCTATATCATTATCACTATACAGTAGGTACATCATTTGTCTTACCAGGCAGTAAGCTGTAATCTAATAAACCACTTGAGGGCCTATATTATTATCACTATACAGTAGGTACATCATTTGTCTTACCAGGCAGTAAGCTGTAATCTAATAAACCACTTGAGGGCCTATATCATTATCACTATACAGTAGGTACATCATTTGTCTTACCAGGCAGTAAGCTGTAATCTAATAAACCACTTGAGGGCCTATATTATTATCACTATACAGTAGGTACATCATTTGTCTTACCAGGCAGTAAGCTGTAATCTAATAAACCACTCGAGGGCCTGCTTGTTAACTTTGGCCGTGAAGTGGTGCCTGTACTAGACATTCCAGAAGATGGACGGGATGGGAACTGGACAGAGCAGTCCTCTGTCGCCTCCTGATGAGCGCTTGCCAGACTAACACCATGAGTACGAAACTCCATTTGAGAATGGATCTCGTCTGAACAGTTACCACAAGAATACACAGCGCACTCCGTACAGAAAAAACGTGCAGGTTTAGGTGGATACACTTTTGATGCACAGAAATTACAAACTGGTTCCTCTTCTTGTTCAGCAGCAAAAACGGCTGTCAGAATATCCATGTTCTTCTCCAGACAGTCAACACTGCTTGTGAGCAGTGTGCGTAACTTACAAGTTGGGCATTCCACCACGTCTCCTTGGAGCTCCTTGATCTTCATGATGCATTCTGAAATTAAACAGCTTGTCAATCATACTGTATGCTGCAAGAAAGGATTAAAGCCAATGTTTATATTATAGTATTATGTTTTGATGCTGTATGGTCTGCATTAATGATGAGCCAAATTTACAAGATTTTCTCTGGGCCAGAGGTTGATACAGGTACAAGTTTGGTTTGTGAGCTTTTAGAAACATCAAATATATTTGTATTGATTTTTTTTTTTCATTTCCTGGAGGGAGATTAGCTGTGAAGGAAGGGGAGTCCTGTAAAATAAAAATTCACAAGTGCTTGTCAAAAAAAGTGAATTTAAAACACTAAGAGATAGCAGAACACGTGAGGTCAATACTAAATCTCAACTCAGTGTATTCAAGTATGTGACTTCTACCTTGCGGGACAATAACCGCCACCCCATCTCCCTGCGCAGACAACCCCCACCCCCGTCTAACCCCAATCCCATCACAGGAATAAAGTTTTCAATTAATATTTACTTTAAGCTTCCTATTTTAAGGCACCGAAAATATAGTGATGTAGTGAATAATGATAAACACATGACAACTATCATTCTAGCTAGAAAACAGTTATACAAAACATTAGCTTACCAAGTTGGTGGTAAAAATCAATTAAGTGCCGGTGGTTTCAAAAGATTAACATGATTTATAGCTTCACAACGGCTACCCAAAACTTTGTCATTGTATCGCTATGTTTATAATTAAGGGCAAAATTGGGTTATTCACGACTCGCTGTATGGTTCCCTCCTTCTTTTTACAAACGATGTAGGGAAAAAGGCAAAACATGGAATTAGGAAACTAGGCAACCACAGAATGCTAACAAACGTAGCACAAACATTGAAGAGGTTAGGGTACGGAAATCTGAAATTTTCTTCATTTGATCAGTCCTACTGAAATATGTTCGGCACTAGTAATTTACTTTGGTGCTTTGAAAAAAAAAAAAAAAACTTGACATTGTCACTCGAAACCACAGGCAAACAATTACAAAAACGCTCTCGTTTCGTTTCGAAATTTTACTCAGTCGCCAAATAATTAGGTAATAAACATGAAATTATACTACCTCTAGCATTGGAATTTAGAATTTATTTTAAATTCTGTGCTTGAGCGGAGGAGGGAAATATTCCAGTACTTATAGTCATTTCCAGCCGAGGTCGTTGTTGATGGTTTGTTTGAATAAACAGCACATGTAAACTTACCCGTACAAAATGTATGACTGCAGTCAAGAATCCGAGGGATCCTTTGCGGGTAGCCTGTCCCATAAGCTGTGTAACACAGGGGACATGTGAGGTCTTTCTTTTCGATCATTCTACCTTGTTCCCGCCGATTTCGCGAAGGACTTTTTGTGTTCTTTTCGTTGCCGCGTATTATGTTCCACTCGATCTGTAACGCGTCACGCAGCACACATCGCGTTACCACGTGACCTTATTAAGTTGCTTAGCAACTTGATATTTTCGACAATATTTTCATTTTTCGAGCAGTATTTAGACTCGTCGGCAAAATAAGAAGAATATAAGAAGAAAATAAGGGAAACATAATTTAATTGCGGGTTGCCTGTGGCAATAAACTGGGCGCGCGGTGCCGTGTGGGTGCCGTTCGGGTTGCCTGTGGTTTGAAAGCAAATAAGCTTAGTCTTAAGGTTAAGGAACACATGGTCCCGGAAAAAAATGATTACGCGCGCACAATTTATACAAACGAGGTATCAAATTAATCATTATAAAATGAAGAATCTACCTTTTTTGTTATTTATTGCTTTAAAGGAAACTTTTTTTAAAAATGGCAGTAGAACCTAAAACGATATAGGTGTCTTTGGAAGAATTTAGGTACCATTCCCGTGAGTAAAAACTGACGCCAAATGTTTTAATTCAGTCAGTACATGCTTGTTAACAATAGTGTGTCTTCGATTATAGATATCTAGTTTCATTCAAAAGTAATTATATTTCAAAGTTACAGTATGCAAATTTCGGCCATATCCAGCGATCAAATTCAGATAACTTTCGATGGATTTAGAATTTTAATGGCTGCCAAATCGACCTATCGATCTGCCAAATTTTATGCAATTCGGAGCAATATATATGGTGTTTTGGTCGATTTTTGTTTTGCCGTAATGCGCTTCTAAAGATTCCTTGATGCTTAATCCCTTTTCCGGATTATAACACTTCACACCTAATCCCAACACGCACGTTAGCCAATAGGGTTCGACCGCTGCTCTGTTGCGTTTCCGAAGAAAACAAACGCTTATCAAGTGTTACACGCGCTTTCGACAAGAGCAAAAAACTAGGAGATCGTAGACATGGGCAAAGAATAAAGCCAAACATGCGGGAAGACTCAGACTAAGACTTTTCTGGATAATCTTCGTTATCGCTATCATAAGCAGCACGGAGTACGGAGTATCTTTCTCGTACTCGCAGAAACTCCGTCTTTCGCGTTCTTTTGATTATAACACGGGTAACAAATTTATTTTAGGGGCTTGGGGACTTCTCTTTTGTCCGTTTCTTTGGTCCAGTCTTGGCTTTTCTACCTTCCCAAGGATTCTTCTTTTTGAGAGGCATGTTTTTCTTTGTTAAATATACTAAAAATGATCGAAAATTGTTAAACAGAGTAACCAAAGTGTGAGCGCGAGTGCCGATGAAACAAATCACAAAAACTCGTGACTCGTTGCTAGGTAACGGGCAAATTCGAGTAAGTTCCCGGATGAGCGTTCGCTAATGATAACAGGATTAAAAGATTAAAATGCGAAATGTGTCATGCTTATAATTCTCCTAAAAACGTTTTTCGCTTATATTTTCTACAAATAAAATCGCTACCGTTAATATTATTCCAGAATATGGTAGTATTTCATGTAGGGACTCAGTTAATGTAAAATCGTATTTTCGGTATTTCTGTCCACACGAAACTTTCGTTACCTTAATATAGCTAAAAACTAGTTTATGGTGATTGCCTCAAGCCAAAAAATAAAGACAACTAACGCAAATCATATTAAAATTCATACTGATAATGTTCCAGTAAAGAGAGTTGACAAAGCCAGATCTTTGGGCGTTACTATCGATTATAAATACTCTCGGGACCAACATATTGACGAAATCTCCCAAAAAATATCCTCAGCAATAGGTGCTCTAAAGCGTGCAAGACAGTTTATTTCCACTGACACAGCCAAACAAATATACCAAGCGCTTATCCAGCCCCACTTGACTATTGTGTGTGGGACGAAGGTTACAATCGGGAAAAAAAGATTACACTCGGGAATGAAAAAAAAGGTCTATCTATCCATCGCGCGCTATGTTCTGCGTCAGAATCTAAGGAAAAATCATATTATCGGCGACCCAACAAGAAAAGCGGTAAATAACTTGTTGAATCTACTACAATCTTAAGAAGACTGCCATCCGTAGCTAGGGATAGTTGCTATAAAAAAAAGTCGGGAAAATTTCCCGAATGTAACCTTTTCCCCCCGATTGTAAATTGTCTGTCTGTCTGTCTGTCTGTCTGTCTGTCTGTCTGTCTGTCTGTCTGTCTGTCTGTTCATCATCTATGATATAGGGTGTTTTTATAAGATTATATTGTTACAAATTAGGAGAGGGCCATGATTTAGAAAACTACTTATTATGCTACTCTCTTGTAAAATAAAGTGAAAAACTCGACTAAAAAAGAACCTAGAGATACCGCGTACTTAATTGTGTGATGCATGATGGGTTAATCCTGTTACAGCAGCTCTAAGGCTCACTTTCACAAAGTCAATTCGGTGTAATGTTATGTTTTAGTTGCGTCAGGGTTTGCCCACTTACTTGGCCTTTGTTGTCTTAAGAACATTAACACGTGCAAGACTATTACACCGCTGCTATAGGATAGTCAATCCCAAGAGACCCAGGGTGCCTTGATAGACCTCAATATTTTTCAATCTACGTCACAGCGAGCTGTGTGTGGCGTAACCGTATAAGACTCAGGTCTTAAGGGCTAGGAACCTGGTTATTGCCTCCCTATTAATGCGCGGGTACCTCGGTACCCGTGTGTTACACAGCTCGCTAGATAGCGGTGTTGGGGCCGAAATCTCCAGCTTAGCCGTAAAGCTTTAGCTGCCATACGGTGATTCAGCGCACGTCTGGATGTATGGTCTATTTTTTCTCTCTTGCTTACATGTTGTCTAGTTCGATCGTCGGCCATCGACGTTTTTTTTTCTTTTTTACTATGTCTTTTTTCTTTTTTTGTTTTTGTTATTTTCTAGTTTTTTTTGTTTCATTTCACCATCATTCCTTTACTGGATATGATATTTTATTGAATGCTGACTTCTCCGAACCTCAAACACCCCACCCCCACATATTCACCATGGGCCAATGCAGGGTACTGATACCCAATCACTACACCCCTCCCCCCATATTCAACATGGACCCCCCCCCCCCCACCCCCGCCCATATTCAACATGGGCCAATGCAGGGTACAAATACCCAATCACCCCACCCCTCCTCCCATATTCAACATGGGCCAATGCAGGGTACAAATACCCAATCACCCCACCCATCCCCCACATATTCACCATGGGCCAATGCAGGGCACTGATACCTAATCACCCCCCCTCCCTCCCGCCCATATTCAACATGGGCCAATGCCGGGCACTGATACCCAATCACCCCACCCCCTTTCCAACGTAACCATCCCATACTCACAATGGGCGAAGACAGGGGACAACTTTTGGTGTTTTAACCGCGTGAGTGATTTCCGTAAACCATTCCCAGAACTTAGAATATAATACCAACAGAAAAACAAGTAATCCGAAGTCACCATTGAACATCTACCCCTTTAACTAATAATAAACAATAAGTGATTTTTCCTAAACAAAAACAACATTTGGCTGAAGTTTTCCATTTGAATATTTGGTAATTTTCCTGACCTCGAGAAAGTCGGTATGCCTTTGCCAGATGTGCTTTAAGATATGTTCTTAAAAACACCATATTAAAAAGCCAATAAAAGTTAATGAGTTGCTGGTGGAAAAGACCACAACTTTAACAAAATCTGCACTTTTGCAATTTTGGGCAAGAAAAGGGAATCAACTAAAAACAGCATTTCCTTCAAAAATACTGTTTATGATAATGCGAAAAAGAGAATATTTTGTACAAATACTGGGTTTGAAGGTAAAAGGAAGTTGGCGTTTTATTTTGCTATTGGTTATTACTAGTTACGAGAGGTTTTGGTTGAATGGTAAGGAAGAAAATATTTAATTTGATTCAAAATTACCATGAATTGATATGACGAAAAAAGATTGTATTATTTTATATTTTCCTATGTTTTTTTTTTTTAATTTTATCTAACAATGTTTAGTGTTGTCGTGGAGGATACAGAGTTCTTATCGCTACAATAACAAACAACTGAGACTCGCACGAGCTTTACAAACTATTTCATTTTAAAAAGTGTTTTGGCGATTTGCGGGCACACACGAAATTCTTGAACTCTGGTCATCGGTTCTAAAGGTTTCTAAAACTCGCCACATGACAGGTTCCCCAATAGGTTTTTGGATTCGGGGGGCCTAGTGTGTGGATTCCGGATTCCATGTGGGTTTTTTTCCCGTGGATTCCGGATTCCATTTTTGTTTTCCAGGATTCTTTTATTCCGGCTTAAGTCTTGGATTCCAGATCCTAGTATGTGGATTTCGGATTCGTCTCATTTCTTCATGGGTTCCGGATTACTTGTCATGGGGCCATCTAACGTAAGCTATTATTTTCCTCTTGCTATTAAATCCTAGTATTTTTCAGTCATGGTCATGTGGGTCCTGGTACGAGCTTCCTGGTCATGTGTGTCCAGGTCACGTGCTTACTGGTCACGTGGCACCGGGTCACAAGCGTCTTGCTCACGTTCGTCCTGGTCACGTGCTTACTGGTCACGTGGCACCGGGTCACGAGCGTCTTGGTCACGTTCGTCCTGGTCACGTGCTTACAGATCACGTGGCACCTGGTCACGAGCGTCCTGATCACGTGCGTTTAGTAGCTGTCCATTGAATGAAGACGATAATACATTATAGGAGAGTGCATTTTATTATTGAATAAGGCTGCGAGGATACCATCGTCTCTAAAGCCCCGGCCAGCCCAATGGATGGGGACGAGCTTATCACCGTCGGTAGCGTTCTTGAAGGAACCAATGGTTGCCTTGACACTCGGGGTTCCACTGAATGCCGCAAAGCCAGCACCAGTCAAATTTACATCGCGAGCAGGACATGTGGTTACAACCGCCTAGAAACATAACATGGGGACACCTCTCAAATTTACAGGGCGAGCACATGTGGTTACGACCGCCTAACTAACCGCTTTTCTCTGCTAGCACATGATCGACTTACCGCTTTTCTCTGTGGGCACATGATCGACTTACCGATTTTCTCAGTGGGCACATGGCCGACTTACCGCTTTTCTCTGTGGGCACATGATCGACTTACCGCTTTTCTCTGTGGGCACGTGATCGACTTACCGCTTTTCTCTGTGGGCACGTGATCGACTTACCGCTTTTCTCTGTGGGCACATAATCGACTTACCGCTTTTCTCTGTGGGCACGTGACAGACTAAGCGCTTTTTTCTGTTGGCACGTGACAGACTCACCGCTTTTCTCTGTTGGCACGTGACAGACTCACCGCTTTTCTCTGTTGGCACGTTGCACTTGGGGCACGGCTTGCTAATGCGTCGGATAAGATCCTGAGCTTCCTGGTCTTCCTGCTCCCAACATGACCTGCGCGCGCTTTCTCGAGATACACGATACCGCTGGAATTAAAATAAAATGTATGGCGGAAGGCTCATTCAGGACAAAAGGAAAGGGTGCACAACAAAAATCAGAGAGATTGTGTGTGCGATCTCGGACGCCCTGGGTCCCCGAGGATGAGACCTTTGACGATTCAGGCAATAAAAACACTCATTTATTTCGTTACTTACGCTTAAAAGAGACGTTCTAGTAGAGGGTCGTGTTTGTGTCTGGCATTTGTGTCCCCTTTCATACCGTCCTTTGCATTCGCGGCAAAACGTCAGCTGAGAAGCAATACACAACAACTTTGACTTCGCCATTAGGCGTGCGATGGGTATGAAGGATGGGGTTGGGTGTAGACATGTTCAAATTATTCCAGTTAAAATTTTTGCGTGCAAATTGCGTCTGCAATATCAAGAGCTAATACTCACATTACACCCACCCTGGCAGTGAACACTTCTGGCTCCTGCCGCGGGAAAGAGCCCCATGCCACACCCTCGACCTGGGCACAAGACACCGCCCATCTGAAGGACGCACTCCTCAGTGCCGAAACGCTGATATCGGTCATACTGTCAATCAAAACGTAGCAAACTAGTGTCATACTGTCAAACAAAACATAGCAAACTAGTGTCATACTGTCAAACAAAACATAGCAAACTAGTGTCATACTGTCAATCAAAACATAGCAAACTAGTGTCATACTGTCAATCAAAACATAGCAAAATAGTGTCATACTGTCAATCAAAACATAGCAAACTAGTTTCATACTGTCCATCAAAACATAGCAAAATAGTGTCATACTGTCAATCAAAACATAGCAAACTAGTGTCATACTGTCAATCAAAACATAGCAAACTAGTGTCATACTGTCAAACAAAACATAGCAAACAAGTGTCATAATGTCAATTAAAACATAGCAAACTAGTGTCATACTGTCAATCAAAACATAGCAAAATAGTGTCATACTGTCAATCAAAACATAGCAAACTAGTGTCATACTGTCAATCAAAACATAGCAAACTAGTGTCATACTGTCAAACAAAACATAGCAAACTAGTGTCATACTGTCAATCAAAATATAGAAAACTAGTGTCAGACTGTCAAACAAATACAGTAAACTAGTGTTATACTGTCAATCAAATACAGTAAAGTTACCTAAATACCTGAGTGAAGCGTTAGAGAAAGTACAGAAGAGATATCTGAGGGTAATATTTCCTAACCTGAGCTACACGGACGCTCTTACAAGAGCAGACTTATTAACATTAGAAGATCGCCGCCATAAGGCTTGTATTAAACTAATTTCAGGCATTAGAGCAGGATAGTGTGCTCTACCCTCTAATATCCAGAAGGGTAGTGCCTATCAATACGCCATATGCTCTAAAATCAGGGAGTTGTAGTCGCCACGTTGAAGCGGGTTGCACAGACCGCTTTTCTAAATTTGCTTCCGTTAAATACGCTAAATATGTGTTGTGAATTATATAGTAATCGCTTACTCTACCGGCAATTCAGTCTATTCATGTACTGTAATCGGTTGAATTAAACAAACAAACATACTGTGAGAACAAACCTGCTCTTGAGGACCATTATACTGTGAGAACAAACCGTTCTTAAGGACCATTATATTGTAAGTACAAACCTGCTCTTGGCCCAAGACCCTGAAGTGATGAGCCTCTGTTATCAGTGCATCACTGCAACTTTCTGGAGACAAAACATGTTTCACAATCAGACTGTGTCCACACAAGCACAAAATATGCATGACTACTAGTGTAAACACAGTATTAGAAGATCAATATGGAAGCCTAGTACCTATATGTAGACTATCAGGGCCCATGATGGGCACTCAAGGCTCATATTAGATAACTTTGGCCTGATTTGTGTTACCCAGGTTGGGGAGGGCGTATCCATGGTTACTTACCAGTGTCACCAGGGCAGTGTGTAACCATGGTTACTCACCTGTATCACCAGGGCGTGGAGGGTGTATCTATGGCTACTCACCTGTGTCACCTGGGCAGAGGAGGGTGTATCCATGGTTACTCACCTGTGTCACCTGGGCAGAGGAGGGTGTATCCATGGTTACTCACCTGTGTCACCAGGGCAGGGGAGGGTGTATCCATGGTCTCTATGTTGGATGAACTGGCGATCATTCAGTTTAGTTGTGCAGTAGATTTCGAAACAATCCAGACATATGGCGTGACCAACTTCACAGGGAAACACAAGAACAGGGTCTCTACATTAATAAACACAATCAGTCAAGACACCTGGCACGGCACAAACAAGAACAGGGTCAATGAGTGCATGACAGTTATGTAAGATACATGGTACTGCACAAAACACAAGTAAAGTACAGGGTCTGTACAATAAGAGCAGCACAGTCAAGCGCATCATGGCACAAGATGTATGTGTGTGTGATGTTAATCTCAATTCAAATATGGAACGATGTTTTAAACTGATACTTACACTATGTCCTCACAAGCTAGGCATGGTACATTACGTGTGTTGGTCCTTATAAGGAATAATGGTACAGAACGCTCATCCTCAGATACAGGGTGGGCAGCACATTTAAAAAAGAATTCCTACGGAAATAATAGTAAATACATTTTATCACAATAATAATATGGATTATTTAGTGGCTACTAGTGACAAGGAGTTTTTCCAAAGTAACAATCACATTTTCTGGAGAATGATTTGGTAATCTGCAAGGAGAGAGTTAAGTGTTCCCCTAACAGACACCCTGCCTTTTCCGCCCTTTCTACTATTGGCTGTTTCTCCTTTGCACCCTACCTTATAAACCCTTGCTACTTACGGCTGTTTCTCCTTTGTACCCTGCCTCATGCACCCTTGCTACTTACAGCTTTCTCCTTTGCACCCTGCCTCATGCACCCTTGCTACTTACGGCTGTTTCTCCTTTGCACCCTGCCTCATGCACCCTTGCTACTTACACCTTTCTCCTTTGCACCCTGCCTCATAAACCCTTGCTACTTACAGCTTTCTCCTTTGCACCCTGCCTCATGCACCCTTGCTACTTACAGCTTTCTTCTTTGCACCCTGCCTCATGCACCCTTGCTACTTACGGCTGTTTCTCCTTTGCACCCTGCCTCATGCACCCTTGCTACTTACGGCTTTCTCCTTTGCACCCTGCCTCATGCACCTTTGCTACTTACGGCTGTTTCTCCTTTGCACCCTACCTTATAAACCCTTGCTACTTACGGCTGTTTCTCCTTTGCACCCTACCTTATAAACCCTTGCTACTTACGGCTGTTTCTCCTTTGCACCCTACCTTATAAACCCTTGCTACTTACGGCTTTCTCCTTTGCACCCTGCCTCATGCACCCTTGCTACTTACGGCTGTTTCTTCTTTGCACCCTGCCTCATGCACCCTTGCTACTTACGGCTTTCTCCTTTGCACCCTGCCTCATGCACCCTTGCTACTTACAGCTGTTTCTCCTTTGCACCCTGCCTCATGCACCCTTGCTACTTATGGCTGTTTCTACTTTGCACCCTACCTTATAAACCCTTGCTACTTACGGCTGTTTCTCCTTTGCACCCTACCTCATGCACCCTTGCTACTTACACCTTTCTTCTTTGCACCCTACCTCATGCACCCTTGCTACTTACACCTTTCTCCTTTGCACCCTGTCTCATGCACCCTTGCTACTTACGGCTTTCTCCTTTGCACCCTACCTCATGCACCCTTGCTACTTACGGCTGTTTCTACTTTGCACCCTGCCTCATGCACCCTTGCTACTTACGGCTGTTTCTACTTTGCACCCTACCTTATAAACCCTTGCTACTTACGGCTGTTTCTCCTTTGCACCCTACCTCATGCACCCTTGCTACTTACACCTTTCTCCTTTGCACCCTGCCTCATGCACCCTTGCTACTTACGGCTGTTTCTACTTTGCACCCTACCTTATAAACCCTTGCTACTTACGGCTGTTTCTCCTTTGCACCCTACCTCATGCACCCTTGCTACTTACACCTTTCTTCTTTGCACCCTACCTGATACACCCTTGCTACTTACGGCTTTCTTCTTTGCACCCTGCCTCATGCACCCTTGCTACTTACGGCTTTCTCCTTTGCACCCTGCCTCATACACCCTTGCTACTTACGGCTTTCTTCTTTGCACCCTGCCTCATGCACCCTTGCTACTTACGGCTTTCTCCTTTGCACCCTGCCTCATGCACCCTTGCTACTTACAGCTTTCTCCTTTGCACCCTACCTCATGCACCCTTGCTACTTACACCTTTCTCCTTTGCACCCTGCCTCATGCACCCTTGCTACTTACACCTTTCTACTTTGCACCCTGCCTCATGCACCCTTGCTACTAACGGCTGTTTCTCCTTTGCACCCTGCCTGATACACCCTTGCTACTTACAGCTTTCTCCTTTGCACCCTGCCTCATACACCCTTGCTACTTACGGCTTTCTCCTTTGCACCCTGCCTCATGCACCCTTGCTACTTATGGCTGTTTCTACTTTGCACCCTACCTTATAAACCCTTGCTACTTACGGCTGTTTCTCCTTTGCACCCTACCTCATGCACCCTTGCTACTTACACCTTTCTTCTTTGCACCCTACCTCATGCACCCTTGCTACTTACACCTTTCTCCTTTGCACCCTGTCTCATGCACCCTTGCTACTTACGGCTTTCTCCTTTGCACCCTACCTCATGCACCCTTGCTACTTACGGCTGTTTCTACTTTGCACCCTGCCTCATGCACCCTTGCTACTTACGGCTGTTTCTACTTTGCACCCTACCTTATAAACCCTTGCTACTTACGGCTGTTTCTCCTTTGCACCCTACCTCATGCACCCTTGCTACTTACACCTTTCTCCTTTGCACCCTGCCTCATGCACCCTTGCTACTTACGGCTGTTTCTACTTTGCACCCTACCTTATAAACCCTTGCTACTTACGGCTGTTTCTCCTTTGCACCCTACCTCATGCACCCTTGCTACTTACACCTTTCTTCTTTGCACCCTACCTGATACACCCTTGCTACTTACGGCTTTCTTCTTTGCACCCTGCCTCATGCACCCTTGCTACTTACGGCTTTCTCCTTTGCACCCTGCCTCATACACCCTTGCTACTTACGGCTTTCTTCTTTGCACCCTGCCTCATGCACCCTTGCTACTTACGGCTTTCTCCTTTGCACCCTGCCTCATGCACCCTTGCTACTTACAGCTTTCTCCTTTGCACCCTACCTCATGCACCCTTGCTACTTACACCTTTCTCCTTTGCACCCTGCCTCATGCACCCTTGCTACTTACACCTTTCTACTTTGCACCCTGCCTCATGCACCCTTGCTACTAACGGCTGTTTCTCCTTTGCACCCTGCCTGATACACCCTTGCTACTTACAGCTTTCTCCTTTGCACCCTGCCTCATACACCCTTGCTACTTACGGCTTTCTCCTTTGCACCCTGCCTCATGCACCCTTGCTACTTATATCTTTCTAATTTGCACCCTGCCTCATTCACCCTTGCTACTTACGGCTGTTTCTACTTTGCACCCTGCCTCATGAACCCTTGCTACTTACGGCTGTTTCTACTTTGCACCCTACCTGATACACCCTTGCTACTTACGGCTTTCTTCTTTGCACCCTACATTATACACCCTTGCTACTTACGGCTGTTTCTCCTTTGCACCCTGCCTTTTGACATGTGCCCTTGATTCTTCCAGGTTGAAGCACATCATCCCAACCCCCAGGGTCCTGGCAGAACAAAAGGGTTTGTTGTGAAAGTAGAAATTATAGTTCAGTCTGGATCTATAGTCACAGTCTCCTAAGTGTTAGAAATCAGTAAAGTTAAGTCTGGATCTGTAATCACAGTATCGTAAAAAGTTAGAAATCTGTAAAGTCAGGTCTGGATTTGAAGTCACAGTCTTCTAAGTGTTAGATATCTCAGTAAAGTTCAGCCTGGATATATAGTCACAGTCTCCAAAGAGTTTGAATGGTGATAATCTCAAGTGTTTGGATGGTGATAATCTCAAGTGTTTGAATGGTGATAATCTCAAGTGTTTGGATGGTGATAATCTCAAGTGTTTGGATGGTGATAATCTCAAGTATTTGAATGGTGATAATCTCAAGTGTTTGAATGGTGATAATGTCAAGTGTTTGGATGGTGATAATCTCAAGTGTTTGGATGGTGATAATCTCAAGTGTTTGAATGGTGATAATCTCAAGTGTTTGGATGGTGATAATCTCAAGTGTTTGGATGGTGATAATCTCAAGTGTTTAGATGGTGATATTCTCAATTGAAATTAATAACAATGCTGACCTGTTTGAGAACCAGAGTTCCCTCTTTGCAGGAAGAACAGCAAACTCTTAGCTTTCCTGGCTGAGCACTTTTACACTGGCGGCAGTACACATAGTACATGGCCTTCTTACCATGTGCTGAGGAACCTGAATCAGCAGAGAAACACCAAGTCACCCATATCATATAGTTGATTATCATCATCATCATCATACAGTGGTAACATTCCACCAGTACTATCATCATCATCACCATCATCATCATCATCATCATCATCATCATCATCATCATCATCATCATCATCATCACCATCATACAGCTGTATCATTCCACCAGTACTATCATCATCATCACCATCATACAGTGGTACCATTCCACCAGTACTATTATCATCATCACCAGATCATACAGCTGTACAATTCCACCAGTACTATCATCATCATCACCATCATACAGTGGTACCATTCCACCAGTACTATCATCATCATCACCAGATCATACAGCAGTACCATTCCACCAGTACTATCATCATCATCACCATCAACATCATAATGTGGTACCATTCCACCAGTACTATCATCATCATCACCATCAACAGTGGTACCATTCCACCAGTACCATCATCATCATCATCATCATCATCATCATCATCATCATCACCATCATCACCATCATACAGCTGTACTATTCCACCAGTACTATCATCATCACCAGATCATACAGCAGTACCATTCCACCAGTACTATCATCATCATCACCATCAAACAGCTGTACCATTCCACCAGTGCTATCATCATCATCGCCATCATACAGTGGTACCATTCCACCAGTACTATTATCATTATCACCATAATACAGTGGTACCATTCCACCAGTACTATCATCATCATCGCCATCATACAGTGGTACCATTCCACCAGTACTATCATCATCATCACCATCATACAGCAGTACCATTCCACCAGTGCTATCATCATCATCGCCATCATACAGTGGTACCATTCTTCCAGTACTATTATCATTATCACCATAATACAGTGGTACCATTCCACCAGTACTATCATCATCATCGCCATCATACAGTGGTACCATTCCACCAGTACTATCATCATCATCACCATCATACAGCAGTACCATTCCAACAGTACTATCATCATCACCAAAATCATCACCATCACCTACAGCATTACCATTCTCCCAGTACTATCATCATCATCACCAGATCATACAGCAGTGCAATTCCACCAGTACTATCATCATCATCATCATCACCATCATACAGCAGTACCATTCCACCAGTACTATCATCATCATCATCACCATCATACAGCGGTACCATTCTACCAGTACCATCATCATCATCATCACCATCATACAGTGGTACCATTCCACCAGTACCATCATCATTATCATCATCATCACCATCATACAGCTGTACTATTCCACCAGTACTATCATCATCACCAGATCATACAGCAGTACCATTTCACCAGTACTATCATCATTATCACCATAATACAGTGGTACCATTCCACCAGTACTATCATCATCATCACCATCATACAGTGGTACCATTCCACCAGTACTATCATCATCATCACCATCATACAGCAGTACCATTCCACCAGTACTATCATCATCATCACCATCATACAGCAGTACAATTCCACCAGTACCATCATCATCATCATCATCATCATCATCATCATCATCATCATCTCATTCATCATCATCATCATCATCATACAGCAGTACCATTCCACTAGTACTATCATCACCATCACCATCAAACAGTTGTACCATTCCACCAGTACTATCATCATCATCACCATCATACAGCAGTACCATTCCACTAGTACTATCATCATCACCAGATCATACAGCTGTACAATTCCACCAGTACTATCATCATCATCATCACCATCATACAGTGGTACCATTCCACCAGTACTATCATCATCATCACCATCATACAGTGGTACCATTCCACCATTACTATCATCATTATCAAATCATACAGCAGTACAATTCCACCAGTACTATTATCATCATCATCACCATCATACAGTGGTAACATTCCACCAGTACTATCATCATCATTACAGTTGTACCATTCCACCAGTACTATCATCATCATCACCATCATCACCATCACCTACAGCATTACCATTCTACCAGTACTATCATCATCATCACCATCACCATCATACAGTTGTACCATTCCACCAGTACTATCATCATCATCACCATCATCGCCATCACCTACAGCATTACCATTCTACCAGTACTATCATCATCATCACCATCACCATCATACAGTTGTACCATTCCACCAGTACCATCATCACCATCACCATCATACAGCAGTACCATTCCACCAGTACTATCATCCTCATAAATAGCTGTCATGATCATCACCTGCAGAGGCGGCCATGGGTCTAGGATCACCACTTTCGGCACTAAGGTTGATGCTGGCTAAAGGCATAGTGGCTGAGGCATCCACATTCACTGTCTGTCTCCCTCCATGGATGGCATGGATGATGCTCTGATTAGGAATCTCACAGTCCTACAAGCAATGCAACAGAACACAAAAAAACAACATTACACAACCCAACATTACATAAAACAACATCACTACAATCATCTCAACATCACATAAACCAACATTAAATCCACAACAAAACATCAAACAACTTCACAAAATGCAACATCACACCACACAATATCACAAAAAAAACAAGATCACACAGGTATAAAATCAGGGAATCTCTTATAGAAATCTTTATAGTCCCTGATAAACATCTGATTATAGAATTACAGTTTTGTGATAACAGAACATCACACCACCTTTCAGCCTATTTGCACAGTTTTGGATGTCTTTGTCTTGCCTTTTATGTTGTCTTTCTGTGTATTACAAGGTAATTGCTTGTCTATTCCACATGTTTACCTGTAATGTGGTGCTATCTTTCAGCTCCCTGCCAGCAAAGATGATCCTGATGCCCCTGGGGTCCACACTCTGCTGTCGACCCAGCTCCTCCTTAAGTTGACGTATACTCCACGTCATGTCGATTAGCACTGGAATGTTGGAGTTGGAGTTGAACCTCACGTAAATGTTGAATCTTTGAGCCATAGTGGAGGTATCCAGAATACAGCACTATTAGCTAGCAACAAGAACACAGCAGTTTTGAGCTGACAGTGAAATAGACCATTAGATAAACTGCTACACACAGGCTGATAAGCGCCTTCCATTTCTTTAGAACTATCAGTAGACAATGGATGGTTTTTCAAAAGAGAAAACCTTGAAAACACTGAGTTCACAAAACTCCCAAAACATTGAGTTTGCACGTCTTGCCTGCCATCACAAATCCAATATGGTTGCTGCGACATATTATTTCCTTTTGTGGTTTAATATGATGTGTGCTTGTTAAGAGACACTAGGTCAGACTGAACTTGGTTTTATTAGTCTTAGCTGTAGCATTTCAACATACTAATTAGTGACGTTTACAATAGTTGATTGGCAGTTTAAATAAAAAGTCACAACATTGTCCTTATGGCACATTAACAACTTGAATCCAGGGCAACAGTCCCTTAGTACCAGCCT
Source organism: Nematostella vectensis (assembly GCF_932526225.1). Taxonomy (NCBI): domain Eukaryota; kingdom Metazoa; phylum Cnidaria; class Anthozoa; order Actiniaria; family Edwardsiidae; genus Nematostella; species Nematostella vectensis. The sequence continues at coordinate 478,729 of NC_064047.1, read as the reverse complement.
TATCAACAACACAACAATCAAATTTGGTGGAGTTCTACTGTTCTATAAAATAAACAAATTCTGGTCTTGGAATGCATGCTGAAAGTTGATTATTTCCATTGCACATATTTTGTTTATTTACTTAAGTATGTCATTAGTGCAACTAAGTACTTTAGATGTACTGATTTGGGCAGACGCGGGCATGCACAAAAGAAGTCTCTGTTGTTTTAACAACATATTTAAAAATATGGCATCATCTACAAGAGTTGTCAATACATATGACGTGATGCCAACAAGCCAAATTTTAGTGGAAATAGCTGATTGTTATGATGTATTCTTGTACAAAGATATCGCGGTTATCACTTCTTGAAATAGGACAGATAATTAAGTAATTAAGTTACTAGTACTTACTTAGTACTTATTTTCATAGGGAAACCAATAGCAAATGCTCTTGCTGAACACATGCTTGACCGCTCAAGTAATATGACCACCCCTTTCTTTCTGAACTAGAAGGTTACATGTAAAGACATACAAGCGATCTTTAGGGCGATTCTACTCACACTTTTGCAGCACTTTTGGGAATAACTTCCTTCTTGATGACAAAAACAGTTTTTCTTCCATGAAAAATCCCCGAGGAGACTGGAACCAGCACACAGGAAACCCGATAATCACAGACCACAGGTAACCCACAAAAACCAAGAATAACATTACGTCATTATTATTTTGTCTACTAATTAGTTCTCATTAGCCAATCAAATTGTGTGAAGATTCATTGTATATTCCATCTGCCGTTGTTTTGCTTTCGATCAGCTATTCTTGTTTTGAGGCTCTTCAGAGGAAGTCTTGCTGCTCGGAAAGTGGAATTTTTTTTTTCCTGGAACGACCAATATTGCAAAGAATGGAACCTTATTTTGACGAGTACGATTACTACAACTTCGATCGTAATGTTGTCGAGGGAAACACAAGGAAAGGGAGATCTAAACGCGAGGCATGTCTAAACACAAATCGCTTCTGTCCTGGAGGCCATGAGCGAAAGGTCCTTGAAAAATATCGAAACACAGAGAAAAACCGAGCTGCAAAATCATCCAAGAAAACATAAAACATGGACAGCACTGTGCAACCCTCGGGTAACAAGACCTCGAAAAATACCTGGACTCGAACTAACGGAAAATGGATTGATATGAGGAAATAAGTCGCTGAACTATAGTACTTGGGAACATAAACAAACCAAAAAAAGGTTCAAGAACAAGATACTGGCGCAGGAGACATTGCCATTATACTGGTATTTTGCATTCTACTTTTTTGAGAATGTGACCCCGGGAATTTAAGCTTTCCGTGGAAAAAAAAAAAATAACCAAGCAAAGAGGTTTAGGTTGTTCGCTGAGCTGGATTTTTTGCTTATTCATTCCCTGTGAATAAATTATGTACACGTTTCAAATCGTTGTACCTATTTTTATTTCTCCCCAAACGCACAGCAGGCAATCTCATGCAAACAACTCAAGGTACTCAAAAAGCTATTGTTTCGGGCACGTATAATATAATGCAAAATTTGCAGAGGGCAGAAAAAAAAATTGTGAAATATATCAGAGATAAAAGGGAGAGGTAATGCAAAGTTTGCAGAGGGTAGAAAAAAGATTGTGTGAATATATCAGAGATAAAGGGGAGAGGGGGGTAATTGAGCTAGAGGAGTAAACTTTTTCTTTGTTTTCATCTTTGAAGCAGTTTGTCCTGCTGTGCCAAATATTCTTGCAGTCATGTGAAGGAGTGGCCCAATTAGACAAAACAATTCTCAAGAGGTCATATCTATCAAGTGGTTACTTTGAAATTCTTCATAACTCCAATCTCTGGTTTTGTGAAGTAATCTTTATTTTTGGTATTTCCACCAACACTATCATTTCTACAGTATCCTCCTCTGCAGCACCCATTATTCTTCAAAATGGGGAAGGGGTGAGGTAATATTAGGTTTCTGAGAAAGAGGGATAAACTGCCCATGGTTTGTACTTCTTATTTATTGCTTATGCAAATCATTGATCAATATATGCTGATTGCTTTTCATCCATCTGTTCTATAAATTCTTATGAGCAAAAATCACACACACACACACACCAGAAAACCGTATGGTATGTTTCGTTTGACTTTCTTGATGTATGCCCATTCCAACATATTTGAATAACTTAAAAGAAGTGTGTGGTATCCACCTATCTCAGCGCACAGAGTTCTATAGGTTATTTAAAGAGGTGTGGTAGCAGGGGGTCTGAGGCATGCCCTCGGCACGTAGCCCTGCTTATGTGAAGCAGGTGAATAAGCCCATATCCACCCTCGCGCATCCCTTTGCTGCATGTCCGCATAAACCCAGTCTCCTTTGAACACTGTCAGTTCATTGTCTTGCTGTGCTGTATAGGTATCTGTGCACACTAAGTCTTGGCCATATATCATGAGGTCATTACTGTTACGTCGTGACCGGCCTGCGCTATTCAGCCTGGAGGCTGTGGCAGGTTGGCATGCCAGGGGAGCTAGGGGGGTATACTTAACTGTGTCGATACTCATGCTGTCCATCTGTTTCGTCATGGAATCTATGGGTGTCGCCATGCCAATAGTGGTTGCTAAGGCATTTATGCTACCAGGAGTCTCTACCACTCCAAAGCTTTCAATATAGGACACAGATGCATTTGACTTTGTTGTCAAGGCATCTTTTCTAGTTGCTAGGGGATTCACTTTAGATGACAGGTTGTTTTTAGATGTGTGGTTGTCCATCTGAGCATAAGGTACTGACGTGGTAAGGTGTGGTGTGTGTGGTGAGTCTTGGCTGCTTGTTGTAGTACTGCTATTACTGGAATGAGAGGCACCTGTTGACAAAATGACAAAAATCAATAAAAAAAATACAATTTTTGGGAATCTTGGAAGTCTGAAAAATTCATTTATTTTATCACTGCTTATTCTTATTGTTGCCTCTATTTTAAACAAGTTGGGTGGAAAAAAAATGTTTGAGAAAATTCAAGACAAGCCAATACAGGCGGTTTGCATTCATTGAATTCTTGAGAAAAAAATTAGTCCTGTCAAAGGACATATCTTCTTATGACAGCTTTACATAATTGGATGAGCTACACAGATATCTAGCATTGTGCCAAGAAAACTAAAGCTATTTGTATTATACATTTTATCAATAGCAGGTCTTATTATAAATACGAGTTGATCATATCTTATTGGAAACCAGTGCTGTTCGCACCAACTAAACAAAGTTTGCGAAGAATAAAATAATCGATTTGGCAGACAAAATATGATTGGGCACTTTTCCGCAGGTTTAGCCGAGAGTTGATACATTCGTAAGAAGTGGCGATGAAATTGTTACGGGCTCCATCAAAGTACTTCTCAAACTGAAATCTAAATTAGTTTTATAACACCTCCTAAATAGATTCCATAACACAAAACATAATTAAACATTCATAACCACCCACTCCTCAAAAGCATTTAAAAACCAATAACTCTAGCAACTTGGTAGACCACTTCATATAAAAAAGTCAAATTGTACACATTCTAAACGACATTCGGTTCAGATTTCGGCCCCAGCTTCCGACACACTTGTAAACCAAAGCTGGAGTGTCATGCATTTAATTTTGACAACTATGTAATCCTCGAGTGTATGCATGAGGGACTTTGCTAATGACTACACAGTTTGCGGTTAAAATTATCAAGTTGCTAGATAGTGATCTGAATAGCGTTATAGCTCAAACCACAAACTCTATAATAATTGCTCCTCGATAAGAAGCCCCATACTTTACAGTAAGTCTTTGCTGATTCTAGCCGTTTATACTCGTCATGACTTCGATATACTTATATCATATAGAAGAAATGAGCTGAAAATACCTCTATTGGAAGGATAATTTTACTTACACTTCACGCTTAGCTGGTCCGCTGGGATAATGAATTCTTTGGGAATGAACCCCTCGTCCCCGCTTCTCTTCACCACCCAGTACCAGTCAGGATCGTCTTTGTTTAACACAGTAACTACGTCCCCCTTGCTTGCAGTAATGTCATCCTCTGCAGTAGCATTGAAGTCCCATAGTGCGACAAATTCGCCAAAGTTTTTCTTCATAAATACAGACACTTTTTGGCCGGGATAAATAGAGCTATCCATAGAATCAAGGAATGATGTGTTGCGGATGATGTTTTGCCGGCTGAGCTTGTTTTGCCGCTTTTCGTACTCATCCTCGGCAATGCAATTGGTAAACGGAATAAATCCCTCACTGTTTCGACTGTTCTTGATGTAATACCAGTTGTTCTGACGGTAAAGCATTAAAACTCGTTCGCCGCGCTTGACGGCGAGTTCGTCATCGACGCAAGGAATAAAATCGTGCGTAACGACCATTTTCTTTGGGTCATCAGCAAAATAATCCTCGTCTTCCTGTTTGACAATACCAACCAATGAGTCGAGGCTGCTGCTGCCGGTAATTCGGTTTTTAGGGGCTCCATTTTGTAGAGTATTTTTCTCGTCGGCACCTTTCCCTGTCAAAGTAAAGTTGACACGCGCTCAGCACAGCATGTAAACAAATCCGACATAAACGGTCTAACTCACACGAAAACCTACTTTTCCTTCGCCGTCTTGGTATTCGCATGGGACAGAGGAATGCCATACCCGACACTACCAAGGAGAGTGTATTTAAGACGAGCTTGGAGGCGAATTTTGCAAGTTTATACAGAGTTTGTCAATGTTCTGTTAACTTGACTGCTAAAAATTCCAGGACCACACGCTGTAATTACTGGTTCGACATGGGGAGGGTAGGGAGGGGGTACAAGGACAAACACTGGTGGGGAGGGATGGAGAGGGAACTTTTAGAGATCGGTTTTGAAGACACAATCATTCAAGCAATTCCTATATGTTTCTCGTTGAATTTACTGCGTAGTCCTAAATATCTCGCGGATTTGTATTCACACAAAGTTCGGATTAACGGGACTCAATGTATTCAGAACGGAAAAAAAATATATTACTTTTTATCGCCACGCAAGCGGATACGTGAAACACGGGCTATAGGATAATTTGACTCCGAAATGAAGTCTAATGTCTTGTAAGTGTTGAATAAGCCTGTATTCCTACTTTGACTGGATGCATATGCCTTGGGTTCGCTCCTGCAGCGAACTCTTTTTCTACGCGCTTGCGACCTTTCAAACGACGCGCCGGGTGTGTAACCGCCGCCACTTGCACTTGGTAAATGAGTAACTCGACCACCTCGACCCCCCAGCGGCGCGTTTTTTTCTCTTGGGGATACAGCCCGTGGTAGAGCAACAAATCCCATTTTTGGTTTGGTGTTTGCACAGGTCGCCAAAGCTCTGTATTTGTGCCTATTGATCTGTTGATCTTACGGTAATCATTTTTATATATATAAAAAAAAGAAAAGTATAAAAATAACTTGCTGAAAAGAAAAAAAACGTAGTTTAGTATTGTGTTTATGTTCCCGTTTCGTGTTGAAGAATCCCGATTCAAACAATGTTTAGGACGGAGTCCAAGGTAGAAATCTAATTCCGAGCGGACCTCACATGTTTTTGTTTCGTAAAATTGACCGTACAGTGGTAGTATGGTAGTACGGTAGTATATAGTGTCAGTGACCCTAGGAGTGGGGGGGGGGGGGGGGGGGGGGGGGGGGGGGGAGGGGGAGGGGGAGGTACAAAAGACAGCTCAAAATCAATGATATTTATTAAAATGCAGCATTTAAAGATACAATGCTTGGCGGCTACTTCATTCTTGCGTTGATGTTCACGCGACGCGCATGTAATGTGTCAGCGCCTTCCCACGTGTCTCTCGCGTGTCTTGCGAGAGCAGCAGGTTGTCTTGTTACCAATGGTTGATCCAGGGGTCGTTACCAAGGCCGTTACCGAAGGCCGTTACCAAGGCGCCAGGTCATTTATAACCTGGTAGGTATTGGCCTGCCGAGATATCTTTGTAAAAACATAAATCTGCGTTGTTGTCGACTTTTTCTTTTAAAGGTTATGTTACCAATGGTTGATTCAGGGGTCAACCTTAGAAAAGTATATTACTGTCTATGGTAGGACCAGGGTAAGGCAAGATAATTGTTGTTGTTTTTTTAGTGTAATTGTTTGGCAGCAGCATCATGTCGTGTATCGAACATTTTTAGGTTTAGGGAGCTTGTTCCTCTTTCTTTTCCACTCCTGTAAAACGTATTTGAGAGTGGTTTGTCCGTTGATTGTTTTGTCCGCCCAACCACCGATAGTGCCATCATGGCTTGTGTGGCTTGAGACCACATCACTGTCGTCCCTAAATTAAAAGGGAACACAGGTTAATGATATTAGAAAATAATACCTGTTTCCCTGAATTAAGTTTTTATTAATACTAAAATATAGTACTTATGGCCAATGCCATCTATCGAAAATCTTTAGTATTTTAATACTCGAGTCATGCCATTTAAAAATGGCATGACTCGAGAAGCTTTGGTATCAAAATAGCAAGCCTACCTGCCACAGAGTCCGCATGATTTCCTACAGTTTTCACGAAGAAATTGGTTACTGTAGCCGTAAGAGGAGCCGGTACAATCCCAACCGGACTGGAGGAATGTAGGACATGCCGGATCAACATCATAGCAGCCTCCAACTACAGTACAAAACTGGGTTAACGTGGGGTAAAAATAAAATGGAGTAAGATGAAATCGGTTAGGATAAAATGAGGTAAGATAAAATTGGGTAAGGTGAAATGGGGTAAGGTGAAATGGGGTAAGGTGAAATGGGGTAAGGTGAAATAGGGTGAGGTGAAATGGGGTAGGTGAAATGGGGTAAGGTGAAATGGGGTAAGGTGAAATGGAGTAAGGTGAAATGGGGTAAGGTGAAATGGAGTAAGGTGAAATAGGGTAAGGTGAAATGGGGTAGGTGATATGGAGTAAGGTGAAATGGGGTAAGGTGAAATGGAGTAAGGTGATATGGAGTAAGGTGAAATGGGGTAAGGTGAAATGGAGTAAGGTAAAATGGGGTACGGTGAAATGGGGAAAGGTGAAATGGCGTAAGGTGAAATGGCGTAAGGTGAAATGGGGTAAGGTGAAATGGGGTAAGGTAAAATGGAGGATGGTGAAATGGGGTAAGGTGAAATGGGGTAAGGTGAAATGGAGTAAGGTGAAATAGGGTAAGGTGAAATGGGGTAGGTGAAATGGGGTAAGGTGAAATAGGGTAAGGTGAAATGGAGTAAGGTGAAATGGGGTAAGGTGAAATGGAGTAAGGTGAAATGGGGTAAGGTGAAATGGGGTAAGGTGAAATGGAGTACGGTGAAATAGGGTAAGGTGAAATGGGGTAGGTGAAATGGGGTAAGGTGAAATGGGGTAAGGTGATATGGAGTAAGGTGAAATGGGGTAAGGCGAAATGGGGTAAAGTTAAATGGGGTAAGGTAAAATGGGGTAAGGTGAAATGGGGTAAGGTGAAATGGGGAAAGGTGAAATGGGGTAAGGTGAAATGGGGTAAGTTGAAATGGAGTAAGGTGAAATAGGGTAAGGTGAAATGGGGTAGGTGAAATGGGGTAAGGTGAAATGGGGTAGGTGAAATGGGGTAAGGTGAAATGGGGAAAGGTAAAATGGGGTAAGGTGAAATGGAGTAAAGTGAAATGGGGTAAGGTGAAATGGGGAAAGATGAAATGGGGTAAGGTGAAATGGGGTAAAGTTAAATGGGGTAAAGTTAAATGGGGTAAAGTGAAATGGGGTAAGGTGAAATGGAGTAAAGTGAAATGGGGTAAGGCGAAATGGGGTAAGGCGAAATGGGGTAAAGTTAAATGGGGTAAAGTTAAATGGGGTGAGGTGAAATGGGGTAAAGTGACATGGGGTAAGGTGAAATGGTGTAAGGTGAAATGGGTTAAGGTGTATAATGGAGTAAGGTGAAATGGAGTAAGGTGAAATAGGGTAAGGTGAAATGGGGTAGGTGAAATGGGGTAAGGTGAAATAGGGTAAGGTGAAATGGAGTAAGGTGAAATGGGGTAAGGTAAAATGGAGTAAGGTGAAATGGGGTAAGGTGAAATGGGGTAAGGTGAAATGGAGTAAGGTGAAATAGGGTAAGGTGAAATGGGGTAGGTGAAATGGGGTAAGGTGAAATGGGGTAAGGTGATATGGAGTAAGGTGAAATGGGGTAAGGCGAAATGGGGTAAAGTTAAATGGGGTAAAGTAAAATGGGGTAAGGTGAAATGGGGTAAGGTGAAATGGGGAAAGGTGAAATGGGGTAAGGTGAAATGGGGTAAGTTGAAATGGAGTAAGGTGAAATAGGGTAAGGTGAAATGGGGTAGGTGAAATGGGGTAAGGTGAAATGGGGTAGGTGAAATGGGGTAAGGTGAAATGGGGAAAGGTAAAATGGGGTAAGGTGAAATGGAGTAAAGTGAAATGGGGTAAGGTGAAATGGGGAAAGATGAAATGGGGTAAGGTGAAATGGGGTAAAGTTAAATGGGGTAAAGTGAAATGGGGTAAGGTGAAATGGAGTAAAGTGAAATGGGGTAAGGCGAAATGGGGTAAGGCGAAATGGGGTAAAGTTAAATGGGGTAAAGTTAAATGGGGTGAGGTGAAATGGGGTAAAGTGACATGGAGTAAGGTGAAATGGTGTAAGGTGAAATGGGTTAAGGTGTATAATGGAGTAAGGTGAAATGGGGTAAGGTGAAATGGGGAAAGGTGAAATGGAGAAAGGTGATATAACTGGCTTACCTCTTCGAACAGGTTGGCATTAGGGGTGTGGAAGAAAGTTTTGGGACCCGCGTATTTGTATGTACCTCATATAGTAACTCACCATTGGATTTAGAGTAAGAATGGCGATGTCTTCTTTGAGGCCGTTCATCTTCACCATCTAAATCCCCATATTCATTATCACTGTGGTATCCATCACGAGCCATGTCCGTACTCGATGGCGTAGCATTCTTCCTATGTCTGCCTCTGTGGTGCGCAGGCACCTTAAGCCTATGCCGCGCCCTCCCGTGCCTTAGGTGCCTAAGCGTGGATTGTGAGTTCCTTATAAGTTGAGGAGGGTGGAGCTCTTCTTCGTCATTTAAACTCTCACTGTGATGATACACACTTATGTCTTTGTTCGCTTCTATGGTTTTAGAGTCACCATCATCATTGTCTCCGTCATAATTATCCCACTCATTTTTTTCTTTACCCTCATGGGAATCAGGAACATAACCATTTCCTTCATCTAAAACTTTTCCTTCTTGATATTGTTCCTGGTCATCCTTTGAGTAGGTTGCTTTTTTGTTATGACCAGTCGTTCCATCGTCCTGATTTACGTGCCGAGATTTGTCACCGGTACGAGCAGACTTTCTGTGATATAACATGATTCCTGGTTTATCGTAATTGGCTCCGGTGTTCTCATCATTTTCCGTATCCCTGGCGCTGTCTTGGTCGTATGGAGTATCAAAGCTATGGAGGTCTGAAAACATCGTGTTGTTATTCCCTACATCTTCGTTTGAATCAGAAAAAGAAACGGATTTTTGAGTATTCTGAGACACTACATTTTCAACCCTTTCTTGATTATTTTTTCCGCTCCAATTGTCATCATCAAATCCAGTCTGCTCCTTTGTTTCGTGCTTTTCACTTCCCGTAGTCCCATGGTCTGTAAAATCGGAAGAAACCTTTTGCGCTGGGTAAAGCAAGACGTTGTCACCAATGACAGAGTTCTGATAACTCTGAGAGTCCGTGCTGACGTCATCAAGACCATAACTCTGCGACGTCTCGTGCGAAGAGTTCGTATTCGAGTGGAATCCTAGACTTCCAGGGGGGCGAATGTCAGACATATCCTCTACGTGGGCTCCATCATGAAAGACAGGCACCACGTGATCCGAGGGTGAGTTGTCATGGAAACCAGGTTGCACGTGTGAATCTTGCGAGCCTTTGTTTGGAAGAGATACATCTAGGGACTGAGACGCGTCCGAATCATGTGCTTGGAGTGTTTTGCCGGTCTCGCCAGAAGAGTCATGGAAAGCTGCCCCCAGAAGAGAGATCTGGACGTGGCCACCCGGCCAGGGGTGGTCTACTTCATGGTGACCAAACTTTGCAGCATTCAGTATCCCCGTAGGGTGAAGGACAGCAGCCGTCAAGTCATCGAGGCTGCCGGGATGGCGAAGAGAGCCCGCCTGAAACATCGCCATGGGATCTGCTACCCCAGCCATCTGATCACTCAGTGGCACTCCGTGCATCGTCCCAGCCACGTGGTCACCCTGTGTCATCCCATGTACCATGTGATGGGTAACCGGATGTACAAAGTTTGTGTCTGGGCTGAGAGGGTTGACTGGAAGTGGTCCAGGCATTCCCATGGTAACAGGATACAAAGGAAATCCGAAACGATGTAAGACGCCGGCTCCGCCGGTTAGGTGAGCCTGCAAGGCGGACTGTATTGCCCCTGGGGGTGGGGCTAAGTGGTGTATTGGGCTTGTAGTGATACTGCTGACGGTGTCTATCGGAGGTGAGGCCCATTGTGGGACAGCTTGTTGTGGGACAGCTTGTCCGGTGGCAAGATGGGGTGCATGAGGGATAGGGCGTGGCATGGGTAGGGGTGATTGTTGGTGCATGGGGACCGGAACTCGGACAGGGACTGGGACTGGGACGGGCACGTAGATGGCGATGAATTTCTGCGCAGGCGCGAGGGGAGTTGCGTTACTAGGGGTCGTATGGCACGATGTGCAGACTGTTGAATAAAAATAAGCGATAATGTTCGCTTAAATAAACCATCGAAACTTTTATCACAACGGAATATTATGGAATGCAATGGAATCGATACAGAGTGTTAACCACATCAAAGAAGATAAGGCCTCGATCAATCGGGGATGAGAGCCTATGGGGGTTCCAACTCTCATGTCCGTTTGTCCGTGCACTCTCACCAATCACGTACTCTTATCCACTCTCACCACTCACGTACTCTTATCCACTCTCACCGACGACTCTCATTCTCTTTGAACATGTCCAAATTCGACATGAGAGTTGGTGAAAGTTGTTGAAAGGACCACTCTCACCGACGACTCTCATTCTCTTTGAACATGTCCAAATTCGACATGAGAGTTGGTGAAAGTTGTTGAAAGGACTTTTACCTGTCGGGGGCGGCTGAGTACTTGATTCTGCGTAAAAAAATGAGATATTCGTTATTGAAGTTTTCAAGAGATTACCACCATACCACCAGGATATTCATGGCATATATATCATTTAAGAGAACGAACTGCAATTCATGTAGATAAGTTGACCTCAAGGTCGCTATTAGACTGCAATTCATGTAGATTAATTGACCTCTGGTCGCTATTAGACTGCAATTCATGTAGATTAATTGACCTCTGGTCGCTATTAGACTACAATTCATGTAGATTAATTGACCTCTGGTCGCTATTAGACTACAATTCATGTAGATTAATTGACCTCTGGTCGCTATAAGACTACAATTTATGTAGATAAATTGACCTCTGGTCGCTATTAGACTACAATTCATGTAGATTAATTGACCTCTGGTCGCTATTAGACTACAATTCATGTAGATTAATTGACCTCTGGTCGCTATTAGACTACAATTCATGTAGATTCATTGACCTCTGGTCGCTATTAGACTACAATTCATGTAGATTCATTGACCTCTGGTCGCTATAAGGTTGCACAACCATCGGATCGTACCTGATGGCGACGGCCTTGGAGACGAAGTCGTTGGCGCAGCTGCAGAAAACAAAAAGATCAATTTACTAAAAGTGTGCTATTATCAAGGCCAGCTCCCGCCGGAAGAGAAAGGATGGTTTTCCACTTCGAAATGCTTAGGCGACCTCCATTGCTACATATAGTCTGTAGAAAATAATGTTTGTGTAGAATTATACATAATCTGTTTCCCATGGTGTTGTTGACTTGAGAGGGGTTTTATTATACATTACCTGTGGTCGGGGGTGTTGTTGGCTTTGGAGGTACATCTGAATATATATAATAATATGTCAACACTTGGAATGGCAATGAAAAAAGCGGATTTAAAGAAAAGGAGGGTTAGAACAAAAAATAGAATAAAAAATATAAAACATGAAAAAAAAGGTCGTAATGACCGAAAGAAAAAAAAAATCGCAAAAGAATTTTATATGACAAGCTCGTCCCCAGGGTTTTCTGGGTAATTTTTAATTTGGCGTCTAGCTCAGCAGGTTGGTAATAGGATGAGCCAATAGGATGCAAACCTGACAGTAGACTAAAGAAAGAATAACAACATGAGTATCAGAAGATCCCAGCCGTGGACCCACGCTACAGTTAGTCTGTTTTTTATCATATACTAAAAAGACACTTCATAGAAATAGTCTCTTAGCCTGTTAGTATTTTTACCACATATAATAAGACACTTCATAGAAATAGTCTCTTAGCCTGTTAGCGTTTTATCATATACTAAAAAGACACTTCATAGAAATAGTCTCTTAGCCTGTTAGTATTTTTACCACATATAATAAGACACTTCATAGAAATAGTCTCTTAGCCTGTTAGCCTTTTTATCATATACTAATAAGACACTTCTTAGAAATAGTCTCTTAGCCTGTTAGCGTTTTTATCATATACTAATAAGACACTTCATAGAAATAGTCTCTTAGCCTGTTAGCGTTTTTATCATATACTAATAAGACACTTCATAGAAATAGTTTCGAAATACCCAGTCTAAATACTATTCTAGACTACATTATTATATATACTATCCGTACTCTACTTTACTTGCTTAATTGTATTTCTATATCATTTACTATATGTACTTTACTCTACCCAGTTAACTGTACTTTGAGATATGATTTACTATCTATACTTTACGTTTGCCGGGCACGAAAGCCTCTAAATAGGGATGAATCAGATGATTAACGTTGTTAATCTCTCACCGCTAAGTATTTTATCGGCGAACTCGCATGCGGGTGCTTTGGGGGGGTGGGTGGTCTTGATCATGACGGCATTCTCGCATGGAGGGGGGCTACCGATAATGCACAAGTCCCTCTTATTGACACTCGCGCATGCCCCTGCCGCAACGATGGTGACGTCAGCACTACGGAGCTCTGCGGCGGGCTTTATGACGTCATCTTTGGTTCTTCCGCACAGCATGTGAATCAGTCTGTGGATACAAATATACGTAAATCACTAACAATCATCACCATCATTATTCATCATCATCATCATCATCATCACCATCATCATCACCACCACCACCACGACCACCACCACCACCACCACCACCATCATCATCATCATCATCATCATCATCATCATCATCATCATCATCATCATCATCATCATCATCATCATCATCATCGTCGTCGTCGTCGTCGTCGTCGTCTTCGTCGTCACCACCATCATCACTAGCATCATTATAAACATCATCATGATCATCATTTCATTTAGCCAATACCTTTTCGGCACCCCGTCTCGCGCCTTGTTGAAGATCTGCTTCTTCGCATCCCTGAGGGCGGATCCAACCATGGCATCTCCTCCAGGTCTGGTGACGCCACTCAACGCATTGTCCATTCCCTTGACTTGAGAGAATTCATCAAAACCGAAGATAACTTTAGTGGATGCACCGAACACTGCCACTGCTACCCGAGTCATGCCTTCAGCGATCTTAAAAGAACATTACATGCTCTGGTTAGATGCAAAGATATCACGCATGTATAAATAAAAAATATATAAAAGGCGGAATTTATATAATACTTATATGTTCTAAGTGCTTCACCTTTAAAATATATCTCATGCGCCGGTTAGATGCATAGGGGTAATTTCAGAAACGGGACTGCGAATTCAGCGATTTTGATTTGCTTACAAATTGTCCTAGATGACTGAATTTGGTGCATTTACAAAGTCGTATAAAGTGTATAAAGTGCGTATGGGAAAAAAGATAGTGACGTCGAGAGCCATGTCATGATACCTGAAACTGATAATATGTCGTCTTCACGACATCCAGCAAATCCCGGAAGTCCATGTTCGTCATGGCATCCGAGCCATCTACAAGGAAGGCCAGGTCGATTGGCTGCTTTCTCTCGGCGCCCGCACAGCATGCCGGGTGACAGGGCAAGAGGGGAGGGAGTAGCACTGAATTGTTACTGTCAGGGGTGGGGTAAGGAGTTACTCCACGGGTCGGGAGGGTAAGACGGCCTAGTCTTGAAAAGAGGGACGGGTCTACAGATCTTTTCTGATCTCTGAAAAAACAAAACAACTCTGAGAGTCTCTAGATAATCATATCGTCAAACATTGAGCCAGATTATAGAGTTTTGTGGTTGGATAATAAGGTCAACGTTTTGAGTTTGGCATCGTGTAAGAAAAGGCCTAATAAAACCAAGCCTGTTTGAGATCGAGTGACCGCCAAGGAGTATGGGTATTGACTGAATGAGTGGGGGTGGGATGACGGTAAACGTTATGTAAGCTAAAAGGCTATTTTGTACAAACCTGAAGCGCTCTTACATTAGTGTATGTAGCTAAAAAGGCAAATAAAATGTGTGATTGCCAGTGATTGCCACTGGTGTGCCCATTTTTATGGTTTTGCAAGCCTGCTTTTTTGCTTGGAACAAAGTTAAGAAGTAAATCAATAACACAAATTCCCGAACTCAGTGAGAATGAGAGTGGATTGTGTATAAGGCCTGGATACCAGGCTAGGCCTAGTTAGAGGCTTTGTTACCTTTCTGCCTGTGGGTCGCCATTACTCATTGAAGTCATTCTTACCTGTCTAACGACACACTAGCCCGCCTATCTCACCCGAGGGTGAGCACGTTTTGTGAGACCCCATGAACTTGTTCCATCTCCCTAGTCCTACATGAAGTACTAACCCACCTGAGGCAGAGCACACTCGACACACTAGCCCGCCTATCTCACCCGAGGGTAAGCACGTTATGTAGGACCCCATGAACTGGTTTCATCTCCCTAGTCCTACATGTAGTACTAACCCACCTGAGGCAGAGCACACTCGACACACTAGCCCGCCTATCTCACCCGAGGGTAAGCACGTTATGTAGGACCCCATGAACTGGTTTCATCTCCCTAGCCCTACATGTAGTACTAACCCACCTAAGGCAGAGCCCGCACGTCTTCTTGCAGTTCGTCTCGAGGTATTGAATGCTGTAGCCAACGCTCCCTGTACCGTCACAGATCCCAGATGGCGCGTACTTCGGGCACTCCACATCCAGGTCCGCACAATACGAGTCAGAACCTAGATGAAAACAAACAAGTGAGCCTTTGTTACAAACTAGCCAATTTGAAATCGCGACATCTATGACTTTGATATTATAAAAAAGTAGGTCCTCTATGAAATTTAGGTTCTTGAAGGAGTGCTTCTGTATTTTGAACATGATATTAACAATGACAATATTGCGTATATGATAAAACAAAAGAAGACGTATCTAACTAGTAGAATGGTGGTCGACTGGGGTCAGTATCATTGGTCAAATTCTAAGCTGAATAATTACCTGTCGCGCCCGTACCATGAAGGGTCTTCGGTATATCCTTCTTGCGTTTGCCCTCGACTGCATCGTCTGTGGGCTCATAAACATCCTGAGGTAGCGACTCATCCACGGAAATCACGTGACCGTCTCCCTCATTGGGGAAAGACTGCTGTACTCCGGATGACAACCGACCGTTACGGAGCACGTGGTGAATGACGGGATGCCTGTAGCTCGAGTCGATATGGAGAGGATCAAACTTCTGCTCGATGAAATGGTAATCCTCATCTTCAGTCAGTCTTCCCCCGAGCGGTCTCTCCTCTGGGTACTCTCCCACGGCGTCTTGATGAAATATGGCGTGTGCACCTGCGCCATTACTGCCATGGTAACCGAATCCCATGCCGTGACCATTCATGGCGTGTCTGTTCATGTCCTCAGTGGTGTGACCATTCATTGCGTGACTATTCATGATCGCGATTGTGTGATCGATGGATTGAAGGTTGGGACTCATCACCTCGTTCTCGTCATGATATTGACCCGTGTCACTCATATCGTTACCATGGTGATGGTAAGGTTGTCCTGGATACGGAACATTATGACCTGTAGCTTCCAAGCTATTTCCGCCGAATTGGTGGCTCTGCATAGCCCCGATGGTATTGTCTACGTGATCACCCATAGCTCCCATGGCATTGTCCACGTGATCACCCATAGCTCCCACTGTATTGTCCACGTGATTATCCATACCTCCCACGGTATTGCCCACGTGATCATCCATAGTGTTACCATAGTGATATGGATGCTCTTGGTAATGGTCTAAGTTACCATTGTGATGCATACCTTGATCACTCATAAGGTGGCTCGGTATGGGCCCGGTGTTCTGTCCAGGATTATCTGGACGCATACCCATAACTGCTTGGTTACCATGGCTATATAGTGGTTGCCAAGGTATCACCACAGCACCCTGACCAGAGTTCTCCTCATTGTCTGGCGTGCTGGTAGAGTTCTCCTGACCTCCCCCTTGGGGCTGGTCATGGAGAGGGTGTGTCCAGGAACTGTGTGTCATCTGCCCTATGGTAGACCCCATCGGATACCATGTGCCGCCATAGCCAGGAGGGTGGTGGAGGTAGGGGTACCTATTTGGTAAGTAAGGGTACCTATGTCCCATATAGTAATGGTGGTAAAGTGAACCCATATAGTGATGATAAGGAGGCCCCATATAGTGATGATAAGGAGGCCCCATATAGTGATGGTGATGATAAAGAGGGCCAAGAATCTGGTGGGTGTAGGGGTCGACAGCTACGGGGACAGCGACAGGTACGGCTATTGGAACACGGACCGTCATTAGAGCTATCGGCTGAGGTGGGCTTCCTGTGGACAATATATATAGGGTTACATGATGGCGAGTTATAAGCTAGATGTAGTCTATTTATAGACAAGCAGTCTCACCTGATGGTGCGATTGTGGGAGCTAGAGAGAAAAAAATCGTAATTAGCTCCATGCGGATGCAGATACGTTTTTAAAGGAGTGTATGATTGCGTTACATACGGTGTGGTTTTTTTTAAAACCGATATAATACCAAGTGTGTGTTGTGTATTATGCGTTACCTTTGGTTGGCTTGGGACTTGGAGGAGTACCTAAAAGACAAACACACTACTTAACACATTGACCCCTGAACCGGCCTGTACCGGCTTTGGGAAGTACCCACAACCCAAAAAATTCATAAATTCAAAATAAACACAACAAGATGAAGATACTCAGGCATCAGTCTAAGGGATAAATGGTCTTGCAGATATGCATCCAACCAAGGTGTTGGCATCTACTCTTAAGCCAAATAATAGCACAGGTTCTTTGACAAATCTCAAATCGAACAAGGAGAGAAAAGCAGAATCACCCCTCTCAATAAAACGCTCAAAATACCACACAAGGGAGAGAGATCAGCAAACACAGCTCAAGACACAAATAGATACCTTTATTCTGATCCTCCAGGTACATTTCCTTGGCCTCAAAACACAATGCCCATTCCTTGAAGGATTGTACAACCACGAAAATATGTTTACGTATTGCAAAGCATTCTGGGAGATACAGGGGAAAATTCACGAGGGGAGGGCCAGTCAACACTCCTCTCCCCAAAGTCAGATGGTTTTTTATAAGTCTTTTCACCCCGAAGCCAAACGAATCAATTCCAGGTCATACAGACCCAGAATAGCAGTGTAAACAATTTTGCAATCAATTTGGTTTCAGAAAAGACACCATTTAGGAGAGCTGTGGTGATTCATTAGAAAATTATTTTCTCATCCGGGCAAAGCCAAACAAGAAAAAATCATCATGAATCCACCTTTGCTTGCAAATATCCATAAGCAAGGCACTCAATTGTGCCCCAAAAGACTTCATGATGTCCTGAGACACTCTCCTAATATGCTCATAGCTGTATTTTTTATGAAAAATACAAGCAACCATCAACTTGTGCTGGCTTCAGCACATCGACGAGGGATTAAAAGTGGGGACCGCAAAGCACTGTTGGAAAGCTTGGATACCGCTGACTAGGTGCAGCTGTGTTTGACTTTGACGGGCTGTATAAAACTCAGAATAGGGGGGAGGTATCTGTTTTCAGTCTGTTTTTTGTAAATTCAGCTCCAAAAAAGCCAGGAGTCAATGGGTTAATCACGTTACCCGACAAACACACTACTTAATCACGTGACCCGATTACACTACTTAATCACGTTACCCGACAAACACACTACTTAATCACGTGACCCGAACACACTACTTAATCACGTTACCCGAACACACTACTTAATCACGTGATCCGAACACACTACTTAATCACGTTACCCGAACACACTACTTAATCACGTGACCCGAACACACTACTTAATCACATTACCCGAACACACTACTTAATCACGTGACCCGAACACACTACTTAACCACGTTGCCCGACAAACACACTACTTAATCACGTTACCCGAACACACTACTTAATCACGTTACCCGAACACACTACTCAATCACGTCACCCGACAAACACACCACTTAATCACGTCACCCGACAAACACACTACTTTATCACGTCACCCGACAAACACACTACTTAATCACGTTACCCGACAAACACACTACTTAATAACGTCACCCGAACACACTACTTAATCACGTTACCCGAAAACACTACTTAATCACGTGACCCGACAAACACACTACTTAATCACGTTACCCGAACACACGACTTAATCACGTTACCCGAACACACTACTTAATCACGTTACCCGAACACACTATTTAATCACGTTACTTGACAAACACACTACTTAATCACGTTACCCGAACACACTACTTAATCATGTCACCCGACAAACACACTACTTAATCACGTCACCCGACAAACACACTTTTTAATCACGTCACCCGACAAACACACTACTTAATCACGTTACCCGACAAATACACTACTTAATCACGTGACCCGAACAATTACAGGGAACTACAGTGTAGAATGAGCAAAGGACTTTTATCATAAAAATATTACATTGATAAGCATCTCGTTTTGACGGGTTCGTACTGTAAGTTTCGATTGTTATCATTTTAATGTTATTTTCAAAGACTACTGAAGGTTAAAGATCAATAAAGCTATCAAAATATCCCACTCTTTGTTTAAAACACTCGGTTTTATGATTTTGCAATTTGATTTAAGCAAATGATTACCTTCGATGATCTTATCGACAAACTCGCAGACCGGTGCGCTCAAGGGTGTGGTCGTCTTCATGATAAGGGCGTGTCTACACGTGGGCGGGCTGCCAATCACACAGAGATCTGCTGTGCGAACTTCTGGACATACGCCTGTTGCTATGACACCGACTCCTAACGCCCTCAGCTCACTCGCAGCACCGCTGACCTTATCTATTGACTCCCCGCACATCAGGTGGACGAGTCTCTTGGTCGCGTTTTGTCGTGAGCTTGACCCAAATATTCCGCTAGCGGTCGCGTCGAGTGCCTGCCCCGCGAACGAGGCGCCTCCCGGTTTCCTGGCTCTCTCAACTTCCGTATCCATGGACTCCAAATCGTTTAAGTCTCCCAAGTTAAACAACATCTTGGTAACGGTACCATATAGCGCCACCGCCACGTGTGTGCCTTCTTCCGACACGGGGAGCTGGTGATACGTCTGTTTCACGATTTCCAGCATTGTCTTGAAGTGAGTGTCGTTTATTGAATCCGAGCCATCTACAAGGAATACCAGCTCCAGCGGTCCAAGACCCGAAGTGTCGACTTCACATTCGACTTTGCTTGGAAGAGTAGGTGGCATGACCGGCATCTTGGGCTTAGTTGGTGCAGCAGTTGTCGCAGGTGTGGTCGGGGTCGTTGGCACAGTCGTAGGTGTCGATGTTGTAGTAGAAGTAGTTGTAGGCGTAGTGCATGTTTTGTTTACACACACTGGTAATGTAGGAGGCGGTTGAATGGTCGCATTTGCCTTTGTAGTACAGCTCATGTTTCTGCAAGGGGGTAATGTAGGAGGCGGTAGAATTTCCCCAGCTCCTTTAGATGACGGCTTTGTTGTATTGCTACCCTTGGGGGGTAGTGATGGGGGAGGAAGTAATGGTTTCTTTGTTGGACCGGTAGTAGTACAGCTACCATTTGAACAAGGTGGGAGGGTAGGTGGGGGGATGACAGTAGGGCCCCCTGAGGAGTTTGTGGTACTGTTTTCAGTGGGCAATGTCGGAGGCGGTAAAATTGTCGCTTGTGATGGCTTACTTGTGGTATCGTTCCCTACAGGCAGTGTCGGTGGCGGTAACACTGTCGCTTCTGATGGCTTACTTGTGGTACCGTTCCCTACAGGCAGCGTCGGTGGAGGTAACACCGTTGTTTCTGAAGGCTTACTCGTTGTGTTACTTCCAGGTGGCAAAGTAGGAGGCGGGAGGACGTCTGGTGTTGATCCCTCTTGAGTAGAATCGCTCGACGAAAGTGAAGGTAAATCGGCTGCCTCATTCGGAGTGGACACCTCGTGGCCAATAGATTTAGGTGTCATGGAATGATCAGACTTCTTTCCTTCCATTACAAGCGCAAGCCGCGAAGGTTGTTTTAAGGGGTTTATGGTCGTTTGTAGATTTCTAAGCCGCTTGGGATCCAGCAGAGGAGGCGCTACAAAGCTGTCAGTAGGATGTGGTTAGTGTAGTAATTGATGATCATGTTAGTATAGTAGTTGATAAACATGATTATGAGGACGACGGTGGTATGACGACATTGATGTGATGTACGATTTTGAGGACGACGGTGGTAAGGTGACATTGATGTGATGTACGATTATGAGGACGACGGTGGTAAAGATGACATTGATGTGATGTATGATTATGAGGACGACGGTGGTAAGATGACATTGATGTGATGTACAATTATGAGGACAACGGTGGTAAGATGACATTGATGTGATGTACGATTATGAGGACGACGGCGGTAAGATGACATTGATGTGATGTATGATTATGAGAACGGCGGTGGTAAGATGACATTGATGTGATGTACGATTATGAGGACGACGGTGGTAAAGATGACATTGATGTGATGTACGATTATGAGGACGACGGTGGTAAGATGACATTGATGTGATGTACAATTATGAGGACAACGGTGGTAAGATGACATTGATGTGATGTACGATTATGAGGACGACGGCGGTAAGATGACATTGATGTGATGTACGATTATGAGAACGACGGTGGTAAGATGACATTGATGTGATGTACGATTATGAGGACGACGGTGGTAAAGATGGCATTGATGTGATGTATGATTATGAGGACGACGGTGGTAAGATGACATTGATGTGATGTACGATTATGAGGACGACGGTGGTAAAGATGGCATTGATGTGATTTACGATTATGAGGACGACGGTGGTAAGATGACATTGATGTGATGTACGATTATGAGGACGACGGTGGTAAGGTGACATTGATGTGATGTACGATTATGAGGACGACGGTGGTAAAGATGACATTGATGTGATGTATGATTATGAGGACGACGGTGGTAAGATGACATTGATGTGATGTACGATTATGAGGACGACGGTGGTAAAGATGACATTGATGTGATGTACGATTATGAGGACGACGGTGGTAAGATGACATTGATGTGATGTACGATTATAAGGACGACGGTGGTAAAGATGACATTGATGTGATGTACGATTATAATATTCAAGGCGCGGGCCGGGGGCAGACCACGCCACATACTACACACATTTGCATAGAAATTATTTTGTTTTTGTTGATCTCATGTTAATTATGATGGCCTTGGCGTTGGTTATGATTTTGATTTTATGTCAGAAGTAAGATAACCGTGTATGTAATTAAAATAAGATTATGGCCGTTATGTAAATAAAGTCATACACTCACTTTCTTTTTAATGAGTCGATTTCTCCATCTAAAAGGCGTCGAAGGGTAGTCTGTTTGTGTGTTCTCCTTCTGCTTTTATTTAACCTGCAGAAACAAAATATAATACTATGAATGTTTTGCAAATAAGAAGGCAACAATCAATGGAGCAAAGATAGACAACATTACCTTCGCCTCCTTCGAGGTTTTGTACGACCACGAAGAATCGCTTCGATTCCTCGTCTTATCCTTGATTTCTCTCGTGCACCAAAGCGTGACTGTACGTGATCATTTCGTGACTGTACATAATCATTGGCTGGCTCTTCGTGATGAATCCGAGATCTTTTGAGCCATACGTCTCTCCTCTGGTTTTCATCGGCCGGTGGCGCAGGTCTATAAGTAAAGCAAGAAATTATGAACTTTTATGCACAAAAGAAATACTTGGTACAGATGGAACACACCCTTATTACATATCCATGACACACGCCACATGAGCGCTTCCCTTATTACATACCCATGACACACGCCACATGAGCGCTTTCCTTATTACATACCCATGACACACGCCACATGAGCGCTTCCCTTATTACATACCCATGACACACGCCACATGAGCGCTTTCCTTATTACATACCCATGACACAGGCCACATGAGCGCTTCCCTTATTACATACCCATGACACACGCCACATGAGCGCTTCCCTTATTACATACCCATGACACACGCCACATGAGCGCTTCCCTTATTACATACCCATGGCACACGCCACATGAGCGCTTCCCTTATTACATACCCATGACACACGCCACATGAGCGCTTCCCTTATTACATACCCATGACACACGCCACATGAGCGCTTCCCTTATTACATACCCATGACACAGGCCACATGAGCGCTTTCCTTATTACATACCCATGACACACGCCACATGAGCGCTTTCCTTATTACATACCCATGACACAGGCCACATGAGCGTTTACAGTACTCTGTTAAGTACGACACGTCAAACCCCGCCGCCCCTTGACAAGACCCTGCAGCAAGGTACGAACTGCATTCTGGGTCTATATCCATGCAACCCATCCCTGCGGGCGAAAACGAGACAATAAATCTTGGGCCACAGCCAAGAATGGATAAAACAAGGAGACAAAATATCTTGGGCCACAGCCAATAATGAATAAAACAAGGAGACAATAAATCTTGGGCCACAGCCAATAATGGATAAAACATAGAGACAATAAATCTTGGGCCACAGGCAAGGATGGATAAAACAAGGAGACAAAAAAATTTGGGCCACAGCCAAAAATGGATAAAACAAGGAGACAATAAATCTTGGGCCACAGGCAAGGATGAATAAAACAAGGAGACAATAAATCTTGAGCCATAGGCAAGGATGGATAAAACAAGGAGACAATAAATCTTGGGCCATAGGCATTGCCTGTGACCCAAGATTTATTGTCTCCTTGTTTTATCCATCCTTGCCTGTGGCCCAAGATTTATTGTCTCCTTGTTTTATTCATCCTTGCCTATGGCCCAAGATTTATTGTCTCTATGTTTTATCCATCCCTGGGTCTTTAATGGGAATGGATCTAACAAAGCGGAAAAGCGTTTTAATATTAGTATTCATAGGAAAACAACATAGCGTCTACTCTAATAAAATTTTTGAGTAGCTATACACCTGAAGAACAAACAAGTTTACCTGGGTGTTGGCTTATCGGATGGTGAGCTGGGCCTGGAATCGAGATCTGTGTTCCTATTGGCTCATAGACATGGTTGCTATGGTGACTATGTGATGGTACAAATACGGACTCCCCCGGCCTCAGCCTCTGTATATCAACCACGTGACCCTGCTCCAACCACTTGTCCCCGTGTGGGTGGGAGACGGGGTGCCGGAAATGAGGATTCGGTAAGAGAGGGTCCACCACTCGGTCGACTCCCGGTAAATAACTTGGAATAGAGTCAATATCGGGGTATTCCGTCACCCTATTGGTGTGCACTATGGGATGTCGGTGATATCCACTTGGATCCATTGATATTTCGGTGACTAATCTCGAGTCGGGAGGGTGTATCGTGTGATATCCACCTTCTTGCATGGGGCGATTTAATGAGCCGATGTCAGCTGGGCCATATCGTAGGATGTTATGCAGGAAATGGTTATGGACAGGAGGGCGTGGCATGTGAAAAGTGTTATCACCCGCCATAGGGTAGGGGCGCACAACCATCGGCGCTCTTATCGGTGGGTGCTACGAGAAAAATATTATTTATATGAAGATAAGCTCTTCAGCTTTTCATTTTGATTACAGAAGCCTTAACCAGCCAAGGACATTTTAAGGCATTTATATATAATTTTCATGAATATTTTTTTCAGTATTGCAGGTATACAGGTAGTTCCACCTTAAGATACTGCATTTTTTTTCCACCAAAGCTATCTATTAAAAAAATATGCATCCAATCGTATGACTATTTGAAGTTCTATTGGCTGGGATTTATGTGACTTTACCATAAAAGGGAAGCCTTCATGAGGCATGAAGGGGCGTCTTGGTGGTTGCCATGGTACCCTGTTGATTGGCGGGAAGTGCATGACCGGAACATGATGGATGTGGTGGACTGGGACGGGAAAAGGTACTTTGACAGCAACGATTTTCTGGCCAGGCTTCTCTGCGGATTTAGTTTGTATTGGGTTAGTTGTCAGATCGAGATTAGAACGAAGTAAGTTTGCATTGGGTTAATTATCAGGTCGAGATTGGAACGGATTAGTTTGCATTAGATCGAGCTTGGTATTCTATTAGAACTGCCAGTACTACCTGGTGCTCTGAAAACGCATGTTTCTTTCCTGGGAATCTGTGCTTTGAATGGCGTTATTTTAGCTACATATAGTCCTGGGGCTGTGCGACGTTTTAAACATTTATATCTACATTTACTTATACTACTACAGAGGCAAAAACTCCTAGAATCTGCAAAAGGAAACTTGAGACTTCATGTATACTCTAGAAGAAATATTCATTTACACACCTGTTGATGTCAATGTTGCGTTTGGAGTCGGGGCTGTAACAAGGCAAAGGCCAAATCAAACAGTATCTACATGTATAACCACCATGACGTCAAAATTACCAATTCACCCATTCTCCGCTTTATCCACCCATATCACATAAATGAATATTAGTTTTTTTTACTTATGAAAATATAATATTTGACAAAATGGAAAAAAAAAACTTTATCAAGAACGTTTATCGAAACAAGCTTTTGCAAAACCTTGTAGCTCAAAATTAATTGGTTCTACTAAATTTCATTGCGGGAAGACTCAAAATATGGCATAGGGATGGACTACTATTATTTGTTTTGTACAATCTCTTCAGCAAAAATCAGATTGTGCTTTAAAGAGTGGGCTGTTGATTGGGTTGAGCGCCGACCTGCACTCTATCCTGCACTCTATCATCCTGCACTCCGCCCTGCACTCCGTCCTGCACTCTATCCTTTACTCCGCCCCGTTCTCACCTGAGGTTGGGCTCTTGGCTTCTTTGGAAGGGACATCTATCAGCGGAGAGAAATTACAAACATTATTCTTTTGTGAATTGTTATCTTTGTTTCAATAAATAAAAACTGGATTGCGCGTAGGACTGAATTTGTCAAACAACTGGCAAGACAAAACTCAAAGACAACCTAAATCCTATCCCTCTTCTCACCTTTGATAATTTTCTCGGCGAACTCGCAGGCGGGAGCTGTGGGCGGGTAGAGTGTCTTCATCATCACCGCGTTCTGACATGTGGGAGGACTACCAATCACGCACAACTCCGGCTTACTGACATCTGCGCATGCGCCGGCAGAGATGACCTTCACGGACGCATCTTGGAGTTCCTTAGAGGGTCCTGTGACGTCATCAGCCGACTTACCGCACATGATATGGATAAGTCTCTTTGAGGAGCCTTTAGACAAACCACATGGGACAGAATATTAACGAAGGATAGAACATCAAGAGCATGGGTGAGAAATAAAGCACGTGAGGCCGCTAACATTAACCACGTGGGCTAGGACATCAGCCACTTGGGTCATGTGGGCAAGGATATCAGCCACTTGGGTCACGTGGGCTAGGACATCAGCCACTTGGGTCACGTGGGCTAGGACATCAGCCACTTGGGTCACGTGGGCTAGGACATCAGCCACTTGGGTCACGTGGGCAAGGACATCAGCCACTTGGGTCACGTGGGCAAGGACATCAGCCACTTGGGTCACGTGGGCAAGGACATCAGCCACTTGGGTCACGTGGGCTAAGACATTAACCGCGTGGGCTAGAACTCAACAACGTGGGCTGGAAATCAACAACGTGGGCTAGAACATTAACAGCTTGAGCCAGACACCAGCCACGTAGGTTAGGTCATTAACCACGTGGGATAGAACATTAACAGCTTGAGCCAGACACCAGCCACGTAGGTTAGGTCATTAACCACGTGGGATAGAACATTAACATCATGTGTCAATGCAAAGGAAGACACATTGTATATAAATATATAATGAAAAACCTCGAAGCTCTAATGATATATTGCTGCTTAATTACCTTCTCTTGAACTCGCGAGAAAGACAGAATCTCGCACCATTCTCAATCCCTGTCCGACTAAGGGGACTCCCCCAGGACGCTTGGCCTGCATTAGGGCCGTGTCCATTCCGGACAAATCATAATACTGATCAAGATTAAATACCACATTAGCAAACGCGCCATATATCACGATTGCAACATGGACGTCGGACCTGGAGACTGGGAACTGGTGATAAGCGATCTTGACGATTTCCAACAGAGAACGAAAGTGAGTCTCGTTGATTGCGTCACTTCCGTCTACGAGGAAAGCTATGTCTATTGGTCCTCGCGAGGACGTATCCACGTGACAAGTTGTACTTGTTGTAGCAGAGGGCTTTGTATGAGAGGGACTCGGTTCCACAGGTGGCGACACTATGAACATAAAACTTTGTTTGATTTATTATTGAATGAGGAATTTACACGAGGAAACCCAAAATAAAGTGCTATTAAAATTACTCTCCATTAGAATACCTTACTAGTACAGTAACTTATCATACCTCATACATACTGTAATCTATATTAGCATGCTAAATAACTACATCACTCCATTAGAATACTCTACTAGTAGAGTAACTTATCTTATCATACCTCATACATACTGTAATCTATATTAGCATGCTATATAACTACATCACTCCATTAGAATACCCTACTAGTAGAGTAACTTATCATACCTCATACATACTGTAATCTATATTAGCATGCTAAATAACTGCATCAATCCATTAGAATACCCTACTAGTAGAGTAACTTATCTTATCATACCTCATACATACTGTAATCTATATTAGCATGCTAAATAACTACATCACTCCATTAGAATACCCTACTAGTAGAGTAACTTATCTTATCATACCTCATACATACTGTAATCTATATTAGCATGCTAAATAACTACATCACTCCATTAGAATACCCTACTAGAAGAGTAACTTATCTTATCATACCTCATACATACTGTAATCTATATTAGCATGCTAAATAACTACATCACTCCATTAGAATACCCTACTAGTAGAGTAACTTATCTTATCATACCTCATACATACTGTAATCTATATTGGCATGCTATATAACTACATCACTCCATTAGAATACCCTACTAGTAGAGTAACTTATCATACCTCATACACACTGTAATCTATATTAGCATGCTAAATAACTACATCACTCCATTAGAATACCCTACTAGTAGAGTAACTTATCTTATCATACCTCATACATACTGTAATCTATATTAGCATGCTATATAACTACATCACTCCATTAGAATACCCTACTAGTAGAGTAACTTATCTTATCATACCTCATACATACTGTAATCTATATTAGCATGCTGAATAACTACATCACTCCATTAGAATACCCTACTAGTAGAGTAACTTATCATACCTCATACATACTGTAATCTATATTGGCATGCTATATAACTACATCACTCCATTAGAATACCCTACTAGTAGAGTAACTTATCATACCTCATACATACTGTAATCTATATTAGCATGCTATATAACTACATCACTCCATTAGAATACCCTACTAGTAGAGTAACCTATCATACCTCATACATACTGTAATCTATATTAGCATGCTATATAACTACATCACTCCATTAGAATACCCTACTAGTAGAGTAACTTATCTTATCATACCTCATACATACTGTAATCTATATTAGCATGCTAAATAACTACATCACTCCATTAGAATACCCTACTAGTAGAGTAACTTATCTTATCATACCTCATACATACTGTAATCTATATTAGCATGCTAAATAACTACATCACTCCATTAGAATACCCTACTAGTAGAGTAACTTATCTTATCATACCTCATACATACTGTAATCTATATTAGCATGCTATATAACTACATCACTCCATTAGAATACCCTACTAGTAGAGTAACCTATCATACCTCATACATACTGTAATCTATATTAGCATGCTATATAACTACATCACTCCATTAGAATACCCTACTAGTAGAGTAACTTATCATACCTCATACACACTGTAATCTATATTAGCATGCTATATAACTACATCACTCCATTAGAATACCCTACTAGTAGAGTAACTTATCTTATCATACCTCATACATACTGTAATCTATATTAGCATGCTGAATAACTACATCACTCCATTAGAATACCCTACTAGTAGAGTAACTTATCATACCTCATACATACTGTAATCTATATTGGCATGCTATATAACTACATCACTCCATTAGAATACCCTACTAGTAGAGTAACTTATCATACCTCATACATACTGTAATCTATATTAGCATGCTATATAACTACATCACTCCATTAGAATACCCTACTAGTAGAGTAACCTATCATACCTCATACATACTGTAATCTATATTAGCATGCTATATAACTACATCACTCCATTAGAATACCCTACTAGTAGAGTAACTTATCATACCTCATACACACTGTAATCTATATTAGCATGCTATATAACTACATCACTCCATTAGAATACCCTACTAGTAGAGTAACTTATCTTATCATACCTCATACATACTGTAATCTATATTAGCATGCTGAATAACTACATCACTCCATTAGAATACCCTACTAGTAGAGTAACCTATCATACCTCATACATACTGTAATCTATATTGGCATGCTATATAACTACATCACTCCATTAGAATACCCTACTAGTAGAGTAACTTATCATACCTCATACATACTGTAATCTATATTAGCATGCTATATAACTACATCACTCCATTAGAATACCCTACTAGTAGAGTAACTTATCTTATCATACCTCATACATACTGTAATCTATATTAGCATGCTAAATAACTACATCACTCCATTAGAATACCCTACTAGTAGAGTAACTTATCATACCTCATACATACTGTAATCTATATTAGCATGCTATATAACTACATCACTCCATTAGAATACCCTACTAGTAGAGTAACTTATCTTATCATACCTCATACATACTGTAATCTATATTGGCATGCTATATAACTACATCACTCCATTAGAATACCCTACTAGTAGAGTAACTTATCATACCTCATACATACTGTAATCTATATTAGCATGCTATATAACTACATCACTCCATTAGAATACCCTACTAGTAGAGTAACTTATCTTATCATACCTCATACATACTGTAATCTATATTGGCATGCTATATAACTACATCACTCCATTAGAATACCCTACTAGTAGAGTAACTTATCATACCTCATACATACTGTAATCTATATTAGCATGCTATATAACTACATCACTCCATTAGAATACCCTACTAGTAGAGTAACTTATCTTATCATACCTCATACATACTGTAATCTATATTAGCATGCTAAATAACTACATCACTCCATTAGAATACCCTACTAGTAGAGTAACTTATCATACCTCATACATACTGTAATCTATATTAGCATGCTATATAACTACATCACTCCATTAGAATACCCTACTAGTAGAGTAACTTATCTTATCATACCTCATACATACTGTAATCTATATTGGCATGCTATATAACTACATCACTCCATTAGAATACCCTACTAGTAGAGTAACTTATCATACCTCATACATACTGTAATCTATATTAGCATGCTATATAACTACATCACTCCATTAGAATACCCTACTAGTAGAGTAACTTATCTTATCATACCTCATACATACTGTAATCTATATTAGCATGCTAAATAACTACATCACTCCATTAGAATACCCTACTAGTAGAGTAACTTATCGTACCTCATACATACTGTAATCTATATTAGCATGCTATATAACTACATCACTCCATTAGAATACCCTACTAGTACAGTAACTTATCTTATCATACCTCATACATACTGTAATCTATATTAGCATGCTAAATAACTACATCACTCCATTAGAATACCCTACTAGTAGAGTAACTTATCATACCTCATACATACTGTAATCTATATTAGCATGCTATATAACTACATCACTCCATTAGAATACCCTACTAGTACAGTAACTTATCTTATCATACCTCATACATACTGTAATCTATATTAGCATGCTAAATAACTACATCACTCCATTAGAATACCCTACTAGTAGAGTAACTTATCTTATCATACCTCATACATACTGTAATCTATATTAGCATGCTATATAACTACATCACTCCATTAGAATACCCTACTAGTAGAGTATCTTATCATACCTCATACATACTGTAATCAGCATGCTATATAACTACATTATCGTAGCAGTTAACTCACTGTAGGGAGCTTTGCATTCCGCCTTTGGTGGGCACACGAGACCATTTCCAATCTCAAAAACTGTAACCATAAACACAAATCAAAGTTAATGAAATCATAAATGCATGCATGAGAAGGGAAAGAGTTTAATAAGAAGCTTATTTAGAAATGTAAAAATACAGACTCACTTCCATGCAATCCTCTAAGGATTGGCACATGCCCTTCACTTGTGAATGGAAAACTCGGATCACGGATCACGAACTCGGAAGAGGGGGCGCTTGCCTGTGATCCAAGTAAAGAGAAATCTGCGGCTTTCCCAAGTGCTAGACCAACCACCACCACGCCTGCATCGCGCAACGAACGCGCGGGTCCTATTACGTCATCGTCGGATTTTCCGCCACTGATTACAACTAATACATGCGGGATTCCAGCTCGTCCTTGGGTCAGGAATAACTCTCTCGCTTTGCTTAAACCTCTTCCGATTGGACAGCTTGTGTCAGCTGACGTGTAGCTATCTAAGGCTGAGCCCAGATCTAGTGATTGGGTGTTGAAGTCCTTTACTACCTTCACCTCCCCTGAGAAAAGAAGCGCCGCGATACGTGTCTCCCCCTGGACTGTAGGGAGGGCCTGGGATACAGCTTTGACGATTGATGTAACCTTATGGAAGGAGGGAGCGGGGATGTTGCTGCATGCGTCCACGAGAAAGGCTAGGTCGAGCTGAGTCACTGAAAGATTTAATAGAAACACAATATCGAACTGTGCAAATGAGATATTTAAGAGGAACGCTAGATGGAGCTCGGCTAATGAGAAATTTAAGAGGAACGCTAGATGGAGCTCGGCTAATGGGGTTATTTAAGAGGAACGCTGGGTCGAGCTCGGCTAATGAGATGTTTAAGAGGAACGCTGGGTCGGGCTCGGCTAATGAGATATTTAAGAGGAACGCTGGGTCGAGCTCGGCTAATGAGATATTTAAGAGGAACGCTTGATGGAGCTCGGCTAATGAGATATTTAAGAGGAACGTTGGATCGAGCCCCGCTAAAGAGAAATTTAAGAGGAACGCTGGGTCGAGCTCGGCTAATGAGATATTTAAAAGGAACGCTGGGTCGAGCTCGGCTAATGAGATATTTAAGAGGAACGCTAGATGGAGCTCGGCTAATGAGATATTTAAGAGGAACGCTGGGTCGAGCTCGGCTAATGAGATAGAGGAACGCTGGGTCGCGTACGGCTAATGAGATATTTAAGAGGAACGCAAGGTCGAGCTCGGCTAATGAGATATTTAAGAGGAACGCCAGGTCGAGCTGGGCAAATGAGATATTTAAGAGGAACGCTGGGTCGAGTTCGGCTAATGAGATATTTAAAAGGAACGCTAGATAGAGCTCGGCTAACGAGATATTTAAGAGGAACCCTGGGTCGAGCTCGGCGAATGAGATATTCAAGAGGAACGCTAGACAGAGTTCGGCTAATAAGATATTTAAGAGGAACGCTGGGTCGAGCTCGGCGAATGAGATATTCAAGAGGAACGCTAGATCGAGCTCGGCTAATGAGATATTCAAGAGGAACGCTAGATGCATCTCGGCTAATGAGATATTTAAGAGAAACGCTAGATGGAGCTCGACTAATGAGATATTTAAGAGGAACGCTGGGTCGAGCTCGGCTAATGAGATATTTAAGAGGAACGCCAGGTCGAGCTGGGCAAATGGGATATTTAAGAGGAACGCTGGGTCGAGTTCGGCTAATAAGATATTTAAAAGGAACGCTAGATAGAGCTCGGCTAATGAGATATTTAAGAGGAACGCTGGGTTGAGCTCGGCGAATGAGATATTCAAGAGGAACGCTAGATGCATCTCGGCTAATGAGATATTTAAGAAGAACGCTGGGTAAAGCTCGGCTAATGATATATTTAAGAGGAACGCTAGGTCGAGCTCGGCTAATGAGATATTTAAGAGGAACGCTAGGTCGAGCTGGGAAAATGAGATATTTAAGAGGAACGCTGGGTCGAGCTCGGCTAATGAGATATTCAAGAGGAACGCTGGGTCGAGCTGGGAAAATGAGATATTTAAGAGGAACGCTAGATGCATCTCGGCTAATGAGATATTCAAGAGGAACGCTAGATGCATCTCGGCTAATGAGATATTTAAGAGGAACGCTGAGTCGAGCTCGGCTAATGAGATATTTAAGAGGAACGCTAGGTCGAGCTCGGCTAATGAGATATTTAAGAGGAACGCTAGATCGAGCTGGGAAAATGAGATATTTAAGAGGAACGCTGGGTCGAGCTCGGCTAATGAGATATTTAAGAGGAACGCTAGATCGAGCTCGGCTAATGAGATATTTAAGAGGAACGCTAGATCAAGCTGGGAAAATGAGATATTTAAGAGGAACGCTGGGTCGAGCTCGGCTAATGAGATATTTAAGAGGAACGCTAGATCGAGCTCGGCTAATGAGAGATTTAAGAGGAACGCTAGATAGAGTTCGGCTAATGAGATATTTAAGAGGAACGCTGGGTCGAGCTCGGCTAATGAGATTTTTAAGAGGAACGCTAGATAGAATTCGGCTAATGAGATATTTAAGAGGAACGCTAGATGGAGCTCGGCTAATGAGATTTTTAAGAGGAACGCTGGGTCGAGCTCGGTTAATGAGATATTTAAGAGGAACGCTGGGTCGAGCTCGGCTAATGAGATATTTAAGAGGAACGCTGGGTAGAGCTCGGCTAATGAGATATTTAAGAGGAACGCTAGATGGAGCTCGGCTAATGAGATATTTAAGAGGAACGCTAAATGGAGCTCGGCTAATGAGATATTTAAGAAGAACGCCAGATAGAGTTCGGCTAATGAGATATTTTAAAGGAACGCTGGGTCGAGCTCGGCTAATGAGATATTTAAGAGAAGCGCTAGGTCGAGTTGGGTCATTTAAAGATGAAAATAAATCCGCTTAGGTTTTGTGCACTGTCTGCAGTAAAGATAAGAGATTAAGTAACATTTTGACTTTCACATGATCTGCCGTATACCTCCTCGTGACGAGCACTGCTTGTTCCACGCAAAAACTACTGATGTCACTGCGACAAGAAAACAAGCAAAGAAAAACAATTAGGCTAGCTACAAATATGTAGATCTTGCACAATTATACCAAAATAAAGACATCATGGGTAATATAAAGGGTTTCTTACCTTTCTGTTCTTATGACAACAATATATTATGCGTAATAAAAAGGTTGCTTGCCTTTCTGTACTTATTACAATAAGGCAAAATGGGTAATAAAAAGGTTGCTCACCTTTCTGAACTTTTTCAGCCAGCATTGCACCCGCCACGTTATCATCCGGGAATGCTTGACTCACTATTTGGTAACCAGTCCTCGGAGAGTTTGTCAGCTTGTCCAGATCTGTGTGACTAAACCTCGACGTCAAACCGAGGCTGAACATCAAGACGCATGCGCTGCGTAAGTTACGTGCGGGCTCATCAATGCCGTCGTTTGGTGTTCCGGTCAGGATTGTTATTAGTACTTGGACAGCCTGGATTAAAACAAACATAGCAGTGCTCTAGCAAATAGGCTAAAAAGGACACAGGGAGGCAATATTGGCAATGAATCTAATCAAACAAAAATAGACAAAATGGATCAGGGGGTCTGAACGGTAAGAGAAACAGGTAATCAAGCGTGTAGAGACTGAAGATCGGTACAGGTTGTCAGGTCTTCACATGTGCACATCAACAAGCAAACAACGAATGGAGCAAAGAAAAGAAATCAATTGAGCAAACATGAAAACAATGTGGCAAATATGAAAACATTTGGGAAAAAAGGAAACAAAAACAAAATCGAGGTAAACAGAAGAAAGGGGCAAACATAAAAACAGGACAAATAATGGGGCAAACAGAAAAAAAAACACTGAGAGCCTATAGAAAAGAAATGCAAGCAGGGAAAATGGTATACAAATGATCATAACTAAGTGACAGAATGATGATAGTGCAAACAGTAGAAAAATGATGCAAACAGTAGAAAAATAAGGATGATACAATTGACGACATCAGCTCACCTCTGGTCTTCGGCTCTTATCGAAAATCTTTGTCTTGACGTCACTCAGGGCACTGCCTGCGTTACTGAGACCACCCGGGTAGGGGGCGCTATCGACAGCATTGTCCATCTCGCCCACAGTATAATAAGTCTTGGGGTCAAACACGATGTTCGTATCATCTCCATATATGGCTACGCCCACGTGAGTGCCGTCACGTGACACAGGGAACCCACGGTAGATGGTCTTGACAACCTCTTTGATTTGCTCGAAGTCCTGTGGTTTTGTGTTATCGCTGCCTTCTATCAGGATCACAAGGTCCATTAAAGCTAAAGGGAAAATCAGGGAATGTTTGTACAGATGCTATGTGGTTGGTCGCAGGTACTGTTTGTACAAAGATAGTCGTATCTTTATTGGTCATGCTATATAATTAGTCGCAGGTACTGATTGTACAAAGATAGTCGTATCTGTAGTGGTCATGCTATGTGATTGGTCGCCAGAGTTTTTGTCTGTCGCCTTCTAAAAAGGTATCTACAGTCATTGCTTATATCTTCTTGGAATATTACTCACAGGGCTCCAGTTGATAGCAGAAGGCTTTAAGCCTCCCTGAATTGACTACCCTGGGACAATATGCTTAATTTAATTTAAAAGGTGTCTATGTCTATGTCTTTTATAAGAAATCGGACGCGTTCGATTTGCAAAAAGATAACACTTTTAAAATACAAATAGGCAAACATTTTCTTTTAGCCCACGAAACTCGTAATGACGATTAACGCTAAAACAATAACAATGCAAATGAATTAACTCCGAAGCATTAACTAAAAGAATTCTGGGGGTTAGAATATATACCCCTTTGAGGTGATAAGTAAATCAAACTATATAAACACCGGTAACCCATATAAAGTAAATCTATTATAAATATTAAAGATATGACATCCATTATAAATATAAAAATACCTGTGTTGTTGCCATTTGAAGACGATATTTGGAGGGAATCGGAATCTGAAAAATGAATACTTTTATAATATAATCAAAGTTTTTATTGACAAACGCACAAGGTTAACAGACGCTAATGATCTAAAAAGAATATGTTTAAGGATTTTGTACAAACAATAACAACAAACAATTTTATTATGATATAATAACATATAACAAAAGTATTTAAAGCTGTTCCGCAGAAAGCATGGCTTGTTGCGTAACAATGAAACTGCTGTCTTAAAAGAGGTTATTGAGTCGTATACAATAAATGATTTCTCACACGATGGGTTATAAAGAAC
Organism: Nematostella vectensis; assembly: GCF_932526225.1. Lineage (NCBI taxonomy): Eukaryota > Metazoa > Cnidaria > Anthozoa > Actiniaria > Edwardsiidae > Nematostella > Nematostella vectensis. The sequence continues at coordinate 442,924 of NC_064047.1, read as the reverse complement.
TGCTTCTTTGAAGGTTAGAAGGTACAACAATATCAACTTACTATCTTCGACCTTAGCAATGCGCAGTTTGTCAATCAGTGTCCTTGCGCCTGGAGACAGTCTATCAAGATCCTCGTTTGTTACCGTGTGTTTGTCCGACGGAGTGCTGGCCATCTGGGACACCAGTGTCCGGTCCACTTGGCCACCCACTCCAAACACGAATACCTGAGGATGTAACTTATCATAACTGGTGGAGAACTCGAAAGAATGGCGCCTGAAAAGATCATGACTTTTCGTACACCTTTCGTATACATTCCGAGTGACCCTTCTTATTTATTCCCGATGACCCTTCGCATATATTCCGAGTGACCCTTCGTATTTATTCCGAGTGACCCTTCGTATTTATTCCGAGTGACCCTGAGAGTATATTCCGGATGACCTTCGTAGATATTTCGGAAAATTATTCGTATATCTTTCGGATGACCCTTCGTATAAATTCCGGGAAATCCTTCGTATATCTTCCGGAAGACCCTTCGTATATATTCCGGATGACCCTTTGTAAGTATTCAGGGTCCAACCCTTCGTATATCTTCCGGTTGACCTTTTGTATATATTTCGTAATATCCTTTGTATAAATCCCAGGTGACTCTTTGAATATATTTGGGAAGACCCTTCGTATACACCCCGGAAGACCATTCGTACAGATTGCGGGTGACCCTTCGTATACATTCCGACACAACTCTGTTTATATTCCGGAAAAATAAACTTGCTCGCGTTTTATTGCTGAGTTGGTAGAAATAAACCTAAAAAATCGCGGAGATTTAGGTTTTTCGGATACTTGGAGAATGCATTCCGAAGGCTCTACCTTGCTAAGGTGACAAGCACCTATTTTTCACAAAATATAACCTATTTTTGCCGTACTTCCGCGTTATCAATTCTTTGCGCAGTTCTTTCGGATGCTGACAAGTCAAACACCACGTTTAATAACTGATTATGTTTGTCGCTTTTTTTTACCTCCACTTTGCTGTCACGGAGCGTTTTAGCAATTCTGGTGACGTCATCGCTAGATCGCCCACCTACGATAATCACCAACACGCGTCGCACTGTCTGACGGGAAGACTTGTCGAACAAAAGATTCTTGCACGCATCGATAGCTTTCCCGACATTAGCTTGTTGACCTGTTGGCCAGATATGCTCGGTTAATTTAAGATTAAGATCAGTGCAATAAGATCGATCATGCATTTTCAGAAGCTTGAATTGTTGGACAGTTAACAGTATATACTATAATAAACATTAAACTTTAATGAAATAAAATACTGATCTTTCTTTGTAGTATATTTATTATATATATATATAGTATATATATTTTCTTAATAAGTCCACATATTTTTTGTAGGCGATTTTTATCGCCCGTCCAGCTCACCCGCGTCAAAAATGTGGCAAAGATAAAACTCCGGTTTTCTCTTGATTTCTCGCCGAACGAGGCTACTCTTCACACAGTTGGCCAAGACTAGTGAAGCTATTTGCCGTGTGTCGGTTGCAATTATAATTATTAATAAATAAATTATACCGTTAGAGCTTTTAAAGATAATGTATGTGTTTTTTACAAATAAGTACCAGTCCAAAAGCATTTATTTTATTTCTGAGTTCTCCTCATTAGCTGTACTCATTACCAGTCCCCGGGTAATCCACGCCGTCCACAGCTGCGTTCAGGGCAGTCTTCGTGAAGTACTTGTCAAAACCGAATATGATTTGTGGATTATTAGAAATGGTCCCCAGTCCCACGTTCACGTCCTCACGGCCAACCGGAAGTGCCTTGTAGATAAGCTTGATGACGTCAAGCAGGTACAGGAAGCTGGCCTTGGGAATGTTACGAGAGCCGTCAACAAGAAAGCCAAGGTCAACCTGGACGACTGAAAGGTCAAGGAAAAGACGTTTATTGTAAAGGATTTTAATCGGCCGAAATGGAGTACAGTAAAGGGTGGTAAGTTGGACAGACCTTGTTCTATCTTCGCCGCCACGTGTTCTCCTGTACTGTCACGTGGAGAAAGACTTGTGGTGATCACATGATCAGGTACATGGGGCGCAGCAATGACGTCCATGTCTGACTTGCTAGCCCCAGGCCCCACACCGACAACAAGCATAGTGATGTTCTCTCGCTTAGCATCCTGGGACGGTGAAGTGACGTCATCTCCTGACTTTTTGCTCGTTATCACGATGAGTATCTTGGGAGTCTGAGACCGAGTCTTACCCTTGAAGAGGTTTGTATTTGCAAAAGCGATGGCTTCACCAACTGTTCCAGGGCCTAACATGAATGGATTAACCGAAAACAATATTATCAACCGAGCAACATACGCAATACGAATCAACAATGACACCACTTTTCATATTTTTTTTCTGCTGTGTCACTGCGAGCAATTATTTCAACATATGTTGTCCCTCGTCTTATTGGTCTATGGGAGACTTGGGCGAGCATGCATGAATTTCTGCGGTAATAAAAAAAACGAGTTGTCTTCGGGTCTTTTTAAAAAATTGCTGTCACAAAAGAAAGAGAAACAACATTCCTTAAAAGTCTACCTGGAATTTCTCAATTCAGACACAAAAAAAACGCAAGAAAATTACTGAAGCGGACTTTTAAGGCAAAGATCTTCAAACAGCTCAAACAGCTCTTAAAACAAATATATTTAACGTGCAACTTTTATAACAACTAAATTTGATTTAAACCTTTCATTAAAGATAGATTTGATATTGGAATTTCTTGTTGACATAACTTCATGTCAATAGGGTTTCTTTCCTATTTTCTAATGATTGTATTTCCGCCTGTCAGTATAAACGTGCGGTACACCTCAACTGATATGCAATTTTTATAACAAATTTGATATGTACCTGAATTTGAACTTTGGGTTATAGTATCTATCGCCGAATACACTTCTTCTTTTGATGAGTAGTTATCGAGCGGAAATTGTACCGAAGGGCTATTAAAAACAACGACGCCAACCCGAGTCTTGTCCGAAGATATCACGAAAGCGCTGCAAGTTATTTTCATAAACCTCAGGACGCTGGCAAAAAGGTTCGCCGGGAAAGCGTCTTGCGTGATGTCCAATGCAAAGCCGAGTTCCATCTTCACCTCTGAAAAAAATGGCAATTGCACCGCATTCGTCTACATCAAAATGCATAAATGTACAAGAGAAACAGCGAGACTGTGGGTTGAATTGAACACTGGGTTGACCAAGTGACTACCTACCTGTAGGGGTTAAAGGAGCAGCTTTAGATAGCACTGTGGGCAAAAAAAAAAGTCACTTAATAAGTAAAGAAGTCAAGTGGGGAGTCACTTTATAATAATAAAAATGCGAGATAACAAACCTTTGTTGATATTCTCTACTGTAGGAGCCAGCTGCTTCATCAGCTCATTTGGGCTCGACACAAATAAATGCTCATTCTGTGGATCGCTAACAACTTCAGGCAACTGCCCAAAATCTGTATTGCTACCTAACGCAATCACAAACACCGTGACGCCCTGGTCACGCAATTCCCGTGATGGCGTGACAGCATCATCATCAGCATTACCAGCAAGCAACACGATCAGAATCTTGTGCGACCCAGGCCGCGCGCTACCACCGAACACCATTTTCTTGGAAAGGGCAATTCCGGCGCCGATGAGATTCTGAACACAGGGGTCTGGCTTCCGAGCAGAGTCTACTGCTGAGTCGAGGGCGGGCTTAGTGAAGTACTCGATCAGATTGAACATGACCTTAGAAGTGCAACCCGATAACGCGAGTCCCACATGGGTGGCAGACTCTGAGACGGGGAAGTTGTTATAAACCTTCTTCATAAAGTCTTTGGCCTTGGTGAAGGCGTCAGCAGTCAGGTCATTAGAGCCATCAATCACGAACACCAGGTCGAGATCGTCCTCTAGAAAGCGTATCAAAATGTTTGATAAATAGGGGACTTGCGCTAAGAGATCACTTGACTGTTTGAGTGGCAAACTAGCGCGCGCTTAGACTTTTAGCGGCAAAATACCAACAACCTTTTCAATACTTACGAAAATAAACCATAATTCTTTTTTCAGAAAGGGTTCAGTTTCATTTAAATATTTTATTTCTCCTTTGTTCTCTGGTGCGACAGGCGCAGTCATTTGTGATTTTTTTGTTTGATAATTTTGTTTTGAATTTGCCACCCAAAGAGGTCACGTGATCTGTTAGCGCAAGTTCCCTATCAATATACACTAGCAATGCATTTGTACCCCATACTTATGGTCCAATTAAGCAGCCTGAAAGCAGTACTGTACTTACGCCGGTTTTTATCACTTAAAACACTCATCAATATTCAATAGCCGTGTTGATCAATCGGATATCATTTTTTCGACACGTGGGAGGGGTTTTATATCTAGCAATACATTCGACAAATCTAAAGCGTGTGGTAGGAGTTAAATTGTCACTAGGTAAATACTGGGTTATGTTATTGGTATTGGGGAGGAAATAACAGACTAACGAACACGAGAAACATTTGCCATACAAAAGGCTAGAGACTCCATCTCCATATATAACGACGTTTTTATCCAAGCTCTTTTTTCAACTTTTGAAAAAAAATCAACCACTCGTTGTACTAACTAGTTTTAGCCCATATTTATAAGCGCAAATGTAATGGTTTTTGTAGCTACTCTGCATATGCGAGCAGAATATATTCACGCCTATCGGCAGTTTATGTTAGTATTTAATATCAATCAAACAGCTCTACAGCAGTACTTTATACTCACGCCTGTCGGCAGTTTATATTAGTACTTAATATCAATCAAACAGCTCTACAGCAGTACTTTATACTCACGCCTGTCGGCAGTTTATATTAGTACTTAATATCAATCAAACAGCTCTACAGCAGTACTTTATACTCACGCCTGTCGGGAGGGAGGGGTTGTCCGGTAGTGGGGTCCGTCTCCCCGTTACTTGTGTTTCTCTCCACGCGCGGACGAGTAGAACTAGACGAGTAGCCAGGGCCCATACATCCGGGTTCGCCCAGGAAGCATTGCGGGGGTATACCCTCTAGAGCTGGCTTTCTCTTGCCATCAGGGAGAGTAGGAATGGCACTAGGCAAGGCTGGGTTACCGGGGATTCCACTTCCAGGACTACCTGGGATTCCACTTCCGGGACTTCCCGGGATTCCACTTCCTGGACTACCCGAGATTCCACTTCCGGGACTACCCGGGATTCCACTTCCGGGACTACCCGGGATTCCACTTCCGGGACTACCCGGGATTCCACTTCCGGGGCTACCCGGAATTCCACTTCCGGGACTACCCGGGATTCCACTTCCGGGACTACCCGGGATTCCACTTCCTGGACTCGGAAAACCAGGAAAATTTGAAATGCTGGTACCAGGAGGAACAAAACCTGGAAATCCTGGAAAAGTCGGCTGGTTTAAAGGGCTACCTGGATTTTGCCCACCGTAATTAGTCCCCGGAGGAAACAATAGTCCATACGAGCTATATGGATAGTTACCAAATTGTCCAATCTGACCAGAAATCAATGGGTGCCCAGGTACTTGACCTGGAAGACTGGATCCAGTCTGACCAGGAAGGTTGAAGCCCGATTGTCCTGGTTGTGGCAAGATACTTCCGGGGAACGCTGGATTTTGGGCGCCGTATTGCATGTAAGTTGGAAAGCCAAAGCTTGGTGGGAACCCTTGAGGGGTTGGATAGCCTATTTGATTACTTGAACCTGACTGAGTACCGGCTGGTGCCGGTCCCGCTTGACCTCCTGGCTGGTTTCCTGGTTGATTTCCCGGCTGGCTTCCTGGTTGATTTACGCCCGGTTGACCATTTGGTTGAATTCCTGGCTGACTCCCCGATTGAATTCCTTTTTGGTTTCCTATCTGACTCCCCGGTTGGCTTTCTGGTTGATTTCCCGGTTGACTTCCTGGTTGGTTTCCTGGTTGACTTCCCGGCTGACTTCCTGGCTGACTGCCTGGCTGACTGCCTGGCTGACTCCCTGGTCGATTTGCGCCTGCTTGACCATTTGGCTGGCTTCCTGGTTGACTTCCTGGCTGGCTTCCTGGTTGATTTGCGCCTGCTTGACCATTTGGCTGGCTTCCTGGTTGATTTCCCGGTTGACTTCCTGGCTGGCTTCCTGGTTGATTTCCCGGTTGACTTCCTGGCTGGCTTCCTGGTTGATTTGCGCCTGCTTGACCATTTGGCTGGTTTCCTGGTTGATTTCCCGGTTGACTTCCTGGCTGGCTTCCTGGTTGATTTGCGCCTGCTTGACCATTTGGCTGGCTTCCTGGTTGATTTCCCGGTTGACTTTCTGGCTGGCTTCCTGGTTGATTTGCGCCTGCTTGACCATTTGGCTGGCTTCCTGGTTGATTTCCCGGTTGACTTCCTGGCTGGCTTCCTGGTTGATTTGCGCCTGCTTGACCATTTGGCTGGCTTTCTGGTTGACTTCCTGGCTGGCTCCCTGGTTGATTTGCGCCTGCTTGACCATTTGGCTGGCTTCCTGGTTGATTTCCCGGTTGACTTCCTGGCTGTCTTCCTGGTTGATTTGCGCCTGCTTGACCATTTGGCTGGCTTCCTGGTTGATTTCCCGGTTGACTTCCTGGCTGGCTCCCTGGTTGATTTGCGCCTGCTTGACCATTTGGCTGGCTTCCTGGTTGATTTCCCGGTTGACTTCCTGGCTGGCTTCCTGGTTGATTTGCGCCTGCTTGACCATTTGGCTGGCTTCCTGGTTGATTTCCCGGTTGACTTCCTGGCTGGCTTCCTGGTTGATTTGCGCCTGCTTGACCATTTGGCTGGCTTCCTGGTTGATTTCCCGGTTGACTTCCTGGCTGGCTCCCTGGTTGATTTGCGCCTGCTTGACCATTTGGCTGGTTTCCTGGTTGATTTCCCGGTTGACTTCCTGGCTGGCTTCCTGGTTGATTTGCGCCTGCTTGACCATTTGGCTGGCTTCCTGGTTGATTTCCCGGTTGACTTTCTGGCTGGCTTCCTGGTTGATTTGCGCCTGCTTGACCATTTGGCTGGCTTCCTGGTTGATTTCCCGGTTGACTTCCTGGCTGGCTTCCTGGTTGATTTGCGCCTGCTTGACCATTTGGCTGGCTTCCTGGTTGATTTCCCGGTTGACTTCCTGGCTGGCTACCTGGTTGATTTGCGCCTGCTTGACCATTTGGCTGGTTTCCTGGTTGATTTCCCGGTTGACTTCCTGGCTGGCTTCCTGGTTGATTTGCGCCTGCTTGACCATTTGGCTGGTTTCCTGGTTGATTTCCCGGTTGACTTCCTGGCTGGCTCCCTGGTTGATTTGCGCCTGCTTGACCATTTGGCTGGCTTCCTGGTTGATTTCCCGGTTGACTTCCTGGCTGGCTTCCTAGTTGATTTCCCGGTTGACTTCCTGGCTGGCTTTCTGGTTGACTTCCTTCCTGATTTCCTGGTTGCTTTCCCGGTTGACTTCCTGGCTGGCTTCCTGGTTGATTTCCCAGTTGACTTCCTGGTTGATTTCCCGGTTGACTTTCTGGCTGGCTTCCTGGTTGACTTCCCGGTTGACTCCCCGGTTGATTTCCCGGTTGACTTTCTGGCTGGCTTCCTGGTTGATTTCCCGATTGATTTGAAGCTGGTTGACCATTTGGTTGACTACCAGGTTGATTCCCAGGTTGAACTGTACCCTCACTTCCCTCCGTTCCAGGTAATCCAGGTGCTATGGTATTTGGAACTCTGGTGCTCGGTCCAGGCGTTGTTACTAAAAAGAAAATGTTTTTTTTAAGTATCTAGTGTATTAATGGATAATCCATGGGTACCCATGAACCACGCAGCGGGCAGTTGTTCATAAGTAACGCAAAAAAAATGTCTGAATCCTGATTTGTGACAGCCTAGTGAATGTAAGGACACTCATTTTAGCGTTGTGTGATACAGCTTACCCGCAAAAGGCGAAGGGGTCGTTGATTGTTCCTTGCTTGTAGATGGTGTTGATTGTGGTTTGAGAAATTCTGTGCGACCTGCAATATAAAAATTAAGATGAAAAGTCACCGCTTTTTCACATTGAACCCAGGTATATGGATGTCCTTAAAAGTCATCTTGCTGTCAATCCTTAGGTTGTCTGTGTTTCATAGTGTTCCGTTAGGGCAGAAAATAGGTATACCAACAAAGTCTTACATACCTTCTTCTATCTTGTTGATAAGTGTTTGTGAGATGCCAGGTAGATCGTTATACGAAGCCACGGTCAGCACATTAGAGTCAGCGGGTGTTGAGGCTATCCCATCGAGTTGTGCACTGTCATAGTTAGGCCCAGCCCCCACGCAGTACACAGTAACCCCATTCATTCGCAGATCACTTGCGCCCTGGAAAACGTCATCTTCAGCGGTACTCCCGGCAAGCACCACGAGCGTGCGGCGATGACCATCATTGTGCTTACTCCCGAAAAGATAACCTAAGGAAAGGTCTGTTAGTATAACCTAAGGAAAGGTCTGTTAGTATAACCTAAAGAAAGGTCTGTTAGTATAGCCTGTCTGTTAGTATAACCTAAGGAAAGGTCTGTAAGTATAACCTAAGGAAAGGTCTGTAAGTATAACCTAAAGAAAGGTCTGTTAGTAAACCTAAGGAAAAATCTGTTGGTATAACATAAGGAAATGTCTGTTATTATAACCTAAGGAAAGGCCTGTTAGTATAACTTTAAAAACGGTTTGTTAGTATGTTCTTTTTAGCAAAGAGGTCTAATATAATAATCAACTCAATCAGGATCACAATCGTAATCGATATCAAAATCATTACAAACCTAACTCTTGAACAAAAGGTCTGATAGATGATTATAAAGAGAATTGAGGCTACTCTGGAATAGACATCACCCTCAAAGAGAGGCTGTCGCTTCACAAGCGGAGACTAAGACTGTTGATAAAAGCCGCCTTTAAATAAACGCTCATCTTATTTATTTTTATATTGACTATTAATTTAATTATTAATTATTAATTTAATTATTAGAATCTACTTCCATCTGTGAAAATTTACTTCCTTGAATCACGTGTAATGTGACATATAAAAAAATGTATGGATTTAGGCACTGCCTTATATCGGAGCCAGCATATATTAAATAGCTAAGCACCTTTAGTTTGTTGTAACGCAGCTCCCAGATTGGTCTGTCCACTAGGAAAGACAGACGCGTCTATCGCAGCATCTATGGCAGGCTTGTCTTTAAGTTTGTTATCAAAATCAAATACCATCGTGGAATCGGCGCCAAACACGACCAGACCGACATGCGTGCTACCAAATGGAGTCCAGAAGGCCTGGTAAATCGTCTTGAAAAAGCTCAGTGCTTGCTTGAAGTTTTCCTGACCGACAACCGAGGAGCCATCAATGAGAAATCCCAAGTCGATCTTTGCCTCTACGGGATACGCATACAAATTATCTCACCAGAGACGATAAAAATTACCTCACATGAGAATCATAAAAATTATCTCACGGGTGACTCTGCAAATTATCTAACAGGAGACGCATATATAAATTATCTCACGGGAGACGCATACAAATTATCTCAGGGGAGTCGCATATAAATTATCTCACGGGAGACGCATACAAATTATATCACGAGAGACGAATAGAAATTATCTTAACAATATGTTACATTATAAGTAATAATAATAAGTAATGATACAAAGGTCACAAATATTTTACTTAAAAGAATTATTATTACCTTATGCTATGCTAAATATTGCTTCATTTTTTTATGTTATAATTCCTTTCCAATTCTCTTACCCACAAGCCCTCCTGCCTCGCCCACGCTCTTGGGCTTCTGGTCAGCAGTTTGGCCGTCATCGCTCTGTTGCGCTACTGTTACAAACAAACGAAATAAATGTGAGGCTGGTGCGATGAAGTCAAACGGAGAAAATAGATGAAAATAAAACATGCCAAGATGCCTCTTCGCATGATATAGTGCTTCAGGAGTTGCATCCTCAATTGATTATACGCATGATAAAGGGGGTGTACGAATTACACCCTCAATTTATTACTCAATAATCCCACCTTTTGTTATACGGCTGACCAAAGTCGGCACCAGTCCACTCAAATCGTCGAAACCCGCGGTCAATACGTACGTGGTGGAGGGTGAGCTGGCGATGGCGTCCAGTTGGGTCCGATCGTACGCCCCACCCACCCCTACACAGAATAGTCTGACACCACTCGCACGAAGCTCCTCGGCGTTCAGGCTTGGGTCGCCTGTGGATTTGCCGGCTGTTATCAGAACGAGGATGTGAGGGATGCTTCGTCGCTTGCTTGTCTTGAACAAGCTCTTCATAACCTTTCTAATATAAGAGAAATAAGCTATTAATCTATTTTCTAAGATAAGAGAAATAAGCTATTAATCACTTTTCTAAGAAAAGAAATACCCTCTCATCACTTTTCTAAGATAAGAGAAACAAGCTCTTCATCACTTTTCTAAAATAAGAGAAACGAGCCCTTACCTTATACCATAAAATAAGAGAAACGAGCCCTTACCTTATACCATTGCCAGTATCGGTAGCTCCGCCCGGAAAGTTTATCCCGTCTATGGCAGAGTTAAAGTTGGCCTGGCTAAAGTGTACATCAAACCCGAGGTTGGTCTTCGCCTTGGTCCCATACGATACCACGCCCGTGTGAATACCACTCTCGGATAGCGGAAATGACGACATCACATCTTTAACAAACTGAAGCAGCTTCCGAAAGTTGCCCGAGCCCTGGTTTTCCGTGGCATCAGATCCGTCCACAGCGAACGCGATGTCCATTTGGAGAGCTGGCGCTGAAATGGTATAAGGAATATTTTAGCACAATCGATATTCAGTTTTCGTTGAAACACAAGCGCACAAAATCCATCTGAGCTTAATGGTATAGAAAAACGTGTTTAAATAACATGAAAACATTTTTTAAACCCGGTCACTTCAATACAAGGAAACATAATATATTCATTACTTCGAAAAACTGCATGATTCTTATGATTTTTAAGGTTGCCGTACCGCAGGTGCTCCGTAAACTTTGACTTGTAGTTAGAAAAAGGAAAACAGCGACTCCATTGATTTAAACAATAGAGAAGACACAAAAATTCCTCCATACCAGACCCCGAAAACGACAAAGTTTTCTTCAAATGCAATTTCTAAAATTTCAATTTCTAATGCTACGGAAGCAGGCCTGGTTTATGTTTCGGAACCCATAATGTTAAGACCCACCGGTCTGCTGCCTTCTCGAGCCCCCTTCCTCGTCCACAGACTTCCCGCGCAGCACATTTCCTATCTTCCCGTGAGCAAGCATCACAATAAGCTTTTCCAAATTTTGCGCAAGCCTGGACCGAGCTCTGTGCCATTTAACGCCGCGGTCTTGCTCGGGAACCCTGTGTAACAGTCGGCTGTTCAGCGTCATTTCATCGTTGAGTCGCGTAATGGGTGCCAGTCCATCGGGCGTGGATATCTCATCTCGGGAATAATACCGCTGACCAGATGAGCCCTTGAGCTTGCCAATTTCGTATTGTAATAAATTTCGTAGCCTTGAAATAAACCGGTCCTCACGGGGTATGTTAGAACGTGTAAATAAACTCCGGGTATTCGAAGAGCGCAAAGGATGACGGTATATGCCATTTGTTTTCTCCTCTGAAACGACATAACATTCGATCAGTACTGTGGGATATCAGAAACATTAAATACATCTTTAATTATCGTGAATATTCGAAACAGTTATTATATAATATTAAGATTTAAACAAGGTGAGGTTATGATGGTATAAGAGGGCGTGGTGGGAAGACAGATGCCAATACATGTAATAAGCAGCCAATCAGAGACGCAAAGTACGCCACAGTACTCACAGTAAAAGAAGCTCGAAACCGTGTCAGCATATTTTTCGTCAATGTTTTTGTTAGGACTTTCATTATATCTCAATAATTTAAGGTGTCACAGAGGATTCAGATTCAAAAAATATAATATCATACTGAGAAAAGACAACCTTTATTCATCCAACCGGTGTGCAGCGATTCAATGTTGTCTTTTGTAGATTATTTTCGGAGAGTACGGGAGGATATAGTACGTGAATACAGATGCAAACAGAGCTTGGAAATCAAATAGAACAAAATGACAAAGCGGAAATATGTTACAAATAAGTTTGTAACACTGTGAAATGTGTTCATTTGTGAAGGATGTATAAGTAAAATAAAAGAAATGAATTATTGCAATGGCATCATGAGCGACAAATTTTAATCATTTCCATATTGCCGTTATCAGCAACATCAGGTGAATACTGCCTTGCTATATTGATTAATATATATTAAATTGAAATAGCTGTACATTAATTGATAAAATGTTTTTTAACATATTTACCTTTTGAAAACGTAAACAGTCCTTTAAGTCTCTGAGAGCCACTTGTTTTCGAGGAGAAAATCAAGCACCCGTAGAGAAGTATAAACACAATCACTCCTAAAACACAAACACACAACAATCTTAATCAGTACATCATCGCATAAAATAAAAACACAAATCAAATGTGCACTCACTCATTATTCGTGATCCATTTTCTAGTACTAATCATGTTTCCGGTGTTTTTCTCTTCGTCTCATGTTGTGTCTCACTTGTTGTTTCTGATACCTGTTGCATGTGAAGCGAGGCAAATAACACCAACTGGTTGCTGCTTTGTTCACTTGCAAGTGTTTTATTTAGACCGATCATTCGGCGTTAACAAATTTCCTACGATCCAAGTGGAAATAATCATATAACAATATATCTCCTTGGCTTCTAAGATGCTAATATAATTAAACGAATCCAAAAGAATATCGAACAGTTTTCATCGATGAGCATCAAAAATCTTGTATCAAAACTTTTAAAATAGTTAGAAAAAGGCTATAGCAATTGGTTTTGGTGTCTTTGGAAATGTAAACATTTCAGTAATAAGCATGTGTGGTGTTTCCTCATTATTGGAACCTGTAAAAATTGATTATAAATTCTTCAAAAGGAACTATTTTCTTATTACGTTCCATGCCAATTTCTGTATAACTTTTATTCACGGTGGTGAAACGGCATCGATTTGATTTTAACGTTTATCCCAAGCTCTACCTACCTACCGCAAAATCATGTGAATGATCTTGGTGCATCATTTTTTACCACTCGAGATGAAAGTTCTAATTAAGACGATTTCTTTTCCGAGGGATTATGTCGAATTATATTCCGTAAAAATGAAAGCAACTACGTTGCGCAGCTAAAAAGCACCTTAAAAGCCGGGAACTAAATGGTTCTATTACAGATTAAAAAAAATTAAATTAAATTAAAAAAAAACCAATTGATTCAAGTTTAAACTATATTTTCCTGGATCAGAATAGGAATCACGTGACGGATATCCTGGATCAGAAGGGGAATCACGAGACGGATAGCCTGGACCAGAAGGGGGATCACGTGACTGATATCCTGGATCAGAACAGGACTCACGTGACTGATATCCTGGATCAGAATGGGACTCACGTGACGGATATCCTGGATCAAAAGCTAAATCACGTGACGAATATACAGGATCAAGAGGTGAATCACGTGATAGATATCCCAGATCAGAAAGATCATTATTAAGGCGATTTGAAAAACTGGAATTCGATTGAAAAACGATCTAACGCGAAAAATTTAAATGGTTTTAAAAATCTGTTCGTTATTGTCTCCATAACTAAAGATCAATTCCACAAACACGTAGAACAGGTGTTTTGGGACGTATTTCAAAAACAATCATAGAACAGCGAATTGGATCCAAGAATCAACTTGATGTTTTAAAATCAAATAAGCTATTGCGATGTACTACAGGAATGAAAACACGGAGAAATATTGTCGAAAATTTGGTAGAAAAACCTATTATTTTCTGCTGAATTAATGTTCCGAGTATCATAGAATATCAAAGGCTACTGGTTAAAGCCAAGGATTTTACCATAAAGGAACAGTAGAACGAGCTTATCAGACTAGACAATAGGGTTTTACAATCATATGATGTTTCTAGGATTGTCAATTGTTCTTTTAGTCATTGCGACATGTGTAAACTCAGGTAAGTAAAAAAGACTACAGTTTAACAAAGAGCTAAAACAAAATGAATGAGCCAGTCAACTACATGTCCATATGGGAAACTATTTAAAAAAATCTTATGTTTGTTTTACAGAAAAAAGGATGGTAGCATTGTAATGAACTAGTTATTGAGTCGACTTATAGCTCGGTTACCATCTAAAATCCGTTTCTTTTTTAGATGCACAAGTGGGACACACGTCGGGTAAGTGCAAGTATTGCTTGGCATGCCGATTTGATACATGGGTCCTACTAAACTTGGTAGATTCTCAAGGCCATGCATGGCCCTGTGCGCTGCCGATTTAATACATGGTTCCTACTAAACTTGGTAGATTCTTAAGGCCATGCATGGCCCTGTGCGCTGCCGATTTGATACATGTGTCCTACTAAACTTGGTAGATTCTCAAGGCCATGCGTGGCCCTGTGCGCTGCCGATTTGATACATGGTTCTTACTAAACTTGGTAGATTCTCAAGGCCATGCATGGCCCTGTGCGCTGCCGATTTAATACATGGGTCCTACTAAACTTGGTAGATTCTTAAGGCCATGCATGGCCCTGTGCGCTGCCGATTTAATACATGGGTCCTACTAAACTTGGTAGATTCTCTAGGCCATGCATGGCCCTGTGCGCTGCCGATTTGATACATGGGGCCTACTAAACTTGGTAGATTCTTAAGGCCATGCATGGCCCTGTGCGCTGCCGATTTAATACATGGTTCCTACTAAACTTGGTAGATTCTTAAGGCCATGCATGGCCCTGTGCGCTGCCGATTTGATACATGAGACCTACTAAACTTGGTAGATTTTTAAGGCCATGCATGGTTTTGTGCGCTGCCGATTTGATACATGTGTCCTACTAAACTTGGTAGATTCTCAAGGCCATGCGTGGCCCTGTGCGCTGCCGATTTGATACACGGTTCTTACTAAACTTGGTAGATTCTCAAGGCCATGCATGGCCCTGTGCGCTGCCGATTTAATACATGGGTCCTACTAAACTTGGTAGATTCTTAAGGCCATGCATGACCCTGTGCGCTGCCGATTTGATACATGGGTCCTACTAAACTTGGTAGATTCTTAAGGCCATGCATGGCCCTGTGCGCTGCCGATTTGATACATGGTTCTTACTAAACTTGGTAGATTCTCAAGGCCATGCATGGCCCTGTGCGCTGCCGATTTAATACATGGGTCCTACTAAACTTGGTAGATTCTTAAGGCCATGCATGGCCCTGTGCGCTGCCGATTTGGTACATGTGTCCTACTAAACTTGGTAGATTCTTAAGGCCATGCATGGTCCTGTGCGCTGCCGATTTGATACATGGTTCTTACTAAACTTGGTAGATTCTCAAGGCCATGCATGGCCCTGTGCGCTGCCGATTTAATACATGGGTCCTACTAAACTTGGTAGATTCTTAAGGCCATGCATGGCCCTGTGCGCTGCCGATTTGGTACATGGGTCCTACTAAACTTGGTAGATTCTTAAGGCCATGCATGGCCCTGTGCGCTGCCGATTTGATACATGGGTCCTACTAAACTTGGTAGATTCTTAAGGCCATGCATGGTCCTGTGCGCTGCCGATTTGATACATGGTTCTTACTAAACTTGGTAGATTCTCAAGGCCATGCACGGCCCTGTGGGCTGCCGATTTAATGCATGGGTCCTACTAAACTTGGTAGATTCTTAAGGCCATGCATGGCCCTGTGCGCTGCCGATTTGATACATGGTTTCTACTAAACTTGGTAGATTCTCAAGGCCATGCATGGCCCTGTGCGCTGCCGATTTCATACATGGGGCCTACTAAACTTGGTAGATTCTTAAGGCCATGCATGGCCCTGTGCGCTGCCGATTTGGTACATGGGTCCTACTAAACTTGGTAGATTCTCAAGGCCATGCATGACCCTGTGCGCTGCCGATTTGGTACATGGGGCCTACTAAACTTGGTAGATTCTCAAGGCCATGCATGGCCCTGTGCGCTGCCGATTTAATACATGGGTCCTACTAAACTTTTAAGATTCTCAAGGCCATGCATGGCCCTGTGCGCTGCCGATTTGGTACATGGTTCTTACTAAACTTGGTAGATTCTCAAGGCCATGCATGGCCCTGTGCGCTGCCGATTTAATACATGGGTCCTACTAAACTTTTAAGATTCTCAAGGCCATGCATGGCCCTGTGCGCTGCCGATTTGGTACATGGGGCCTACTAAACTTGGTAGATTCTCAAGGCCATGCATGGCCCTGTGCGCTGCCGATTTAATACATGGGTCCTACTAAACTTGGTAGATTCTTAAGGCCATGCATGGCCCTGTGCGCTGCCGATTTGATAAATGGGTCCTACTAAACTTGGTAGATTCTCAAGGCCATGCATGACCCTGTGCGCTGCCGATTTGGTACATGGGTCCTACTAAACTTGGTAGATTCTTAAGGCCATGCATGGCCCTGTGCGCTGCCGATTTGATACATGGGTCCTACTAAACTTGGTAGATTCTCAAGGCCATGCATGACCCTGTGCGCTGCCGATTTGGTACATGGGGCCTACTAAACTTGGTAGATTCTCAAGGCCATGCATGGCCCTGTGCGCTGCCGATTTGGTACATGGGTCCTACTAAACTTGGTAAATTCTTAAGGCCATGCATGGCCCTGTGCGCTGCCGATTTGATACATGGTTTTACTAAACTTGGTAGATTCTCAAGGCCATGCATGGCCCTGTGCGCTGCCGATTTAATACATGGGTCCTACTAAACTTGGTAGATTCTTAAGGCCATGCATGGTCCTGTGCGCTGCCGATTTGATACATGGTTTTACTAAACTTGGTAGATTCTCAAGGCCATGCATGGCCCTGTGCGCTGCCGATTTAATACATGGGTCCTACTAAACTTGGTAGATTCTTAAGGCCATGCATGGTCCTGTGCGCTGCCGATTTGATACATGGTTCTTACTAAACTTGGTAGATTCTTAAGGCCATGCATGGCCCTGTGCGCTGCCGATTTGATACATGGGGCCTACTAAACTTGGTAGATTCTTAAGGCCATGCATGGTCCTGTGCGCTGCCGATTTGATACATGGTTCTTACTAAACTTGGTAGATTCTCAAGGCCATACACGGCCCTGTGGCATGCCGATTTGATACATGGGTCCTACTAAACTTGGTAGATTCTCAAGGCCATGCATGGCCCTGTGCGCTGCCGATTTAATACATGGTTCCTACTAAACTTGGTAGATTCTTAAGGCCATGCATGGCCCTGTGCGCTGCCGATTTGATACATGTGTCCTACTAAACTTGGTAGATTCTCAAGGCCATGCGTGGCCCTGTGCGCTGCCGATTTGATACATGGTTCTTACTAAACTTGGTAGATTCTCAAGGCCATGCATGGCCCTGTGCGCTGCCGATTTAATACATGGGTCCTACTAAACTTGGTAGATTCTTAAGGCCATGCATGGCCCTGTGCGCT
The DNA here is from genome assembly GCF_932526225.1 of Nematostella vectensis. Classification (NCBI taxonomy): domain Eukaryota; kingdom Metazoa; phylum Cnidaria; class Anthozoa; order Actiniaria; family Edwardsiidae; genus Nematostella; species Nematostella vectensis. The sequence continues at coordinate 425,495 of NC_064047.1, read as the reverse complement.
GCCGATTTAATACATGGGTCCTACTAAACTTGGTAGATTCTCTAGGCCATGCATGGCCCTGTGCGCTGCCGATTTGATACATGGGGCCTACTAAACTTGGTAGATTCTTAAGGCCATGCATGGCCCTGTGCGCTGCCGATTTAATACATGGTTCCTACTAAACTTGGTAGATTCTTAAGGCCATGCATGGCCCTGTGCGCTGCCGATTTGATACATGAGACCTACTAAACTTGGTAGATTTTTAAGGCCATGCATGGTTTTGTGCGCTGCCGATTTGATACATGTGTCCTACTAAACTTGGTAGATTCTCAAGGCCATGCGTGGCCCTGTGCGCTGCCGATTTGATACACGGTTCTTACTAAACTTGGTAGATTCTCAAGGCCATGCATGACCCTGTGCGCTGCCGATTTGGTACATGGGGCCTACTAAACTTGGTAGATTCTCAAGGCCATGCATGGCCCTGTGCGCTGCCGATTTAATACATGGTTCCTACTAAACTTGGTAGATTCTTAAGGCCATGCATGGCCCTGTGCGCTGCCGATTTGATACATGTGTCCTACTAAACTTGGTAGATTCTCAAGGCCATGCATGGCCCTGTGCGCTGCCGATTTGATACATGGGTCCTACTAAACTTGGTAGATTCTCAAGGCCATGCATGACCCTGTGCGCTGCCGATTTGGTACATGGGGCCTACTAAACTTGGTAGATTCTCAAGGCCATGCATGGCCCTGTGCGCTGCCGATTTGGTACATGGGTCCTACTAAACTTGGTAAATTCTTAAGGCCATGCATGGCCCTGTGCGCTGCCGATTTGATACATGGTTTTACTAAACTTGGTAGATTCTCAAGGCCATGCATGGCCCTGTGCGCTGCCGATTTAATACATGGGTCCTACTAAACTTGGTAGATTCTTAAGGCCATGCATGGTCCTGTGCGCTGCCGATTTGATACATGGTTTTACTAAACTTGGTAGATTCTCAAGGCCATGCATGGCCCTGTGCGCTGCCGATTTAATACATGGGTCCTACTAAACTTGGTAGATTCTTAAGGCCATGCATGGTCCTGTGCGCTGCCGATTTGATACATGGTTCTTACTAAACTTGGTAGATTCTTAAGGCCATGCATGGCCCTGTGCGCTGCCGATTTGATACATGGGGCCTACTAAACTTGGTAGATTCTTAAGGCCATGCATGGTCCTGTGCGCTGCCGATTTGATACATGGTTCTTACTAAACTTGGTAGATTCTCAAGGCCATACACGGCCCTGTGGCATGCCGATTTGATACATGGGTCCTACTAAACTTGGTAGATTCTCAAGGCCATGCATGGCCCTGTGCGCTGCCGATTTAATACATGGTTCCTACTAAACTTGGTAGATTCTTAAGGCCATGCATGGCCCTGTGCGCTGCCGATTTGATACATGTGTCCTACTAAACTTGGTAGATTCTCAAGGCCATGCGTGGCCCTGTGCGCTGCCGATTTGATACATGGTTCTTACTAAACTTGGTAGATTCTCAAGGCCATGCATGGCCCTGTGCGCTGCCGATTTAATACATGGGTCCTACTAAACTTGGTAGATTCTTAAGGCCATGCATGGCCCTGTGCGCTGCCGATTTAATACATGGGTCCTACTAAACTTGGTAGATTCTCTAGGCCATGCATGGCCCTGTGCGCTGCCGATTTGATACATGGGGCCTACTAAACTTGGTAGATTCTTAAGGCCATGCATGGCCCTGTGCGCTGCCGATTTAATACATGGTTCCTACTAAACTTGGTAGATTCTTAAGGCCATGCATGGCCCTGTGCGCTGCCGATTTGATACATGAGACCTACTAAACTTGGTAGATTTTTAAGGCCATGCATGGTTTTGTGCGCTGCCGATTTGATACATGTGTCCTACTAAACTTGGTAGATTCTCAAGGCCATGCGTGGCCCTGTGCGCTGCCGATTTGATACACGGTTCTTACTAAACTTGGTAGATTCTCAAGGCCATGCATGGCCCTGTGCGCTGCCGATTTAATACATGGGTCCTACTAAACTTGGTAGATTCTTAAGGCCATGCATGGCCCTGTGCGCTGCCGATTTGATACATGGGTCCTACTAAACTTGGTAGATTCTTAAGGCCATGCATGGCCCTGTGCGCTGCCGATTTGATACATGGTTCTTACTAAACTTGGTAGATTCTCAAGGCCATGCATGGCCCTGTGCGCTGCCGATTTAATACATGGGTCCTACTAAACTTGGTAGATTCTTAAGGCCATGCATGGCCCTGTGCGCTGCCGATTTGGTACATGTGTCCTACTAAACTTGGTAGATTCTTAAGGCCATGCATGGTCCTGTGCGCTGCCGATTTGATACATGGTTCTTACTAAACTTGGTAGATTCTCAAGGCCATGCATGGCCCTGTGCGCTGCCGATTTAATACATGGGTCCTACTAAACTTGGTAGATTCTCAAGGCCATGCATGGCCCTGTGCGCTGCCGATTTAATACATGGGTCCTACTAAACTTGGTAGATTCTTAAGGCCATGCATGGCCCTGTGCGCTGCCGATTTAATACATGGGTCCTACTAAACTTGGTAGATTCTCTAGGCCATGCATGGCCCTGTGCGCTGCCGATTTGATACATGGGGCCTACTAAACTTGGTAGATTCTTAAGGCCATGCATGGCCCTGTGCGCTGCCGATTTAATACATGGTTCCTACTAAACTTGGTAGATTCTTAAGGCCATGCATGGCCCTGTGCGCTGCCGATTTGATACATGAGACCTACTAAACTTGGTAGATTTTTAAGGCCATGCATGGTTTTGTGCGCTGCCGATTTGATACATGTGTCCTACTAAACTTGGTAGATTCTCAAGGCCATGCGTGGCCCTGTGCGCTGCCGATTTGATACACGGTTCTTACTAAACTTGGTAGATTCTCAAGGCCATGCATGGCCCTGTGCGCTGCCGATTTAATACATGGGTCCTACTAAACTTGGTAGATTCTTAAGGCCATGCATGGCCCTGTGCGCTGCCGATTTGATACATGGGTCCTACTAAACTTGGTAGATTCTTAAGGCCATGCATGGCCCTGTGCGCTGCCGATTTGATACATGGTTCTTACTAAACTTGGTAGATTCTCAAGGCCATGCATGGCCCTGTGCGCTGCCGATTTAATACATGGGTCCTACTAAACTTGGTAGATTCTTAAGGCCATGCATGGCCCTGTGCGCTGCCGATTTGGTACATGTGTCCTACTAAACTTGGTAGATTCTTAAGGCCATGCATGGTCCTGTGCGCTGCCGATTTGATACATGGTTCTTACTAAACTTGGTAGATTCTCAAGGCCATGCATGGCCCTGTGCGCTGCCGATTTAATACATGGGTCCTACTAAACTTGGTAGATTCTTAAGGCCATGCATGGCCCTGTGCGCTGCCGATTTGGTACATGGGTCCTACTAAACTTGGTAGATTCTTAAGGCCATGCATGGCCCTGTGCGCTGCCGATTTGATACATGGGTCCTACTAAACTTGGTAGATTCTTAAGGCCATGCATGGTCCTGTGCGCTGCCGATTTGATACATGGTTCTTACTAAACTTGGTAGATTCTCAAGGCCATGCACGGCCCTGTGGGCTGCCGATTTAATGCATGGGTCCTACTAAACTTGGTAGATTCTTAAGGCCATGCATGGCCCTGTGCGCTGCCGATTTGATACATGGTTTCTACTAAACTTGGTAGATTCTCAAGGCCATGCATGGCCCTGTGCGCTGCCGATTTCATACATGGGGCCTACTAAACTTGGTAGATTCTTAAGGCCATGCATGGCCCTGTGCGCTGCCGATTTGGTACATGGGTCCTACTAAACTTGGTAGATTCTCAAGGCCATGCATGACCCTGTGCGCTGCCGATTTGGTACATGGGGCCTACTAAACTTGGTAGATTCTCAAGGCCATGCATGGCCCTGTGCGCTGCCGATTTAATACATGGGTCCTACTAAACTTTTAAGATTCTCAAGGCCATGCATGGCCCTGTGCGCTGCCGATTTGGTACATGGTTCTTACTAAACTTGGTAGATTCTCAAGGCCATGCATGGCCCTGTGCGCTGCCGATTTAATACATGGGTCCTACTAAACTTTTAAGATTCTCAAGGCCATGCATGGCCCTGTGCGCTGCCGATTTGGTACATGGTTCTTACTAAACTTGGTAGATTCTCAAGGCCATGCATGGCCCTGTGCGCTGCCGATTTAATACATGGGTCCTACTAAACTTGGTAGATTCTTAAGGCCATGCATGGCCCTGTGCGCTGCCGATTTCATACATGGGTCCTACTAAACTTGGTAGATTCTCAAGGCCATGCATGACCCTGTGCGCTGCCGATTTGGTACATGGGTCCTACTAAACTTGGTAGATTCTTAAGGCCATGCATGGCCCTGTGCGCTGCCGATTTGATACATGGGTCCTACTAAACTTGGTAGATTCTCAAGGCCATGCATGACCCTGTGCGCTGCCGATTTGGTACATGGGGCCTACTAAACTTGGTAGATTCTCAAGGCCATGCATGGCCCTGTGCGCTGCCGATTTGGTACATGGGTCCTACTAAACTTGGTAAATTCTTAAGGCCATGCATGGCCCTGTGCGCTGCCGATTTAATACATGGGTCCTACTAAACTTGGTAGATTCTTAAGGCCATGCATGGCCCTGTGCGCTGCCGATTTAATACATGGTTCCTACTAAACTTGGTAGATTCTTAAGGCCATGCATGGCCCTGTGCGCTGCCGATTTGATACATGAGACCTACTAAACTTGGTAGATTTTTAAGGCCATGCATGGTTTTGTGCGCTGCCGATTTGATACATGTGTCCTACTAAACTTGGTAGATTCTCAAGGCCATGCGTGGCCCTGTGCGCTGCCGATTTGATACACGGTTCTTACTAAACTTGGTAGATTCTCAAGGCCATGCATGGCCCTGTGCGCTGCCGATTTAATACATGGGTCCTACTAAACTTGGTAGATTCTTAAGGCCATGCATGGCCCTGTGCGCTGCCGATTTGATACATGGGTCCTACTAAACTTGGTAGATTCTTAAGGCCATGCATGGCCCTGTGCGCTGCCGATTTGATACATGGTTCTTACTAAACTTGGTAGATTCTCAAGGCCATGCATGGCCCTGTGCGCTGCCGATTTAATACATGGGTCCTACTAAACTTGGTAGATTCTTAAGGCCATGCATGGCCCTGTGCGCTGCCGATTTGGTACATGTGTCCTACTAAACTTGGTAGATTCTTAAGGCCATGCATGGTCCTGTGCGCTGCCGATTTGATACATGGTTCTTACTAAACTTGGTAGATTCTCAAGGCCATGCATGGCCCTGTGCGCTGCCGATTTAATACATGGGTCCTACTAAACTTGGTAGATTCTTAAGGCCATGCATGGCCCTGTGCGCTGCCGATTTGGTACATGGGTCCTACTAAACTTGGTAGATTCTTAAGGCCATGCATGGCCCTGTGCGCTGCCGATTTGATACATGGGTCCTACTAAACTTGGTAGATTCTTAAGGCCATGCATGGTCCTGTGCGCTGCCGATTTGATACATGGTTCTTACTAAACTTGGTAGATTCTCAAGGCCATGCACGGCCCTGTGGGCTGCCGATTTAATGCATGGGTCCTACTAAACTTGGTAGATTCTTAAGGCCATGCATGGCCCTGTGCGCTGCCGATTTGATACATGGTTTCTACTAAACTTGGTAGATTCTCAAGGCCATGCATGGCCCTGTGCGCTGCCGATTTCATACATGGGGCCTACTAAACTTGGTAGATTCTTAAGGCCATGCATGGCCCTGTGCGCTGCCGATTTGGTACATGGGTCCTACTAAACTTGGTAGATTCTCAAGGCCATGCATGACCCTGTGCGCTGCCGATTTGGTACATGGGGCCTACTAAACTTGGTAGATTCTCAAGGCCATGCATGGCCCTGTGCGCTGCCGATTTAATACATGGGTCCTACTAAACTTTTAAGATTCTCAAGGCCATGCATGGCCCTGTGCGCTGCCGATTTGGTACATGGTTCTTACTAAACTTGGTAGATTCTCAAGGCCATGCATGGCCCTGTGCGCTGCCGATTTAATACATGGGTCCTACTAAACTTTTAAGATTCTCAAGGCCATGCATGGCCCTGTGCGCTGCCGATTTGGTACATGGTTCTTACTAAACTTGGTAGATTCTCAAGGCCATGCATGGCCCTGTGCGCTGCCGATTTAATACATGGGTCCTACTAAACTTGGTAGATTCTTAAGGCCATGCATGGCCCTGTGCGCTGCCGATTTCATACATGGGTCCTACTAAACTTGGTAGATTCTCAAGGCCATGCATGACCCTGTGCGCTGCCGATTTGGTACATGGGTCCTACTAAACTTGGTAGATTCTTAAGGCCATGCATGGCCCTGTGCGCTGCCGATTTGATACATGGGTCCTACTAAACTTGGTAGATTCTCAAGGCCATGCATGACCCTGTGCGCTGCCGATTTGGTACATGGGGCCTACTAAACTTGGTAGATTCTCAAGGCCATGCATGGCCCTGTGCGCTGCCGATTTGGTACATGGGTCCTACTAAACTTGGTAAATTCTTAAGGCCATGCATGGCCCTGTGCGCTGCCGATTTAATACATGGGTCCTACTAAACTTGGTAGATTCTTAAGGCCATGCATGGTCCTGTGCGCTGCCGATTTGATACATGGTTTTACTAAACTTGGTAGATTCTCAAGGCCATGCATGGCCCTGTGCGCTGCCGATTTAATACATGGGTCCTACTAAACTTGGTAGATTCTTAAGGCCATGCATGGTCCTGTGCGCTGCCGATTTGATACATGGTTCTTACTAAACTTGGTAGATTCTTAAGGCCATGCATGGCCCTGTGCGCTGCCGATTTGATACATGGGGCCTACTAAACTTGGTAGATTCTTAAGGCCATGCATGGTCCTGTGCGCTGCCGATTTGATACATGGTTCTTACTAAACTTGGTAGATTCTCAAGGCCATACACGGCCCTGTGGGCTGCCGATTTAATGCATGGGTCCTACTAAACTTGGTAGATTCTTAAGGCCATGCATGGCCCTGTGCGCTGCCGATTTGATACATGGTTCTTACTAAACTTGGTAGATTCTTAAGGCCATGCACGGCCCTGTGGGCTGCCGATTTAATGCATGGGTCCTACTAAACTTGGTAGATTCTCAAGGCCATGCATGGCCCTGTGCGCTGCCGATTTGGTACATGGTTCTTACTAAACTTGGTAGATTCTCAAGGCCATGCATGACCCTGTGCGCTGCCGATTTGGTACATGGGTCCTACTAAACTTGGTAGATTCTTAAGGCCATGCATGGCCCTGTGCGCTGCCGATTTGATACATGGGTCCTACTAAACTTGGTAGATTCTCAAGGCCATGCATGGCCCTGTGCGCTGCCGATTTGGTACATGGGTCCTACTAAACTTGGTAGATTCTCAAGGCCATGCATGGCCCTGTGCGCTGCCGATTTAATACATGGGTCCTACTAGACTTGGTAGATTCTCAAGGCCATGCATGGCCCTGTGCGCTGCCGATTTGGTACATGGTTTCTACTAAACTTGGTAGATTCTCATAGCAATGCGCTTTATTCGATAGGTATCACCCATTTGCATCACGTAATCAAAAACCAGAACACTAATCTTCACGTAACACCCACGCGTAAGTATGCCTTAACCATGCCTTAACTATGCCTTAACTATGCCTTAACCATGCCTTAACCATGCCTTAACTATGCCTTAACTATGCCTTAACTATGCTTTAACTATGCCTTAACTATGCCTTAACTATGCCTTAACTATGCCTTAACTATGCCTTAACTATGCCTTAACTATGCCTTAACTATGCCTTAACTATGCCTTAACTATGCCTTAACCATGCCTTAACTATGCCTTAACTATGCCTTTTAAGAAGAACTTATTGTTGTTGTTGTTTCTACTGCTGCTACTGCTGCTGGGAATGTTGCTGTTGCTGATAATGGACAGGCACGGCTAGCATATTTCCGCTACTTTCTTTAGAGTAAAAAGGCCTTTGATATGACTAGACTTAATGCAAAGGACTATATCCTTTGCGTGTCTATCTACCTAGGGCACGCTAAACGCGAGTAAAACGAATAAAAATGATCATGAATAAAATGTCTTTTAAGTGCCTTATAATCATTTTAAGGAGATTCGATACAGTTTCCCGAATGCCCAACCATCCTGTCAATCACAACTGCCTTCTGCTACAGGGATCGGATCATCAAACTATTTGGCCATGCCATGTACCTAGGGATGAACTTTATAAAAATGTAACATTTGTTCACATTGCTGTCTCTATGGCAACGAAACGGTGAACCCGTTAAATTCACTATTCGAGAAGTGCTGTTCGCTACAGGGAAATTTTTAACAAATAAGCTATAGGATATTGTACATCAGACCTTGGTCGACACTTAGAGGAAGTTTTATTAAAATCTATAAAAGGAATTCCGAGAAATTGGCGTATTTTTATTTTTAGTCACTCTGTTATTTACCTATTCTGAAATTCGCACCTGAAATAAATCCATAAGGGGGCAAGGATTTTTTAACATTGTTATTTAGCTACCTCTTATTTCTAATAACATACCAAAAATGAACGCAATCGGTTTTGTTAATCGTAAGTTTTAGGGGCCATTCTGGGGACTATATGATACTTTCAAAATGAAGAAATTGAACTTTTTTGCTTTTTTGGCCGCCAAATAAAATTTCGCCGATTAATGTTTTCGTCGTTTTTGTAGAATAAAATTAATATATTGAGAAACATTCGGGTTAACTTTGAGCTCCGTTGAAGGGTTGTAAGTAAGCGATTGGATTTTTTGAAAATGGGCATTTCAAGCCATCAAAAAAGTTCAATTTCTTCATTTTGAAAGTATTAAATAGCCCCAGGAATGGCCCCTAAAACTTACGATCAACAAAACCGATTGCTTCATTTTTGATATGCTATTAGCAATAAGAGGTAGCTAAATAACAATGGTAAAAAAATCCTTGCCCGCGTATGGATTTTTTTCAGGTGCGAATAGATTTTAATAAAACGTCCTCTAAGTGTCGACCAAGGTCTGATGTACAATATCCTATAGCTTATTTGTTAAAAATTTCCCTGTAGCGAACAGCACTTCGCGAATAGTGAATTTAACGGGTTCACCGTTCCGTTACCATAGAAACAGCAATGGTAACAAATGTTACATTTTCATAAAGTTCATTCCTAGCTACATGGCATGGCCAAATAGTTTGATGATCCGATCCCTGTAGCAAAAGATACGAGAGTGATTTACAGGATGGTTGGGCATTCGGGAAACTGTATCGAATCTCCTTAATGACGACTATTAATGACGATTGTTATCAAAATGCTTATAGCTGCCAAGAAAGGTGATACCTCTCCAACAATGAAGAAATCAGAGAAACCCAAGTCAGAAGGTGGAAGTTATTAATTAAAACACAGAGTAAAACACCAGAATAACGATTGCGGTCAGTTATTTATTACACAGCGATCAGGTTTATGTAGAGTTTGCTTGTCTCGATAAGTTTGAGTGGAATATGAGGAGAACGTTTAAGTAAAGTAAAACGGGAGAGGAAAATATGGAATAAAGTATATATGGTGTAGTGCTGGGTGGTATAGTGTTGGGTGGTGTAGGTTGGGTCGATTGGCAGAGATTGGAGTGAGGTGGGTGATGTATTGTTGGTCGGTGTTGGTGTGGTGGTGTAGTGTTGGGCTGTTGGTCGGTGTAGGTGTGGCGGTGTAGTGTTGGGTGGCGTAGGTTGGGCGGTGTAGTGTTTGGTAGTATAGTGTAGGGTGGTGTAGCGTTTAGTTGTGTGGGTGTGGTAGTGTAGTGTTGGGTGATGCATTGTTGGGTGGTGTATTGATAGGTGTTGTAGTGTGATGTAGGGTGGTCGGTGTAGTGCTGAGTGGTGCAGTGTTGGGTGGTGTAGTGTTGGGTGGTGTAGTGTTGGGTGATGTAGGTTGGGTGGTGTAGTGCTGGGTGGTGTAGTGTTGGGTGGTGTAGTGTTGGGTGGTGTAGTGTTGGGTGGCGTAGGTTGGGCGGTGTAGTGTTTGGTAGTATAGTGTAGGGTGGTGTAGCGTTTAGTTGTGTGGGTGTGGTAGTGTAGTGTTGGGTGATGCATTGTTGGGTGGTGTATTGATAGGTGTTGTAGTGTGATGTAGGTTGGTCGGTGTAGTGTTGGTCGGTGTAGTGCTGAGTGGTGCAGTGTTGGGTGGTGTAGTGTTGGGTGATGTAGGTTGGGTGGTGTAGTGCTGGGTGGTGTAGTGTTGGGTGGTGTAGTGCTGGGTGATGTAGGTTGGGTGGTGTAGTGCTGGGTGGTGTAGTGTTGGGTGGTGTAGTGTTGGGTGGTGTAGTGTTGGGTGGTGTAGTGTTGGTGGGGTAGTGTTGGGTGGTGTAGGTTTGGTGGGGTAGTGTTGGGTGGTGTAGTGTTGGGTGGTGTATTGTTGGGCGGTGTACTGTTGGGTGGCGTAGGTTGGGTGGTGTAGTGTTGGGTGGTGTAGTGTTGGGTGGTGTAGTGTTGGGTGGTGCAGTGTTGGGTGGTGTAGTGTTGGGTGGTGTAGTGTTGGGTGGTGTAGTGTTGGGTGAATAGTGTTGGGTGGTGTAGTGTTGGGTGGTGTAGTGTTGGGTGGTGTAGTGTTGGGTGAATAGTGTTGGGTGGTGTAGTGTTGGGTGGTGTAGTGTTGGGTGGTGTAGTGTTGGGTGGTGTAGTGTTGGGTGGTGTAGTGTTGGGTGGTGTAGTGTTGGGTGGTGTAGTGTTGGGTGGTGTAGTGTTGGTGGGGTAGTGTTGGGTGATGTAGTATTGGGTGGTGTTGTGTTGGTGGGGTAGTGTTGGGTGGTGTAGTGTTGGGTGGTGTAGTGTTGGGTGGTGTAGTGTTTAGGATAGGAGTGTAGGATAGTGTGTAGTATGTGGATATGTTGGGAGGGGTGGGATAACATTGACAAAAGAAGGAGGGTGGGGGTAGAGTGTGTTATGGTTTTTGCGGGAAAATACTGATATTGTAAATCCTCTTTGTATTTTTATCAGACGATAATTCACTCCTGGACAAAGAGCCATCTCTCGATGACAACGGACCAGAAGGTGAATAAGTTGTTGATGCTGCGGTTGATATGCCGTTGTAGTTGATACGTGATTCCAGTAAAGCTTATTGTTAACTACTATCTACCGCTTGTAGACGAGGATAAAGCAATCCTAGTAAAGCTCATCGATAGAGGATAAAGATATCCCAGTAAAGCTTATTGTTAACTACAATCTACCGCTTGTAGCCGCTGGCCGAATGACTGACTGGAGCCCGTATGAGGATACTCCAGAAGACCAAGAACAAAATACCAACTCGACCGAGAACAACGTCATCAAGGAAGATGTGATTGGTCCAACAAATGCACCCTCTGATGACAACGGTAATGCACCAATCACGTATAGGTATACATGTGATGATCACGTGATAGGCAAATCTAATGTACTCTTTGATAAAAACGGCAATGCACCAATCACGTTATACATGTGATGGTCACGTGATAGGCAAATCTAATGTACTCTTTGATAAAAACGGCAATGCACCAATCACGTATAGGTGGTATACATGTGATGATCACGTGATAGGCAAATCTAATGTACTCTTTGATAAAAACGGCAATGCACCAATCACGTATAGATATACATAAATGTGAACTTTAGAAGCACACTAGCATACACACATTGGCACCAGTCGGGCCAAGACGGGACGCTAGCACAGTCTATTACCCGTGCAGTTCGGCAACCATGGACAGCTGTTTCGTCCTTATTAGGACTCGTCAGCATGGCATAGCCGGTTTGCCTCATTTAAACTTCATCGGCAAAAAAACTGCAGGGCGACTTCGACTCGAACGAAGTGCTTTAAACCACAGCTCAGATCCATGTGGGATCTAGAGCTGCGACCGGGCTAGCGTGATGCCAATTGTGCGGATCACGCATGCGACCTTTGCTAGTCTAAAACTCCGTCGGATAGCCAAACTATCCTTGCGAGTATGTATACATAAATGTGAACTTTAGAAGCACACTAGCATACACACATTGGCACCAGTCGGGCCAAGACGGGACGCTAGCACAGTCTATTACCCGTGCAGTTCGGCAACCATGGACAGCTGTTTCGTCCTTATTAGGACTCTAGTGTGCTTCTAAAGTTCACATTTATGTATAGATACTCGCAAGGATAGTTTGGCTATCCGACGGAGTTTTAGACTAGCAAAGGTCGCATGCGTGATCCGCACAATTGGCATCACGCTAGCCCGGTCGCAGCTCTAGATCCCACATGGATCTAAGCTGTGGTTTAAAGCACTTCGTTCGAGTCGAAGTCGCCCTGCAGTTTTTTTGCCGATGAAGTTTAACTGAGGCAAACCGGCTATGCCATGCTGACGAGTCCTAATAAGGACGAAACAGCTGCCCATGGTTGCCGAACTGCACGGGTAATAGACTGTGCTAGCGTCCCGTCTTGGCCCGACTGGTGCCAATGTGTGTATGCTAGTGTGCTTCTAAAGTTCACATTTATGTATACATACTCGCAAGGATAGTTTGGCTATCCGACGGAGTTTTAGACTAGCAAAGGTCGCATGCGTGATCCGCACAATTGGCATCACGCTAGCCCGGTCGCAGCTCTAGATCCCACATGGATCTAAGCTGTGGTTTAAAGCACTTCGCTCGAGTCGAAGTCGCCCTGCAGTTTTTTTTGCCGATGAAGTTTAACTGAGGCAAACCGGCTATGCCATGCTGACGAGTCCTAATATGGACGAAACAGCTGTCCATGGTTGCCGTACTGCACGGGTAATAGACTGTACTAGCGTCCCGTCTTGGCCCGACTGGTGCCAATGTGTGTATGCTAGTGTGCTTCTAAATTTCATACGTATAGGTATACATGTGATGATCACGTGATAGGCAAATCTAATGTACTTTTTGATAAAAACGGTAATGCACCAATCACGAATAGGTAAAAATGTGATGATCACGTGATAAGATAATCTATTGTACTCTGATAAAAACGGTAAAGGCATACATGTGATGATCACGTGATAGGGTATTCTAAAGTACTCATTTATGCTAAAAAGGATAATGCACTAATCACGTATAAGCATACATGTGATGATCACGTGATAGGGTCAACTGATTCATCCCTTGGTAACACGGTAATGCACCAAAAAAAAAAAAACGAAAAAACCCACTATTTTTGTTTAAGTGCATTATTCGATTCACATAAATGTTATTAGAGCTGGTAAAGGCATACATGTGATGATCACGTGATAGGGTATTCTAAAGTACTCATTTATGCTAAAAAAGGATAATGCACTGATCACGTATAGGCATACATGTGATGATTCATCCCTTGGTAACACGGTAATGCACCAAAAAAAAAAACGAAATAAAAAACTATTTTTGTTTAAGTGCATTTTTCGATTCACATAAATGTTATTAGAGCTGGTATAAGAAAAAAGACAGTACCTATATCTTATGTAAATATCCATCAAATAATATCTCTCTATCAACATCTCTCTATTTCTATTATAAAGACGCATATCCCACAATGCCACCTGATGAGGAGCCAAAAGATAAACACAAATCGGGTGAGTATCGAGCGGGACTGGTAGGAAACACGAATCAAAGATGACTAATAGACTATTTAAGTCAATTTAATTAATTTTTCATGCCTCGGAGTACCCAGATATCCACAAGGCACTTGAGCATTCCACGGCCAATAAGCAATCAAAAATGACTATATTAATAGACTATGTTAATATTGATACTCGGAGTACCCGAGAGATATCCACTAAGCGGCTCCACCAGCTCAACCAACAGGTACGAAATACCTACACGAAGATACATGATATACAGTGGTTCCTTCTCTTAAGTGCCTATCCTAGTTTCTGTGCCAAGTGACCGCATAAAATAAGGCTAACGCGAAATGTTCAAGCCCAATTAGTAGCTTGAATGGATTTTTTACAGCAAATATTTGCCGAGGCCAACAATAACCTATTCATAAAAGAGAAAAAAAAAACAGTAGATAACATATTTCGGAGTGAGAAGAACTTCATTTAATTATAAAGTATCGCTAGTCGGTGATCTTTTAAAAGGACCGATAAATTGTAATAGCAGGTTTATTGAATAGTACATAAAAACTGTGTTTGTGTCACCGTTTTTGTTATTCTCTTATTTTTGTCATATTCTAGCTGCCCCAACACCGATGGCGTCAAAGGAGGGTCCTACCAGGTCCGTGAAAGGTAAAATACCACCGTGCATACCACCAAATGACTAATAGACTATTTTAACACGTTCATGCCTCGGAGTACCCAGATATCCATAAAGCACAAGCGCATTCTACAGTCAATGGGCAATCAAAGATGAGTAATAGGACTAGGATATTTTAATGTTCATACTCGTTAAACACAGATATTCACAAAGCACTAGAGCACTCAGCAGCCAATGAGCAATCAAAGATCACTATACTAATATACTTTTTTTATGTCGGGGTATATAGTTATCCACAAATAACATATTCATACATGTAAAAGAAACAGTAAATAACATATTTCGAACGGAGAAGAACTTCTTACAATTATAAAGTATCGCCAGTCGGTGATCTTTTAAAAGGATTGATAAATTGTGATAGCTGGTTTATTAAATAGTGCATAAAAAATGTGTCACCTTTTTTGTTGTTCTCTTATTTTGGTCTTATTCCAGCTGCCCCAACACCGATGGCGTTAAAGGAGGGTCCTACCAGGTCCGTGAAAGGTAAAATACCACCGTGCATACCACCAGCTGACTAATAGACTATTTTAACACGTTCATGCCTCGGAGTACCCAGATATCCATAAAGCAATAGATCATTCCACGGCCAATGAGCAATCAAAGATGACTATATTAATAGACTATTTTTTAATGTTCATACTCAGAGTACATAGCTATCCACAAAGCACTAGAGCATCCTACAAACAATGAGCAATCGGCGATAAAAATTGTCTGGTCGAGATAATCGAAAAACTATGGTACTTGCAATGCAGCTGGTGCTATTTAGAAGATCGACCAATCACTTTTACAGTGAAAAATGATTATAAAAAGACTAAGATACAAGGGATGATTATAAAAAGATTAAGATACAAGGATGCTTTAATAAACCTTTCAATACATCTGTTTCTTGTAGGGGATGCTGCGGTTCTACCAGTTCAACCAACAGGTACGAAATACCTACACGAAGATACATGATATACAGTGGTTCCTTCCCTAAAGTGCCTATCCTAGTTTCTGTGCCAAGTGACCGCATAAAATAAGGCTAACGCGAAATGTTCAAGCCCAATTAGTAGCTTGAATGGATTTTTTACAGCAAATATTTGTCGAGGCCAGCAATATCATATTCATACATGTAAGAATTCATACATGTAAGAATAAGTAAATAACATATTTCGAACGGAGAAGAACTTCTTCCAATTATAAAGTATCGCCAGTCTGTGATCTTTTAAAAGGATTGAGAAATTATGGTTTATTAAATAGTACATAAAAAACTGTGTTTGAGTCCCCGTTTTTGTTGTTCTCTTATTTTTGTCTTATTCCAGCTGCCCCAACACCGATGGCGTTCAAGGAGGGTCCAACCAGGTCAATGAATGGTAAAATACCACCATCCGTGTGTGGTGTACCCAGGGGATAAATACCGGGTTACTCTCTTGTGTTCAAAAGTTGTAGATACTCATCTTCATAGTATTATATAACAGAATGTTGCGTATGTAGTATTTATCAATTGCACTGTCTTTTGTGTTTTGTAAAACAAGAATTACTATCCCTGTAGTATACCTCAATCGCCGTGTCTTTTGTTTTTTTTTAACAAGAGTTACTATCCTGTAGTATACCTCAATCGCAGTGTATTTTTTTTTTTAAACACGTGTTACTATCCTGTAATATACCTCAATCGCCGTGTCTTTTTTCCTGTAAAACACGTGTTACTATCCATGTAGTATACCTCAATCGCCGTGTCTCTTGACCTGTAAAACACGTGTTACTATCCATGTAGTATACCTCAATCGCCGTGTCTCTTGACCTGTAAAACACGTGTTACTATCCATGTAGTGCCCATCGTACCTCAGGATGGAATGACCTTGTCTCCAACACCAGCCCCAGCTGACGTCAAAGGTACGTTATCCTCAGACGACACCAGACGATAAAAGCAGTCGTCGTGACGTGCACGGCACTTAACTGTGTTATGTCTTGCCGAGTCCAGGGTGTCACACGGTGTATTACCCATGTTAACGTTACTCATGTTTAACGTTCCAGTATTGTTGCAACACACGTTTTCAGATTCTCGCTAATACACGTCTAAACCGAACTGGAGCTATTTCCAAGTATTTTATATTTTAAGATGTCGATCAAACACTCTTAGTAATTTTAATCTAGGTTGATTTCGTCTCTAATTTAATACCACCATGAAATATCAGCATTCGCTTCAATGATGTTATATTTTTGTGCAAATCGCAAGGTCCCCCTAGTCCATCTGCTGGTCCAACAAAACCGCCCAGATCTGTCAATCAATCAGCGGATGCGACAAGCTCCACCCCCACTATGCCACAAGCTGGTAAGATATGATGTGGGATGGGGATGGAGGGGTCGGGGTAGGGAGGGGTGTGTGTGTGTGTGTGGGGGGGGGGGGGGGGGGGGCTTGCATGCGTTCGGTTGGGGTCGCAAGATACTGATGGCCAGACCAGGGAAGATATGTATGGGATGTTGGCAATTAACTTAAATAGCTCCGCTTACCTGCGCATTTGTGTAATCTGAGCCAGCACCCAGTCACTTGGTCAGCACTTGTCAGCCCTTTGAACTGTCAGGAGTCCCTAGCAGTGATAGAACTTGAAATGATATCACTGCTTCATATATCTGCAGATATTTTGTCAGGATTCCTTTTTTTAAGGCAATGCATTCATTACACTACATTATACATTGCGGGTAATAACGTAACTCGATGTCTTGTTTTACGAATTTCGCTGCCTAGAACTTCAGCAATTGAGCTTCAGCTGTCAGTTGTATTTACGTCGCTGAATTTTACGTCATCACTTCCTGGCTTGGACCCTATTGTTGGCCCTGATGGTTTACTAGCTCTTGATTGACACGGGTGCAATACACAGCTATCTTCTCCTTGAAAGAATGCCAAAGGCACACACGACCGTCCTCTCCCCAGATTCCGGCAAATGGTCACGTGACCCCTGTGTTTCCTCGCAGGTTCGTCGTCAAAGCCAAACAGACTTGACGTCGTCTTCCAAATCGACGGCTGCGGGCTAAAGCACAAAGAAGAATGGCATAAAACGTTGAAATTTATGCGATCGATAATTAGCATGCTGCCAGTGTCTTTCCACGGGACGCGTGTCGGCATCAACACTGAGGGGAGATACTTCCATGTCTTAGTTCCATTCCGTCAGTTCACTAAAAAGCCCGTGCTAATGGCCGTCACTAAGCTCATGGATAGACTTCTGCCGCAACCTGCACACTGCTTTACCTACGGCAAAATGTTGGATCACACGAGGAGAATATTGTTTGGTGGAGGAAGTCGAAGGAATGTACCCAAAGTACTGATCGCTATCAATGATAGGAGATCCAGGGATCCAGTTGACATTCCTGCTAGAAGGCTTAAGTGGGATGGCGTAGAGATATTTGCCGTAGGATTCGGGGAGGATTTCTCGGCATGGCAACTCTACCTGATTGCAAGTCATCCAAGATATGAGCACGTTATGATTGGCTCATATGACAATTGGCCTGAATTTGCGTTCAGGATTATTACGGAATTATACAGGAAATACTTTGACAAAAACTCTATGCATCCGCTGATCAGGGATATACTAGAAAATGGACCTTAGTCGGACGAGTACTTAGGGCAGATCGCATTCAACGCTATAAATACGAATTTCTGTGTTTGCGATTCTGAATTTGTCAATAGAAATTGATAAACATAATGCTTTTCATAATACACTCTTGCTCATCCTCAATTTTATATCGTCTTGGTGTGGTTATTGCGGCTAATAATGTCTTGTTCTAATATCGTTCACTTTAACAATTCTTTCCCTATATAGAAAATTAAGACCCTGCTCACATTGATAAAGGGTCACCATCAGTAGAACTGACCCCCACTATAGCAAATCACTAATTTTTACAAGGATAAAGGGTCACTCATTCGGGGCACTAGGTCTCATAATTGCAGACCACTGTTGTTTACATGGATAAAGGGTCAGCCCATACCGACCCCTTCTATTACTCCCCTGATAACCACTTAGGGTTGGCCCATAGAGAGAACTAGAAAACTTTGCTTTACATATAGGATAGGTTCACCTGTGGGGGGAAGGGGGGGGGGGGGAAGGGGGGGGGGGGAGGGGGAGCGGAGGGGGCATACCTTTGGCCAAGAACCTTGAAATGTAGAGATCCTCCTTAGCTAGGATTTGACGCCACGATCTTTTTACTTAGTTATGCCTGTAAGTGAAGAACCGACCCAGGCTCCCGTGGACGGCAAAGATGGGATGCCAAAGATGGGACTGGCACAAAAGCGTAAACTTCTCGAGAAAACATCGAAGCAAGGAAGAACCCAGCCTGTAGGGCGAGTGTTGGGTAAAGGTACGAAATATCGAAAGATGTAAGCGTGACAATTAGATAAGCGTTACAATTAGATTAGCGTGACAATAATGTAAGCGTGAAAATTGAAACGTACTTTACGCAGGGTTCTTTGGCACGTTCCCTAGCACAGGGAATAATAAATCAAAACATACCAGTAGCTTCAGGACAGCCGCTCCCAATAAAAGTAAACATGTCCCACTCCCTTTGTAGAAATACACAACTATCTGATGGTATTTAAGTTATTCGTAAATTTCTCTATTGAAAATGTACGATTTTCAATTATTAAAGGTTCAGGGTTTTTTTCAGGTCAGCATTTCGAAGACATTTTTATTGGTGTGTTATGTATGTTTTTATTACTGACGAATCTGTTCTTAGTGTGCAAGGCACGTGTGGATCTCGCTTTCCTTTTGGATGGGTCTGATGGAATTGGTAAAGATCACTTCCAGGACGCACTCAGCTTCGTCAAAAATGTCATCAACTCATTTGACGTAACCCCTGGCAACGTCCACGTAGCGATGGCAGTATGCTCTGACAAACCACACATCGTGTTCGATTTCCGCGCATTCAACGATCACGTGTCAATCTCGCGTGCGCTTGGATCGGTGAAATACCCTCAGGGAAAACTAATGGCAGGTGGGTCATCATCATCATCATCATCATCATCATCATCATCATTACGATCATCATCATCACCATCACCAGCACCGACATCCGTCACCACCATCACAACCACGTCATCATCTTCGTCATCAAAATCTCTTCATCGGCCATCACTTTATTTGACGTATCTCTTAGCAACCTGTACTTTCTGTTGACAGGAAGGTGTCTTAGGGCTATCAAGTCTAGCATCTTCATCAACAGCGGACGTCACGGCGTACCCAAGATGCTTTACGTCATGACTGGCGGCAACTCGCGCGACCGTGTTGCGTTACCATCGAGGTCCTTGCGTGACGATGGTGTCCAAGTGTACTCTTTGGGTCTCGGTAACAGCTATAAGGCGTATGAGCTGAAGGAGATGGCAACGTCACCTTTTAATGATCACGTGATGGCCACACGCTTTAATATCTTGGGATTATTGAGACCGCTAGTCACGGCTCAGCTTTGTCGAGGTAAACTAGCAAGTGACTGTCGAATAAGAATTTATCGGATAAACAATGCTTGACACCAGGTTCGACTTGCGTGACGAATAAGTTAAACATTTCAGAAGCGAGATAATTCCCAGCCAGCGTCACGCAAGTCGGTCACGCAAGACTGCCCAAGAGTACTTTTAGTACGATAATCTACTAACGAAATCTCACCTTACAGGTTCAGGAGGAAAACTTGTGAAAGACAAGGAAAAAGGTATAGTGACCCTTAACAAAGCCTGTAAGGTGATATGATAATTACAATAAACAGAACAGCTTTAATCAGACACTTTATTTAAGATTGAAAGGTTTAACAGATTTTCAGATAAAAAATACAATTGATTTCCAGCGGAGCGAAAAATCAAGCTGTTTGCGGATTTTCTGCGTCAGCGTAAGTATAAAAATGACGTCAGATGTCAAATATGCACTTGAATGACACAGGGAGTCCAAGGCGTGCAAGGCCTCAGCCCCCCTTCCCCTCTTCCACTGTCGACCTGACAGGGATGATGTATTTTTAGGGTTCAAAATCGGGCCTCGAGTACTTTTAGTGGGTGTCCGAGAAAAAAAAGGCTTTTCTCTTAGAAATTGTATTTTTAGGGCTTCTGAGTTATATTTTAGGGTAGCAATTTTGGTCGTGGAGGTATTTTTAGGGTTATTTTTCGATTTTCCCGACGAGCATCCCTTTCACTTTTACCCAGAAGAGCACCCCACCCCCACCCCCCCCCACCCCCCCCCCCCCGGCCTCAGACTCGCGTTGTCACGTGTCACAAAACATAACAAATAATGGATGTAAACATAATAAAAAAAACCTTAAGCTACTTGTAAACACGCCCTCCGAGAGTAAGGAGAATGTCGCTCCCGATATTACAGAATTAGCTTGGCTAACGGCACATGTCAGGAAGAGAGTAAGGAGAGTGCCGCTCCCGATATTACAGAATTAGCTTGGCTAACGGCACATGTCAGGAAGAGAGTAAGGAGAGTGCCGCTCCCGATATTACAGAATTAGCTTGGCTAACGGCACATGTCAGGAAGAGAGTAAGGATGGAGTGCCGCTCCCGATATTACAGAATTAGCTTGGCTAACGGCACATGTCAGGAAGAGAGTAAGGAGAGTGCCGCTCCCGATATTACAGAATTAGCTTGGCTAACGGCACATGTCAGGAAGGAAGTAAGGAGAGTGCCGCTCCCGATATTACAGAATGAGCTTGGCTAACGGCACATGTCAGGAAGAGAGTAAGGATGGAGTGCCGCTCCCGATATTACAGAATTAGCTTGGCTAACGGCACATGTCAGGAAGAGAGTAAGGATAGAGTGCCGCTCCCGATATTACAGAATTAGCTTGGCTAACGGCACATGTCAGGAAGAGAGTAAGGAGAGTGCCGCTCCCGATATTACAGAATTAGCTTGGCTAACGGCACATGTCAGGAAGAGAGTAAGGATGGAGTGCCGCTCCCGATAATACAGAATTAGCTTGGCTAACGGCACATGTCAGGAAGAGAGTAAGGATAGAGTGCCGCTCCCGATATTACAGAATTAGCTAGGCTAACGGCACATGTCAGGAAGAGAGTAAGGATAGAGTGCCGCTCCCGATATTACAGAATTAGCTTGGCTAACGGCACATGTCAGGAAGAGAGTAAGGATAGAGTGCCGCTCCCGATATTACAGAATTAGCTTGGCTAACGGCACATGTCAGGAAGAGAGTAAGGAGAGTGCCGCTCCCGATATTACAGAATTAGCTTGGCTAACGGCACATGTCAGGAAGAGAGTAAGGAGAGTGCCGCTCCCGATATTACAGAATTAGCTTGGCTAACGGCACATGTCAGGAAGAGAGTAAGGAGAGTGCCGCTCCCGATATTACAGAATTAGCTTGGCTAACGGCACATGTCAGGAAGAGAGTAAGGAGAGTGTCGCTCCCGATAATACAGAATTAGCTTGGCTAACGGCACATGTCAGGAAGAGAGTAAGGAGAGTGCCGCTCCCGATATTACAGAATTAGCTTGGCTAACGGCACATGTCAGGAAGAGAGTAAGGAGAGTGCCGCTCCCGATATTACAGAATTAGCTTGGCTAACGGCACATGTCAGGAAGAGAGTAAGGAGAGTGCCGCTCCCGATATTACAGAATTAGCTTGGCTAACGGCACATGTCAGGAAGAGAGTAAGGAGAGTGCCGCTCCCGATATTACAGAATTAGCTAGGCTAACGGCACATGTCAGGAAGAGAGTAAGGATAGAGTGCCGCTCCCGATATAACAGAATTAGCTTGGCTAACGGCACATGTCAGGAAGAGAGTAAGGATGGAGTGTCGCTCCCGATATTACAGAATTAGCTTGGCTAACGGCACATGTCAGGAAGAGAGTAAGGAGAGTGCCGCCCGCTCCCGATATTACAGAATTAGCTTGGCTAACGGCACATGTCAGGAAGAGAGTAAGGATAGAGTGCCGCTCCCGATATTACAGAATTAGCTTGGCTAACGGCACATGTCAGGAAGAGAGTAAGGAGAGTGCCGCTCCCGATATTACAGAATTAGCTTGGCTAACGGCACATGTCAGGAAGAGAGTAAGGATGGAGTGTCGCTCCCGATATTACAGAATTAGCTTGGCTAACGGCACATGTCAGGAAGAGAGTAAGGAGAGTGCCGCTCCCGATATTACAGAATTAGCTTGGCTAACGGCACATGTCAGGAAGAGAGTAAGGATAGAGTGCCGCTCCCGATATTACAGAATTAGCTTGGCTAACGGCACATGTCAGGAAGAGAGTAAGGAGAGTGCCGCTCCCGATATTACAGAATTAGCTTGGCTAACGGCACATGTCAGGAAGAGAGTAAGGATGGAGTGTCGCTCCCGATATTACAGAATTAGCTTGGCTAACGGCACATGTCAGGAAGAGAGTAAGGAGAGTGCCGCTCCCGATATTACAGAATTAGCTTGGCTAACGGCACATGTCAGGAAGAGAGTAAGGATAGAGTGCCGCTCCCGATATTACAGAATTAGCTTGGCTAACGGCACATGTCAGGAAGAGAGTAAGGAGAGTGCCGCTCCCGATATTACAGAATTAGCTTGGCTAACGGCACATGTCAGGAAGAGAGTAAGGATGGAGTGTCGCTCCCGATATTACAGAATTAGCTTGGCTAACGGCACATGTCAGGAAGAGAGTAAGGAGAGTGCCGCTCCCGATATTACAGAATTAGCTTGGCTAACGGCACATGTCAGGAAGAGAGTAAGGATAGAGTGCCGCTCCCGATATTACAGAATTAGCTTGGCTAACGGCACATGTCAGGAAGAGAGTAAGGAGAGTGCCGCTTCCGATATTACAGAATTAGCTTGGCTAACGGCACATGTCTGGAAGAGAGTAAGGAGAGTGCCGCTCCCGATATTACAGAATTAGCTTGGCTAACGGCACATGTCAGGAAGAGAGTAAGGATAGAGTGCCGCTCCCGATATTACAGAATTAGCTTGGCTAACGGCACATGTCAGGAAGAGAGTAAGGAGAGTGCCGCTCCCGATAATACAGAATGAGCTTGGCTAACGGCACATGTCAGGAAGAGAGTAAGGATGGAGTGTCGCTCCCGATATTACAGAATTAGCTTGGCTAACGGCACATGTCAGGAAGAGAGTAAGGAGAGTGCCGCTCCCGATATTACAGAATTAGCTTGGCTAACGGCACATGTCAGGAAGAGAGTAAGGAGAGCGCCGCTCCCGATATTACACAATTAGCTTGGCTAACGGCACATGTCAGGAAGAGAGTAAGGAGAGTGCCGCTCCCGATAATACAGAATGAGCTTGGCTAACGGCACATGTCAGGAAGAGAGTAAGGATGGAGTGTCGCTCCCGATATTACAGAATTAGCTTGGCTAACGGCACATGTCAGGAAGAGAGTAAGGAGAGTGCCGCTCCCGATATTACAGAATTAGCTTGGCTAACGGCACATGTCAGGAAGAGAGTAAGGAGAGTGCCGCTCCCGATATTACAGAATTAGCTTGGCTAACGGCACATGTCAGGAAGAGAGTAAGGAGAGCGCCGCTCCCGATATTACACAATTAGCTTGGCTAACGGCACATGTCAGGAAGAGAGTAAGGAGAGTGCCGCTCCCGATAATACAGAATGAGCTTGGCTAACGGCACATGTCAGGAAGAGAGTAAGGATGGAGTGCCGCTCCCGATATTACAGAACTAGCTTGGCTAACGGCACATGTCAGGAAGAGAGTAAGGAGAGTGCCGCTCCCGATATTACAGAATTAGCTTGGCTAACGGCACATGTCAGGAAGAGAGTAAGGAGAGTGCCGCTCCCGATATTACAGAATTAGCTTGGCTAACGGCACATGTCAGGAAGAGAGTAAGGATAGAGTGTCGCTCCCGATATTACAGAATTAGCTTGGCTAACGGCACATGTCAGGAAGAGAGTAAGGAGAGTGCCGCTCCCGATATTACAGAATTAGCTTGGCTAACGGCACATGTCAGGAAGAGAGTAAGGAGAGTGCCGCTCCCGATATTACAGAATTAGCTTGGCTAACGGCACATGTCAGGAAGAGAGTAAGGATAGAGTGTCGCTCCCGATATTACAGAATTAGCTTGGCTAACGGCACATGTCAGGAAGAGAGTAAGGAGAGTGCCGCTCCCGATATTACAGAATTAGCTTGGCTAACGGCACATGTCAGGAAGAGAGTAAGGATGGAGTGCCGCTCCCGATATTACAGAACTAGCTTGGCTAACGGCACATGTCAGGAAGAGAGTAAGGAGAGTGCCGCTCCCGATAATACAGAACTAGCTTGGCTAACGGCACATGTCAGGAAGAGAGTAAGGATAGAGTGCCGCTCCCGATATTACAGAATTAGCTTGGCTAACGGCACATGTCAGGAAGAGAGTAAGGATAGAGTGCCGCTCCCGATATTACAGAATTAGCTTGGCTAACGGCACATGTCAGGAAGAGAGTAAGGAGAGTGCCGCTCCCGATAATACAGAATTAGCTTGGCTAACGGCACATGTCAGGAAGAGAGTAAGGATAGAGTGCCGCTCCCGATATTACAGAATTAGCTTGGCTAACGGCACATGTCAGGAAGAGAGTAAGGATGGAGTGTCGCTCCCGATATTACAGAATTAGCTTGGCTAACGGCACATGTCAGGAAGAGAGTAAGGATGGAGTGCCGCTCCCGATATTACAGAATTAGCTTGGCTAACGGCACATGTCAGGAAGAGAGTAAGGAGAGTGCCGCTCCCGATAATACAGAACTAGCTTGGCTAACGGCACATGTCAGGAAGAGAGTAAGGATAGAGTGCCGCTCCCGATATTACAGAATTAGCTTGGCTAACGGCACATGTCAGGAAGAGAGTAAGGAGAGTGCCGCTCCCGATAATACAGAATTAGCTTGGCTAACGGCACATGTCAGGAAGAGAGTAAGGAGAGTGCCGCTCCCGATATTACAGAATTAGCTTGGCTAACGGCACATGTCAGGAAGAGAGTAAGGAGAGTGCCGCTCCCGATATTACAGAATTAGCTTGGCTAACGGCACATGTCAGGAAGAGAGTAAGGAGAGTGCCGCTCCCGATATTACAGAATTAGCTTGGCTAACGGCACATGTCAGGAAGAGAGTAAGGAGAGTGCCGCTCCCGATATTACAGAATTAGCTTGGCTAACGGCACATGTCAGGAAGAGAGTAAGGAGAGTGCCGCTCCCGATATTACAGAATTAGCTTGGCTAACGGCACATGTCAGGAAGAGAGTAAGGATGGAGTGCCGCTCCCGATATTACAGAATTAGCTTGGCTAACGGCACATGTCAGGAAGAGAGTAAGGAGAGTGCCGCTCCCGATATTACAGAATTAGCTTGGCTAACGGCACATGTCAGGAAGAGAGTAAGGATGGAGTGCCGCTCCCGATATTACAGAATTAGCTTGGCTAACGGCACATGTCAGGAAGAGAGTAAGGAGAGTGCCGCTCCCGATATTACAGAATTAGCTTGGCTAACGGCACATGTCAGGAAGAGAGTAAGGAGAGTGCCGCTCCCGATATTACAGAATTAGCTTGGCTAACGGCACATGTCAGGAAGAGAGTAAGGATGGAGTGCCGCTCCCGATATTACAGAATTAGCTTGGCTAACGGCACATGTCAGGAAGAGAGTAAGGAGAGTGCCGCTCCCGATATTACAGAATTAGCTTGGCTAACGGCACATGTCAGGAAGAGAGTAAGGAGAGTGCCGCTCCCGATAATACAGAATTAGCTTGGCTAACGGCACATGTCAGGAAGAGAGTAAGGATGGAGTGCCGCTCCCGATATTACAGAATTAGCTTGGCTAACGGCACATGTCAGGAAGAGAGTAAGGAGAGTGCCGCTCCCGATATTACAGAATTAGCTTGGCTAACGGCACATGTCAGGAAGAGAGTAAGGAGAGTGCCGCTCCCGATATTACAGAATTAGCTTGGCTAACGGCACATGTCAGGAAGAGAGTAAGGAGAGTGCCGCTCCCGATATTACAGAATTAGCTTGGCTAACGGCACATGTCAGGAAGAGAGTAAGGATGGAGTGTCGCTCCCGATATTACAGAATGAGCTTGGCTAACGGCACATGTCAGGAAGAGAGTAAGGAGAGTGCCGCTCCCGATATTACAGAATTAGCTTGGCTAACGGCACATGTCAGGAAGAGAGTAAGGAGAGTGCCGCTCCCGATAATACAGAATTAGCTTGGCTAACGGCACATGTCAGGAAGAGAGTAAGGAGAGTGCCGCTCCCGATATTACAGAACTAGCTTGGCTAACGGCACATGTCAGGAAGAGAGTAAGGAGAGTGCCGCTCCCGATATTACACAATTAGCTTGGCTAACGGCACATGTCAGGAAGAGAGTAAGGATAGAGTGCCGCTCCCGATATTACAGAATTAGCTTGGCTAACGGCACATGTCAGGAAGAGAGTAAGGATGGAGTGCCGCTCCCGATATTACAGAATTAGCTTGGCTAACGGCACATGTCAGGAAGAGAGTAAGGAGAGTGCCGCTCCCGATATTACAGAATGAGCTTGGCTAACGGCACATGTCAGGAAGAGAGTAAGGATAGAGTGCCGCTCCCGATATTACAGAATGAGCTTGGCTAACGGCACATGTCAGGAAGGTCTGCCATCTGTCCTGTACTGATACTGTCATTGTGACATGGGCTCGAGGTTTGTACTGATACTGTCATTATAACATCAGGTCGAGGCATGTACTGATACTGTCATTGTGACATGGGGTCGAGGTCTGTACCGATACTGTCATTGTGACATGAGATCGAGGCATGTAATGATACTGTCATTGTGACATGGGGTCGAGGTTTGTACTGATACTGTCATTGTGACATGGGGTCGAGGCATGTACCAATACTGTCATTGTGACATGAG
Source organism: Nematostella vectensis (assembly GCF_932526225.1). Lineage (NCBI taxonomy): Eukaryota > Metazoa > Cnidaria > Anthozoa > Actiniaria > Edwardsiidae > Nematostella > Nematostella vectensis. The sequence goes on along the minus strand of NC_064047.1, from coordinate 398,361 downwards.
GTCGAGGCATGTACTGATACTGTCATTATAACATCAGGTCGAGGCATGTGATACTGTCATTGTGACATCAGGTCGAGGCATGTACTGATACTGTCATTGTGACATGGGGTCGAGGTCTGTACCGATACTGTCATTGTGACATGGGGTCGAGGTCTGTACTGATACTGTCATTGTGACATGGGGTCGAGGTCTGTACTGATACTGTCATTGTTTGTAATTCTCAGTCAAGAGCGAGCATCCTCTGTACCAGGCAGCAACCAATCACGACAATTCTCGCGTTATCGTTCATCCCGACGACAAGAAGACGGAAAAAATCATCCCCAGGGTCACACCCACGAAAAAGGCGGAGAAGCCACGTGATGTGTCGGTCGGGCTGGTGTCAAACGTCAATCAGTTCTTCAAAAATAAAATAGCACGAAGAAAGCCGAGCGGCAAGACAGACAGCAGGAAAAGAGCCATGCTCAAAGCGGTAAATAGATAACACCTGGAATAGACATGCTCAAAGCGGTAAATAGATAACACCTGGAATAGCCATGCTCAAAGCGGTAAATAGATATAAAACTGGAATAGCCATGCTCAAAGCGGTAAATAGATATAAACCTGGAATAGCCATGCTCAAAGCGGTAAATAGATATAAAACTGGAATAGCCATGATCAAAGCGGTAAATAGATATAAAACTGGAATAGTCATGCTCAAAGCGGTAAATAGATAACACCTGGAATAGCCATGCTCAAAGCGGTAAATAGATATAAACGTGGAATAGACATGCTCAAAGCGGTAAATAGATATAAACCTGGAATAGCCATGCTCAGAGCGGTAAATAGATAACACCTGGAATAGACATGCTCAAAGCGGTAAATAGATATAAACCTGGAATAGCCATGCTCAAAGCGGTAAATAGATATAAAACTGGAATAGACATGCTCAAAGCGGTAAATAGATATAAAACTGGAATAGCCATGCTAAAAAAAGTAAATAGATATAAAACTGGAATAGCCATGTTCAAAGCGGTAAGGAATAGCCATGCTCAAAGCGGTAAATAGATATAAAACTGGAATAGCCATGTTCAAAGCCGTAAGGAATAGCCATGTTCAAAGCGGTAAGGAATAGCCATGCTCAAAGCGGTAAATAGATATAAAACTGGAATAGACATGCTCAAAGCAATAAATAGATATAAAACTGGAATAGACATGCTCAAAGCGGTAAATAGATATAAAACTGGAATAGCCATGCTCAAAGCGGTAAACAGATATAAAACTGGAATAGCCATGCTCAAAGCGGTAAATAGATATAAAACTGGAATAGCCATGCTCAAAGCGGTCAATAGATAAAAAAAACTGGAATAGCCATGCTCAAAGCGGTAAATAGATATAAAACTGGAAAAGCCATGCTCAAAGCGGTAAATAGATAAAAAACTGGAATAGCCATGCTCAAAGCGGTAAATAGATATAAAACTGGAATAGCCATGCTCAAAGTGGTAAATAGATATAAACGTGAAATAGCCATGCTCAAAGCGGCAAATAGATATCATAAACCTGGAATCATAGCCAGGAACATAGTGTGAATGAATCACTGTGCGATTTAAAGGCATTTCACGTTACCACGTGGTATTACTCTATTGCCGGATTTATAATAAGTTGTAAATTTGTATTACGCAATTGCCGGATATATAATATGTTATAAAGTTTCACTACACAATTGCCGGATATATATATTATATGTAACTAAGTTGTACTACTCAATTGCCGGATATATATTATGTATTGCAGGACATAAGACGAAAGCTGCATCTATTGTTGGAGAAGTTAAACGGAAAGTTCCCGGATGAAAATGCAATCTACCGCTCGATAGTGTACAATGTCAATGGGCATATTGGAGATGGTGAGAACGCGTATTAATGCTCGATAGACAATTAACATATTGGGGATGGTGGGAAGGGGGTCTAATTCTCGATAGACAATTGACATATTGGGGATGGTGGGAAGGGGGTCTAATTCTCGATAGACAATTGACATATTTGGGAAGGTGGGAAGGGGGTCTAATTCTCGATAGACAATTGACATATTGGAGATTGTTAGAAGGGGGTCTAATTCTCGATAGACAATAGACATATTGGGGATGGTGAGAATGCTCGATAGAGTAGAAGAGAAAGAAGTGAGCAGGGGATGTGGAGACAGGGAGTTAGTGAGGGAAAAGCCAAAGGAAAAAATAATGGTTGGGAGGTAAGAGAAAAAAGAGCGGTAATTTCTGAAGAATGATTTCAATGAGTTCAGTTTATTTTTGTCATCCAGCAACATGCAAAGACAAGCACAAGCTTTGCAGTGACTGGAAGGCTGACGGCCTGTGTTCGTCATCTGCTAAGGATGGCACGATGGACGCCTTCTCTGTACAGGCCGTGTGCCCACGATCATGTAATGTCTGCTATCCCTAAGCCAGCGGTGGTACAATACTATCCATGCGCAAGAAGAATCGTCCTATTGCGCCATACATTGGAAGCTTAGCTAAAGAATCACAAAGAAGCAGTCTGTAAACACGGGATACATTGGAAGACATTAGGCATCTTGTAAAGTTAAAAAAAAAATCTAGAAATCCGAGAAAACTTCGGAAGGGGAGAAGGGGCCAACGGCTAACTCGGAAGAAAATTGTAAACTAAAAAAAAAAGATGATCCATGTATTTTTTTTGTAAATATTATGTCAAGGTACAAGAATAAAAGCTGCGAATATCATATTATATGGCGTCGACTTGTCTATATAGGGGTTGGCATTAAAAAAGGGGAATGAAAGTGAATTGTGCGTTTTTGTTTAAATGAACTTGTCAAATAATATAGCCCTTATTTTTTCCATGCTATTTGAGAGCTTAATTAATACATAAAATAATCTACATTTTTTTTCTGAACCAGCTTAATAAATCTAGGGCTTGTAACTAGCTAGAATTCACTGCAATAATTGTCGTAGTATAAGGGAAATGGCTTTTGGAATCTTATCGTTGGTTTTATTGATGTGGCGTACACAGAGCGATATTTTCAACACACATGACATATATGTTATCTCACGTTTGAAATAACGGGCGACATGTATTACATATTTTCCATTTTTAATATACTTAATTGACACGTGCCAATCACGAGCTTTTGGCAATTAATGTCCAATTCTGCATAAAAAAAGTATTTCGATAAGCCTGTCACCTATACCTTTCATCTTATTTATAAATCGGTGGATTTATTACTGTCATTCGGTGGATAATCCAAGAAGAAATGGCGCGATGTAAACTGGTAACTTCGCTTTTATATTTGGGTAAGTACCTAAGTAAGTATCAAATGGCGCGATGTAAACTGGTAATTTCTCTTTTATATTTAGGTAATAGCTCTGGGTAAGTAACCTGATGAATCCAGGGGGACATTATCATAAAATCATAGTACAAATGACGGTTAATAAGTATTTAAATGCTCTCGCAAAAGGACTAACACTCAAAGGCAATATGGGAGCAAATAAAATGTGCAGAGCTTATTTAAAAGAAAATTTAGTGAGCACAACGACAAGGCTAATTTCAACATCTCCCAAGCTCATATACTCTTGATTAAGAAAAAAAAAAACGTGAAAAAGCGCGAAAACAGCTCTAAATGCCTCAATGGAAAGGTCAGCTTATTGGGGTGGAGCGATATTTGTTAGAAAAATATAACGTTATCGCTTATGTCTTAAAATAAGCCAGTTCAGAGTTTAAGAAGATACGGGGGAGACTGGGTCGAATAGATCTAAGAACAATATTTTTTAAACAGTATTTGAGTGAAGGAATGACTCAGGGTACTCAGAAAATCGCCCCGTAGAAATACCTTTTGCGCCTTATTCATCCCAAATTGCCCCCTATACGAAGTTCAATAAAGTCTTCACGTGTGGCAATGAAAGATTTCACCATATCTGTTTTGTAGAAATAATTTTTCTCCAATAAATCCCTCTTTTGGTCCGAAAAGCCCAGTCCCTCACGGCAATAATGAGGGAACGATCTTGCTAATAATTAATGAAATCCCGGGAGACAAACGTTCCTAAAATTCTGAAGTTCGTTCCCTTCAAATTCGAAAGAACGCTCCAAAATTCGAAAGAACGGCAATACTGCGAATCTTCTTCTGTCGAAAACGAAAAAGAAACAAATGGCAAGCACGCATAAACAATGAAAGAAGTTTAAAACGGTAAAATCAATCCACTTGTCAGTATTAAAGACCTTATTAGCATAAATTACGATTCACGTGTCAATGAAAACCAGGCAACAAGAAATATTACAAATCAATTTCACGATGAAATCAAAAGCCCCGTGCTAACTGCGTCACATTGCCGGCGAATTTTCGCTTGATTGACAATAGGATAAAGGAAATGTCAAAATGGGAAAGTCCAGTGGACTTTCTGACATTTCCTTCGTCTTGAGGTCAGTCGAACAAGAATTCACCAGCAATGCTGGCCGGTGCTGGCGCAGTTTGCACAGGGCAAAGGGCTCTGTTAGCCAACTCGTGAATGCATATGTATTTTCCCAGTTACTTTCTTGCGTGCAAAAGATATACTGGATGCTGAACAAAACCTTAAAACATCCAAGATGCTGAGATTATATAAATACCTTTTTATTTTACAAGAACTTTATAATTAATTATTATTATTATTATATAAGGTAAAAAAAAAATAGTAGAGGCATTTTCACTCGTGTGTTACACGGGGCAAACCGATTAAATAGATTTGGAACTTTTATAAAAAAAAAATATATATATATATATATAAAAGAGCAAGTAAATAATGCATTTGGCGTGACTTGTCGATACTCAGGGGAAAGCGTAAAAACAATCTTCCAGAAGTGTTTACAGGACATGTCCGTTATGTTGCTGATATATAAGCAGCGAAGGCATCCTTGCATAAAACCTCGCTATCCGCTTTGAAGAAAAACAAAACAAGTCCGTAACCTGACCATTGGTTGCCATAGAATTTTTCAGTTTTAAAGTGGGTAAAGAGAAAACATAAAAAAACCCAGCTCTTTTGCTGTAAGATGGCGTCGGGACCTCTGAGTTGAAGCAATTCCAGAGCTTGATTCCATTTCATGAATACCTGTGTGTTAAACTAAAACTAACAATAAACGTTTTTGAAGGATTGTTTTCAGTCGTGCTCATCCTGTTTGTGGTTCACCGAGAAATATGCATGGTGGCTACAAACGTCAAATGGCTACAGAAGCCAAGTCCACATTTGCGCATTCGTCACGAAGACCCCACGAGACCCGGCAAAACACACACAAAATCGACTTTCAAGCCGGTAATCACTGTAAATCTGAAGCATTTCATCTTTTGCTAAATGCGAAATATATCTCGAAAATTAATGTAGATAATAACATGTGCCTCCTGACCATCAAACAGACCTTTGATATTAATGCCTGTTTGTTCCCTTGTTCTAGGTCTCGGCTAAAGTCAAGGTAAACTCAAGGAATGTTATACTTCGCGAGGCTTGTGCTAACAGAGGCAAATTGGAGCTGGACGCTCTCCCCATTCTCTATCGATACCAGTTGCTTCATCATATCTTGGTGGACGACAAGCACAAAATCTTGTATTGTTACATCCCTAAAGTCGCGTGCTCGAATTGGAAGCGAGTGTTGATGGTATTGGACGGCAGGGCTAGTGATACTGGTGCGTAAAGAGTCAGGGTATAGGGAGGTGGAGCTAGTGATAGTGGTGCGTAAAGAGTCAGGGTATGGGGAGGTGGAGCTAGTGATACTGGTGCGTAAAGAGTCAGGGCATAGGGAGGTGGAGCTAGTGATACTGGTGTGTAAAGAGTCAGGGTATAGGGAGGTGGAGCTAGTGATACTGGTGCGTAAAGAGTCAGGGTATAGGGAGGTGGAGCTAGTGATACTGGTGTGTAAAGAGTCAGGGTATAGGGAGGTGGAGCTAGTGATACTGGTGCGTAAAGAGTCAGGGTATGGGGAGGCGGAGCTAGTGATACTGGTGCGTAAAGAGTCAGGGTATAGGGAGGCGGAGCTAGTGATACTGGTGCGTAAAGAGTCAGGGTATAGGGAGGTGGAGCTAGTGATACTGGTGCGTAAAGAGTCAGGGTATAGGGAGGTGGAGCTAGTGATACTGGTGCGTAAAGATTCAGGGTATAGGGAGGTGGAGCTAGTGATACTGGTGCGTAAAGAGTCAGGGTATAGGGAGGTGGAGCTAGTGATACTGGTGCGTAAAGAGTCAGGGTATAGGGAGGTGGAGCTAGTGATACTGGTGCGTAAAGAGTCAGGGTATAGGGAGGTGGAGCTAGTGATACTGGTGCGTAAAGAGTCAGGGTATAGGGAGGTGGAGCTAGTGATACTGGTGCTTAAAGAGTCAGGGTATAGGGGGGCAGAGCTAATGATACTGGTGCGTAAAGAGTCAGGGTATAGGGAGGTGGAGCTAGTGATACTGGTGTGTAAAGAATCAGGGTATAGGGAGGCGGAGCTAGTGATACTGGTGTGTAAAGAATCAGGGTATAGGGAGGCGGAGATAGTGATACTGGTGCGTAAAGAGTCAGGGTATAGGGAGGTGGAGCTAGTGATACTGGTGCGTAAAGAGTCAGAGTATAGGGAGGCGGAGCTAATGATACTGGTGCGTAAAGAGTCAGGGAATGGGGAGGTGGAGCTACTGATACTGGTGTGTAAAGAGTCAGGGTATAGGGAGGTGGAGCTAGTGATACTGGTGCGTAAAGAGTCAGGGTATAGGGAGGTGGAGCTACTGATACTGGTGCGTAAAGAGTCAGGGTATGGGGAGGTGGAGCTAGTGATACTGGTGCGTAAAGAGTCAGGGTATGGGGAGGTGGAGCTAGTGATACTGGTGCGTAAAGAGTCAGGCTATTGGGAGGTGGAGCTAGTGATACTGGTGCGTAAAGGGTCAGGGTATAGGGAGGCGGAGCTAATGATACTGGTGCGTAAAGGGTCAGGGTATAGGGAGGTGGAGCTAGTGATACTAGTGTGTAAAGAATCAGGGTATAGGGAGGCGGAGCTAGTGATACTGGTGCGTAAAGGGTCAGGGTATAGGGAGGCGGAGCTAGTGATACTGGTGTGTAAAGAGTCAGGGTATAGGGAGGTGGAGCTAGTGATACTGGTGCGTAAAGGGTCAGGGTATAGGGAGGCGGAGCAAGTGATACTGGTGCGTAAAGAGTCAGGGTATAGGGAGGTGGAGCTAGTGATACTGGTGCGTAAAGAGTCAGGGTATAGGGAGGTGGAGCTAGTGATACTGGTGTGTAAAAAGTCAGGGTATAGGGAGGTGGAGCTAGTGATACTGGTGCGTAAAGAGTCAGGGTATAGGGAGACGGAGCTAGTGATACTGGTGCGTAAAGAGTCAGGGTATAGGGAGGTGGAGCTAGTAATACTGGTGTGTAAAGAGTCAGGGTATAGGGAGACGGAGCTAGTGATACTGGTGCGTAAAGAGCCAGGGCATGGGGAGGTGGAGCTAGTGATACTGGTGGGTAAAGATTCAGGGAATAGGGAGGTGGATCTAGTGATACTGGTGCGTAAAGAGTCAGGGTATAGGGAGGCGGAGCTAGTGATACTGGTGCGTAAAGAGTCAGTGTATAGGGAGGTGGAGCTAGTGATACTGGTGTGTAAAGAGTCAGGGAATAGGGAGGTGGAGCTAGTGGTACTGGTGCGTAAAGAGTCAGAGTATAGGGAGGCGGAGCCAGTGATACTGGTGTGTAAAGAGTCAGGGTATGGGGAGGTGGAGCTAGTGATACTGGTGCGTAAAGAGTCAGGGTATAGGGAGGCAGAGCTAGTGATACTGGTGCGTAAAGAGTCAGGGTATAGGGAGGTGGAGCTAGTGATACTGGTGTGTAAAGGGTCAGGGTATAGGGAGGTGGAGCTAGTGATACTGGTGTGTAAAGAGTCAGGGTATAGGGAGGTGGAGCTAGTGATACTGGTGCGTAAAGAGTCAGGGTATAGGGAGGTGGAGCTAGTGATACTGGTGTGTAAAGAGTCAGGGTATGGGGAGGTAGAGCTAGTGATACTGGTGCGTAAAGAGTCAAGGTATAGGGAGGCGGAGCTAGTGATACTGTTGCGTAAAGAGTCAGGGTATAGGGAGGTGGAGCTAGTGATACTGGTGCGTAAAGAGTCAGGGTATAGGGAGGTGGAGCTACTGATACTGGTGCGTAAAGAGTCAGGGTATGGGGAGGTGGAGCTAGTGATACTGGTGCGTAAAGAGTCAGGGAATAGGGAGGTGGAGCTAGTGATACTGGTGTGTAAAGAGTCAGAGTATAGGGAGGCAGAGCTAGTGATACTGGTGCGTAAAGAATCAGCGAATAGGGAGGTAGAGCTAGTGATACTGGTGCGTAAAGAGTCAAGGTATAGGGAGGCGGAGCTACTGATACTGGTGCGTAAAGAGTCAGGGTATAGGGAGGCAGAGCTAGTGATACTGGTGCGTAAAGAGTCAGCGAATAGGGAGGTAGAGCTAGTGATACTGGTGCGTAAAGAGTCAAGGTATAGGGAGGCGGAGCTAGTGATACTGGTGCGTAAAGAGTCAGGGTATAGGGAGGTGGAGCTAGTGATACTGGTGCGTAAAGAGTCAGGGTATAGGGAGGTGGAGCTACTGATACTGGTGCGTAAAGAGTCAGGGTACTGTATGGGGAGGTGGAGCTAGTGATACTGGTGCGTAAAGAGTCAGGGTATAGGGAGGCCGAGCTAATGATACTGGTGCGTAAAGAGTCAGGGTATAGGGAGGTGGAGCTAGTGATACTGGTGTGTAAAGAGTCAGGGTATAGGGAGGCAGAGCTAATGATACTGGTGTGTAAAGAGTCAGGGTATAGGGAGGTAGAGCTAGTGATACTGGTGCGTAAAGAGTCAGCGAATAGGGAGGTGGAGCTAGTGATACTGGTGTGTAAAGAGTCAGGGTATAGGGAGGCGGAGCTAGTGATACTGGTGCGTAAAGAGTCAGAGTATAGGGAGGCGGAGCTAATGGTACTGGTGCGTAAAGAGTCAGGGAATGGGGAGGTGGAGCTACTGATACTGGTGTGTAAAGAGTCAGGGTATAGGGAGGTGGAGCTTGTGATACTGGTGCGTAAAGAGTCAGGGTATAGGGAGGTGGAGCTAGTGATACTGGTGTGTAAAGAGTCAGGGTATAGGGAGGTTGAGCTAGTGATACTGGTGCGTAAAGAGTTAGGGAATAGGGAGGTGGAGCTAGTGATACTGGTGCGTAAAGAGTCAGGGTATAGGGAGGTGGAGCTACTGATACTGGTGCGTAAAGAGTCAGGGTATAGGGAGGCGGAGATAGTGATACTGGTGCATAAAGAGTCAGGGTATAGGGAGGTGGAGCTAGTGATACTGGTGTGTAAAGAGTCAGGGTATAGGGAGGTGGAGCTAGTGATACTGGTGCATAAAGAGTCAGGGTATAGGGAGGCGGAGATAGTGATACTGGTGCGTAAAGAGTCAGGGTATAGGGAGGCGGAGCTAGTGATACTGGTGTGTAAAGAGTCAGGGAATAGGGAGGTAGAGCTAGTGATACTGGTGCGTAAAGAGTCAGGGTATAGGGAGGTGGAGCTAGTGATACTGGTGCGTAAAGAGTCAGGGTATAGGGAGGCGGAGCTAGTGATACTGGTGCGTAAAGAGTCAGGGTATAGGGAGGTGGAGTTAGTGATACTGGTGCGTAAAGAGTCAGGGTATAGGGAGGTGGAGCTAGTGATACTGGTGTGTAAAGAGTCAGGGTATAGGGAGGTGGAGCTAATGATACTGGTGTGTAAAGAGTCAGGGTATGGGGAGGTGGAGCTAATGATACTGGTGCGTAAAGAGTCAGGGTATAGGGAGGTGGAGCTTGTGATACTGGTGCGTAAAGAGTCAGGGTATAGGGAGGTGGAGCTTGTGATACTGGTGAATAAAGAGTCAGGGTATAGGGAGGCGGAGCTAGTGATACGGGTGCGTAAAGATTCAGGGTATAGGGAGGTGGATCTAGTGATACTGGTGCGTAAAATGTCAGGGTATAGGGAGGTGGAGCTAGTGATACTGGTGCGTAAAGAGTCAGGGTATAGGGAGGTGGAGCTAGTGATACTGGTGCGTAAAGAGTCAGGGTATAGGGAGGCCTAGCTAGTGATACTGGTGCGTTAAGAGTCAGGGAATAGGGAGGCCGAGCTACTGATACTGGTGCATAAAGAGTCAGGGTATAGGGGGGCCGAGCTAGTGATACTGGTGCGTAAAGAGTCAGGGAATGGGGAGGTGGAGCTTGTGATACTGGTGCGTAAAAAGTCAGGGTATAGGGAGGTGGAGCTAGTGATACTGGTGCGTAAAGAGTCAGGGTATAGGGAGACGGAGCTAGTGATACTGGTGTGTAAAGAGTCAGGGTATAGGGAGGTGGAGCTAGTGATACTGGTGTGTAAAGAGTCAGGGTATAGGGAGACGGAGCTAGTGATACTGGTGCGTAAAGAGTCAGGGCATGGGGAGGTGGAGCTAGTGATACTGGTGGGTAAAGATTCAGGGAATAGGGAGGTGGATCTAGTGATACTGGTGCGTAAAGAGTCAGGGTATAGGGAGGCGGAACTAGTGATACTGGTGCGTAAAGAGTAAGGGTATAGGGAGACGGAGCTAGTGATACTGGTGCGTAAAGAGTCAGGGCATGGGGAGGTGGAGCTAGTGATACTGGTGCGTAAAGAGTCAGTGTATAGGGAGGTGGAGCTAGTGATACTGGTGTGTAAAGAGTCAGGGAATAGGGAGGTGGAGCTAGTGGTACTGGTGCGTAAAGAGTCAGGGTATAGGGAGGTGGAGCTAGTGATACTGGTGCGTAAAGAGTCAGGGAATAGGGAGGTGGAGCTAGTGATACTGGTGCGTAAAGAGTCAGGGTATAGGGAGGTGGAGCTTGTGATACTGGTGCGTAAAGAGTCAGGGTATAGGGAGGTGGAGCTTGTGATACTGGTGAATAAAGAGTCAGGGTATAGGGAGGCGGAGCTAGTGATACGGGTGCGTAAAGATTCAGGGTATAGGGAGGTGGATCTAGTGATACTGGTGCGTAAAGAGTCAGGGTATAGGGAGGTGGAGCTAGTGATACTGGTGCGTAAAGAGTCAGGGTATAGGGAGGTGGAGCTAGTGATACTGGTGCGTAAAGAGTCAGGGTATAGGGAGGCCGAGCTAGTGATACTGGTGCGTAAAGAGTCAGGGAATAGGGAGGCCGAGCTACTGATACTGGTGCATAAAGAATCAGGGTATAGGGGGGCCGAGCTAGTGATACTGGTGCGTAAAGAGTCAGGGAATGGGGAGGTGGAGCTTGTGATACTGGTGCGTAAAAAGTCAGGGTATAGGGAGGCGGAGCTAGTGATACTGGTGTGTAAAGAGTCAGGGTATGGGGAGGCGGAGCTAGTGATAGTGGTGTGTAAAGAGTCAGGGTATTGGGAGGCGGAGCTTATGATACTGGTGTGTAAAGAGTCAGGGTATGGGGAGGTGGAGCTAGTGATACTGGTGCGTAAAGAGTCAGGGTATGGGGAGGCGGAGCTAGTGATACTGGTGTGTAAAGAGTCAGGGTATAGGGAGGTGGAGCTAGTGATACTGGTGCGTAAAGAGTCAGGGTATGGGGAGGTGGAGCTAGTGATACTGGTGCGTAAAGAGTCAGGGTATAGGGAGGTGGAGCTAGTGATACTGGTGTGTAAAGAGTCAGGGTATAGGGAGGCGGAGCTAGTGATACTGGTGCGTAAAGAGTCAGGGTATGGGGAGGTGGAGCTAGTGATACTGGTGCGTAAAGAGTCAGAGTATAGGGAGGCGGAGCCAGTGATACTGGTGTGTAAAGAGTCAGGGTATGGGGAGGTGGAGCTAGTGATACTGGTGCGTAAAGAGTCAGGGTATAGGGAGGCAGAGCTAGTGATACTGGTGCGTAAAGAGTCAGGGTATAGGGAGGTGGAGCTAGTGATACTGGTGTGTAAAGAGTCAGGGTATAGGGAGGTGGAGCTAGTGATACTGGTGCGTAAAGAGTCAGGGTATAGGGAGGTGGAGCTAGTGATACTGGTGTGTAAAGAGTCAGGGTATGGGGAGGTAGAGCTAGTGATACTGGTGCGTAAAGAGTCAAGGTATAGGGAGGCGGAGCTAGTGATACTGTTGCGTAAAGAGTCAGGGTATAGTGAGGTGGAGCTAGTGATACTGGTGCGTAAAGAGTCAGGGTATAGGGAGGTGGAGCTACTGATACTGGTGCGTAAAGAGTCAGGGTATGGGGAGGTGGAGCTAGTGATACTGGTGCGTAAAGAGTCAGGGAATAGGGAGGTGGAGCTAGTGATACTGGTGTGTAAAAAGTCAGGGTATAGGGAGGTGGAGCTAGTGATACTGGTGTGTAAAGAGTCAGAGTATAGGGAGGCAGAGCTAGTGATACTGGTGCGTAAAGAGTCAGGGTATAGGGAGGTGGAGCTAGTGATACTGGTGTGTAAAGAGTCAGGGTATGGGGAGGTAGAGCTAGTGATACTGGTGCGTAAAGAGTCAAGGTATAGGGAGGCGGAGCTAGTGATACTGGTGCGTAAAGAGTCAGGGTATGGGGAGGTGGAGCTAGTGATACTGGTGCGTAAAGAGTCAGGGTATGGGGAGGTGGAGCTAGTGATACTGGTGCGTAAAGAGTCAGAGTATAGGGAGGTGGAGCTAGTGATACTGGTGCGTAAAGAGTCAAGGTATAGGGAGGCGGAGCTAGTGATACTGGTGCGTAAAGAGTCAGGGTATAGGGAGGTGGAGCTAGTGATACTGGTGCGTAAAGAGTCAGGGTATAGGGAGGTGGAGCTACTGATACTGGTGCGTAAAGAGTCAGGGTACTGTATGGGGAGGTGGAGCTAGTGATACTGGTGCGTAAAGAGTCAGGGTATAGGGAGGCCGAGCTAATGATACTGGTGCGTAAAGAGTCAGGGTATAGGGAGGTGGAGCTAGTGATACTGGTGTGTAAAGAGTCAGGGTATAGGGAGGCAGAGCTAATGATACTGGTGTGTAAAGAGTCAGGGTATGGGGAGGCGGAGCTAGTGATAGTGGTGTGTAAAGAGTCAGGGTATAGGGAGGTGGAGCTAGTGATACTGGTGTGTAAAGAGTCAGGGTATGGGGAGGCGGAGCTAGTGATAGTGGTGTGTAAAGAGTCAGGGTATGGGGAGGCGGAGCTAGTGATAGTGGTGTGTAAAGAGTCAGGGTATAGGGAGATGGAGCTAGTGATACTGGTGTGTAAAGAGTCAGGGTATGGGGAGGCGGAGCTAGTGATAGTGGTGTGTAAAGAGTCAGGGTATAGGGAGGTGGAGCTAGTGATACTGGTGTGTAAAGAGTCAGGGTATAGGGAGGTAGAGCTAGTGATACTGGTGCGTAAAGAGTCAGCGAATAGGGAGGTGGAGCTAGTGATACTGGTGTGTAAAGAGTCAGGGTATAGGGAGGCGGAGCTAGTGATACTGGTGCGTAAAGAGTCAGAGTATAGGGAGGCGGAACTAATGGTACTGGTGCGTAAAGAGTCAGGGAATGGGGAGGTGGAGCTACTGATACTGGTGTGTAAAGAGTCAGGGTATAGGGAGGTGGAGCTAGTTATACTGGTGTGTAAAGAGTCAGGGTATAGGGAGGTGGAGCTAGTGATACTGGTGCGTAAAGAGTCAGGGTATAGGGAGGTGGAGCTAGTGATACTGGTGCGTAAAGAGTCAGGGTATAGGGAGGCGGAGCTAATGATACTGGTGCGTAAAGAGTCAGGGTATAGGGAGGTGGAGCTAGTGATACTGGTGCGTAAAGAGTCAGGGTATAGGGAGGTGGAGCTAGTGATACTGGTGTGTAAAGAGTCAGGGAATAGGGAGGTTGAGCTAGTGATACTGGTGCATAAAGAGTCAGGGAATAGGGAGGTGGAGCTAGTGATACTGGTGCGTAAAGAGTCAGGGTATAGGGAGGTGGAGCTACTGATACTGGTGCGTAAAGAGTCAGGGTATAGGGAGGCGGAGCTAATGATACTGGTGCGTAAAGGGTCAGGGTATAGGGAGGCGGAGCTAATGATACTGGTGTGTAAAGGGTCAGGGTATAGGGAGGTGGAGCTAGTGATACTGGTGTGTAAAGAGTCAGGGTATAGGGAGGTGGAGCTAGTGATACTCGTGTGTAAAGGGTCAGGGTATAGGGAGGTGGAGCTAGTGATACTGGTGTGTAAAGAGTCAGGGTATGGGGAGGTGGAGCTAGTGATATTGGTGCGTAAAGAGTCAGGGTATTGGGAGGTGGAGCTAGTGATACTGGTGCGTAAAGGGTCAGGGTATAGGGAGGCGGAGCTAATGATACTGGTGCGTAAAGGGTCAGGGTATAGGGAGGTGGAGCTAGTGATACTAGTGTGTAAAGAATCAGGGTATATGGAGGCGGAGCTAGTGATACTGGTGCGTAAAGGGTCAGGGTATAGGGAGGTGGAGCTAGTGATACTGGTGTGTAAAGAGTCAGGGTATAGGGAGGGCAAGCTAGTGATAATGGTGCGTAAAGGGTCAGGGTATAGGGAGGTGGAGCAAGTGATACTGGTGCGTAAAGGGTCAGGGTATAGGGAGGTGGAGCTAGTGATAGTGGTATGTAAAGGGTCAGGGTATAGGGAGGCGGAGCTAGTGATACTGGTGCGTAAAGGGTCAGGGTATAGGGAGGCGGAGCTAGTGATACTGGTGCGTAAAGGGTCAGGGTATAGGGAGGTAGAGCAAGTGATACTGGTGCGTAAAAAGTCATGGTATAGGGAGGTGGTGCTAGTGATAGTGGTGTGTAAAAAGTCAGGGTATAGGGAGGTGGAGCTAGTGATACTGGTGCGTAAAGAGTCAGGGTATAGGGAGACGGAGCTAGTGATACTGGTGTGTAAAGAGTCAGGGTATAGGGAGGTGGAGCTAGTGATACTGGTGTGTAAAGAGTCAGGGTATAGGGAGACGGAGCTAGTGATACTGGTGCGTAAAGAGTCAGGGCATGGGGAGGTGGAGCTAGTGATACTGGTGTGTAAAGAGTCAGGGTATAGGGAGGTGGAGCTAGTGATACTGGTGCGTAAAGAGTCAGGGTATAGGGAGGTGGAGCTAGTGATACTGGTGCGTAAAGAGTCAGGGTATAGGGAGGCGGAGCTAATGATACTGGTGCGTAAAGAGTCAGGGTATAGTGAGGTGGAGCTAGTGATACTGGTGCGTAAAGAGTCAGGGTATAGGGAGGTGGAGCTAGTGATACTGGTGTGTAAAGAGTCAGGGTATAGGGAGGTTGAGCTAGTGATACTGGTGCATAAAGAGTCAGGGAATAGGGAGGTGGAGCTAGTGATACTGGTGCGTAAAGAGTCAGGGTATAGGGAGGTGGAGCTACTGATACTGGTGCGTAAAGAGTCAGGGTATAGGGAGGCGGAGATAGTGATACTGGTGCATAAAGAGTCAGGGTATAGGGAGGTGGAGCTAGTGATACTGGTGTGTAAAGAGTCAGGGTATAGGGAGGTGGAGCTAGTGATACTGGTGCGTAAAGAGTCAGGGTATAGGGAGGCGGAGATAGTGATACTGGTGCGTAAAGAGTCAGGGTATAGGGAGGCGGAGCTAGTGATACTGGTGTGTAAAGAGTCAGGGAATAGGGAGGCGGAGCTAGTGATACTGGTGTGTAAAGAGTCAGAGTATAGGGAGGCAGAGCTAGTGATACTGGTGCGTAAAGAATCAGCGAATAGGGAGGTAGAGCTAGTGATACTGGTGCGTAAAGAGTCAAGGTATAGGGAGGCGGAGCTACTGATACTGGTGCGTAAAGAGTCAGGGTATAGGGAGGCAGAGCTAGTGATACTGGTGCGTAAAGAGTCAGAGTATAGGGAGGCAGAGCTAGTGATACTGGTGCGTAAAGAGTCAGCGAATAGGGAGGTAGAGCTAGTGATACTGGTGCGTAAAGAGTCAAGGTATAGGGAGGCGGAGCTAGTGATACTGGTGCGTAAAGAGTCAGGGTATAGGGAGGTGGAGCTAGTGATACTGGTGCGTAAAGAGTCAGGGTATAGGGAGGTGGAGCTACTGATACTGGTGCGTAAAGAGTCAGGGTACTGTATGGGGAGGTGGAGCTAGTGATACTGGTGCGTAAAGAGTCAGGGTATAGGGAGGCCGAGCTAATGATACTGGTGCGTAAAGAGTCAGGGTATAGGGAGGTGGAGCTAGTGATACTGGTGTGTAAAGAGTCAGGGTATAGGGAGGCAGAGCTAATGATACTGGTGTGTAAAGAGTCAGGGTATAGGGAGGTAGAGCTAGTGATACTGGTGCGTAAAGAGTCAGCGAATAGGGAGGTGGAGCTAGTGATACTGGTGTGTAAAGAGTCAGGGTATAGGGAGGCGGAGCTAGTGATACTGGTGCGTAAAGAGTCAGAGTATAGGGAGGCGGAGCTAATGGTACTGGTGCGTAAAGAGTCAGGGTATAGGGAGGTGGAGCTAGTGATACTGGTGCGTAAAGAGTCAGGGTATAGGGAGGTGGAGCTAGTGATACTGGTGTGTAAAGAGTCAGGGTATAGGGAGGTGGAGCTAGTGATACTGGTGTGTAAAGAGTCAGGGTATAGGGAGGCAGAGCTAATGATACTGGTGTGTAAAGAGTCAGGGTATGGGGAGGCGGAGCTAGTGATAGTGGTGTGTAAAGAGTCAGGGTATAGGGAGGTGGAGCTAGTGATACTGGTGTGTAAAGAGTCAGGGTATGGGGAGGCGGAGCTAGTGATAGTGGTGTGTAAAGAGTCAGGGTATGGGGAGGCGGAGCTAGTGATAGTGGTGTGTAAAGAGTCAGGGTATAGGGAGATGGAGCTAGTGATACTGGTGTGTAAAGAGTCAGGGTATGGGGAGGCGGAGCTAGTGATAGTGGTGTGTAAAGAGTCAGGGTATAGGGAGGTGGAGCTAGTGATACTGGTGTGTAAAGAGTCAGGGTATAGGGAGGTAGAGCTAGTGATACTGGTGCGTAAAGAGTCAGCGAATAGGGAGGTGGAGCTAGTGATACTGGTGTGTAAAGAGTCAGGGTATAGGGAGGCGGAGCTAGTGATACTGGTGCGTAAAGAGTCAGAGTATAGGGAGGCGGAACTAATGGTACTGGTGCGTAAAGAGTCAGGGAATGGGGAGGTGGAGCTACTGATACTGGTGTGTAAAGAGTCAGGGTATAGGGAGGTGGAGCTAGTTATACTGGTGTGTAAAGAGTCAGGGTATAGGGAGGTGGAGCTAGTGATACTGGTGCGTAAAGAGTCAGGGTATAGGGAGGTGGAGCTAGTGATACTGGTGCGTAAAGAGTCAGGGTATAGGGAGGCGGAGCTAATGATACTGGTGCGTAAAGAGTCAGGGTATAGGGAGGTGGAGCTAGTGATACTGGTGCGTAAAGAGTCAGGGTATAGGGAGGTGGAGCTAGTGATACTGGTGTGTAAAGAGTCAGGGTATAGGGAGGTTGAGCTAGTGATACTGGTGCATAAAGAGTCAGGGAATAGGGAGGTGGAGCTAGTGATACTGGTGCGTAAAGAGTCAGGGTATAGGGAGGTGGAGCTACTGATACTGGTGCGTAAAGAGTCAGGGTATAGGGAGGCGGAGCTAATGATACTGGTGCGTAAAGGGTCAGGGTATAGGGAGGCGGAGCTAATGATACTGGTGTGTAAAGGGTCAGGGTATAGGGAGGTGGAGCTAGTGATACTGGTGTGTAAAGAGTCAGGGTATAGGGAGGTGGAGCTAGTGATACTCGTGTGTAAAGGGTCAGGGTATAGGGAGGTGGAGCTAGTGATACTGGTGTGTAAAGAGTCAGGGTATGGGGAGGTGGAGCTAGTGATATTGGTGCGTAAAGAGTCAGGGTATTGGGAGGTGGAGCTAGTGATACTGGTGCGTAAAGGGTCAGGGTATAGGGAGGCGGAGCTAATGATACTGGTGCGTAAAGGGTCAGGGTATAGGGAGGTGGAGCTAGTGATACTAGTGTGTAAAGAATCAGGGTATATGGAGGCGGAGCTAGTGATACTGGTGCGTAAAGGGTCAGGGTATAGGGAGGCGGAGCTAGTGATACTGGTGTGTAAAGAGTCAGGGTATAGGGAGGGCAAGCTAGTGATAATGGTGCGTAAAGGGTCAGGGTATAGGGAGGTGGAGCAAGTGATACTGGTGCGTAAAGGGTCAGGGTATAGGGAGGTGGAGCTAGTGATAGTGGTATGTAAAGGGTCAGGGTATAGGGAGGCGGAGCTAGTGATACTGGTGCGTAAAGGGTCAGGGTATAGGGAGGCGGAGCTAGTGATACTGGTGCGTAAAGGGTCAGGGTATAGGGAGGTAGAGCAAGTGATACTGGTGCGTAAAAAGTCATGGTATAGGGAGGTGGTGCTAGTGATAGTGGTGTGTAAAAAGTCAGGGTATAGGGAGGTGGAGCTAGTGATACTGGTGCGTAAAGAGTCAGGGTATAGGGAGACGGAGCTAGTGATACTGGTGTGTAAAGAGTCAGGGTATAGGGAGGTGGAGCTAGTGATACTGGTGTGTAAAGAGTCAGGGTATAGGGAGACGGAGCTAGTGATACTGGTGCGTAAAGAGTCAGGGCATGGGGAGGTGGAGCTAGTGATACTGGTGTGTAAAGAGTCAGGGTATAGGGAGGTGGAGCTAGTGATACTGGTGCGTAAAGAGTCAGGGTATAGGGAGGTGGAGCTAGTGATACTGGTGCGTAAAGAGTCAGGGTATAGGGAGGCGGAGCTAATGATACTGGTGCGTAAAGAGTCAGGGTATAGTGAGGTGGAGCTAGTGATACTGGTGCGTAAAGAGTCAGGGTATAGGGAGGTGGAGCTAGTGATACTGGTGTGTAAAGAGTCAGGGTATAGGGAGGTTGAGCTAGTGATACTGGTGCATAAAGAGTCAGGGAATAGGGAGGTGGAGCTAGTGATACTGGTGCGTAAAGAGTCAGGGTATAGGGAGGTGGAGCTACTGATACTGGTGCGTAAAGAGTCAGGGTATAGGGAGGCGGAGATAGTGATACTGGTGCATAAAGAGTCAGGGTATAGGGAGGTGGAGCTAGTGATACTGGTGTGTAAAGAGTCAGGGTATAGGGAGGTGGAGCTAGTGATACTGGTGCGTAAAGAGTCAGGGTATAGGGAGGCGGAGATAGTGATACTGGTGCGTAAAGAGTCAGGGTATAGGGAGGCGGAGCTAGTGATACTGGTGTGTAAAGAGTCAGGGAATAGGGAGGCGGAGCTAGTGATACTGGTGTGTAAAGAGTCAGAGTATAGGGAGGCAGAGCTAGTGATACTGGTGCGTAAAGAATCAGCAAATAGGGAGGTAGAGCTAGTGATACTGGTGCGTAAAGAGTCAAGGTATAGGGAGGCGGAGCTACTGATACTGGTGCGTAAAGAGTCAGGGTATAGGGAGGCAGAGCTAGTGATACTGGTGCGTAAAGAGTCAGAGTATAGGGAGGCAGAGCTAGTGATACTGGTGCGTAAAGAGTCAGCGAATAGGGAGGTAGAGCTAGTGATACTGGTGCGTAAAGAGTCAAGGTATAGGGAGGCGGAGCTAGTGATACTGGTGCGTAAAGAGTCAGGGTATAGGGAGGTGGAGCTAGTGATACTGGTGCGTAAAGAGTCAGGGTATAGGGAGGTGGAGCTACTGATACTGGTGCGTAAAGAGTCAGGGTACTGTATGGGGAGGTGGAGCTAGTGATACTGGTGCGTAAAGAGTCAGGGTATAGGGAGGCCGAGCTAATGATACTGGTGCGTAAAGAGTCAGGGTATAGGGAGGTGGAGCTAGTGATACTGGTGTGTAAAGAGTCAGGGTATAGGGAGGCAGAGCTAATGATACTGGTGTGTAAAGAGTCAGGGTATAGGGAGGTAGAGCTAGTGATACTGGTGCGTAAAGAGTCAGCGAATAGGGAGGTGGAGCTAGTGATACTGGTGTGTAAAGAGTCAGGGTATAGGGAGGCGGAGCTAGTGATACTGGTGCGTAAAGAGTCAGAGTATAGGGAGGCGGAGCTAATGGTACTGGTGCGTAAAGAGTCAGGGTATAGGGAGGTGGAGCTAGTGATACTGGTGCGTAAAGAGTCAGGGTATAGGGAGGTGGAGCTAGTGATACTGGTGTGTAAAGAGTCAGGGTATAGGGAGGTGGAGCTAGTGATACTGGTGCGTAAAGAGTCAGGGTATAGGGAGGTGGAGCTAGTGATACTGGTGTGTAAAGAGTCAGGGTATAGGGAGGTTGAGCTAGTGATACTGGTGCGTAAAGAGTCAGGGAATAGGGAGGTGGAGCTAGTGATACTGGTGCGTAAAGAGTCAGGGTATAGGGAGGTGGAGCTACTGATACTGGTGCGTAAAGAGTCAGGGTATAGGGAGGCGGAGATAGTGATACTGGTGCATAAAGAGTCAGGGTATAGGGAGTTGGTGCTAGTGATACTGGTGTGTAAAGAGTCAGGGTATAGGGAGGTGGAGCTAGTGATACTGGTGCATAAAGAGTCAGGGTATAGGGAGGCGGAGATAGTGATACTGGTGCGTAAAGAGTCAGGGTATAGGGAGGCGGAGCTAGTGATATTGGTGTGTAAAGAGTCAGGGAATAGGGAGGTAGAGCTAGTGATACTGGTGCGTAAAGAGTCAGGGTATAGGGAGGTGGAGCTAGTGATACTGGTGCGTAAAGAGTCAGGGTATAGGGAGGCGGAGCTAGTGATACTGGTGCGTAAAGAGTCAGGGTATAGGGAGGTGGAGTTAGTGATACTGGTGCGTAAAGAGTCAGGGTATAGGGAGGTGGAGCTAGTGATACTGGTGTGTAAAGAGTCAGGGTATAGGGAGGTGGAGCTAATGATACTGGTGTGTAAAGAGTCAGGGTATGGGGAGGTGGAGCTAATGATACTGGTGCGTAAAGAGTCAGGGTATAGGGAGGTGGAGCTTGTGATACTGGTGCGTAAAGAGTCAGGGTATAGGGAGGTGGAGCTTGTGATACTGGTGAATAAAGAGTCAGGGTATAGGGAGGCGGAGCTAGTGATACGGGTGCGTAAAGATTCAGGGTATAGGGAGGTGGATCTAGTGATACTGGTGCGTAAAGAGTCAGGGTATAGGGAGGTGGAGCTAGTGATACTGGTGCGTAAAGAGTCAGGGTATAGGGAGGTGGAGCTAGTGATACTGGTGCGTAAAGAGTCAGGGTATAGGGAGGCCTAGCTAGTGATACTGGTGCGTAAAGAGTCAGGGAATAGGGAGGCCGAGCTACTGATACTGGTGCATAAAGAGTCAGGGTATAGGGGGGCCGAGCTAGTGATACTGGTGCGTAAAGAGTCAGGGAATGGGGAGGTGGAGCTTGTGATACTGGTGCGTAAAAAGTCAGGGTATAGGGAGGTGGAGCTAGTGATACTGGTGCGTAAAGAGTCAGGGTATAGGGAGAGGAGCTAGTGATACTGGTGTGTAAAGAGTCAGGGTATAGGGAGGTGGAGCTACTGATACTGGTGTGTAAAGAGTCAGGGTATAGGGAGGTGGAGCTAGTGATACTGGTGCGTAAAGAGTCAGGGTATAGGGAGGTGGAGCTAGTGATACTGGTGTGTAAAGAGTCAGGGTATAGGGAGGTTGAGCTAGTGATACTGGTGCGTAAAGAGTCAGGGAATAGGGAGGTGGAGCTAGTGATACTGGTGCGTAAAGAGTCAGGGTATAGGGAGGTGGAGCTACTGATACTGGTGCGTAAAGAGTCAGGGTATAGGGAGGCGGAGATAGTGATACTGGTGCATAAAGAGTCAGGGTATAGGGAGGTGGAGCTAGTGATACTGGTGTGTAAAGAGTCAGGGTATAGGGAGGTGGAGCTAGTGATACTGGTGCATAAAGAGTCAGGGTATAGAGAGGCGGAGATAGTGATACTGGTGCGTAAAGAGTCAGGGTATAGGGAGGCGGAGCTAGTGATACTGGTGTGTAAAGAGTCAGGGAATAGGGAGGTAGAGCTAGTGATACTGGTGCGTAAAGAGTCAGGGTATAGGGAGGTGGAGCTAGTGATACTGGTGCGTAAAGAGTCAGGGTATAGGGAGGCGGAGCTAGTGATACTGGTGCGTAATGAGTCAGGGTATAGGGAGGTGGAGTTAGTGATACTGGTGCGTAAAGAGTCAGGGTATAGGGAGGTGGAGCTAGTGATACTGGTGTGTAAAGAGTCAGGGTATAGGGAGGTGGAGCTAATGATACTGGTGTGTAAAGAGTCAGGGTATGGGGAGGTGGAGCTAATGATACTGGTGCGTAAAGAGTCAGGGTATAGGGAGGTGGAGCTTGTGATACTGGTGCGTAAAGAGTCAGGGTATAGGGAGGTGGAGCTTGTGATACTGGTGAATAAAGAGTCAGGGTATAGGGAGGCGGAGCTAGTGATACGGGTGCGTAAAGATTCAGGGTATAGGGAGGTGGATCTAGTGATACTGGTGCGTAAAGAGTCAGGGTATAGGGAGGCCTAGCTAGTGATACTGGTGCGTAAAGAGTCAGGGAATAGGGAGGCCGAGCTACTGATACTGGTGCATAAAGAGTCAGGGTATAGGGGGGCCGAGCTAGTGATACTGGTGCGTAAAGAGTCAGGGAATGGGGAGGTGGAGCTTGTGATACTGGTGCGTAAAAAGTCAGGGTATAGGGAGGTGGAGCTAGTGATACTGGTGCGTAAAGAGTCAGGGTATAGGGAGACGGAGCTAGTGATACTGGTGTGTAAAGAGTCAGGGTATAGGGAGGTGGAGCTAGTGATACTGGTGTGTAAAGAGTCAGGGTATAGGGAGACGGAGCTAGTGATACTGGTGCGTAAAGAGTCAGGGCATGGGGAGGTGGAGCTAGTGATACTGGTGGGTAAAGATTCAGGGAATAGGGAGGTGGATCTAGTGATACTGGTGCGTAAAGAGTCAGGGTATAGGGAGGCGGAACTAGTGATACTGGTGCGTAAAGAGTCAGGGTATAGGGAGACGGAGCTAGTGATACTGGTGCGTAAAGAGTCAGGGCATGGGGAGGTGGAGCTAGTGATACTGGTGCGTAAAGAGTCAGTGTATAGGGAGGTGGAGCTAGTGATACTGGTGTGTAAAGAGTCAGGGAATAGGGAGGTGGAGCTAGTGGTACTGGTGCGTAAAGAGTCAGGGTATAGGGAGGTGGAGCTAGTGATACTGGTGCATAAAGAGTCAGGGAATAGGGAGGTGGAGCTAGTGATACTGGTGCGTAAAGAGTCAGGGTATAGGGAGGTGGAGCTTGTGATACTGGTGAATAAAGAGTCAGGGTATAGGGAGGCGGAGCTAGTGATACGGGTGCGTAAAGATTCAGGGTATAGGGAGGTGGATCTAGTGATACTGGTGCGTAAAGAGTCAGGGTATAGGGAGGTGGAGCTAGTGATACTGGTGCGTAAAGAGTCAGGGTATAGGGAGGTGGAGCTAGTGATACTGATGCGTAAAGAGTCAGGGTATAGGGAGGCCGAGCTAGTGATACTGGTGCGTAAAGAGTCAGGGAATAGGGAGGCCGAGCTACTGATACTGGTGCATAAAGAGTCAGGGTATAGGGGGGCCGAGCTAGTGATACTGGTGCGTAAAGAGTCAGGGAATGGGGAGGTGGAGCTTGTGATACTGGTGCGTAAAAAGTCAGGGTATAGGGAGGCGGAGCTAGTGATACTGGTGTGTAAAGAGTCAGGGTATGGGGAGGCGGAGCTAGTGATAGTGGTGTGTAAAGAGTCAGGGTATTGGGAGGCGGAGCTTATGATACTGGTGTGTAAAGAGTCAGGGTATGGGGAGGTGGAGCTAGTGATAGTGGTGCGTAAAGAGTCAGGGTATGGGGAGGCGGAGCTAGTGATACTGGTGTGTAAAGAGAGAGGGTATAGGGAGGTGGAGCTAGTGATACTGGTGCGTAAAGAGTCAGGGTATGGGGAGGTGGAGCTAGTGATACTGGTGCGTAAAGAGTCAGGGTATAGGGAGGCGGAGTTAGTGATACTGGTGCGTAAAGGGTCAGGGTATAGGGAGGTGGAGCTAATGATACTGGTGTGTAAAGAGTCAGGGTATGGGGAGGTGGAGCTAATGATACTGGTGCGTAAAGAGTCAGGGTATAGGGAGGTGGAGCTAGTGATACTGGTGCGTAAAATGTCAGGGTATAGGGAGGTGGAGCTAATGATACTGGTGTGTAAAGAGTCAGGGTATGGGGAGGTGGAGCTAATGATACTGGTGCGTAAAGAGTCAGGGTATAGGGAGGTGGAGCTAATGATACTGGTGCGTAAAATGTCAAGGGCAATACAGTATAAATATTGAAAAAAAAATGCTCTGGGCTTTTCTCTTTCAAGATTGAAATTCATATAAAAAGCCTGTTATTTTTTGCAGATTCTATATCTCACGACCAGGCTCACAACTCAGGAGTTTCACGTCTAGCCAACTACACTGACGAGCAGATACAGTTCCGCCTAAAATACTATTATAAGTTTATGTTCGTACGGGACCCCCTTGACCGGCTAGTATCTGCCTACAATGACAAGATCCAAGGAGGCGATCCTTACTGGCAGTTGTTCCAATTTCAAGACATCTTACCACTTTTCCGCACTAAGCAACAGCTGGTGCATGGCAATAACACTGCAACCTTTGTGGAGTTTTTTCTGTATTTGCAAACAATGAACCCTATCACAATGGATGAGCACTTCATGCCCCAACATCTCCTCTGCCAGCCTTGCGTGGTCAAGTACAATTTTATCGGCACTTTTGAAAATCTCCGTGAAGAGACCAAGGAAGTACTAATACGGATGAACCTTGACAGCAAAGTGAAGTTCCCGCATAAACAGCGGACATACATAGAGCATGCGCAAAATTCACCAAGCGCCACAGAGCTGTTAACTCAGATCCCACAGTCTCTGATTCAAGCTCTTGTTAACCGTTACAGCGATGACTATGAACTATTTTCTTATAAAAAACCTTGACTTACAGTAGCTCATCTTATAAATTTGGTAAATTTTGCTACATGTCTTGCCTAAATGTCGGGTCTTGTTAGGAATCGGCCTCACCTCTACTGCTACCCACATATTGCTCCTGGACACTTGCTGTTCTGATCACAGTTAGGGGAAAATTTATTTATATTTATTAAAATGACTGCTTATGCCCCATATAAAGACTAAAATGACTGCTTATGACCCATATAAAGACTAAAATAATTGCTTTTGACCCATATAAAGACTAAAAATGACTGCTTTTTACCCATATAAAGACTAAAATGACTGCTTATGACCCATATAAAGACTAAAAAATGACTGCTTATGACCCATATAAAGACTAAAAATGACTGCTTATGCCCCATATAAAGATTAAAATTGACTGCTTATGACCCATATAAAGGCTAAAAGTGAGTATGCAACAATGCCTCCCTCTCAGAACACAATATAAAGACTGCTTAAGCCTCACAGAAAGACTAAAATGACTGCTTTTGACCCATATAAAGACTAAAATGACTGCTTTTGACCCATATAAAGACTAAAATGACTGCTTTTGACCCATATAAAGACTAAAATTACTGCTTTTGACCCATATAAAGACTAAAATTACTGCTTTTGACCCATATAAAGACTAAAATGACTGCTTTTGACCCATATAAAGACTAAAATGACTGCTTTTGACCCATATAAAGACTAAAATGACTGCTTTTGACCCATATAAAGACTAAAATGATTGCTTTTGACCCATATAAAGACTAAAATCACTGCTTTTGACCCATATAAAGACTAAAAATGACTGCTTTTGACCCATATAAAGACTAAAATCACTGCTTTTGACCCATATAAAGACTAAAATGACTGCTTTTGACCCATATAAAGACTAAAATTACTGCTTTTGACCCATATAAAGACTAAAATGACTGCTTTTGACCCATATAAAGACTAAAATGACTGCTTTTGACCCATATAAAGACTAAAATGACTGCTTTTGACCCATATAAAGACTAAAATGACTGCTTTTGACCCATATAAAGACTAAAATCACTGCTTTTGACCCATATAAAGACTAAAAATGACTGCTTTTGACCCATATAAAGACTAAAATGACTGCTTTTGACCCATATAAAGACTAAAATGACTGCTTTTGACCCATATAAAGACTAAAATGACTGCTTTTGACCCATATAAAGACTAAAATGACTGCTTTTGACCCATATAAAGACTAACATGACTGCTTTTGACCCATATAAAGACTAAAATCACTGCTTTTGACCCATATAAAGACTAAAAATGACTGCTTTTGACCCATATAAAGACTAAAATGACTGCTTTTGACCCATATAAAGACTAAAATGACTGCTTTTGACCCATATAAAGACTAAAATGACTGCTTTTGACCCATATAAAGACTAAAATCACTGCTTTTGACCCATATAAAGACTAAAAATGACTGCTTTTGACCCATATAAAGACTAAAAATGACTGCTTTTGACCCATATAAAGACTAAAAATGACTGCTTTTGACCCATATAAAGACTAAAATGACTGCTTTTGACCCATATAAAGACTAAAATCACTGCTTTTGACCCATATAAAGACTAAAATGACTGCTTTTGACCCATATAAAGACTAAAATCACTGCTTTTGACCCATATAAAGACTAAAAATGACTGCTTTTGACCCATATAAAGACTAAAAATGACTGCTTTTGACCCATATAAAGACTAAAATCACTGCTTTTGACCCATATAAAGACTAAAATCACTGCTTTTGACCCATATAAAGACTAAAAATGACTGCTTTTGACCCATATAAAGACTAAAATGACTGCTTTTGACCCATATAAAGACTAAAATGACTGCTTAGACAGTTATGGATGCTTATGCCCCCACCCCATACATATAAAGACTGCAACCCCCACAGAAGCATTCTATAGCATATTGACATTATGAGACATGCTGACATGATGACAAATGCGTTTTGTCATGCAACTGCCTTAATCCAGAAAGGAAGACTTGGTCATCTGTAGGCAGGGGAAAAATGAAGCATTCAATGCAAAGTCTCTACCAAAGAGATGCTACTAAATACTGCACATTTCATGGTGCTTTATCAATCATCTTCAAAATGGATAAAGAAATTAGGCAGGTATTAAAGGATATTTGAAGAACTCAAAGTCTGCCCCAACAGCCGAAGACAGGAGAGCAGAGAAGTTTGTTTCCTGATATTTGGCACCAAACACATATCCATTTGCCTTATCCACTGCTTTTACAACCCCAAACATGCTCTCTCTATCCTAAGAACATCAAACAATATAAAATAGAACAGACAATAAATAAATTAATTAACAAAATGAATAAATAAATGAATAAATAAACAAATAAACAAATAAATAAATAACAAAAATAACAATTCAACAATGAAAATAAACTGATTAATGAACTGATGAATACGTTATGATTATACTCATTGCTAATATTTTATTACTCATCATCTTTGTTATCAATCATTTAAAGTAATAGTCATTGATTAATATGTGTATCATTGTTTATCATTTCTAATTTGATACTTTTATCCACATACCTGAACATTAAGAGTTAGGAAAGACACCAATCCATAATCTTCCACCAGGCTCCCCAGTGCCTTGTTTAGCTTCTTATATTTGCTACCAAATGGACTGTCATTGAGGTGCTCAACCAAGAACTGCAGATCTAACACTTCAGTGTAGTAATCCAGACCAAATGCTAAAACCCAAAATTGTCATGATTAATAAATACGCTTCATCTTGCACTGCCAAAAACCATATTATTAAATGCCAAAAACCATATTATTAAATGCCAAAAACCATATTATTAAATTCCAAAAACCATATTATTAAATTCCAAAAACCATATTATTGAATTCCAAAAACCATATTATTAAATTCCAAAAACCATATTATTAAATTCCAAAAACCATATTATTAAATTCCAAAAACCATATTATTAAATTCCAATTGCATGTGCTGTATGCGTAGTGAAGATTTTAGACAATACAGTATACAGTCAGATAACCAGTTCTGTATCACTTCATATTAAAATTGCTCTATCTTTTTTACAGAGGGCCCAATGCTCATCATTTTTTCTAAGACGACTACAAATTTACAGAAAAGACTACACATTTTCAAATCTTATTGATTTATATGGTATTTTCTGTTCACACATACAGAAGTGGGAGTAGTTCCGTAGCAGCGGGTATAGTTCCGTATCACGTACGAGTTTTTTCATTTGAGAATCAATAAAATATATTTACTGAATAACATATCACATCCCTTCCCTTTTGCTCTAGTAATTAATGTATACAAATGGTTTTAACTTTGCAATGCAGCAGGTTAACAAACCTAAATCGTCAATGGGCTTTCGCTCATGTGTTGCTAACAAATCCATATTGCAAGAAACAAAACGGTCTGATATAATTATTCCAAAATAAATGCCACAACCCACACAGGTTTTGGTGATTTATTTTGTTGATTTTAATGCATGAGTGCTAAAAAAGCTGTTTTTATTTACAAGAACAAAATGTGGATGCTACGGCTGCCAACGCATTAATGTCATTTTGTTAAGAGTTCTGCAATAACAATCCCACATCCCTTTTTAAGTTAGCCAGCTAATGATTTGACTATAGTTAATCTTGGGTGTTTTATTTAATCATCCTAGGATGATATATCAATCATAGTTTCAATAATTATTTTAATAAATAGTAAATAATAATATTTTATCGAGCGCTAAGTAATATCAAGGAGGTTGTCAATCCTTTTTGCGACTTTATATCTGCAGTCAAACCAAAAACACATTATGGGCGCAGGGTGATACAGAACTACTGTATTCCCATGACCTCCGGGGAGCATGAAAAACTAAAAGCAATGTAAATTGAAAAATTGCATTAAACCAGAAAAAAAAACACGCATTAACAGACTTACTTTCTTCTAAGCATTCGTATAAAAATTAGGACATTTTTGTTAAAGTAGATATTGTTTTCATCTGACTCTCAAGATACACGTCAGTTAACTGTGCAGTAAACGCCGCCCATTTAAGCAACCATTATGAAAATTGCTTCGAAATAACGGTACTTTCCAAACAAACCAGTGGATGAAATAGGCTGGATTGATATCTCAGGAAAGAATAATAGTTTTGTATCATTTAGGTTGTTTTGGATTGTTCAAATCTACAATATTTGAGGCAAAAAGAAAAAAAAAACAAGTGCTGAGTGATACGGAACTAGGACTGCTACGGAACTGGTTATTGTACTGTATAGACAAAGCACAGCACAAAAAGCTTCAAAGCAGACCCCCCCCTTCCCTTTCCCAACTCACAGCGTCACAGTCAGGATTAAAAAACATAAACACATCTTCATGCTGTTGATATACTGTAGTAAACCACTTCCAAAAGTGGGGGGGCCTGGCAACCCCCCTTCCCCTCCCGCCGCGCCTGCTTAAGGATGTTTGCTAATATTTAGAATGGACACATCTGCATGCTGTTGATATAATGCACCTCCAGAGAAGGTTTGGTAATGTTTAGCATGTTTAAAACATATTTAGTGCATATTTACCTAGCTTCCCGTAATTCTCAATCAGATCAATTTTTGACAGAACATTAATATGAGGTAGTTCAACTTGGATCATTGTGCAAAGTGACGTCAGTAGAACAGAGATGAACTTTCCAGGGTCACTGCAGTAATGTGAGTCAACAAGATGAACAGCAACAAGCTTAAAGAGGAACAATAGATGTCGATAGTATACATTTCTGTGAGGCAGATGCAAGGACAGACAAACAGATGAATGGATGGATGGGCGGACAGACTTATAAACAGACAGACAGACAGACAGACAGACAGACAGACAGACAGACAGACAGACAGACAGACAGACAGACAGACAGATGAACGGATGGACAGACAGACAGATGAACGGACGGACAAACAGACAGTTGAACAGACGGACAAACAGACAGATAAATGGACGGATGGTGGGACAGACTAATAAATAGACAGACGGATGAACAGACAGATAAATAAATAGATGGACAGACCGACTGATAAACAGACGGACAGACAGAGAGATGAAGAGACGGACAGACAGACAGATAAATGGATGGACAGACAGATGAACGAACTGACAGACTAATAAATCACATACTCTCGAGTCCCACTTCTCGAGTTGTTTGACGATGTTTCGCACAGACGCATGGTGCGTGTAGAGTTCCACCTGTCCCGGGCAGTCGAACACAAAGTAATGGCCTTCTAAAGCCTTCAGCTGATTTTCTAGCCAGTCTAGATTCTTTTCCAAATATTCCATGCAAAATATCAGACCTCCATTAGGACCAAGCTTGAGATTATCCATAACATCCGAGAGCGAAATCAGCGAAGAAATGTCCACGGCGCATTTGTATGGAAGTTGATCGTTCGCAGGGTCTAGATTAATCACTGCGACTTTTCTCCCTAGTCCAGTCAAGAATTCGAGCATTCCGGCGCAATAAGTACTCTTTCCTGACCCAGGAGGACCTATAACCATCTGCCCGAAGGATGGCATTATTTCTTGAGCGAAAACACTGAGAATAATGCGAGAAATGTCAAAAACTACCTCATGGCGTCCGCCATGTTGGATCAGAATCAGCGAAGGGGACTGGGCCCAAAAACTCGTTCAGATTCTCGTTTGCTCTGTGAGAAAAATAATCAGAGCACAATTACATAATTATAAAGCATTTTTCTAAGAAGGACTGCTACACATATCCCATATCTAAAGTTTTCTTCTTTCCTTTTTTTGTTGTTTTTTGTTTTTGTTTTTTACTTCTTCCCGCGCACTTCGAATTTTATATTCCATTATCAGTCCCTCTCGGAATTGCAAGAACGCCTGACTGCTTGTGTGCATTTCCTCGTCCCAAAACTTTGACCATCCCATCACAACAATGAATATTTCGTGCATTGTAGTGGGAAAAGAGGAGGTCATTTGCAATGGTACGCGTTACATGGTACCCGAAGAGCCTATCAACTACAAGGATAGCTTGTTTTGGATTTATCTCGGGGTCTATGTGTTCTTAGTTTTATTTGCCGGTAAGTTCCAGAAACCGGCTGGGAAGTTTTGGTAGTTTAATCAATCTTTATTTGCATACTTAATTTATATGTAAGTAAGTACAATATAATATTGTTATATAGTTATTGATTTGTTAACTTAAAGTTGACGATGTCTAGTAAAGCCAAAGACGGTGGCTTAGAAAAATTATGGCACCAGCCATATTATAGCATTTAGATTTGAGCGAGCTCCAAGCTAAATGCCTAGTGCACACTAGCGACATATCGACATAACGACATGGGCGCACGCACTCTTATCTTCGACGTAACGGCATGGACATAACGACATTAGAAAAAAAAACATGTTTTTTCTTTTATGTCATGATGTCCATGTCGTTATGTCGGGTTAAACATAATGCGCACGCCCATGTCGTTATGTTGTTATGTTGCTAGTGTGCACTAGGCATAACGTGTGCAGTTTGTCACGGGCGTGTAGATGCATGTGTTTGGAATCGTTTGCCACTGGGGAGAAAGAGTTTCAAACTAAAATCTATTATGAATTATGCAGGGTACATTTGTTATTGTTACTTTCTAGTCTTACCATGATTTTAAAATTACTCAGTTGATTCCGAAAGTGCTAAGGGATCATTCATTATGGTGATTTAGATCCACAATGCAAGAGGCCTTGTGCGCGTGCAATGGAACGTGCACAAGGCAGTGTCCCCTTGTGGGCGTCGGGGATCTAAATCACCTTATTATTTATGCCAGAGGGTGGGCTGGCAATAATTAGAGGGGGCGGGTTACCATGAATTCAACACGTTTATTGGAGGGGGGGGGGGGGGTATCATGGAATGTGGAAGCATGTGCTGGGGGTGATCTACTTTTTCTGTGTAGAATCAAACACATTTTAGTTTTGACATGGTCAAATCTTCAGCACAATAATGCATGTTATATAAAAATACTATTACTTATTTACAAGATTGCTGTGTGGATGTCCAATATGCATGCCACAAGTATTTGTCATTCAATAGTGGAGCGAATTTCAGATGACATATGCTGAACCCCCTAGCATAAATAATGTATGGTCCCTTATGTGTGGCCTTGCCATGGTTCTAAAATGAGTTGATTCCTTTACGGTTTATGTCTGGTATTACCATGGTTTAAAAATTAGTTGATTCCGTTATGGTTTTTTTCTGTTTTCGTCATGGTTCTAAAATTGGTTGATTCCTACAGGGCTAATGTCTGGTCTTACCATGGGACTTCTCTCCCTGGACATTCTTAGCTTAAAGGTACTTATGAGAGGTGGTAAGATCAATGAGCGCAAGCACGCCAAGAAGATCCTTCCGCTAGTGGAGCAACACCACCTGTTGCTAGTTACTCTCCTGCTTGCAAATGCAGCTGCTGTTGAGGCAATGCCAATTTTCATGGACCGGATATCTTCTCCTGTTATTGCCATCTGTGTATCTGTTACTGCTGTGCTGTTCTTTGGAGAGTAAGTGAAGCATTTATAACATAAGTACTGTAGACACTACATGATAAGGGGGAGTAAGTAAAGAATTCATTGTCTCTTTTGGTCTCTATTTGTGTCCAAAACACATACAATGGGTCTAAGGTTGGGTAAGTGAAACATTCATCATACATGCATACATAATACATGATAAGGGGTCGAGTAAGTATTCTTGGTTTTTGGTAAGTATTTATTGGTTTTTATTGTCCAACACACATCCTAAAAGAAGTCAGCCCTTACGAAACTAATTACTTTGTTGGTCGCCCTTGGTGTCTACCCAGATAAGCTGAAACAAGTCAAAGTTGTTCCAACATATAAATCTGACGACGGGGAGGATGCCAATTGCTACAGACCTACTGTATCTCACTTTTGACAAACCAATGACTTTTTGTATAAAGTGCAAAGCACATTCCACACAGCATGCGGTTTTATAGTACGTAAATATACAGTAATACAAGCCTAATATGGATGAAGTTATCTTTCCATGTTGAATATTTGGAGATCTAAAATAGGCTTTTGATACTGAAGGGGAAACCTTAACATTGTGGCTTTCACTTAATAATATCACAGTGGTTTTCGTCATACTTGGAAAAAAAAGGAAAACCACCAAAATGCATTTAAGTTTCTCCCACAAACAAGCCTTTTGCTATTCTTGTTATATGTCAATACTATTCAATACTCTTCTACAAAACTTTTTTTTCTATTTGCTGATAATACTTATCTGCTGCATGTATACAAAAACTTGCATCACAACAACTACAAAGGAATTTGGGTTTAGCTTCCTTGAGTCTCAAACTTGGTAGTGACTAATCTATGCGTAAAGAGCCCTCCAATCAAATTGGTTGCAAAGACAATTGTTCCCTTTTCAAAACAAAAACAATCCGTTTGGTTTCCCATGGGCCTTTAACTGTGATTAAAAACAAAACTTCATCAAGTTCTCACCGAAATATTATTGACTCGTGATGACTATGTGGGCAGTTCACAAAATAAGTAAGGGAAACTTATGCACTAAAGTTATTTAAATAAATTTTGTGTTCTAACAATGATCAGTTATCCTTCTATGCTTTTCTTATTGAAAAGCCCATCTACTTCCATTCATCAGAACTTGTTTTTAGTAACTATGCTGAAATTCTGCTTTTCTTTTACTGCACGTGCTATTCTTTATTGGTGCTGTAGAAGCTTTCATGAATAGAAACATTATGTTTCAGAGGGAAGGAAGGATGTCCTACTATCCCTGAGTTTTATTTCTGTTATCAGGGTTGTCCCCCAAGCATTGTGTACAAGATATGGTCTTGCCATTGGGGCTTGCATGGCACCGTAAGTAAAAACCCATTACCAAACACTCTTATCCAGTTTTATAGGAAATCATCTTAAAAAAATCATTTATATCTTATATCATCAATACCAGGAAGGCGAGAGAGGAGACAATAGCAAAAATACCTGCATATGATTTAAAGAAGTCAAAACCAAAAGAAAATAATTTTACCTTTTATTGCCTCTGTTATAATATTATTTGTTTTGGGCCCCCTGTGGCCCCTTATTTATCTTATGGGCCCCCCGAGGACAGGGCTCCTCGTTGTCTTATGTTGTAGTTTTTCACTCGGTAGATTTGATTTTGTAGAGCTTTATTGTACAAAAAACAACCGAATTTTGAAGTAAACACCTTTTATTACATGGTGTCAGAAGTGGTTAACCACTGGAGAATATTAATTGTTAAAGAAAAGTCGACAAAACAAGGAAACGATGGCCGAAAGTGGGGAAATGTATCATCGAGCTCCGGGACCTTTGGTGTTGGATGCGAATGCATCAGAAAATTGGAGAAAGTTCCTAATGCAGTTCGAAATTTACTTGGTTGCAAAAGGAAAGGACGACAAGGGAGATAAGTTAAAAGTTAATTTGTTACTTAACTGTGCTGGACCGAGTGCAATTGAAGAGTATAGCCACTTTGTGTATACTGCAGGCGAGAGTAATGAATCTTATGGTGATGTGTGCCGAAAGTTCCATGAACTTTGTCGAGGAGCTAAGAATGTCATTTATGAGCGACTGCTCTTCAATCTTAGAAACCAAAAGGAGGGTGAACGAATTGACAACT
Organism: Nematostella vectensis; assembly: GCF_932526225.1. Taxonomy (NCBI): domain Eukaryota; kingdom Metazoa; phylum Cnidaria; class Anthozoa; order Actiniaria; family Edwardsiidae; genus Nematostella; species Nematostella vectensis. Next base: position 363,985 of record NC_064047.1, on the reverse strand, counting down.
TTGTTAGTGAGCTAAAACGGCTTTCATTAAACTGTGACTTTGGAGCACTTAGAGATTCATTGATACGAGACCGTATTGTGGGGGGAGTAACCAGCGATGAATTGCGAGGGGAGTTGTTGAAAAAGCCAGACCTTACCCTACAAACCGCGCATGATTACTGCAGAACTTATGAGGCGACTGAGCTGCAGAAGTATAAGTTTGTTCCACAGACAGTAGTCCCAAGTAAAACAGTGTCTGTGCAACCAGTCCAAGTTAAGAAAGAACAGCCGTCTTGTAAGTTCTGTGGATATCGCCATTCATTTGCACACCCAACACGATGCCCAGCCTTTAAAAGGAATTGCAAGATTTGTAGCAAAACAGGCCATTTTGCAAAGATGTGTAAAAACAAACAGAAAAAAGATCCAGAAGTGCATGTGGTGGAACAGGAGTATGACTCAAGTGACAGCAACGAAACCCACACATACTTTGGATCCATTGAAGTCGGAAGCGTGTTACAGAACCAGCAACCCAAAAAGAGCCTGATAAAAGTCATGATAGCAGGAAAAGAGGTCAAACTGAAAGCAGACACGGGTGCGGAGGCTACTGTCATTCCCTACAACTTGTACAAGAGCATCACCAACAAGCCGTTGAAACGTGTACACCAGCCTTTGAAGGGCTGGCTTGCGACTAAGCCCATCTACCCTAAAGGATGTGTCCGCCTTCCAACACAGTACAAAGATCGAAAGATAGATCTGTTATATCTTGTAGTTGATGGAGAGTTCACCCCACTACTAAGTTGTGAGGCTTGCCTTGATCTTGAAGTCCTACAGTTCATGGATCTCACATTGCTAGATTCACCATCAGCACAAACATCAAACATCGACTTGTCCAGAGAACAAAGCAAAAGTACCACAACCCTCACAAGTGACCCTGTTCTGAAAGATTACCTTGATTGCTTCAGTAACAAACCAGGAATGTTACCCAACAAAGTACACCTAGAGGTAGACTCTGCAGTAACTCCAGTTATACACGCACCCAGAAAGATCCCAGTATCCATGTTAGACCCAACTCAACAGAAGCTGAGAGAGATGGAAGAAGATGGGATCATTGTTAAAGAAGAAGAACATACCCCTTGGGTCTCTTCGATGTTAGTAATCGATAAACGAAAAGGCAAAGAAAAGAAAAGCCCACCAACCAAAGACAACATCAGAATATGTATAGACCCACGTGACCTCAATAGAGCCCTCAAGAGACCCCATTATCCGATGGCCACAGTGGAACAGGTTGCCAACAAACTCACCGGTGCTGAAATATTCTCAACGTTGGATGCATGCAGCGGTTTTTGGCAACTACCAGTAGACGAAGAAAGCTCGAAGCTCCTGACTTTCAATACCCCCTGGGGTCGATACAGATTCCTGCGGCTCCCATTCGGCATAAGTTCCGCGCCCGAGATTTACCAACGAGAGATGGACCGACTCTTCGCAGGAGTACCAGTAGAAATAATCGTTGACGACTTTTTGATACATGGTGGAAATCAATGTGAGCTAGATGACAAGATGATTGCAGTATTGAAGAGGAGCCGTGAGATAGGTCTAAAGTTCAATCCACGTAAAGCCAAACTTCGAGTTCCTGAAGTCAGCTACGTTGGACACCTATTTACTGCAGACGGTTTAAAGCCTGATCCTGAAAAGGTAAGAGCTATCAACGAGATGCCTGCCCCGACCGATAAAGATGGCATACTACGTTTCCTAGGAACTGTAAACTATCTGGATAAATTTATTGAACATAAAGCTGATCTCCAGGGCCCTATCTCGCAGCTAACAAGGAATGATACCGCATTCGTATGGGAGACACCTCAACAGCATGCATTTGACAAGCTCAAAGCAGTCATTACCTCAGCGCCAGTTTTAGCCTATTTTGACAACACCAAAGAGACAGTGCTTAATGTTGATGCAAGTGGCACGGGATTAGGTGCTGTGATTCTGCAGGACGAAAGACCTGTAGCATTTGGCTCAAAAACACTATCACCTGCTGAGACAAGGTATGCCAACATCGAGCGAGAGCTTCTGGCAATTGTCTGGGGAACTGAAAAGTTCCATACTTATGTTTATGGACGTCGTGTTGTAGTTGAAACCGACCACAAACCACTAGAAGCCATCTTCAAAAAGCCCTTGAATGAAGCACCACCGAGATTGCAGAGGATGTTGTTAAAGCTGACAAAGTATGACCTTGATGTTCGTTATGTGCCAGGAAAGAAACAATTCATCTCAGATTGCTTAAGCAGAGCCCCAGTTAGTGACACTAAACCAGTTAGTGAACCAGAAGAGATGATTGGAATCAACTTAATTGACAGTCTTGGTGTAGATTCAAGCACTTTGCAAAAATTCAAGGAAGCATCAAACTGCGATGTTACCTCTCAAGTGGTCATGGAATATGTCGTTAAAGGTTGGCCAGCAGAAAAACATCAACTTGATGAGCTAGCGAGAGAATACTGGAGTTTTAGAGAGGAACTTAGCGTAGAAGATGGTTTGTTATTCAAAGCAGACAGAATCATTGTCCCGAGATCGTTGAGGGCAGAGGTGCTAGAAGAAATTCATGGCGCACACATGGGTGAGAACAAAAGTCTCAGTTTTGCAAGAGAATATGTTTTCTGGCCCTCAATGACTGCACAGATCAAAGACAAGATTAGTTCCTGCTCCATATGTAATGCCTTCCGAAACCAACAGCCAAGAGAGACCCTACTACCACGTGAGGTTCCTGGATTGCCTTGGCAAGTGATCAGTACTGACATCTTTGAATATGCCGGACATTCCTATTTGCTTGTTACCGATTTGTATTCAAAGTACTTTGAGATTGAGTTGTTACGCCAAACCACTGCTAATTGTGTTATCAATAACTTAAAGAAGATTTTTGCAAGGTTTGGGATCCCGGTGGAAGTTCTGAGCGACAATGGCTCCCAGTACAGTAACACTAGAAACCTTTTTAATAGTTCACATGAGTTCAAAAAGTTTGCAGATGAGTGGGGTTTCCGTCACACCACAAGCTCTCCAGAGTATCCACAATCAAATGGAGCTGCCGAGAAAGCAGTTCAGACCGCAAAACGGATTTTAAAGAAAGCGGCTGCTGACAACAAAGATCCTTTTGAAGGATTACTCAAATACAGGAATACACCCTTTGATGACTTAGGTGTGTCTCCAGCTCAGCTGCTAATGAGTAGGAGAACACGTACCCAACTACCGACTCATCGACGTTTGCTACTGCCTCAGCCTGTTGACCCAAATCAAGTTGTGAAGACATTGAAACATCGTCAGAGTGTTTCAAAAAAGTATTATGATAGTCATAGTCATGATCTCCCTCCTTTACAAGTTGGAGATAAGGTGCGTATCCGTCCAAACCGGGAGGCTGAGTGGAGGAAAGCAGAAGTATTGCCCCGATCGTACTTATTAGGAGATGAGCGTGGGCGTGTCTTCAGGAGAAATCGACGACAAATCATTTCAACACCTAATGATCAATCGATGAGCACAAGTCCTTTTGTTATACCAGCCATTCCTCAACTACCACCAGAAAGTACCAACAACCCCACACAGTTAAGCAATAATGTGACAGCATCGCCTACACCACCAAAGTCTTCTGAGAGGCAACACGAGACGACACCGATGAGCACAGCATCTGGCAGGGTTATCAAAAAACCACAAAGACTTATTGAACATTGTTAAGAACATTTATTGAACACTTAACCTAACACTTTGTTGAGAAGGGAGATGTTATAATATTATTTGTTTTGGGCCCCCTGTGGCCCCTTATTTATCTTATGGGCCCCCCGAGGACAGGGCTCCTCGTTGTCTTATGTTGTAGTTTTTCACTCGGTAGATTTGATTTTGTAGAGCTTTATTGTACAAAAAAACAACCGAATTTTGAAGTAAACACCTTTTATTACAGCCTCATTGTGTGTATTCTTTTATCTACCTTAAATATAGTTTTGCCTTTCCAGGTTTGTAAAAATTCTCATAATCTTGCTGTTCATTGTTGCTTGGCCGATCTCCAAGCTTCTAGACTGTCTTCTTGGAAATGAGCACTCAACATTTTTCAGGAGAGCAGGTACATATTAGTTTGTGATTGTAGAAGATTTGTCACAGACTGTGTTGTCTCATAACTGCTCGAAAAGTTATCTGTAAAAAATATGTGCACAATATTTTCTAGGCTGTATTATAGTAACAGCTTGCTTGCCCTAGGCTGTATTATAGTGACAGCTTGCTTGCCCTAGGCTGTATTATAGTGACAGCTTTCTTTCCCTAGGCTGTATTAATAGTGACAGCTAAGCTGTCAGCCTAGGGCAAGCAATGCTTGCCCTAGGCTGTATTATAGTAACAGCCTGCTTGCCCCAGGCTGTTTTATAGCAAGAGCATGCTAGCCCTAGGCTGTGTTATAGTAACAGCTTGCTTGCCCCAGGCTGTATTATAGCAAGGGCATGCTAGCCCTAGGCTGTATTATAGTAACAGCTTGCTTGCCCTAGGCTGTATTATAGTAACAGCTTGCTTGCCCTAGGCTGTATTATAGCAAGAGCATGCTAGCCCTAGGCTGTGTTATAGTAACATCTTGCTAGCCCTAGGCTGTATTATAGTAACAGCTTGCTTGCCCTAGGCTGTATTATAGCAAGAGCATGCTAGCCCCAGGCTGTATTAGTAACAACCTGCTTGAACTAGGTGAATGTGAATTGAAATTCCTCAGAGTTGAAAGAGCTGGTGGATCTCCACAAAGAAGGCACTGATGCAAACGAAGAGCCACTGAGAGATGATGAAGTACTGATCATCCAGGTGAGTATAACTGGCTTCTTTCCTTTGTACACCATTTCTTTTGAGTTTCATTTCTTTTAATAGAAGAACTCTCTATTCTTGCTAATGGATTGGGGCACTTATTTGCTGTTACCGAAAAAATGTTGAAATGATAAAAAGTCCAGTACCATTCTCTGTTCTCCTGACCCAAATTCCATTTTCTTGTTACTTTTGAATTATTGCAAGCAGGGGCTAAAATCCATGTTTCTCCCCATTTGGCAGGTGCGGAGACCATTTGATCACTCTAACTGGCAAAAAGTAGGATTTTGTAGAGCGGATTTATATGTTTTCAACCAAGTGATGTTGATTTTCCCTGGTAGTCTTGTTTTGCATGAAGTTTTTGTCACTCTGAACAATAACCATTCATGCCAATAATGACATTCTCTTGCCGCTACCAGGGTGCTTTGGATATGAGGAACAAGAGGATCAGAGACCGTTACACACCACTTGACCGCACCTTCATGCTTAGTGTGGATGATAAACTTGATGATAGCCTCATGCTGAAGGTAATGTTCACTTGACCTCATCACCTTCATGCTTAGTGTGCGATAAACTTGATGATAGTCTATGCTAATGGTAATGTTCACTTCACCGCACCTTCATGCTTAATGTGGATGACCGCATTCCAGATAACATATTGCGTCACATCATATTTTAAACCATCGCCTTCCAGCTAATGTATTTTAAACCCTTCAAACATCCATTCCAGATTATTGCTAAGGGCCATTCTCGCGTCCCTGTGTATGAGGGAAGCAGAGAAAACATTGTGGGCCTGATTTTGGTCAAGTCCCTAATTCGCCTGGATCCTAAAGATGCTACTCTAGTACGCGGCGTATATCGTCCCCGCGATGGCTCTCTCTTGGCCTCACATGTGGACGAGCCTTTGTTTGAGCTGCTGGATAAATTCCAAACTGGGAAAAGTATGTGTTGTTCGTTCAGACGCCGTTCTGTATTTAAATATGGACACAAACTGGGAAAAGTATGTATTTCTTTGCTTTGACACCATATTTTTTTAAATATAGACAGATCCTTGCATAAACGTTTTGCCTGCGGTACAGAGAACTGGACTGGTTTTTTAGTTCAAGCCAGTGATGTAAATGATGTTCCTTCATGACAACACTCATGTAGCTTTTTATTTATGTGAGCTGAAATATGCTTGCATCACCCAGGGATAAAAGCCATCCAGATATCCAGAAAACAATAATAAGGTGCGGTGCCTAAATGAGCCAAAAAAACGTTTTTTTTAAAGCAGAACCTCTTGCCACCACCCGACAATTTTCAAAGCACTAATTTGATCTCTTTTCGCTTTTGGCTAATTGTGTATATTACCTTTTCTAATTGTCCACAAATGCCTGGTGTTGTTTCTTGGCAGGTCATATGTGTGTTGTCTATGGCAAGGCAGTAGGGGATGTTATCGGGAAGGTATGATATGCCTCTTCCTCACACTCTACTCCCGTCAGCCCCCACCCCCCCGTTCCCTAACACATTCTCTACCCCACACCCTTGACATTAACACCCTTAAGAACGTTCCCTAACACATTCTGTACCCCACACCCTTGGCATTATCACCCTTAAGGACGTTCCCTAACACATTCTGTACCCCACACCCTTGGCATTAACACCCTTAAGAACGTTCCCTAACACATTCTGTACCCCACACCCTTGTCATTATCACCCTTAAGGACGTTCCCTAACACATTCTGTACCCCACACCCTTGGCATTATCACCCTTAAGGACGTTCCCTAACATATTCTGTACCCCACACCCTTGACATTAACACCCTTAAGAACGTTCCCTAACACATTCTGTACCCCACACCCTTGGCATTATCACCCTTAAGGACGTTCCCTAACACATTCTGTACCCCACACCCTTGGCATTAACACCCTTAAGGACGTTCCCTAACACATTCTGTACCCCACACCCTTGGCATTAACACCCTTAAGAACGTTCCCTAACACATTCTGTACCCCACACCCTTGTCATTATCACCCTTAAGGACGTTCCCTAACACATTCTGTACCCCACACCCTTGGCATTAACACCCTTAAGAACGTTCCCTAACACATTCTCTACCCCACACCCTTGACATTATCACCCTTAAGGACGTTCCCTAACACATTCTGTACCCCACACCCTTGTCATTATCACCCTTAAGGACGTTCCCTAACACATTTTCTACCCCACACCCTTGGCATTATCACCCTTAAGGACGTTCCCTAACACATTCTGTACCCCACACCCTTGACATTATCACCCTTAAGAACGTTCCCTAACACATTCTGTACCCCACACCCTTGACATTAACACCCTTAATAACGTTCCCTAACACATACTGTACCCCACACCCTTGACATTAACACCCTTAAGAACGTTCCCTAACATATTCTGTACCCCACACCCTTGACATTAACACCCTTAAGAACGTTCCCTAACACATTCTGTACCCCACACCCTTGGCATTAACACCCTTAAGAACGTTCCCTAACACATTCTGTACCCCACACCCTTGGCATTATCACCCTTAAGGACGTTCCCTAACACATTCTCTACCCCACACCCTTGGCATTATCACCCTTAAGGACGTTCTCTAACACATTCTGTACCCCACACCCTTGGCATTATCACCCTTAAGGACGTCCCCTAACACATTCTCTACCCCACACCCTTGGCATTATCACCCTTAAGGACGTTCCCTAACACATTCTGTACCCCACACCCTTGGCATTATCACCCTTAAGAACGTTCCCTAACACATTCTGTACCCCACACCCTTGACATTATCACCCTTAAGGACGTTCCCTAACACATTCTGTACCCCACACCCTTGACATTATCACCCTTAAGGACGTTCCCTAACACATTCTGTACCCCACACCCTTGGCATTATCACCCTTAAGGACGTTCCCTAACACATTCTGTACCCCACACCCTTGGCATTAACACCCTTAAGAACGTTCCCTAACACATTCTGTACCCCACACCCTTGTCATTATCACCCTTAAGGACGTTCCCTAACACATTTTCTACCCCACACCCTTGGCATTATCACCCTTAAGAACGTTCCCTAACACATTCTGTACCCCACACCCTTGACATTATCACCCTTAAGGACGTTCCCTAACACATTTTCTACCCCACACCCTTGGCATTATCACCCTTAAGAACGTTCCCTAACACATTCTGCCCCACACCCTTGACATTATCACCCTTAAGGACGTTCCCTAACACATTCTCTACCCCACACCCTTGTCATTATCACCCTTAAGGACGTTCCCTAACACATTCTATACCCCACACCCTTTTCATGATCACCCTTAAGGACGTTTCCTAACACATTCTTTACACCACAGCGCACCCTTGGTATTATCACCCTTGAGGACGTTCTAGAACAACTGATCCAAGAAGACATTTGGGATGAGACAGATGTGCGTCAGATAAGACCGCATGTACAGAACCAGATCTCCATTGCACGTGCACGCTACAAACGAATGAAATCTTCCGAAGAGCACGGACACCAGCATGCTAGTCCAACTCGTCATGTGACCAGTGAACCAAGGCCGAGTCGAGGATCTGTAAGTATGAAAAACCAAGAAGTAAACATGTTACGGTACTAGTGTGACCTCAGTATCATATACTATGTTTTTCTTAGCAGTTGGATATTGGGCGCATCAACTCTCCCCCAGAGGATACAGCGGGCAACCAGCCCACCGAGGGGTCTGGTGGCGACAGACAGCCTCTGCTGTCGCCTTGATCTCCAAATATGGTCATTGATTTTCTATCAAGTATAATGATTTTTTTTGTAGTTTAATCAGTGACGCGATCTTCGAGTGGTTTTCTGTAAATCGTATGGTCACGTGATATTCATAGGGTCACGTGGTATTCGTAGGGTCACGTTATGTTTAGAGGGTCACTTGATATTCCTAAGCTCACGTGATATTCCTAGGCTCACGTGATATTCATAGAGTCACCTGATATTCATAGGCTCACGTAATATTAAAAGGGTCAAGTGATATTCATAGGGTCACGTGATATTCATAGGCTCATGTGATATTCATAGGCTCACGTTATATTCATAGGGTCACGTGATATTCATAGGGTAACGTGATATTAAAAGGGTCAAGTGATATTCATAGGCTCACGTGATATTCATAGGGCTCACGTGATATTCATAGGCTCACATGATATTCATAGGCTCACGTTATATTCATAGGGTCACATGATAAATAGTAGGTTAACGCAGTATCCATGTAGTAAATGAATTAGAGTGGTTTTCAAAATCCCGTGAAACAAAATGTAATTGTTAAAGTGTAATATTCAAGCCAGAACAAAAGATAACAGACATTACAGTGTATTAGTACTAAATAAACTAAATAGTATTTCACGGGATTTTGAAAACCACTTTAACATCTCATCTGTATCTGCATAAGGTTGTCGTTTATAAGGGTCAGGCCCGTACCCAGGGGGGGATGCAGGGGATGCGAACGCGCACCCCCCCTCCCCCCACAACGGCCGAAGGCCACTTTCGGTTCTCAATAGACGTGCTATTTGTAGACAAAACTATAAAGCATAAGCTACATCACTCTAGTATGTAGCCAAACCCGTCAATAAACGTCCCGTGGAGATACTGCAAAGGCATTAAAAAAATCCCTCTTTATACTTTTCGGGGTGGTCAGATTTTTTTGTCAGAGAACTCATCCCCCCCCCCCCCCCCCCCTTCCCCGGATAAATAAGTTACACTTTTCCGGATTTCCCCCTCCCCCCCCCCCCCCGAGAAAAATCCTTGGTACGGGCCTGAGGGTGTAGTTTCTTTTGTACCTTTTCGGGAAGTTCACATTTGATTGTGCTAGCCGTGTGCTGGCCTCACCTTGTGCCAGGTGCTGGCCTCACCTTGTGCCATGTGCTAGCCTCACCTTGTGCCGTGTGCTGGCCTCACCTTGTGCCAGGTGCTAGCCTCACCTTGTGCCGTGTGCTGGCCTCACCTTGTGCCAGGTGCTAGCCTCACCTTGTGCCTGGTGCTTGCCTCACCTTGTGCCTGGTGCTGGCCTCACCTTGTGCCGTGTGCTGGCCTCACCTTGTGCCAGGTGCTAGCCTCACCTTGTGCCATGTGCTAGCCTCACCTTGTGCCAGGTGCTTGCCTCACCTTGTGCCAGGTGCTGGCCTCACCTTGTGCCAGGTGCTGGCCTCACCTTGTGTCTGGTGCTAGCCTCACCTTGTGCCAGGTGCTAGCCTCACCTTGTGCCTGGTGCTATCCTCACCTTGTGCCAGGTGCTAGCCTCACCTTGTGCCAGGTGCTAGCCTCACCTTGTGCCAGGTGCTAGCCTCACCTTGTGCCAGGTGCTAGCCTCACCTTGTGCCAGGTGCTAGCCTCACCTTGTGCCTGGTGCTAGCCTCACCTTGTGCCATGTGCTAGCCTCACCTTGTGCCTGGTGCTATCCTCACCTTGTGCCTGGTGCTAGCCTCACCTTGTGCCTGGTGCTAGCCTCACCTTGTGCCAGGTGCTAGCCTCACCTTGTGCCAGGTGCTAGCCTCACCTTGTGCCATGTGCTAGCCTCAGTGAGGCACCTGGCACAAGGTGAGGCTAGCACCTGGCACAAAGAGTAGCTAATTTACATTTACATGTGCAAACAAAGTCTGTCAAATTTCGCCGGAAATTTGTCTATTGCTCTAGTCCGTTACAGTAGGTCTTTTGATGTTTGTAGCGCATTGCAGATGAAATTAAAGAAATAACTCATTCTCACTTGTTTGACTAGAAAAACTTTGACTAGAAAAACTTCCAAAAGATTACAATAAGGAAAATAAAAGATTATACTCGGGAAAGAAAGGTCCTTCTATCGCGCGCTATGCTCTTCTTTAAAATCTAAGGAATCAAGTTATGTCAGGAATCTAGTTATTTTCTTGTGTGCATAAAATATATACAGAATACTGAACAAAGCACGAACATAACAAAGACGCTGAGAGTACATAAAAATGTCGTTATACATGTTTTTTTTTAGTTAGTTGTCATGACACACCAAGAACAGTATAAGTAATTATTAATATTATTTAAAAAATTAAAGAAAACAAATGCACTATCAGTGGGAATCAAACCCGAGTGGCTTCGTTCATAGTCAAGTGTCCGCAACGCTAGACTAACGTTGAATTGCTGGAGCGACAAGTAACTAAAATTACTTTTTATACTATTGGTATCGTAAACTATCCCAAGCAAAGTCACCATCTGACTGAAGGTTACAATCGGGAAAAATGATAAGGGTTACATTCGGGAAATTTTTCCCGAGTGTAACCTCCAAAAGGTAACACTCCAGAAATTTTCTCCGAGTGTAACTTCCAAAAAGTTACAATCGGGAAAATAAAAGATTATACTCGGGAAAAAATGGTCCTTCTATCTCGCACTATGCTCTGCGTTAGCATCTAAGGAATCAAGTTTTTTTTTTTTTTTGAGGGGATTCAGCTCAAAATAGCCAAGCAACTAGTACAACAGATGTTGGTTTTGCAGTCTTTTATTCAATATATTGAAGATTATCATGCAATTCTGTAGTTTGACTGCAAATATATATTTATTTTTCTTTCTTATCTTTCTTTTCATTTACAGTTCTATATATACAGTGTGACCATAGCTATGATTAGAATTATTTAGAAAAAAAATTACCTTCTAACAGAAACCATCTTGACTGCAAAACACTCACTGTAGGGCATTCGATATTAGGCATTTCTTTCATGCGGCTGCGAGGTTGACATGTCAACATCCAGAGGGGCCACACCCAACTCGGAATCATGGGGGCCCATGAAAACATGGTGATGCAGAACCTTTCCCTGCCTTCACCCTCATTCACAAGGAACACCTGTGCAGTTGATGCCCTTAGGTGGACGGGGTGCACAGGTGCTTTGGGTGTGGCCCTGAAGATGGCACATTCACCACAAGATGTACCAGAATGAAGTTGTATACTTGTTAAAAATGTAAAAACATGTGAGTGGAAAACAGTGGAAAATAGCCATGGAATTTCTAGTGTGTTGTACGTTATACAAGTTTTAGGATTTACTTACTTGTACATACTAAATTACAGTTGTTTTTGAAAAATATTATTTACTACTTGTATAATTGAAAAGAGTAATACATACTTCTCATTGAACTCGTAGAGCTTATCTCTTCCCTCCTAAATAACAAACAAAATAATGTTTGTTATTATCTAGGTACAAAAGAATCTACAGTACTTTTCTTATCAGATATTTTTTTGTCTTTTAACACTCACCTGTTCTTTCTACACTCTTCCTCCAGTTTGCTTGTCTCACAAATAGACCTTGTTTGATAAACAAAGACATGTTACCAACTTATTCAATAATAGGTAACATCTCCAATATTGTATTAAGAGAGTGCCCCTCCCCTCTGCTTTTGTTGGCATTATGGTAATAAGAAATCTAGATTTCCTTAATACCCCTCTTATTCTCTCCACCAATTGAAGCATTCTATGTATGCTTCTCTTTTTTTGGTCTGTTTTTTCTTTTCTTTTTTTATTTTTTTGCGCAAAACTATGCAGAATTGAGAGGGCTTAGCACTAAGTAAGAAAACAGAATTGAAAAAAAAAAAATTAATGCCATTTGCCTGGGTTCGAACCCGGCCTGAAGAACAAAAAGGAAACCATACATACGGATTACCCAATCGGTATGGCAGCACAAGGCTTTTACGGAAGGCTGTAAAGAACCCGAAGGCCCCAAGCACCGATATTTCCGGCGAATATGATGTACAACACTCTTGCAAGGTCTTCCGACCCGCGCATTAATGGGGAGGACAATAACCAGGATCCCAGGCCTATAATACGGTTACGCCACGCACAGCTCGCCGAGATATAAGATGAAAAAAAAAATACAGGTCTATTTGAGCGTCTTGGGTCCCTTGGGGGCTGCCTATGTCGGCGCGTGGCATCGTAACGCACGGGCGCATTGTCTTTTATTGTGTACAGGACATCAAATTAGGGAAGAAAAAAGACGTTGTTCTGGGAACCGTTGTTTTGATTTAATGTAAAAATCATAAAACAAATAAAAAAAAGTGGGAATTGGGCGATTCTCTTTTTCTTTGTGAAGCTTATTATCCTACATACCGGCCTAAATATCCATTAAAAAATCAAAAATGCAATTAAAGACGTAAGGGGGAAGGGGGTCGTAAAATCGCATAGAATATTGACAAAATCAGCAATACCGTCTGCGCTGACTAAGTAAAGCTTTATTTCACTTTAAAGGTGCAGCGCCATGGTACTGCACATGTCTCGAGTCAGTGTTTATTGTAAGATTAGCTTTTTATTTAGCTACAAACAGTTGACCTTTTTTTAAAGCTGTCAATACCTTGTTGAAATAATATAATATTTTATTGAAAACTATGTTTATTGACAGTTTGTGGTAATTCTTTTGAATTTAAGTCTCCCATATGTACCAAAAGCTCATAAGTCAGTATTAGAATTTCACTGAAATTCATTGTATCAGGGACATAGAGCTATTGCAAAGCTATTACCACGACACTGCCCCTTTAAGGGGCTGTAAACAAATCAAAATAGGTGGTGGTGGGTCTCTGTTGTTTTCGTTTTATTTTGAGTTTGCTTTATTATTTTTTTTTTTTGGGGGGGGGGATTCAGCTCAAACTAGCCAAGCAACTAAGAAACTAGTACAACAGATGTTGGTTTTGCAGTCTTTTATTCAATATATTGAAGATTATCATGCAATTCTGTAGTTTGACTGCAAATATATATTTATTTTTCTTTCTTATCTTTCTTTTCATTTACAGTTCTATGTATAGTGTGACCATAGCTATGATTACAATTATTTAGAAAAATTTTTACCTTCTAACAGAAACCATCTTGACTGCAAAACACTCACTGTAGGGCATTCGATATTAGGCATTTCTTTCATGCGGCTGTGAGGTTGACATATCAACATCCAGAGGGGCCACACCCAACTCGGAATCATGGGGGCCCATGAAAACATGGTGATGGGGAACCTTTTCCTGTCTTTTCCCTCATTCATGAGGAACACCTGTGCAGTTGATGCCCTTAGGTGGATGGGGTGCACAGGTGCTTTGAGTGTGGCCCTGAAGATGGCACAGTCACCACAAGATGTACCAGAATGAAGTTGTATACTTGTTAAAAATGTAAAAACATGTGAGTGGAAAACAGTCAATAGCCATGGAATATCTAGTGTGTTGTACGTTATACATGTTTTAGGATTTACTTACTTATACTTACTAAATTACAGTAGTTTTTTTAAAAATATCATTTACTACTTGTATAATTGAGAAGAGTAATAAATACTTCTGATTGACCTCGTAGACCTTGTCTCTTTCATCCTAAATAACAAACAAAATGATTTTTGTTATTATCTAGGTGCAAAGGAATCTACAGTAGTTTCCTAATCAGATAATTTTTTTTGTCTTTTAACATTAACACTCACCTTTTCTTTTAACACTCTTCCTCGAGTTTGCTTGTATAAAAATAGACCTTGTTTGATAAACAAAGACATGTTACCAACTTATTCAATAATAGGTAACAACTGCAATATTGTATTAAGAGTGCCCCTCCCCTCTGCTTTTGTTGGCATTATGGATATAAGAAATCTAGATTTCCTTAATACCCCTGCACCAATTAAGCATTCTATGTATGCTTCCCTTTTTTCATCTGTTTTTATTTTTTATTTTTACGCAAAACTATGCAGGATTGAGGGGGCTTAGCACAAAGTAAGAAAATAGAATTGAAAAATAAATTTTTTTAATGCCATTGGCCTGGGTTCGAACCCGGCCTGAAGAACAAAAAGGAAACCATACATACGGATTACCCAATCGGTATGGCAGCACAAGGCTTTTACGGAAGGCTGTAAAGAACCCGAAGGCCCCAAGCATCGATATTTCCGGCGAATATGCTGTACAACACTCTTGCAAGGTTATCCCAACCCGCGCATTAATGGGGAGGACAATAACCAGGATCCCAGGTCTATAATACGGTTACGCCACGCACAGCTCGCCGAGATTGTAGATGACAAAAAATAGAGGTCTATTTGGGCGTCTTGGGTCCCTTGGGGGCTGCCTATGTCGGCGCGTAGCATCGTAACACACGGGCGCATTGTCTTTTATTGTGTACAGGACATCAAATTAGGGAAGAAAAAAGACGTTGTTCTGGGAACCGTTGTTTTGATATCATGTAAAAATCATAAAACTAATAAAAATAAATAAAGTGGGATTTGGCGATTCTCTTTTTCTTTGTGAAGCTTATTAACCTACATACCGGCCTAAATATCCATTAGAAAATCAAAAATGCAATTAAAGACGTAAGGGGGAAGGGGGTCGTAAAATCGCATAGAATATTGACAAAATCAGCAATACTGTCTGCGCTGACTAAGTAAAGCTTTATTTCACTTTAAAGGTGCAGCGCCATGGTACTGCACATGTCTCTAGTCAGTGTTTATTGTAAGCTTAGCTTTTTATTTAGCTACAAACAGTTGACCTTTTTTTAAAGCTGTCAATACCTTGTTGACATAATATAATATTTTATTAAAAACTATGTTTATTGACAGTTTGTGGTCATTTTCTTTGAATTTAAGTCTCCCATATGTACCAAAAGCTCATAAGTCAGTATTAGAATTTCACTGAAATTCATTGTATCAGGGACATAGAGTTATTGCAAAGCTATTACCACGACACTGCCCCTTTAAATTGCTGTAAACAAATCAAAATAGGTGGTGGTGGGTCTCTGTTGTTTTTGTTTTATTTTGAGTTTGCTTTATTTTTTTTTGGGGGGGGGATTCAGCTCAAACTAGCCAAGCAACTAAGAAACTAGTACAACAGATGTTGGTTTTGCAGTCTTTTATTCAATATATTGAAGATTATCATGCAATTCTGTATTTTGACTGCAAATATATATTTATTTTTCT
Organism: Nematostella vectensis; assembly: GCF_932526225.1. Taxonomy (NCBI): domain Eukaryota; kingdom Metazoa; phylum Cnidaria; class Anthozoa; order Actiniaria; family Edwardsiidae; genus Nematostella; species Nematostella vectensis. Next base: position 348,265 of record NC_064047.1, on the reverse strand, counting down.
TTCTTACCTTTTTTTTCATTTACAGTTCTATGTATAGTGTGACCATAGCTATGATTACAATTATTTAGAAAAATTTTATCTTCTAACAGAAACCATCTTGACTGCAAAACACTCACTGTAGGGCATTCGATATTAGGCATTTCTTTCATGCGGCTGTGAGGTTGACATATCAACATCCAGAGTGGCCACACCCAACTCGGAATCATGGGGGCCCATGAAAACATGGTGATGCGGAACCTTTTCCTGTCTTTTCCCTCATTCATGATGAACACCTGTGCAGTTGATGCCCTTAGGTGGATGGGGTGCACAGGTGCTTTGAGTGTGGCCCTGAAAATGGCACAGTCACCACAAGATGTACCAGAATGAAGTTGTATACTTGTTAAAAATGTAAACACGTGAGTGGAAAACAGTCAATAGCCATGGAATATCTAGTGTGTTGTACGTTATACATGTTTTAGGATTTACTTACTTATACTTACTAAATTACAGTAGTTTTTTTAAAAATATCATTTACTACTTGTATAATTGAGAAGATTAATAAATACTTCTGATTGACCTCGTAGACCTTGTCTCTTTCATCCTAAATAACAAACAAAATGATTTTTGTTATTATCTAGGTGCAAAGGAATCTACAGTAGTTTCCTAATCAGATAATTTTTTTTGTCTTTTAACATTAACACTCACCTTTTCTTTTAACACTCTTCCTCGAGTTTGCTTGTATAAAAATAGACCTTGTTTGATAAACAAAGACATGTTACCAACTTATTCAATAATAGGTAACAACTGCAATATTGTATTAAGAGAGTGCCCCTCCCCTCTGCTTTTGTTGGCATTATGGAAATAAGAAATCTAGATTTCCTTAATACCCCTGCACCAATTAAGCATTCTATGTATGCTTCCCTTTTTTCATCTGTTTTTATTTTTATTTTTACGCAAAACTATGCAGGATTGAGGGGGCTTAGCACAAAGTAAGAAAATAGAATTGAAAAATAATTTTTTTTAATGCCATTGGCCTGGGTTCGAACCCGGCCTGAAGAACAAAAAGGAAACCATACATACGGATTACCCAATCGGTATGGCAGCACAAGGCTTTTACGGAAGGCTGTAAAGAACCCGAAGGCCCCAAGCATCGATATTTCCGGCGAATATGCTGTACAACACTCTTGCAAGGTATTCCGACCCGCGCATTAATGGGGAGGACAATAACCAGGATCCCAGGTCTATAATACGGTTACGCCACGCACAGCTCGCCGAGATATAGGATGAAGCAAAATACAGGTCTATTTGGGCGTCTTGGGTCCCTTGGGGGCTGCCTATGTCGGCGCGTAGCATCGTAACACACGGGCGCATTATCTTTTATTGTGTACAGGACATCAAATTAGGGAAGAAAAAAGACGTTGTTCTGGGAACCGTTGTTTTGATATCATGTAAAAATCATAAAACTAATAAAAATAAATAAAGTGGGATTTGGCGATTCTCTTTTTCTTTGTGAAGCTTATTAACCTACATACCGGCCTAAATATCCATTAGAAAATCAAAAATGCAATTAAAGACGTAAGGGGGAAGGGGGTCGTAAAATCGCATAGAATATTGACAAAATCAGCAATACTGTCTGCGCTGACTAAGTAAAGCTTTATTTCACTTTAAAGGTGCAGCGCCATGGTACTGCACATGTCTCGAGTCAGTGTTTATTGTAAGCTTAGCTTTTTATTTAGCTACAAACAGTTGACCTTTTTTTAAAGCTGTCAATACCTTGTTGACATAATATAATATTTTATTAAAAACTATGTTTATTGACAGTTTGTGGTCATTTTCTTTGAATTTAAGTCTCCCATATGTACCAAAAGCTCATAAGTCAGTATTAGAATTTCACTGAAATTCATTGTATCAGGGACATAGAGCTATTGCAAAGCTATTACCACGACACTGCCCCTTTAAATTGCTGTAAACAAATCAAAATAGGTGGTGGTGGGTCTCTGTTGTTTTTGTTTTATTTTGAGTTTGCTTTATTTTTTTTTGGGGGGGGGGATTCAGCTCAAACTAGCCAAGCAACTAAGAAACTAGTACAACAGATGTTGGTTTTGCAGTCTTTTATTCAATATATTGAAGATTATCATGCAATTCTGTAGTTTGACTGCAAATATATATTTATTTTTCTTTCTTATCTTTCTTTTCATTTACAGTTCTATGTACAGTGTGACCATAGCTATGATTACAATTATTTAGAAAAATTTTTACCTTCTAACAGAAACCATCTTGACTGCAAAACACTCACTGTAGGGCATTCGATATTAAGCATTTCTTTCATGCGGCTGTGAGGTTGACATATCAACATCCAGAGTGACCACACCCAACTCGGAATCATGGGGGCCCATGAAAACATGGTGATGCGGAACCTTTTCCTGTCTTTTCCCTCATTCATCAGGAACACCTGTGCAGTTGATGCCCTTAGGTGGATGGGGTGCACAGGTGCTTTGAGTGTGGCCCTGAAGATGGCACAGTCACCACAAGATGTACCAGAATGCAGTTGTATATTATTATTTGCTATAAAAGCCTTGTGCTGTCATACCGATTGGGCAATCCGTATGTATGGTTTCCTTTTTTTTCTTCAGGCCGGGTTCGAACCCAGGCCAATGGCATTAATTTTTTTTTTCAATTCTATTTTCTTACTTAGTGCTAAGCCCCCCACTCCGGCCCCGGCGGCGAAGACTCGCAGGGTCGAGATCTCGCTGTCCGTTTCGTAGGCAAGTGCGCTCGCCATGGCGACGAGTCCTCGATCGTAGTCCGCGACCGTGAAGAAGCCGCGTATCTGACAAACCTCCTTGCGGGCACCGACCACTTACTTAACTTCGAGCATGCCGACGGGGCTTATCTGATCCAATACAAAGACGGAGTCCGGCGCTCACAATGGTACCATATCAGGGCCTTCGTCTTTGCGTACACAAACATAGCGTTGCGACGCAGGCGGATCCCTCGCGAAGACGTCCTCCGAGTGTGCACAGATGCCATATACGCAAAGGCGGTGCCAAGTGGTGTGAAGCTCGTGGAGCGGGATCCGAGGTATGGAGAGTGGCGCCACAAGATGCCTGGGTACGAGTGGCGGCCCGAAGCGGCTTGGGGTCCGAAGAGGTCGGGTGCTTGGCTAGGGAGCCAAGCACTCGTTCCTCAGCCTGCCGTGCGATCTGGTGGCCGCAACCTCTGCGAGGATGTATCTAGCCGGCCAGGGAGGGTCGGGGAAGACCGAGTGGGCGGTGAGCATGTTCCGTGGCCGTAACGTTGTGGTGCTCACCCCCGAGAACGACCTCGCCCACGACCATCGCAACAACCCGGCCACGCGGTGCGCGCTCAAACCTACCACCACTACCTCTGCATACCAGCGGAGAAGCCGATAGAGGAGTGGAGACCTTCCGAGCTGGGGCACAAACTCGACCGTCTTGCAGAAGTAATCATCATTGACGAGTGCTGTAAGGTGCAGACTAAAGTGCTACGCGCCATCCTAGGGTATCTCGCCACGCGGCCGTGTCAGGTAGTGTGTTGTGGCGACTATGGGCAGGTCCCGCCCTGGGGAGATAAAGAAGGGCCTCACGATATGCTCAAGGAGTGGGCACAAGGGAACATCCGCTGGTTCGAGTCCGACTACCGCTGCCTGTGTGAAGACTGCGGAAAGCCGTACAGTACATGCGACTGCGGCTCTGCCGCCCCCTCCTCCAGGCTCCACGACATAAAGGGCCGGATTTGGTGTCAGCCAGACTCCCAATAGCTTGAGGTGTTTCGAGAGGAGTGTGATGGGGTGGCGTTCGACGCGGCGATCGAGCAGGCCCACCCAAGCGATATGTGGGTGTGCTCGACCAACAAGATGGGGGCCCTTGTCCAGCAGCGATTGGTAGAGCACCACAGGAAAAACTACCCCCGACTGCCAGCAACCATCCGCTTTGACCCCGATCCTAGCGTCGCGCATCGTTATCGCAAGCAAAGACGGCCGGTGCCGTGCCAGGCAAAAGGGGTGAGAAGGTCGACGCGCACGGTAGTCGAGGTCCCTCTCGGCGTGGTCCTTAACGGGCTTCCCCTGGAGTGGAAGTACGCGGGCTGGGCGTCTGTTCATCATAGACCACAGCTTAGAGGGCTGGATCACGAATGCTGTGTACACCGGCATCTCCCGCGTGCGGCTCGCCGACCAGATAGTCCGCGTGCCCCCCCCCCCCCCCCCCCCCGATGACACCCGAGGTGCCTTGGTCCCCACAGGACTGCAGGCTACGCCCAGTGAAGACCTCATTATAGCGCGAATCAAGCGATACGCTATAGACGACAGGCAAAACGGCCGCACGAAGTACACGGGGCCGCACCACGTTCTGACGGTAGACCACGTACTCGGCATGATTGCTGACGCGGAAAAAAAGTGCACGCTCTGTGGCACTCAGCTTCTGCTTCAGGGGTACACCAAGAGTCATCCCCAATGCTTCAGTATTCGGCGGGACGACAGTCAGGGTCACTACAAGTGGAATGTCAGACTCACGTTCCTCAGCTGCAATAGAAGGCACAAGCGCTGATCACGCTAGGGTGGCGCTAGCGTGGCGCTAGCGTGGCGCTAGCGTGGCGCTAGGGTGACGCTAGCGCGACCAGAAGATTTTTTCGATCGCGCTGGCGTCGCGCTACACAACTGCGATCGCGTGAAGCCATGCTTAGAGTACGCCGTGTAATACAACACTGGCTGTCCGGGGTCCATGACCCTCTTTAGTATTGGGTACGCCTTGCTTGTCCACCACAAGTCCGTCGCTCGCCGTCGGCCCTTGTCCTGAAGGTCTTCCTCGTTTACGGCGATGTACACCTCCGTTCCGACCTCCAAGGGGACCTCTAAGGGGTTCTTTTCGGCTTTGAGAGGCACGCGCCTCAGCTTTATGGCGTCCTCAGTTATGCGAGTCTTCGTTGCGTTCATGTCCGAAATGACGATTGGCAAAGCAGCAGCCCACTCGCGGTTTGTCTTGCCGGATGCAAGCTCCTTCGAGTACTGCGCACGAAATAGGCGCTGTGCCAGCCAGCGATGGAAAGACTCGGCGAAAGCTTGGCTCCTGTGGTGCCCTGGCTCAGCCCGTCGGACCTCCACCCCGTGGTCTGTTAGGAGCTTCGTGGTAGCACCCTTGAACTCCGTGCCGTCATCAACCATGAGGACTTTAGGCCATGTGAGAGGACCCTCTGCATAGATGCCAGCAAGTTCGCGGGAGACGACGGCCGCGCTCTTAGTCCTCAGTGGGCGGGCGGCTTTATATCGTGAAGCAACGTCAACGACAGTCAGGGCATACTTGTACCCACGGTCGGTTGGCGAGAATAGCAGGTCCGAATGGATACGGTTTGGTATCTGCTCCGAGAAGTGGGCGTAGGTAGTCGGAGGAGGGGGCGTCTGTGTGTAGCCCCCGACGGGCTGCGAGCTTACCCACTTGCGCACTCGATCTATGGAGGCTGAGCCCTTGGGAAGTTTGGCATGCAGAGCGGTCACTCCCTGGAAGCCGCCTCTGGCGTAGTATATAGGGCGAAGGATCGCATCGAGTTCTTCGTCGGACATGCGCTTGCCGTTCCGGCGGGCCATTACGTGCGTATCGCGACGGGGGAACCAGTCTCCAACAGGCGGATGCCGTCTGCTACGCCTTCGGCGTACGTATACGTACGTATACGCGCAGCATGGAAAAAGGCCGCCTAGACGCATACGTTCGTATACGTGTTTCGACGGCAGCTGCGTCACAGCAAGCGGCTAGCTGCGTAGCCGATGGCGAGAGCGCCGGCGCCTATGTACGCCAACTCGGCGTTCTTCTGCGTTTTGCTGGGGACGTAGTAGTCGGACAGCTCGGGGGCCCGCATCGACTCCAGGGAGGTCTGGTTGTAGAGTTTGAGCGCGTATTCGGTGTCGTTGAAGTTCTGCTTTGCGGGGGACCCTCTCTCGCGACTTTGAGCTTGCCAATCGAGGATTTTTTTGTCGCCGCTGTTGGTAGCGTCCATAGTCTTGTTGGTATTTCTCTAGGGCCTTGTCGTGCCTCTCCTTCTCAGTTAAGGCGGGGCTCTCATCGTTCGACAGGAACTTTGCGAGGTAGTTGCCACCAACGAATGCAGTCGCGTTTAGGACGGCGCCGCCAACCAAAATCGCGATAGAGGCCATGTTTGTGCGGAGCACACTTCGCGTGCTGCGTGTATGCGCAAAGCGCGCACGAGTCTAATACACGGCCTACACTACTACATGGGCAGGATCTTCTGGTCCTCAAGGTAGCCCTTCAAAGCGACAGCACCTGCAACGGCGGCAGTCATTTTTGCGTAGTTCATGGCGTTCGCGGAGGGGTCTTTGGTGAAGTCCTCGCGTAAGACCTTGCGCCCAACCCAGCCGATACCGGCGACGAGGCCGGTTATGACTGCGGCGTCGGTGATGGTCTTTGTGATCTTGCTTTGCTGCGTCGTCGACATCGTGCGGATATGGGTGGGGCCCTCGTGTCTAAATGTCTGCTTACTCCATGGATAACAGCCGAGATCCGGGAGCGCGAAGCGCTGTCGCCGGAACGCGGTCCTTGGTCTGCTGTGCGGCCGCGAGCGGCGGCCCTGGGGGCGGAGTCACGCCGTCGGCACCTTCGGTAGCTGGTTGACGGCTGGTGTACGAGTGAACGCGGCAGCCAGCTCCCGCCTACGTGTGTAGAGGCCGATCAATGACACTAGGAGACCAGCGAGCCCAATAACCGAGCTAGCCGACCAGGCAGAGTTGCTTTCCGGGACTGGTGTGTGTGCGATGCCAGCGCTTGGCGCATCGTCGGCGCGCAAGCCCTGCGGCTCGCTCGACCCCGGGGCCACCGGCAGCTGCTGCGCAGCGACGACACGAAGCGCCTCTTTCTTCGCTCTGTTGATTCGGTTCCACTTTGCCAAGCGCCTCCCGGCTTCGACTCGTCCAGGGTGAGGTCGGGTCGCGGGCGGTTCGGGGCTCGTGATTCGCGCGTCGCGCGCCGCTGCCGGGACGGCAGTCACAGGCGTACGTGCAGGTTCTTGATGCTGTTTGCCAGGTTCTTGGGCAAGTTCATGAGCAAGTTGTTCGTCAGGCTGGGCACTAGTACTTCCTTGAGGCCCCTCCATCTGCGTCGACGTGCGAACACGCGGTGTCAACTACTTGGAACCAAGTACTTGGTACCAAGTGGTAGGAGAAGTGGCGAGCTTTCAAATGAGCGTCTACTCTGGGATGGCGGGCTCGACACTGTCCGCGGGTGCTACCTCGCGTTGGCTCCGCGCGTCAGCGCTTGCCGTTCCGGCGGTGTCCACATGACGCGCTATGTGTAACGCCCCGGCGGCTAAAGCCATCAAACGGCCGCAGCGTAGAGCCAGGCTTCCGCACAATGTGCGGAGCTCGTTGTTGACGATGTAGTCGGACACTAGGTCATTGTGAAGATTGACCACGCTGTCTATCGGCAGCGCCATGCCTACTAGCTTGGTCGTAAGCTTCAGAAAGCTGTCTGCCAGGGCGTCTGTAGTCCGGCTGGCTAGAGCGGTCTCGTATCGCCTCTCGTACTTCCTCACCTCCTCGGCGCTCATGCGTTTGACGTCGTCGTGAGTCAGGACCTTGCCTACCATTTCTCTCGACTTCCCCGAGGCTACGAGAATCGCAAGTTTCTCCCTCGCGTCTGCTATCTCAGTTTGCTCACCTCCGGTTGCCGTCCCGGCAGGATGCGTCGAGCAGTCCAACGACTCGACGGCCGGGAGGCCTGCGGCGTCCCCCTCAAGAAGACTCTCAAAGTATTCGTCGCTCGTCATGTCGTGGCTAAGGTGCATATACGTTATGCCCTAGGGCGGTGGTTACCGTTCAACTAGGGCGATGGTATAAGGGTGACGCAAGCAAAACTCTAACTTCGAGAACTCTTTCGTCTTGAGGGCCTTCATGTACTCTTTCATCTTCTCTTCTGAGAGCTCCGCGCCGTAGTCATGCAGGATAGCTTTCATGCCCGCCTTGCTCGGGGTATAGAAGACCACCAGGGCCGCGATGTTCTCGCAGAACGTGATGCTGGTGAGCTGCTGCGTGATCACCCACACGCTAATACCCACGTGGCGCGCGCTGAACGCCAAGTTGACGAGCTGATCAGAGCGCCTCTTTACGTCTTTCGAGGCCGCACAGTCGTCGAGTATGATTAGCGTATTAGTGCCTTCGAAGAGAGTGGAGACAAACCTCAGCAGTACGTCGATCTGACCCGCCTCAGGTGCGATGACAAACAGACGATTGTCGCCCTCGCTGAAGCCGTCGTATGTTTTGTTGTAGACAAAGGTAGGGCACACGAGTACGATGTAGTCAAACTTGCCCCGGAAAGGGCCGCGCAGTCGGTCCACTACGAATTGGGTCTTCCCGCATGACGTCGGGCCCACGATGAGAGCGTTAAATGGGACGTTTTTTGGGTCCATACCGCTCCGGCGTATGTGCTCAGTATTGTATGGACTCTAGCTGTCCGTTCATAAGGTTCATTTGGGCGTCGGCCACCACAAACACGTGACAGTTTACGCTACCCGAGCCGCCTGCCGTGCGTTTTTTCTCGAGGTGCACACCGTCGCGGGTATTGACTATTCGGAGACCAAAATTAAAGTAAAATAAAATATTCTACTGGGAAAAAAAGGTATATCTATCTATCGCGCGCTATGCTCTGCGTTAGAATCTACTAAATCAAGTTATCCAAGGAATCTAGTTAGTTCTTGTGTGCATAAAATATATAAAGGATCCTGAACAAATCATGAGCACATCAAAAAGGCTTAGAGTACATAAAAATGTCCCTATACCTTCTTTTTATTTCATGACACACCAAGAAAAGTATAATTAAGTATCGATATTTAAAACAAAAATAAAGCAAAAAAAAAATATACGCTATCAGCGGGAATCGATCCCGGGTCGCTGCGTTAGTAGTCAAGTGCCCGCAACGAAAGACTAACGCGGTATTGCTGAAGGAAAGTGTAATGGAAATTACTTTTAATACTATTGGTATCGTAAACTATCCCAAGAAAAGTCACCATCGGACTGGAGGTTACATTCGGGAAAGGCTTCAGGGTTACATTCGGGATTTTTTTTACAAGTGTAACCTCCAAAAGGTTACAATCGATAATTTTTTTCCGAATGTAAATTCCAAAAAGTAACATTAGGAAAAATAAAATATTATACTCGGAAAAAAAGGTATATCAATCTATCGCGCGCTATGCTCTGCGTTAGAATCTACTTAATCAAGTTATCCAAGGAATCTAGATAATTCTTGTGTGCATAAAATATATACAGGATCCTGAACAAAGCATGAGCACATCAAAGATGCTGAGAGTACATAAAAATGTCCCTATACCTTCTTTTTATGTCATGACATACCAAGAACAGTATAATTAAGTATCGATATTTAAAAAAAAATAAAGAAAAAAAAGGCTATCAGCGGGAATCGAACCCTATATATGTCCCTATACCTTCTTTTTATGTCATGACACACCAAGAACAGTATAATTAAGTATCGATATTTAAAAAAAAAATAAAGAAAAAAAAATACGCTATCAGAGGGAATCGAACCCGGGTCGCTGCGTTAGTAGACAAGTGCCCGAAACGAAAGACTAACGTGGCATTGCTGAAGGGAATTGTAATGAAAATTACTTTTAATACTATTGGTATCGTAAACTATCCCAAGCAAAGTCGCCATCGGACTGGAGGTTACATTCGGGAATTTTTTTACGAGTGTTACCTCCAAAAGGTTACAACCGATATTTTTTTTTCCGAATGTAAACCCCAAAAAGTAACATAAGGAAAAAAATATTATACTCGGAAAAAAGGTATATCAATCTATCGCGCGCTATGCTCTGCGTTAGAATCTACTAAATCAAGTTATCCAAGGAATCTAGTTAGTTCTTGTGTGCATAAAATACATACAGGATTCTGAACAAATCATGAGCACATCAAAAAGGCTTAGAGTACATAAAAATGTCCCTATACCTTCTTTTTATTTCATGACACACCAAGAACAGTATAATTAAGTATCGATATTTAAAACAAAAATAAAGCAAAAATAAAATATACGGTATCAGCGGGAATCGAACCCGGGTCGCGGCGTTAGTAGTCAAGTGCCCGCAACGAAAGACTAACGCGGTATTGCTAAAGGAAAGTGTAATGGAAATTACTTTTAATACTATTGGTATCGTAAACTATCCCAAGCAAAGTCACCATCGGACTGGAGGTTACATTCGGGAAAAGCTTCAGGGTTACATTCGGGAATTTTTTTTTACGAGTGTAACCTCCAAAAGGTTACAATCGATATTTTTTTCCGAGTGTAAATTCCAAAAAGTAACATTATGAAAAATAAAAAAATTATACTCGAAAAAAAAGATATATCAATCTATCGCGCGCTATGCTCTGCGTTAGAATCTACTAAATCAAGTTATCTAAGGTATTTAGTTAATTCTTGTGTTCATAAAATAAATACAGGATCCTGAACAAAGCATGAGCACATCAAAGATGCTGAGAGTACATAAAAATGTCCCTATACCTTCTTTTTATATCATGACACACCAAGAACAGTATAATTAAGTATCGATATTTAAAAAAAAAATTAAGAAAAAAAGCCTATCAGCGGGAATCGAACCCGGGTAGCTGCGTTAGTAGTCAAGTGCCCGCGAAGAAAGACTAACGTGGCTTTGCTGAAGGGAATTGTAATGAAAATTACTTTTAACACTATTGGTATCGTAAACTATTCCAAGCCAAGTCACCATCTGACTGGAGGTTACCTTCGGGAAAAGCTTCAGGGTTAAATTCGGGAATTTTTTACCAGTGTATCCTATTAAATGTTACAATCGATAAATTTTCTATTGGTATCGTAAACTATCCCAAGCAAAGTCACCATCGGACTGGAGGTTACATTCGGGAAAAGCATCAGGGTTACATTCGGGAATTTTTTACGAGTTTTACCTCCAAAAGGTTACAATCGATAATTTTTTCCGAGTGTAAATTCTAAAAACTAACATTAGGGAAAAAAATATTATACTCGGAAAAAAAGGTATATCTATCTATCGCGCGCTATGCTCTGTGTTAGAATCTACTTAATCAAGTTATCCAAGGAATCTAGTTAGTTCTTGTGTGCATAAAATATATACAGGATCCTGAACAAAGCATGAGCACATCAAAGATGCTGAGAGTACATAAAAATGTCCCTATAACTTCTTTTTATGTCATGACACACCAAGAACAGTATAATTAAGTATCGATATTTAAAAATAAAAAAAATAAAAAAAAATACGCTTTCAGCGGGAACCGAACACGGGTCGCTGCGTTAGTAGTCAAGTGCTTGCAACGAAAGACTAACGTGGCATTGCTGAAGGGAATTGTAATGAAAATTAGTTTTAATACTATTGGTATCGTAAACTTTTCCAAGCCAAGTAACCATCTGACTGGAGGTTACCTTCGGGAAAAGCTTCAGGGTTAAATTCGGGAATTTGTTTACAAGTGTATCCTATAAAATGTTACAATCGATAAATTTTCTATTGGTATCGTAAACTATCCCAAGCAAAGTCACCATCTGACTGGAGGTTACATTCGGGAAAAGCATCAGGGTTACATTCGGGAATTTTTTTTTACGAGTGTAACCTCCAAAAGGTTACAATCGATAATTTTTTCCGAGTGTAAATTCCAAAAAGTAACATTATGAAAAATAAAAAAATTATACTCGGAAAAAAAGATATATCAATCTATCGCGCGCTATGCTCTGCGTTAGAATCTACTAAATCAAGTTATCTAAGGTATTTAGTTAATTCTTGTGTTCATAAAATAAATACAGGATCCTGAACAAAGCATGAGCACATCAAAGATGCTGAGAGTACATAAAAATGTCCCTATACCTTCTTTTTATATCATGACAAACCAAGAACAGTATAATTAAGTATCGATATTTAAAAAAAAAAAAATTAAGAAAAAAAGCCTATCAGCGGGAATCGAACCCGGGTAGCTGCGTTAGTAGTCAAGTGCCCGCAAAGAAAGACTAACGTGGCATTGCTGAAGGGAATTGTAATGAAAATTACTTTTAACACTATTGGTATCGTAAACTATTCCAAGCCAAGTCACCATCTGACTGGAGGTTACCTTCGGGAAAAGCTTCAGGGTTAAATTCGGGAATTTTTTACCAGTGTATCCTATTAAATGTTACAATCGATAAATTTTCTATTGGTATCGTAAACTATCCCAAGCAAAGTCACCATCGGACTGGAGGTTACATTCGGGAAAAGCATCAGGGTTACATTCGGGAATTTTTTACGAGTTTTACCTCCAAAAGGTTACAATCGATAATTTTTTTCCGATTGTAAATTCTAAAAACTAACATGAGGGAAAAAAATATTATACGCGGAAAAAAAGGTATATCTATCTATCGCGCGATATGCTCTGCGTTAGAATCTACTTAATCAAGTTATCCAAGGAATCTAGTTAGTTCTTGTGTGCATAAAATATATACAGGATTCTGAACAAAGCATGAGCACATCAAAGATGCTGAGAGTACATAAAAATGTCCCTATAACTTCTTTTCATGTCATGACACACCAAGAACAGTATAATTAAGTATCGATATTTAAAACAAAAATAAAGCAAAAAAAAAATATACGCTATCAGCGGGAATCGAACCCGGGTAGCTGCGTTAGTAGTCAAGTGCCCGCAACGAAAGACTAACGTGGCATTGCTGAAGGGAATTGTAATGAAAATTACTTTTAATACTATTGGTATCGTAAACTATCCCAAGCAAAGTCGCTATCGGACTGGAGGTTACATTCGGGAAAGGCTTCAGGGTTACATTCTGGATTTTTTTTTACGAGTGTAACCTCCAAAAGGTTACAATCGATATTTTTTTCCGAATGTAAATTCCAAAAATTAACATTAGGAAAAATAAAATATTATACTCGGAAAAAAAGGTATATCAATCTATCGCGCGCTATGCTCTGCGTTAGAATCTACTTAATCAAGTTATCTAAGGAATCTAGATAATTCTTGTGTGCATAAAATATATACAGGATCAGGAACAAAGCATGAGCACATCAAAGATGCTGAGAGTACATAAAAATGTCCATATACCTTCTTTTCATGTCATGACACACCAAGAACAGTATAATTAAGTATCGATATTAAAAAAAAAAAAAAATAAAGAAAAAAAAAAGGCTATCAGCGGGAATCGAACCCGGGTCGCTGCGTTAGTAGTCAAGTGCCCTCAACGAAAGACTAACGTGGCATTGCTGAAGGGAATTGTAATGAAAATTACTTTTAATACTATTGGTATCGTAAACTATCCCAAGCAAAGTCACCATCGGACTGGAGGTTACATTCGGGAAAGGCTTCAGGGTTAAATTCTGGATTTTTTTTTACGAGTGTAACCTCCAAAAGGTTACAATCGATATTTTTTTCCGAATGTAAATTCCAAAAATTAACATTAGGAAATAAATATTATACTCGGAAAAAAAGGTATATCAATCTATCGCGCGCTATGCTCTGCGTTAGAATCTACTTAATCAAGTTATCCAAGGAATCTAGATAATTCTTGTGTGCATAAAATATATACAGGATCCTGAACAAAGCATGAGCACATCAAAGATGCTGAGAGTACATAAAAATGTCCCTATACCTTCTTTTTATGTCATGACATACCAAGAACAGTATAATTAAGTATCGATATTTAAAAAAAAAATAAAGAAAAAAAAAAGGCTATCAGCGGGAATCGAACCCTATATATGTCCCTATACCTTCTTTTTATGTCATGACACACCAAGAACAGTATAATTAAGTATCGATATTTAAAAAAAAAAATAAAGAAAAAAAAATACGCTATCAGCGGGAATCGAACCAGGGTCGCTGCGTTAGTAGTCAAGTGCCCGCAACGAAAGACTAACGTGGCATTGCTGAAGGGAATTGTAATGACAATTACTTTTAATACTATTGGTATCGTAAACTATCCCAAGCAAAGTCACCATCGGACTGGAGGTTACATTCGGGAAAAGCTTCAGGGTTACATTCGGGAATTTTTTTTTACGAGTGTAACCTCCAAAAGGTTACAATCGATAATTTTTTTCCGAGTGTAAATTCCAAAAAGTAACATTATGAAAAATAAAAAAATTATACTCGGAAAAAAAGATATATCAATCTATCGCGCGCTATGCTCTGCGTTAGAATCTACTAAATCAAGTTATCTAAGGTATTTAGTTAATTCTTGTGTTCATAAAATAAATACAGGATCCTGAACAAAGCATGAGCACATCAAAGATGTTGAGAGTACATAAAAATGTCCCTATACCTTCTTTTTATATCATGACACACCAAGAACAGTATAATTAAGTATCGATATTAAAAAAAAAAATTAAGAAAAAAAGCCTATCAGCGGGAATCGAACCCGGGTAGCTGCGTTAGTAGTCAAGTGTCCGCAAAGAAAGACTAACGTGGCATTGCTGAAGGGAATTGTAATAAAAATTACTTTTAACACTATTGGTATCGTAAACTATTCCAAGCCAAGTCACCATCTGACTGGAGGTTACCTTCGGGAAAAGCTTCAGGGTTACATTCGGGAATTTTTTACGAGTTTTACCTCCAAAAGGTTACAATCGATAATTTTTTTCCGAGTGTAAATTCTAAAAACTAACATTAGGGAAAAAAATATTATACTCGGAAAAAAAGGTATATCTATCTATCGCGCGCTATGCTCTGTGTTAGAATCTACTTAATCAAGTTATCCAAGGAATCTAGTTAGTTCTTGTGTGCATAAAATATATACAGGATCCTGAACAAAGCATGAGCACATCAAAGATGCTGAGAGTACATAAAAATGTCCCTATAACTTCTTTTTATGTCATGACACACCAAGAACAGTATAATTAAGTATCGATATTTAAAAATAAAAATAATAAAAAAAAATACGCTTTCAGCGGGAACCGAACACGGGTCGCTGCGTTAGTAGTCAAGTGCTTGCAACGAAAGACTAACGTGGCATTGCTGAAGGGAATTGTAATGAAAATTAGTTTTAATACTATTGGTATCGTAAACTTTTCCAAGCCAAGTAACCATCTGACTGGAGGTTACCTTCGGGAAAAGCTTCAGGGTTAAATTCGGGAATTTGTTTACAAGTGTATCCTATAAAATGTTACAATCGATAAATTTTCTATTGGTATCGTAAACTATCCCAAGCAAAGTCACCATCTGACTGGAGGTTACATTCGGGAAAAGCATCAGGGTTACATTCGGGAATTTTTTTTTACGAGTGTAACCTCCAAAAGGTTACAATCGATAATTTTTTCCGAGTGTAAATTCCAAAAAGTAACATTATGAAAAATAAAAAAATTATACTCGGAAAAAAAGATATATCAATCTATCGCGCGCTATGCTCTGCGTTAGAATCTACTAAATCAAGTTATCTAAGGTATTTAGTTAATTCTTGTGTTCATAAAATAAATACAGGATCCTGAACAAAGCATGAGCACATCAAAGATGCTGAGAGTACATAAAAATGTCCCTATACCTTCTTTTTATATCATGACACACCAAGAACAGTATAATTAAGTATCGATATTTAAAAATAAAAAAAATAAAAAAAAAATACGCTTTCAGCGGGAACCGAACACGGGTGGCTGCGTTAGTAGTCAAGTGCTTGCAACGAAAGACTAACGTGGCATTGCTGAAGGGAATTGTAATGAAAATTAGTTTTAATACTATTGGTATCGTAAACTATCCCAAGCAAAGTCACCATCGGACTGGAGGTTACATTCGGGAAAGGCTTCAGGGTTAAATTCTGGATTTTTTTTACGAGTGTAACCTCCAAACGGTTACAATCGATATTTTTTTCCGAATGTAAATTCCAAAAATTAACATTAGGAAATAAATATTATACTCGGAAAAAAAGGTATATCAATCTATCGCGCGCTATGCTCTGCGTTAGAATCTACTTAATCAAGTTATCCAAGGAATCTAGATAATTCTTGTGTGCATAAAATATATACAGGATCAGGAACAAAGCATGAGCACATCAAAGATGCTGAGAGTACATAAAAATGTCCCTATACCTTCTTTTTATGTCATGACATACCAAGAACAGTATAATTAAGTATCGATATTTAAAAAAAAAATAAAGAAAAAAAAGGCTATCAGCGGGAATCGAACCCTATATATGTCCCAATACCTTCTTTTTATGTCATGACACACCAAGAACAGTATAATTAAGTATCGATATTTAAAAAAAAAAATAAAGAAAAAAAAATACGCTATCAGCGGGAATCGAACCAGGGTCGCTGCGTTAGTAGTCAAGTGCCCGCAACGAAAGACTAACGTGGCATTGCTGAAGGGAATTGTAATGACAATTACTTTTAATACTATTGGTATCGTAAACTATCCCAAGCAAAGTCACCATCGGACTGGAGGTTACATTCGGGAAAAGCTTCAGGGTTACATTCGGGAATTTTTTTTTACGAGTGTAACCTCCAAAAGGTTACAATCGATAATTTTTTTCCGAGTGTAAATTCCAAAAAGTAACATTATGAAAAATAAAAAAATTATACTCGGAAAAAAAGATATATCAATCTATCGCGCGCTATGCTCTGCGTTAGAATCTACTAAATCAAGTTATCTAAGGTATTTAGTTAATTCTTGTGTTCATAAAATAAATACAGGATCCTGAACAAAGCATGAGCACATCAAAGATGTTGAGAGTACATAAAAATGTCCCTATACCTTCTTTTTATATCATGACACACCAAGAACAGTATAATTAAGTATCGATATTTAAAAAAAAAAATTAAGAAAAAAAGCCTATCAGCGGGAATCGAACCCGGGTAGCTGCGTTAGTAGTCAAGTGCCCGCAAAGAAAGACTAACGTGGCATTGCTGAAGGGAATTGTAATGAAATTACTTTTAACACTATTGGTATCGTAAACTATTCCAAGCCAAGTCACCATCTGACTGGAGGTTACCTTCGGGAAAAGCTTCAGGGTTACATTCGGGAATTTTTTACGAGTTTTACCTCCAAAAGGTTACAATCGATAATTTTTTTCCGAGTGTAAATTCTAAAAACTAACATTAGGGAAAAAAATATTATACTCGGAAAAAAAGGTATATCTATCTATCGCGCGCTATGCTCTGCGTTAGAATCTACTTAATCAAGTTATCCAAGGAATCTAGTTAGTTCTTGTGTGCATAAAATACATACAGGATTCTGAACAAATCATGAGCACATCAAAAAGGCTTAGAGTACATAAAAATGTCCCTATACCTTCTTTTTATCTCATGACACACCAAGAACAGTATAATTAAGTATCGATATTTAAAAAAAAATAAAGAAAAAAAAAAGCCTATTAGCGGGAATCGAACCCGGGTAGCTGCGTTAGTAGTCAAGTGCCCGCAACGAAAGACTAACGTGGCATTGCTGAAGTGAATTGTAATGAAAATTAGTTTTAATACTATTGGTATCGTAAACTTTTCCAAGCCAAGTAACCATCTGACTGGAGGTTACCTTCGGGAAAAGCTTCAGGGTTAAATTCGGGAATTTGTTTACAAGTGTATCCTATAAAATGTTACAATCGATAAATTTTCTATTGGTATAGTAAACTATCCCAAGCAAAGTCACCATCTGACTGGAGGTTACATTCGGGAAAAGCATCAGGGTTACATTCGGGAATTTTTTCCGAGTGTAAATTCCAAAAAGTAACATTATGAAAAATAAAAAAATTATACTCGGAAAAAAAGATATATCAATCTATCGCGCGCTATGCTCTGCGTTAGAATCTACTAAATCAAGTTATCTAAGGTATTTAGTTAATTCTTGTGTTCATAAAATAAATACAGGATCCTGAACAAAGCATGAGCACATCAAAGATGCTGAGAGTACATAAAAATGTCCCTATACCTTCTTTTTATATCATGACACACCAAGAACAGTATAATTAAGTATCGATATTTAAAAAAAAAAATAGGAAAAAAAGCCTATCAGCGGGAAACGAACCCGGGTAGCTGCGTTAGTAGTCAAGTGCCCGCAAAGAAAGACTAACGTGGCATTGCTGAAGGGAATTGTAATGAAAATTACTTTTAACACTATTGGTATCGTAAACTATTCCAAGCCAAGTCACCATCTGACTGGAGGTCACCTTCGAAAAAAGCTTCAGGGTTAAATTCGGGAATTTTTTACCAGTGTATCCTATTAAATGTTACAATCGATAAATTTTCTATTGGTATCGTAAACTATCCCAAACAAAGTCACCATCTGATTGGAGGTTACATTCGGGAAAAGCATCAGGGTTACATTCGGGAATTTTTTACGAGTTTTACCTCCAAAAGGTTACAATCGATAATTTTTTTCCGATTGTAAATTCTAAAAACTAACATTAGGGAAAAAATATTATACTCGGAAAAAAAGGTATATCTATCTATCGCGCGATATGCTCTGCGTTAGAATCTACTTAATCAAGTTATCCAAGGAATCTAGTTAGTTCTTGTGTGCATAAAATATATACAGGATCCTGAACAAAGCATGAGCACATCAAAGATGCTGAGAGTACATAAAAATGTCCCTATACCTTCTTTTTATGTCATGACATACCAAGAACAGTATAATTAAGTATCGATATTTAAAAAAAAATAAAGAAAAAAAAGGCTATCAGCGGGAATCGAACCCTATATATGTCCCTATACCTTCTTTTTATGTCATGACACACCAAGAACAGTATAATTAAGTATCGATATTTAAAAAAAAAAAAAAAAATAAAAAAAATACGCTTTCAGCGGGAACCGAACACGGGTCGCTGCGTTAGTAGTCAAGTGCTTGCAACGAAAGACTAACGTGGCATTGCTGAAGGGAATTGTAATGAAAATTAGTTTTAATACTATTGGTATCGTAAACTTTTCCAAGCCAAGTAACCATCTGACTGGAGGTTACCTTCGGGAAAAGCTTCAGGGTTAAATTCGGGAATTTGTTTACAAGTGTATCCTATAAAATGTTACAATCGATAAATTTTCTATTGGTATAGTAAACTATCCCAGGCAAAGTCACCATCTGACTGGAGGTTACATTCGGGAAAAGCATCAGGGTTACATTCGGGAATTTTTTCCGAGTGTAAATTCCAAAAAGTAACATTATGAAAAATAAAAAAATTATACTCGGAAAAAAAGATATATCAATCTATCGCGCGCTATGCTCTGCGTTAGAATCTACTAAATCAAGTTATCTAAGGTATTTAGTTAATTCTTGTGTTCATAAAATAAATACAGGATCCTGAACAAAGCATGAGCACATCAAAGATGCTGAGAGTACATAAAAATGTCCCTATACCTTCTTTTTATATCATGACACACCAAGAACAGTATAATTAAGTATCGATATTTAAAAAAAAAAATAAGAAAAAAAGCCTATCAGCGGGAAACGAACCCGGGTAGCTGCGTTAGTAGTCAAGTGCCCGCAAAGAAAGACTAACGTGGCATTGCTGAAGGGAATTGTAATGAAAATTACTTTTAACACTATTGGTATCGTAAACTATTCCAAGCCAAGTCACCATCTGACTGGAGGTTACCTTCGGGAAAAGCTTCAGGGTTAAATTCGGGAATTTTTTACCAGTGTATCCTATTAAATGTTACAATCGATAAATTTTCTATTGGTATCGTAAACTATCCCAAACAAAGTCACCATCTGATTGGAGGTTACATTCGGGAAAAGCATCAGGGTTACATTCGGGAATTTTTTACGAGTTTTACCTCCAAAAGGTTACAATCGATAATTTTTTTCCGATTGTAAATTCTAAAAACTAACATTAGGGAAAAAATATTATACTCGGAAAAAAAGGTATATCTATCTATCGCGCGATATGCTCTGCGTTAGAATCTACTTAATCAAGTTATCCAAGGAATCTAGTTAGTTCTTGTGTGCATAAAATATATACAGGATCCTGAACAAAGCATGAGCACATCAAAGATGCTGAGAGTACATAAAAATGTCCCTATACCTTCTTTTTATGTCATGACATACCAAGAACAGTATAATTAAGTATCGATATTTAAAAAAAAATAAAGAAAAAAAAGGCTATCAGCGGGAATCGAACCCTATATATGTCCCTATACCTTCTTTTTATGTCATGACACACCAAGAACAGTATAATTAAGTATCGATATTTAAAAAAAAAATAAAGAAAAAAAAATACGCTATCAGCGGGAATCGAACCAGGGTCGCTGCGTTAGTAGTCAAGTGCCCGCAACGAAAGACTAACGTAGCATTGCTGAAGGGAATTGTAATGACAATTACTTTTAATACTATTGGTATCGTAAACTATCCCAAGCAAAGTCACCATCGGACTGGAGGTTACATTCGGGAAAAGCTTCAGGGTTACATTCGGGAATTTTTTTTTACGAGTGTAACCTCCAAAAGGTTACAATCGATAATTTTTTTCAGAGTGTAAATTCCAAAAAGTAACATTATGAAAAATAAAAAAATTATACTCGGAAAAAAAGATATATCAATCTATCGCGCGCTATGCTCTGCGTTAGAATCTACTAAATCAAGTTATCTAATGTATTTAGTTAATTCTTGTGTTCATAAAATAAATACAGGATCCTGAACAAAGCATGAGCACATCAAAGATGCTGAGAGTACATAAAATTGTCCCTATACTTTCTTTTTATATCATGACACACCAAGAACAGTATAATTAAGTATCGATATTTAAAAAAAAAATTAAGAAAAAAAGCCTATCAGCGGGAATCGAACCCGGGTAGCTGCGTTAGTAGTCAAGTGCCCGCAAAGAAAGACTAACGTGGCATTGCTGAAGGGAATTGTAATGAAAATTACTTTTAACACTATTGGTATCGTAAACTATTCCAAGCCAAGTCACCATCTGACTGGAGGTTACCTTCGGGAAAAGCTTCAGGGTTAAATTCGGGAATTTGTTTACAAGTGTATCCTATAAAATGTTACAATCGATAAATTTTCTATTGGTATCGTAAACTATCCCAAGCAAAGTCACCATCTGATTGGAGGTTACATTCGGGAAAAGCATCAGGGTTACATTCGGGAATTTTTTACGAGTTTTACCTCCAAAAGGTTACAATCGATAATTTTTTTCCGAGTGTAAATTCTAAAAACTAACATTAGGGAAAAAAATATTATACTCGGAAAAAAAGGTATATCTATCTATCGCGCGCTATGCTCTGCGTTAGAATCTACTTAATCAAGTTATCCAAGGAATCTAGTTAGTTCTTGTGTGCATAAAATATATACAGGATCCTGAACAAAGCATGAGCACATCAAAGATGCTGAGAGTACATAAAAATGTCCCTATAACTTCTTTTTATGTCATGACACACCAAGAACAGTATAATTAAGTATCGATATTTAAAAATAAAAAAAATAAAAAAAATACGCTTTCAGCGGGAACCGAACACGGGTCGCTGCGTTAGTAGTCAAGTGCTTGCAACGAAAGACTAACGTGGCATTGCTGAAGGGAATTGTAATGAAAATTAGTTTTAATACTATTGGTATCGTAAACGTTTCCAAGCCAAGTAACCATCTGACTGGAGGTTACCTTCGGGAAAAGCTTCAGGGTTAAATTCGGGAATTTGTTTACAAGTGTATCCTATAAAATGTTACAATCGATAAATTTTCTATTGGTATAGTAAACTATCCCAAGCAAAGTCACCATCTGACTGGAGGTTACATTCGGGAAAAGCATCAGGGTTACATTCGGGAATTTTTTCCGAGTGTAAATTCCAAAAAGTAACATTATGAAAAATAAAAAAATTATACTCGGAAAAAAAGATATATCAATCTATCGCGCGCTATGCTCTGCGTTAGAATCTACTAAATCAAGTTATCTAAGGTATTTAGTTAATTCTTGTGTTCATAAAATAAATACAGGATCCTGAACAAAGCATGAGCACATCAAAGATGCTGAGAGTACATAAAAATGTCCCTATAACTTCTTTTTATGTCATGACACACCAAGAACAGTATAATTAAGTATCGATATTTAAAAATAAAAAAAAAATAAAAAAAATACGCTTTCAGCGGGAACCGAACACGGGTCGCTGCGTTAGTAGTCAAGTGCTTGCAACGAAAGACTAACGTGGCATTGCTGAAGGGAATTGTAATGAAAATTAGTTTTAATACTATTGGTATCGTAAACTTTTCCAAGCCAAGTAACCATCTGACTGGAGGTTACCTTCGGGAAAAGCTTCAGGGTTAAATTCGGGAATTTGTTTACAAGTGTATCCTATAAAATGTTACAATCGATAAATTTTCTATTGGTATAGTAAACTATCCCAAGCAAAGTCACCATCTGACTGGAGGTTACATTCGGGAAAAGCATCAGGGTTACATTCGGGAATTTTTTCCGAGTGTAAATTCCAAAAAGTAACATTATGAAAAATAAAAAAATTATACTCGGAAAAAAAGATATATCAATCTATCGCGCGCTATGCTCTGCGTTAGAATCTACTAAATCAAGTTATCTAAGGTATTTAGTTAATTCTTGTGTTCATAAAATAAATACAGGATCCTGAACAAAGCATGAGCACATCAAAGATGCTGAGAGTACATAAAAATGTCCCTATACCTTCTTTTTATATCATGACACACCAAGAACAGTATAATTAAGTATCGATATTTAAAAAAAAAAATAGGAAAAAAAGCCTATCAGCGGGAAACGAACCCGGGTAGCTGCGTTAGTAGTCAAGTGCCCGCAAAGAAAGACTAACGTGGCATTGCTGAAGGGAATTGTAATGAAAATTACTTTTAACACTATTGGTATCGTAAACTATTCCAAGCCAAGTCACCATCTGACTGGAGGTTACCTTCGGGAAAAGCTTCAGGGTTAAATTCGGGAATTTGTTTACAAGTGTATCCTATAAAATGTTACAATCGATAAATTTTCTATTGGTATCGTAAACTATCCCAAGCAAAGTCACCATCTGATTGGAGGTTACATTCGGGAAAAGCATCAGGGTTACATTCGGGAATTTTTTACGAGTTTTACCTCCAAAAGGTTACAATCGATAATTTTTTTCCGAGTGTAAATTCTAAAAACTAACATTAGGGAAAAAAATATTATACTCGGAAAAAAAGGTATATCTATCTATCGCGCGCTATGCTCTGCGTTAGAATCTACTTAATCAAGTTATCCAAGGAATCTAGTTAGTTCTTGTGTGCATAAAATATATACAGGATCCTGAACAAAGCATGAGCACATCAAAGATGCTGAGAGTACATAAAAATGTCCCTATAACTTCTTTTTATGTCATGACACACCAAGAACAGTATAATTAAGTATCGATATTTAAAAATAAAAAAAATAAAAAAAATACGCTTTCAGCGGGAACCGAACACGGGTCGCTGCGTTAGTAGTCAAGTGCTTGCAACGAAAGACTAACGTGGCATTGCTGAAGGGAATTGTAATGAAAATTAGTTTTAATACTATTGGTATCGTAAACGTTTCCAAGCCAAGTAACCATCTGACTGGAGGTTACCTTCGGGAAAAGCTTCAGGGTTAAATTCGGGAATTTGTTTACAAGTGTATCCTATAAAATGTTACAATCGATAAATTTTCTATTGGTATAGTAAACTATCCCAAGCAAAGTCACCATCTGACTGGAGGTTACATTCGGGAAAAGCATCAGGGTTACATTCGGGAATTTTTTCCGAGTGTAAATTCCAAAAAGTAACATTATGAAAAATAAAAAAATTATACTCGGAAAAAAAGATATATCAATCTATCGCGCGCTATGCTCTGCGTTAGAATCTACTAAATCAAGTTATCTAAGGTATTTAGTTAATTCTTGTGTTCATAAAATAAATACAGGATCCTGAACAAAGCATGAGCACATCAAAGATGCTGAGAGTACATAAAAATGTCCCTATAACTTCTTTTTATGTCATGACACACCAAGAACAGTATAATTAAGTATCGATATTTAAAAATAAAAAAAAAATAAAAAAAATACGCTTTCAGCGGGAACCGAACACGGGTCGCTGCGTTAGTAGTCAAGTGCTTGCAACGAAAGACTAACGTGGCATTGCTGAAGGGAATTGTAATGAAAATTAGTTTTAATACTATTGGTATCGTAAACTTTTCCAAGCCAAGTAACCATCTGACTGGAGGTTACCTTCGGGAAAAGCTTCAGGGTTAAATTCGGGAATTTGTTTACAAGTGTATCCTATAAAATGTTACAATCGATAAATTTTCTATTGGTATAGTAAACTATCCCAAGCAAAGTCACCATCTGACTGGAGGTTACATTCGGGAAAAGCATCAGGGTTACATTCGGGAATTTTTTCCGAGTGTAAATTCCAAAAAGTAACATTATGAAAAATAAAAAAATTATACTCGGAAAAAAAGATATATCAATCTATCGCGCGCTATGCTCTGCGTTAGAATCTACTAAATCAAGTTATCTAAGGTATTTAGTTAATTCTTGTGTTCATAAAATAAATACAGGATCCTGAACAAAGCATGAGCACATCAAAGATGCTGAGAGTACATAAAAATGTCCCTATACCTTCTTTTTATATCATGACACACCAAGAACAGTATAATTAAGTATCGATATTTAAAAAAAAAAATAAGAAAAAAAGCCTATCAGCGGGAAACGAACCCGGGTAGCTGCGTTAGTAGTCAAGTGCCCGCAAAGAAAGACTAACGTGGCATTGCTGAAGGGAATTGTAATGAAAATTACTTTTAACACTATTGGTATCGTAAACTATTCCAAGCCAAGTCACCATCTGACTGGAGGTTACCTTCGGGAAAAGCTTCAGGGTTAAATTCGGGAATTTTTTACCAGTGTATCCTATTAAATGTTACAATCGATAAATTTTCTATTGGTATCGTAAACTATCCCAAACAAAGTCACCATCTGATTGGAGGTTACATTCGGGAAAAGCATCAGGGTTACATTCGGGAATTTTTTACGAGTTTTACCTCCAAAAGGTTACAATCGATAATTTTTTTCCGATTGTAAATTCTAAAAACTAACATTAGGGAAAAAATATTATACTCGGAAAAAAAGGTATATCTATCTATCGCGCGATATGCTCTGCGTTAGAATCTACTTAATCAAGTTATCCAAGGAATCTAGTTAGTTCTTGTGTGCATAAAATATATACAGGATCCTGAACAAAGCATGAGCACATCAAAGATGCTGAGAGTACATAAAAATGTCCCTATACCTTCTTTTTATGTCATGACATACCAAGAACAGTATAATTAAGTATCGATATTTAAAAAAAAATAAAGAAAAAAAAGGCTATCAGCGGGAATCGAACCCTATATATGTCCCTATACCTTCTTTTTATGTCATGACACACCAAGAACAGTATAATTAAGTATCGATATTTAAAAAAAAAATAAAGAAAAAAAAATACGCTATCAGCGGGAATCGAACCAGGGTCGCTGCGTTAGTAGTCAAGTGCCCGCAACGAAAGACTAACGTGGCATTGCTGAAGGGAATTGTAATGACAATTACTTTTAATACTATTGGTATCGTAAACTATCCCAAGCAAAGTCACCATCGGACTGGAGGTTACATTCGGGAAAAGCTTCAGGGTTACATTCGGGAATTTTTTTTTACGAGTGTAACCTCCAAAAGGTTACAATCGATAATTTTTTTCAGAGTGTAAATTCCAAAAAGTAACATTATGAAAAATAAAAAAATTATACTCGGAAAAAAAGATATATCAATCTATCGCGCGCTATGCTCTGCGTTAGAATCTACTAAATCAAGTTATCTAATGTATTTAGTTAATTCTTGTGTTCATAAAATAAATACAGGATCCTGAACAAAGCATGAGCACATCAAAGATGCTGAGAGTACATAAAATTGTCCCTATACCTTCTTTTTATATCATGACACACCAAGAACAGTATAATTAAGTATCGATATTTAAAAAAAAAATTAAGAAAAAAAGCCTATCAGCGGGAATCGAACCCTGGTAGCTGCGTTAGTAGTCAAGTGCCCGCAAAGAAAGACTAACGTGGCATTGCTGAAGGGAATTGTAATGAAAATTACTTTTAACACTATTGGTATCGTAAACTATTCCAAGCCAAGTCACCATCTGACTGGAGGTTACCTTCGGGAAAAGCTTCAGGGTTAAATTCGGGAATTTGTTTACAAGTGTATCCTATAAAATGTTACAATCGATAAATTTTCTATTGGTATCGTAAACTATCCCAAGCAAAGTCACCATCTGATTGGAGGTTACATTCGGGAAAAGCATCAGGGTTACATTCGGGAATTTTTTACGAGTTTTACCTCCAAAAGGTTACAATCGATAATTTTTTTCCGAGTGTAAATTCTAAAAACTAACATTAGGGAAAAAAATATTATACTCGGAAAAAAAGGTATATCTATCTATCGCGCGCTATGCTCTGCGTTAGAATCTACTTAATCAAGTTATCCAAGGAATCTAGTTAGTTCTTGTGTGCATAAAATATATACAGGATCCTGAACAAAGCATGAGCACATCAAAGATGCTGAGAGTACATAAAAATGTCCCTATAACTTCTTTTTATGTCATGACACACCAAGAACAGTATAATTAAGTATCGATATTTAAAAATAAAAAAAATAAAAAAATTACGCTTTCAGCGGGAACCGAACACGGGTCGCTGCGTTAGTAGTCAAGTGCTTGCAACGAAAGACTAACGTGGCATTGCTGAAGGGAATTGTAATGAAAATTAGTTTTAATACTATTGGTATCGTAAACGTTTCCAAGCCAAGTAACCATCTGACTGGAGGTTACCTTCGGGAAAAGCTTCAGGGTTAAATTCGGGAATTTGTTTACAAGTGTATCCTATAAAATGTTACAATCGATAAATTTTCTATTGGTATCGTAAACTATCCCAAGCAAAGTCACCATCTGACTGGAGGTTACATTCGGGAAAAGCATCAGGGTTACATTCGGGAATTTTTTTTTACGAGTGTAACCTCCAAAAGGTTACAATCGATAATTTTTTCCGAGTGTAAATTCCAAAATGTAACATTATGAAAAATAAAAAAATTATACTCGGAAAAAAAGATATATCAATCTATCGCGCGCTATGCTCTGCGTTAGAATCTACTAAATCAAGTTATCTAAGGTATTTAGTTAATTCTTGTGTTCATAAAATAAATACAGGATCCTGAACAAAGCATGAGCACATCAAAGATGCTGAGAGTACATAAAAATGTCCCTATACCTTCTTTTTATATCATGACACACCAAGAACAGTATAATTAAGTATCGATATTAAAAAAAAAAATTAAGAAAAAAAGCCTATCAGCGGGAATCGAACCCGGGTAGCTGCGTTAGTAGTCAAGTGCCCGCAAAGAAAGACTAACGTGGCATTGCTGAAGGGAATTGTAATGAAAATTACTTTTAACACTATTGGTATCGTAAACTATTCCAAGCCAAGTCACCATCTGACTGGAGGTTACCTTCGGGAAAAGCTTCAGGGTTAAATTCGGGAATTTGTTTACAAGTGTATCCTATAAAATGTTACAATCGATAAATTTTCTATTGGTATCGTAAACTATCCCAAGCAAAGTCACCATCTGATTGGAGGTTACATTCGGAAAAAGCATCAGGGTTACATTCGGGAATTTTTTACGAGTTTTACCTCCAAAAGGTTACAATCGATAATTTTTTTCCGAATGTAAACCCCAAAAAGTAACATAAGGAAAAAAGTATTATACTCGGAAAAAAGGTATATCAATCTATCGCGCGCTATGCTCTGCGTTAGAATCTACTAAATCAAGTTATCCAAGGAATCTAGTTAGTTCTTGTGTGTATAAAATATGTACAGGATCTTGAACAAATCATGAGCACATCAAAAAAGCTTAGCGTACATAAAAATGTCCCTATACCTTCTTTTTATTTCATGACACACCAAGAAAATTATAATTAAGTATCGATATTTAAAACAAAAATAAAGCAAAAAAAATGTACGCTATCAGCGGGAATCGATCCCGGGTAGCTGCGTTAGTATTCAAGTGCCCGCAACGAAAGACTAACGCGGCATTGCTGAAGGAAAGTGTAATGGAAATTACTTTTAATACTATTGGTATCGTAAACTATCCCAAGAAAAGTCACCATCGGACTGGAGGTTACATTCGGGAAAGGCTTCAGGGTTACATTCGGGATTTTTTTTTTTACAAGTGTAACCTCCAAAAGGTTACAATCGATAATTTTTTTCCGAATGTAAATACCAAAAAGTAACATTAGGAAAAATAAAATATTATACTCGGAAAAAAAGGTATATCAATCTATCGCGCGCTATGCTCTATGTTAGAATCTACTTAATCAAGTTATCCTAGGAATCTAGTTAGTTCTTGTGTGCATAAAATATGTACAGGATCCTGAACAAAGCATGAGCACATCAAAGATGCTGAGAGTACATAAAAATGTCCCTATACCATCTTTTTATGTCATGACACACCAAGAACAGTATAATGAAGTATCGATATTTAAAAAAAAAATAAAGAAAAAAAAGGCTATCAGCGGGAATCGAACCCGGGTCGCTGCGTTATTAGTCAAGTGCCCGCAACGAAAGACTAACGTGGCATTGCTGAAGGGAATTGTAATGAAAATTACTTTTAATACTATTGGTATCGTAAACTATCCCAAGCAAAGTCGCCATCGGACTGGAGGTTACATTCGGGAAAGGCTTCAGGGTTACATTCTGGAATTTTTTTTACGAGTGTAACCTCCAAAATGTTACAATCGATATTTTTTTCCGAATGTAAATTCCAAAAATTAACATTAGGAAAAATAAAATATTATACTCGGAAAAAAAGGTATATCAATCTATCGCGCGCTATGCTCTGCGTTAGGATCTACTAAATCAAGTTATCTAAGGTATTTAGTTAATTCTTGTGTGCATAAAATAAATACAGGATCCTGAACAAAGCATGAGCACATCAAAGATGCTGAGAGTACATAAAATTGTCCCTATACCTTCTTTTTATATCATGACACACCAAGAACAGTATAATTAAGTATCGATATTTAAAAAAAAAATTAAGAAAAAAAGCCTATCAGCGGGAATCGAACCCGGGTAGCTGCGTTAGTAGTCAAGTGCCCGCAAAGAAAGACTAACGTGGCATTGCTGAAGGGAATTGTAATGAAAATTACTTTTAACACTATTGGTATCGTAAACTATTCCAAGCCAAGTCACCATCCGACTGGAGGTTACCTTCGGGAAAAGCTTCAGGGTTAAATTCGGGAATTTGTTTACAAGTGTATCCTATAAAATGTTACAATCGATAAATTTTCTATTGGTATCGTAAACTATCCCAAGCAAAGTCACCATCTGATTGGAGGTTACATTCGGGAAAAGCATCAGGGTTACATTCGGGAATTTTTTACGAGTTTTACCTCCAAAAGGTTACAATCGATAATTTTTTTCCGAGTGTAAATTCTAAAAACTAACATTAGGGAAAAAAATATTATACTCGGAAAAAAAGGTATATCTATCTATCGCGCGCTATGCTCTGCGTTAGAATCTACTTAATCAAGTTATCCTAGGAATCTAGTTAGTTCTTGTGTGCATAAAATATGTACAGGATCCTGAACAAAGCATGAGCACATCAAAGATGCTGAGAGTACATAAAAATGTCCCTATACCATCTTTTTATGTCATGACACACCAAGAACAGTATAATGAAGTATCGATATTTAAAAAAAAAATAAAGAAAAAAAAGGCTATCAGCGGGAATCGAACCCGGGTCGCTGCGTTATTAGTCAAGTGCCCGCAACGAAAGACTAACGTGGCATTGCTGAAGGGAATTGTAATGAAAATTACTTTTAATACTATTGGTATCGTAAACTATCCCAAGCAAAGTCGCCATCGGACTGGAGGTTACATTCGGGAAAGGCTTCAGGGTTACATTCTGGAATTTTTTTTACGAGTGTAACCTCCAAAATGTTACAATCGATATTTTTTTCCGAATGTAAATTCCAAAAATTAACATTAGGAAAAATAAAATATTATACTCGGAAAAAAAGGTATATCAATCTATCGCGCGCTATGCTCTGCGTTAGGATCTACTAAATCAAGTTATCTAAGGTATTTAGTTAATTCTTGTGTGCATAAAATAAATACAGGATCCTGAACAAAGCATGAGCACATCAAAGATGCTGAGAGTACATAAAATTGTCCCTATACCTTCTTTTTATATCATGACACACCAAGAACAGTATAATTAAGTATCGATATTTAAAAAAAAAATTAAGAAAAAAAGCCTATCAGCGGGAATCAAACCCGGGTAGCTGCGTTAGTAGTCAAGTGCCCGCAAAGAAAGACTAACGTGGCATTGCTGAAGGGAATTGTAATGAAAATTACTTTTAACACTATTGGTATCGTAAACTATTCCAAGCCAAGTCACCATCCGACTGGAGGTTACCTTCGGGAAAAGCTTCAGGGTTAAATTCGGGAATTTGTTTACAAGTGTATCCTATAAAATGTTACAATCGATAAATTTTCTATTGGTATCGTAAACTATCCCAAGCAAAGTCACCATCTGATTGGAGGTTACATTCGGGAAAAGCATCAGGGTTACATTCGGGAATTTTTTACGAGTTTTACCTCCAAAAGGTTACAATCGATAATTTTTTTCCGAGTGTAAATTCTAAAAACTAACATTAGGGAAAAAAATATTATACTCGGAAAAAAAGGTATATCTATCTATCGCGCGCTATGCTCTGCGTTAGAATCTACTTAATCAAGTTATCCAAGGAATCTAGTTAGTTCTTGTGTGCATAAAATATATACAGGATCCTGAACAAAGCATGAGCACATCAAAGATGCTGAGAGTACATAAAAATGTCCCTATAACTTCTTTTTATGTCATGACACACCAAGAACAGTATAATTAAGTATCGATATTTAAAAATAAAAAAAATAAAAAAATTACGCTTTCAGCGGGAACCGAACACGGGTCGCTGCGTTAGTAGTCAAGTGCTTGCAACGAAAGACTAACGTGGCATTGCTGAAGGGAATTGTAATGAAAATTAGTTTTAATACTATTGGTATCGTAAACGTTTCCAAGCCAAGTAACCATCTGACTGGAGGTTACCTTCGGGAAAAGCTTCAGGGTTAAATTCGGGAATTTGTTTACAAGTGTATCCTATAAAATGTTACAATCGATAAATTTTCTATTGGTATCGTAAACTATCCCAAGCAAAGTCACCATCTGACTGGAGGTTACATTCGGGAAAAGCATCAGGGTTACATTCGGGAATTTTTTTTTACGAGTGTAACCTCCAAAAGGTTACAATCGATAATTTTTTCCGAGTGTAAATTCCAAAATGTAACATTATGAAAAATAAAAAAATTATACTCGGAAAAAAAGATATATCAATCTATCGCGCGCTATGCTCTGCGTTAGAATCTACTAAATCAAGTTATCTAAGGTATTTAGTTAATTCTTGTGTTCATAAAATAAATACAGGATCCTGAACAAAGCATGAGCACATCAAAGATGCTGAGAGTACATAAAAATGTCCCTATACCTTCTTTTTATATCATGACACACCAAGAACAGTATAATTAAGTATCGATATTTAAAAAAAAAATTAAGAAAAAAAGCCTATCAGCGGGAATCGAACCCGGGTAGCTGCGTTAGTAGTCAAGTGCCCGCAAAGAAAGACTAACGTGGCATTGCTGAAGGGAATTGTAATGAAAATTACTTTTAACACTATTGGTATCGTAAACTATTCCAAGCCAAGTCACCATCTGACTGGAGGTTACCTTCGGGAAAAGCTTCAGGGTTAAATTCGGGAATTTGTTTACAAGTGTATCCTATAAAATGTTACAATCGATAAATTTTCTATTGGTATCGTAAACTATCCCAAGCAAAGTCACCATCTGATTGGAGGTTACATTCGGAAAAAGCATCAGGGTTACATTCGGGAATTTTTTACGAGTTTTACCTCCAAAAGGTTACAATCGATAATTTTTTTCCGAATGTAAACCCCAAAAAGTAACATAAGGAAAAAAGTATTATACTCGGAAAAAAGGTATATCAATCTATCGCGCGCTATGCTCTGCGTTAGAATCTACTAAATCAAGTTATCCAAGGAATCTAGTTAGTTCTTGTGTGTATAAAATATGTACAGGATCTTGAACAAATCATGAGCACATCAAAAAAGCTTAGCGTACATAAAAATGTCCCTATACCTTCTTTTTATTTCATGACACACCAAGAAAATTATAATTAAGTATCGATATTTAAAACAAAAATAAAGCAAAAAAAATGTACGCTATCAGCGGGAATCGATCCCGGGTAGCTGCGTTAGTATTCAAGTGCCCGCAACGAAAGACTAACGCGGCATTGCTGAAGGAAAGTGTAATGGAAATTACTTTTAATACTATTGGTATCGTAAACTATCCCAAGAAAAGTCACCATCGGACTGGAGGTTACATTCGGGAAAGGCTTCAGGGTTACATTCGGGATTTTTTTTTTTACAAGTGTAACCTCCAAAAGGTTACAATCGATAATTTTTTTCCGAATGTAAATACCAAAAAGTAACATTAGGAAAAATAAAATATTATACTCGGAAAAAAAGGTATATCAATCTATCGCGCGCTATGCTCTATGTTAGAATCTACTTAATCAAGTTATCCTAGGAATCTAGTTAGTTCTTGTGTGCATAAAATATGTACAGGATCCTGAACAAAGCATGAGCACATCAAAGATGCTGAGAGTACATAAAAATGTCCCTATACCATCTTTTTATGTCATGACACACCAAGAACAGTATAATGAAGTATCGATATTTAAAAAAAAAATAAAGAAAAAAAAGGCTATCAGCGGGAATCGAACCCGGGTCGCTGCGTTATTAGTCAAGTGCCCGCAACGAAAGACTAACGTGGCATTGCTGAAGGGAATTGTAATGAAAATTACTTTTAATACTATTGGTATCGTAAACTATCCCAAGCAAAGTCGCCATCGGACTGGAGGTTACATTCGGGAAAGGCTTCAGGGTTACATTCTGGAATTTTTTTTACGAGTGTAACCTCCAAAATGTTACAATCGATATTTTTTTCCGAATGTAAATTCCAAAAATTAACATTAGGAAAAATAAAATATTATACTCGGAAAAAAAGGTATATCAATCTATCGCGCGCTATGCTCTGCGTTAGGATCTACTAAATCAAGTTATCTAAGGTATTTAGTTAATTCTTGTGTGCATAAAATAAATACAGGATCCTGAACAAAGCATGAGCACATCAAAGATGCTGAGAGTACATAAAAATGTCCCTATGCCTTCTTTTTATATCATGACACACCAAGAACAGTATAATTAAGTATCGATATTTAAAAAAAAATTAAGAAAAAAAAGCCTATCAGCGGGAATCGAACCCGGGTAGCTGCGTTATTAGTCAAGTGCCCGCAACGAAAGACTAACGTGGCATTGCTGAAGGGAATTGTAATGAAAATTACTTTTAACACTATTGGTATCGTAAACTATTCCAAACCAAGTCACCATCTGACTGGAGGTTACCTTCGGGAAATGCTTCAGGGTTAAATTCGGGAATTTTTTTACCAGTGTATCCTATAAAATGTTACAATCGATAAATTTTCTATTGGTATCGTAAATTATCCCAAGCAAAGTCACCATCTGATTGGAGGTTACATTCGGGAAAAGCATCAGTGTTACATTCGGGAATTTTTTACGAGTTTTACCTCCAAAAGGTTACAATCGATAATTTTTTTCCGAGTGTAAATTCTAAAAACTAACATTAGGGAAAAAAATATTATACTCGGAAAAAAAGGTATATCTATCTATCGCGCGCTATGCTCTGCGTTAGAATCTACTTAATCAAGTTATCCAAGGAATCTAGTTAGTTCTTGTGTGCATAAAATATATACAGGATCCTGAACAAAGCATGAGCACATCAAAGATGCTGAGACTACATAAAAATGTCCCTATAACTTCTTTTTATGTCATGACACACCAAGAACAGTATAATTAAGTATCGATATTTAAAAATAAAAAAAATAAAAAAAATACGCTTTCAGCGGGAACCGAACACGGGTCGCTGCGTTAGTAGTCAAGTGCTTGCAACGAAAGACTAACGTGGCATTGCTGAAGGGAATTGTAATGAAAATTAGTTTTAATACTATTGGTATCGTAAACGTTTCCAAGCCAAGTAACCATCTGACTGGAGGTTACCTTCGGGAAAAGCTTCAGGGTTAAATTCGGGAATTTGTTTACAAGTGTATCCTATAAAATGTTACAATCGATAAATTTTCTATTGGTATCGTAAACTATCCCAAGCAAAGTCACCATCTGACTGGAGGTTACATTCGGGAAAAGCATCAGGGTTACATTCGGGAATTTTTTTTTACGAGTGTAACCTCCAAAAGGTTACAATCGATAATTTTTTCCGAGTGTAAATTCCAAAAAGTAACATTATGAAAAATAAAAAAATTATACTCGGAAAAAAAGATATATCAATCTATCGCGCGCTATGCTCTGCGTTAGAATCTACTAAATCAAGTTATCTAAGGTATTTAGTTAATTCTTGTGTTCATAAAATAAATACAGGATCCTGAACAAAGCATGAGCACATCAAAGATGCTGAGAGTACATAAAAATGTCCCAATACCTTCTTTTTATATCATGACACACCAAGAACAGTATAATTAAGTATCGATATTTAAAAAAAAAATTAAGAAAAAAAGCCTATCAGCGGGAATCGAACCCGGGTAGCTGCGTTAGTAGTCAAGTGCCCGCAAAGAAAGACTAACGTGGCATTGCTGAAGGGAATTGTAATGAAAATTACTTTTAACACTATTGGTATCGTAAACTATTCCAAGCCAAGTCACCATCTGACTGGAGGTTACCTTCGGGAAAAGCTTCAGGGTTAAATTCGGGAATTTTTTACCAGTGTATCCTATTAAATGTTACAATCGATAAATTTTCTATTGGTATCGTAAACTATCCCAAGCAAAGTCACCATCTGATTGGAGGTTACATTCGGGAAAAGCATCAGGGTTACATTCGGGAATTTTTTACGAGTTTTACCTCCAAAAGGTTACAATCGATAATTTTTTTCCGAATGTAAACCCCAAAAAGTAACATAAGGAAAAAAGTATTATACTCGGAAAAAAGGTATATCAATCTATCGCGCGCTATGCTCTGCGTTAGAATCTACTAAATCAAGTTATCCAAGGAATCTAGTTAGTTCTTGTGTGTATAAAATATGTACAGGATCCTGAACAAATCATGAGCACATCAAAAAAGCTTAGCGTACATAAAAATGTCCCTATACCTTCTTTTTATTTCATGACACACCAAGAAAATTATAATTAAGTATCGATATTTAAAACAAAAATAAAGCAAAAAAAAATGTACGCTATCAGCGGGAATCGATCCCGGGTCGCTGCGTTAGTATTCAAGTGCCCGCAACGAAAGACTAACGCGGCATTGCTGAAGGAAAGTGTAATGGAAATTACTTTTAATACTATTGGTATCGTAAACTATCCCAAGAAAAGTCACCATCGGACTGGAGGTTACATTCGGGAAAGGCTTCAGGGTTACATTCGGGATTTTTTTTTTACAAGTGTAACCTCCAAAAGGTTACAATCGATAATGTTTTTCCGAATGTAAATACCAAAAAGTAACATTAGGAAAAATAAAATATTATACTCGGAAAAAAAGGTATATCAATCTATCGCGCGCTATGCTCTATGTTAGAATCTACTTAATCAAGTTATCCTAGGAATCTAGTTAGTTCTTGTGTGCATAAAATATGTACAGGATCCTGAACAAAGCATGAGCACATCAAAGATGCTGAGAGTACATAAAAATGTCCCTATACCATCTTTTTATGTCATGACACACCAAGAACAGTATAATTAAGTATCGATATTTAAAAAAAAAATAAAGAAAAAAAAGGCTATCAGCGGGAATCGAACCCGGGTCGCTGCGTTATTAGTCAAGTGCCCGCAACGAAAGACTAACGTGGCATTGCTGAAGGGAATTGTAATGAAAATTACTTTTAATACTATTGGTATCGTAAACTATCCCAAGCAAAGTCGCCATCGGACTGGAGGTTACATTCGGGAAAGGCTTCAGGGTTACATTCTGGAATTTTTTTTACGAGTGTAACCTCCAAAATGTTACAATCGATATTTTTTTCCGAATGTAAATTCCAAAAATTAACATTAGGAAAAATAAAATATTATACTCGGAAAAAAAGGTATATCAATCTATCGCGCGCTATGCTCTGCGTTAGGATCTACTAAATCAAGTTATCTAAGGTATTTAGTTAATTCTTGTGTGCATAAAATAAATACAGGATCCTGAACAAAGCATGAGCACATCAAAGATGCTGAGAGTACATAAAAATGTCCCTATGCCTTCTTTTTATATCATGACACACCAAGAACAGTATAATAAAGTATCGATATTTAAAAAAAAAATTAAGAAAAAAAAGCCTATCAGCGGGAATCGAACCCGGGTAGCTGCGTTATTAGTCAAGTGCCCGCAACGAAAGACTAACGTGGCATTGCTGAAGGGAATTGTAATGAAAATTACTTTTAACACTATTGGTATCGTAAACTATTCCAAACCAAGTCACCATCTGACTGGAGGTTACCTTCGGGAAATGCTTCAGGGTTAAATTCGGGAATTTTTTTACCAGTGTATTCTATAAAATGTTACAATCGATAAATTTTCTATTGGTATCGTAAACTATCCCAAGCAAAGTCACCATCTGATTGGAGGTTACATTCGGGAAAAGCATCAGGGTTACATTCGGGAATTTTTTACGAGTTTTACCTCCAAAAGGTTACAATCGATAATTTTTTTCCGAGTGTAAATTCTAAAAACTAACATTAGGGAAAAAAATATTATACTCGGAAAAAAGGTATATCAATCTATCGCGCGCTATGCTCTGCGTTAGAATCTACTAAATCAAGTTATCCAAGGAATCTAGTTAGTTCTTGTGTGCATAAAATATATACAGGATCCTGAACAAATCATGAGCACATCAAAAAGGTTTAGAGTACATAAAAATGTCCCTATACCTTCTATTTATTTCATGACACACCAAGAACAGTATAATTAAGTATCGATATTTAAAACAAAAATAAGGCAAAAAAAAATATACGCTATCAGCGGGAATCGAACCCGGGACGCTGCGTTAGTAGTCAAGTGCCCGCAACGAAAGACTAACGTGGCATTGCTGAAGGGAATTGTAATGAAAATTACTTTTAACACTATTGGTATCGTAAACTATCCCAAGCAAAGTCACCATCTGATTGGAGGTTACATTCGGGAAAAGCATCAGGGTTACATTCGGGAATTTTTTACGAGTTTTACCTCCAAAAGGTTACAATCGATAATTTTTTTCCGAGTGTAAATTCTAAAAACTAACATTAGGGAAAAAAATATTATACTCGGAAAAAAGGTATATCAATCTATCGCGCGCTATGCTCTGCGTTAGAATCTACTAAATCAAGTTATCCAAGGAATCTAGTTAGTTCTTGTGTGCATAAAATATATACAGGATCCTGAACAAATCATGAGCACATCAAAAAGGTTTAGAGTACATAAAAATGTCTCTATACCTTCTATTTATTTCATGACACACCAAGAACAGTATAATTAAGTATCGATATTTAAAACAAAAATAAGGCAAAAAAAAATATACTCTATCAGCGGGAATCGAACCCGGGACGCTGCGTTAGTAGTCAAGTGCCCGCAACGAAAGACTAACGTGGCATTGCTGAAGGGAATTGTAATGAAAATTACTTTTAACACTATTGGTATCGTAAACTATTCCAAGCCAAGTCACCATCTGACTGGAGGTTACCTTCGCGAAAAGCTTCAGGGTTAAATTCGGGAATTTTTTACGAGTTTTACCTCCAAAAGGTTACAATCGATAATTTTTTTCCGAATGTAAATTCCAAAAAGTAACATTAGGAAAAATAAAATATTATACTCGGAAAAAAAGGTATATCAATCTATCGCGCGCTATGCTCTGCGTTAGAATCTACTTAATCAAGTTATCCAAGGAATCTAGATAATTCTTGTGTGCATAAAATATATACAGGATCCTGAACAAAGCATGAGCACATCAAAGATGCTGAGAGTACATAAAAATGTCCCTATACCTTCTTTTTATCTCATGACACACCAAGAACAGTATAATTAAGTATCGATATTTAAAAAAAAATAAAGAAAAAAAAAAGCCTATCAGCGGGAATCGAACCCGGGTAGCTGCGTTAGTAGTCAAGTGCCCGCAACGAAAGACTAACGTGGCATTGCTGAAGTGAATTGTAATGAAAATTACTTTTAATACTATTGGTATCGTAAACTATCCCAAGCAAAGTCGCCATCGGACTGGAGGTTACATTCGGGAAAGGCTTCAGGGTTACATTCTGGATTTTTTTTTACGAGTGTAACCTCCAAAAGGTTACAATCGATATATTTTTCCGAATGTAAATTCCAAAAATTAACATTGGGAAAAATAAAATATTATACTCGAAAAAAAAGGTATATCAATCTATCACGCGCTATGCTCTGCGTTAGAATCTACTTAATCAAGTTATCTAAGGAATCTAGTTAATTCTTGTGTTCATAAAATATATACAGGATCCTGAACAAAGCACGAGCACATCGGAGATGCTAAGAGTACATAAAAATGTCCCTATACCTTTTTTTTGTCATGACCCACCAAGAACAGTATAATTAAGTATCGATATTATATATTATTATATTATTTTTTTTTAAATAGTGTCATGTTTAAAAGAGTGTCATGTTTAAGAGATTTGCAATAGCTCTAGAGCCTTGACACAATGAACTTCAGTGAAATTCTAATACTGACTTATGAGCTTTTGGTACATGTGGGAGACTTTAAACAAAACAAAAAAAATGACCACAAACTGTCAATTAACATAGTTTTCAATATAATATTGCATATTATTTAATAAGGTATTGACAGCTTTTAAAAAGTTCAACTGTTTGTAGACACTTAAAAGCCTACAATAAACACTGACTCCAGACATACGCAGTACTATGCTGCTGCCCCTTTAAAGTAAAATACAGCTTTACTTAGTCAGCGTAGACAATATTGCGGATTTTGTCAATATTCTAATATGAATATGTCAATATTCTCCCCCCTTACGTCTTTATTTCTATTTGTTTTATGCTTTTCACATGATACCAAAACAGCGTCTTTTTTCTTCGCTAATTTGATGTCATGTACACAATAAAAGAGATGCGCCCGTGCGCATGGCGAGTCCCCAAGGGACCCAAGACGCCCAAATAGACCTCTTTTTTTTGTCATCCACAATCTCGGCGAGCTGTGCGTGGCGTAACCGTAGACGGGCCTGGGATCCTAGTTGTTTTCCTCCCCATTAATGCGCGGGTTGGGATAACCTTGCAAGAGTGTTGTACAGCATATTCGCTCGGAAATATCGGTGCTTGGGGCCTTCGGGTTCTTTACAGCCTTCCGTAAAAGCCTTGTGTTGCCATACCGATTGGGTAATCCGTATGTATGGTTTCCGTTTTGTTCTTCAGACCGGGTTCGATCCCAGGCCAATGGGCTTTTTTTTTATTCGTTTTCTTTCTTTGTGCTTGACCCCCCTAATCCTGATTGGTTTTGCGCAAAAATAATAAAAAAAGTGAGTTTGCAAAATAAGCTTGCTGGATTTATTGATTATATGTATTCAATTTGTTCCTAGGAAGTTAACAAAAAACACAAAGCAAAGAGTTTGAGGAAGTAAACAAGTATGTGAACTTTAATGTTCTATTTGAAGGGGCGCATTTTGTACAGGGAAGCATACATAGAATGCTTAACTGGTGGAGAGGGGAGAGGTAACAGTTTATTGAGCATAATGTCAACAATAGCAGGGGGAAGGGAGGGGCACTCTCTTCATACAATATTGCAGTTGTTACCTATTATTAAATAAGTTTGTAAGATATATTTGTTTATTAAGCAAGGTCTATTTCTTAGACAAGCAAACTCAAGTAAGAGCTGTTGAAATAACAGGTGAGTGTTAAAAAAAAACAATTATCTGATTAGAAAACTAATGTAGATTCCTTTGCACCAAATAAGAACAAACTTCATTTTGTTTGTTATTTATGAGGAACGAGATGAGCTCTACAAGGCCAAGAAGAAATATGTATTGCTCATCTAAATTATACAAGTAAATAATAATATTAAAAAAGAATTACTGTAAGTAATTAGAGTGGTTTTCATTAACCCGTGAAACAAAGTGTGATAGTTAAACGGTAATAGTTAGTAAAACACAAAAAAAGAACAATAGAATCAGATCACAACAAAGTGTAATACGCTAAAGCGTAGTTCACGGGTTAATGAAGGTTTTGACATTTCAACCTTACATCCACATGAAAGTAATGCCTAATATCGAGTGCCCTACAGTAAGTGTTTTGCAGTCAAATTGTTTTCTTTTAGTAGGTAAAAAATTATTCTAAATAATAGTAATCATAGCTATGGTCACTACTTACACATATAGAACTTGTAATGAAAAGAAAGAAAAAAAATATATATATGCAGTCAAACAACAGAATTGCATGATAATCTAAAATATATTGAATAAAGGACTGCAAAAAACATATTTTGTACTAGTTGCTTGAACTGACCCTTGGCTATTTTTAGCTGAATTCCCCTCCCCCTCTAAAAAAGAAAATAATAATAATAACAGAACAAAACTAAAAATAAAACAAAGGGGGAGTGTCATGTTTAAGAGATTTGCAATACCTCTAGAGCCCTGACACAATGAACTTCAGTGAAATTCTAATACTGACGTACTAGTTGCTTGAATTGACCCTTGGCTATTTTTAGCTGAATTCCCCTCCCCCTCTAAAAAAGAAAATAATAATAATAATAGAACAAAACTAAAAAGAAAACAAACACAACAGAGACCCCCACCAACAATTTTGATTTTTTTTACTTTCCTTTAAAGGGGGAGTGTCATGTTTAAGAGATTTGTAATAGCTCTAGAGCCTTGACACAATGAACTTCAGTGAAATTCTAATACTGACTTATGAGCTTTTGGTACATGTGGGAGACTTTAAACAAAACAAAAAAAATGACCACAAACTGTCAATTAACATAGTTTTCAATATAATATTGCATATTATTTAATAAGGTATTGACAGCTTTTAAAAAGTTCAACTGTTTGTAGACACTTAAAAGCCTACAATAAACACTGACTCCAGACATGCGCAGTACTATGCTGCTGCCCCTTTAAAGTAAAATACAGCTTTACTTAGTCAGCGTAGACAATATTGCGGATTTTGTCAATATTATAATATGAATATGTCAATATTCTGCCCCCTTACGTCTTTATTTCTATTTATTTTATGCTTTTCACATGATACCAAAACAGCGTCTTTTTTCTTCGCTAATTTGATGTCATGTACACAATAAAAGAGATGCGCCCGTGCGCATGGCGAGTCCCCAAGGGACCCAAGACGCCCAAATAGACCTCTATTTTTTGTCATCCACAATCTCGGCGAGCTGTGCGTGGCGTAACCGTATTACGGGCCTGGGATCCTGGTTATTGTCCTCCCCATTAATGCGCGGGTTGGGATGACCTTGCAAGAGTGTTGTACAGCATATTCGCTCGGAAATTTCGGTGCTTGGGGCCTTCGGGTTCTTTACAGCCTTCCGTAAATGCCTTGTTCTGCCATACCGATTGGGTAATCCGTATGTATGGTTTCCGTTTTGTTCTTCAGACCGGGTTCGATCCCAGGCCAATGGGCTTTTTTTTTTATTCGTTTTCTTTCTTTGTGCTTTACCACCCCTAATCCTGATTGGTTTTGCGCAAAAATAATAACAAAAAGTGAGTTTGCAAAATAAGCTTGCTGGATTTATTGATTATATGTATTCAATTTGTTCCTAGGAAGTTAACAAAAAACACAAAGCAAAGAGTTTGAGGAAGTAAACAAGTATGTGAACTTTAATGTTCTATTTGAAGGGGCGCATTTTGTACAGGGAAGCATACATAGAATGCTTAACTGGTGGAGAGGGGAGAGGTAACAGTTTATTGAGCATAATGTCAACAATAGCAGGGGGAAGGGAGGGGCACTCTCTTCATACAATATTGCAGTTGTTACCTATTATTAAATAAGTTTGTAAGATATATTTGTTTATTAAGCAAGGTCTATTTCTGAGACAAGCAAACTCAAGTAAGAGCTGTTGAAATAACAGGTGAGTGTTAAAAAAAAAAACAATTATCTGATTAGAAAACTAATGTAGATTCCTTTGCACCAAATAAGAACAAACTTAATTTTGTTTGTTATTTATGAGGAACGAGATGAGCTCTACAAGGCCAAGAAGAAATATGTATTGCTCATCTAAATTA
Organism: Nematostella vectensis; assembly: GCF_932526225.1. Taxonomy (NCBI): domain Eukaryota; kingdom Metazoa; phylum Cnidaria; class Anthozoa; order Actiniaria; family Edwardsiidae; genus Nematostella; species Nematostella vectensis. The sequence goes on along the minus strand of NC_064047.1, from coordinate 305,941 downwards.
TACAAGTAAATAATAATATTAAAAAAGAATTACTGTAAGTAATTAGAGTGGTTTTCATTAACCCGTGAAACAAAGTGTGATAGTTAAACGGTAATAGTTAGTAAAACACAAAAAAGAACAATAGAATCAGATCACAACAAAGTGTAATACGCTAAAGTGTAGTTCACGGGTTAATGAAGGTTTTGACATTTCAACCTTACATCCACATGAAAGTAATGCCTAATATCGAGTGCCCGACAGTAAGTGTTTTGCAGTCAAGTTGTTTTCTTTTAGTAGGTAAAAAATTATTCTAAATAATAGTAATCATAGCTATGGTCACCACTTACACATATAGAACTTGTAATGAAAAGAAAGAAAAAAATATATATATATGCAGTCAAACAACAGAATTGCATGATAACCTTGAATATATTGAATAAAGGACGGCAAAAAAACATCTTTTGTTCTAGTTGCTTGAATTGACCCTTGGCTATTTTTAGCTGAATTCCCCTCCCCCTCTAAAAAAGAAAATAATAATAACAATAGAACAAAACTAAAAAGAAAACAAACACAACAGAGACCCCCACCAACACTTTTGATTTTTTTTACTTTCCTTTATAGGGGGAGTGTCATGTTTAAGAGATTTGCAATAGCTCTAGAGCCTTGACACAATGAACTTCAGTGAAATTCTAATACTGACTTATGAGCTTTTGGTACATGTGGGAGACTTTAAACAAAACAAAAAAAAATGACCACAAACTGTCAATTAACATAGTTTTCAATATAATATTGCATATTATTTAATAAGGTATTGACAGCTTTTAAAAAGTTCAACTGTTTGTAGACACTTAAAAGCCTACAATAAACACTGACTCCAGACATGCGCAGTACTATACTGCTGCCCCTTTAAAGTAAAATACAGCTTTACTTAGTCAGCGTAGACAATATTGCGGATTTTGTCAATATTCTAATATGAATATGTCAATATTCTCCCCCCTTACGTCTTTATTTCTATTTATTTTATGCTTTTCACATGATACCAAAACAGCGTCTTTTTTCTTCGCTAATTTGATGTCATGTACACAATAAAAGAGATGCGCCCGTGCGCATGGCGAGTCCCCAAGGGACCCAAGACGCCCAAATAGACCTCTATTTTTTGTCATCCACAATCTCGGCGAGCTGTGCGTGGCGTAAACGTATTACGGGCCTGGGATCCTGGTTATTGTCCTCCCCATTAATGCGCGGGTTGGGATAACCTTGCAAGAGTGTTGTACAGCATATTCGCTCGGAAATTTCGGTGCTTGGGGCCTTCGGGTTCTTTACAGCCTTCCGTAAATGCCTTGTTCTGCCATACCGATTGGGTAATCCGTATGTATGGTTTCAGTTTTGTTCTTCAGACCGGGTTCGATCCCAGGCCAATGGGCCTTTTTTTTTATTCGTTTTCTTTCTTTGTGCTTGACCCCCTTAATCCTGATTGGTTTTGCGCAAAAATAATAAAAAAAAGTGAGTTTGCAAAATAAGCTTGCAGGATTTATTGATTATATGTATTCAATTTGTTCCTAGGAAGTTAACAAAAAACACAAAGCAAAGAGTTTGAGGAAGTAAACAAGTATGTGAACTTTAATGTTCTATTTGAAGGGGCGCATTTTGTACAGGGAAGCATACAAAGAATGCTTAACTGGTGGAGAGGGGAGAGGTAACAGTTTATTGAGCATAATGTCAACAATAGCAGGGGGAAGGGAGGGGCACTCTCTTCATACAATATTGCAGTTGTTACCTATTTTTAAATAAGTTTGTAAGATATATTTGTTTATTAAGCAAGGTCTATTTCTGAGACAAGCAAACTCAAGTAAGAGCTGTTGAAAAAACAGGTGAGTGTTAAAAAAAAACAATTATCTGATTAGAAAACTAATGTAGATTCCTTTACACCAAATAAGAACAAACTTCATTTTGTTTGTTATTTATGAGGAACAATATGAGCTCTACAAGGCCAAGAAGAAATATGTATTGCTCATCTAAATTATACAAGTAAATAATAATATTAAAAAAGAATTACTGTAAGTAATTAGAGTGGTTTTCATTAACCCGTGAAACAAAGTGTGATAGTTAAACGGTAATAGTTAGTAAAACACAAAAAAGAACAATAGAATCAGATCACAACAAAGTGTAATACGCTAAAGTGTAGTTCACGGGTTAATGAAGGTTTTGACATTTCAACCTTACATCCACATGAAAGTAATGCCTAATATCGAGTGCCCGACAGTAAGTGTTTTGCAGTCAAGTTGTTTTCTTTTAGTAGGTAAAAAATTATTCTAAATAATAGTAATCATAGCTATGGTCACCACTTACACATATAGAACTTGTAATGAAAAGAAAGAAAAAATATATATATATATGCAGTCAAACAACAGAATTGCATGATAACCTTGAATATATTGAATAAAGGACTGCAAAAAAACATCTTTTGTACTAGTTGCTTGAATTGACCCTTGGCTATTTTTAGCTGAATTCCCCTCCCCCTCTAAAAAAGAAAATAATAATAATAATAATAGGACAAAACTAAAAAGAAAACAAACACAACAGAGACCCCCACCAACAATTTTGATTTTTTTTACTTTCCTTTAAAGGGGGAGTGTCATGGTTAAGAGATTTGCAATAGCTCTAGAGCCCTGACACAATGAACTTCAGTGAAATTCTAATACTGACTTATGAGCTTTTGGTACATGTGGGAGACTTTAAACAAAACAAAAAAAAAATGACCACAAACTGTCAATTAACATAGTTTTCAATATAATATTGCATATTATTTAATAAGGTATTCACAGCTTTTAAAAAGTTCAACTGTTTGTTGACACTTAAAAGCCTACAATAATCACTGACCCCAGACATGCGCAGTACTATGCTGCTGCCCATTTAAAGTAAAATACAGCTTTACTTAGTCAGCGTAGACAAAATTGCGGATTTTGTCAATATTTTAATATGAAGATGTCAATATTCTCCCCCCTTACGTCTTTATTTCTATTTATTTTATGATTTTCACATGATACCAAAACAGCGTCTTTTTTCTTCGCTAATTTGATGTCATGTACACAATAAAAGAGATGCGCCCGTGCGTATGGCAAGTCCCCAAGGGACCCAAGACGCCCAAATAGACCTCTATTTTTTGTCATCCACAATCTCGGCGAGCTGTGCGTGGCGTAACCGTATTACAGGCCTGGGATCCTGGTTATTGTCCTCCCCATTAATGCGCGGGTTGGGATACCTTGCAAGAGTGTTGTACAGCATATTCGCTCGGAAATATCGGTGCTTGGGGCCTTCGGGTTCTTTACAGCCTTCCGTAAAAGCCTTGTGTTGCCATACCGATTGGGTAATCCGTATGTATGGTTTCCGTTTTGTTCTTCAGACCGGGTTCGATCCCAGGCCAATGGGCTTTTTTTTTAATTCCTTTTTTTTTTTCTTTGTGCTGGACCCCCTTAGTCCTGATAGGTTTTGCGCAAAAATAATAAAAAAAAGAGAGTTTGCAAAATAAGCTTGCTAGATTTATTGATTATATGTATTCAAGTTGTTCCTAGGAAGTTAACAAAAAACACAAAGCAAAGAGTTTGAGGAAGTAAACAAGTATGTGAACTTTAATGTTCTATTTGAAGGGGTGCATTTTGTACAGGGAAGCATACATAGAATGCTTAACTGGTGGAGAGGGAAGAGGTAAAAGTTTATTGAGCATAATTTCAACAATAGCAGGGGGAAGAGAGGGGCACTCTCTTCATACAATATTGCAGTTGTTACCTATTATTAAATAAGTTTGTAACATGTCTTTGTTTATTAAGCAAGGTATATTTCTGAGACAAGCAAACTCAAGTAAGAGCTGTTGAAATAACAGGTTAGTGTTAAAAGAAAAACAATTATCTGATTAGAAAACTACTGTAGATTCCTTTGCACCAAAATAAGAACAAACTTAATTTCGTTTGTTATTTTTGAGGAACGAGATGAGCTCTACAAGGCCAAGAAGAAATATGTATTGCTCATCTAAATTATACAAGTAAATAATAATATTAAAAAAGAATTACTGTAAGTAATTAGAGTGGTTTTCATTAACTCGTGAAACAAGGTGTGATAGTTAAACAGTTATAGTTAGTAAAACACAAAAAAGAACAATAGAATCAGATCACAACAAAGTGTAATACGCTAAAGCGTAGTTCACGGGTTAATGAAGGTTTTGACATTTCAACCTTACATCCACATGAAGGTAATGCCTAATATCGAGTGCCCTACAGTAAGTGTTTTGCAGTCAAGTTGTTTTCTTTTAGTAGGTAAAAAAATATTCTAAATAATAGTAATCATAGCTATGGTCACCACTTACACATATAGAACTTGTAATGAAAAGAATGAAAAAAAATATATATATATATGCAGTCAAACAACAGAATTGCATGATAACCTTGAATATATTGAATAAAGGACTGCAAAAAACATCTTTTGTACTAGTTGCTTGAATTGACCCTTGGCTATTTTTAGCTGAATTCCCCTCCCCCTCTAAAAAAGAAAATAATAATGATAATAATAATAGAACAAAACTAAAAAGAAAACAAACACAACAGAGACCCCCACCAACAATTTTGATTTTTTTTACTTTCCTTTAAAGGGGGAGTGTCATGGTTAAGAGATTTGCAATAGCTCTAGAGCCCTGACACAATGAACTTCACTGAAATTCTAATACTGACTTATGAGCTTTTGGTACATGTGGGAGACTTTAAACAAAACAAAAAAAAATGACCACAAACTGTCAATTAACATAGTTTTCAATATAATATTGCATATTATTTAATAAGGTATTCACAGCTTTTAAAAAGTTCAACTGTTTGTTGACACTTAAAAGCCTACAATAATCACTGACTCCAGACATGCGCAGTACTATGCTGCTGCCCATTTAAAGTAAAATACAGCTTTACTTAGTCAGCGTAGACAAAATTGCGGATTTTGTCAATATTCTAATATGAAGATGTCAATATTCTCCCCCCTTACGTCTTTATTTCTATTTATTTTATGATTTTCACATGATACCAAAACAGCGTCTTTTTTCTTCGCTAATTTGATGTCATGTACACAATAAAAGAGATGCGCCCGTGCGCATGGCGAGTCCCCAAGGGACCCAAGACGCCCAAATAGACCTCTATTTTTTGTCATCCACAATCTCGGCGAGCTGTGCGTGGCGTAACCGTATTACAGGCCTGGGATCCTGGTTATTGTCCTCCCCATTAATGCGCGGGTTGGGATACCTTGCAAGAGTGTTGTACAGCATATTCGCTCGGAAATATCGGTGCTTGGGGCCTTCGGGTTCTTTACAGCCTTCCGTAAAAGCCTTGTGTTGCCATACCGATTGGGTAATCCGTATGTATGGTTTCCGTTTTGTTCTTCAGACCGGGTTCGATCCCAGGCCAATGGGCTTTTTTTTTAATTCGTTTTTTTTTTTTTGTGCTGGACCCCCTTAGTCCTGATAGGTTTTGCGCAAAAATAATAAAAAAAAGAGAGTTTGCAAAATAAGCTTGCTAGATTTATTGATTATATGTATTCAATTTAATCCTAGGAAGTTAACAAAAAACACAAAGCAAAGAGTTTGAGGAAGTAAACAAGTATGTAAACTTTAATGTTCTATTTGAAGGGGTGCATTTTGTACAGGGAAGCATACATAGAATGCTTAACTGGTGGAGAGGGAAGAGGTAAAAGTTTATTGAGCATAATTTCAACAATAGCAGGGGGAAGAGAGGGGCACTCTCTTCATACAATATTGCAGTTGTTACCTATTATTAAATAAGTTTGTAACATGTCTTTGTTTATTAAGCAAGGTATATTTCTGAGACAAGCAAACTCAAGTAAGAGCTGTTGAAATAACAGGTTAGTGTTAAAAGAAAAACAATTATCTGATTAGAAAACTACTGTAGATTCCTTTGCACCAAAATAAGAACAAACTTCATTTCGTTTGTTATTTTTGAGGAACGAGATGAGCTCTACCAGGCCAAGAAGAAATATGTATTGCTCATCTAAATTATACAAGTAAATAATAATATTAAAAAAGAATTACTGTAAGTAATTAGAGTGGTTTTCATTAACTCGTGAAACAAGGTGTGATAGTTAAAAAGTTATAGTTAGTAAAACACAAAAAAGAACAATAGAATCAGATCACAACAAAGTGTAATACGCTAAAGCGTAGTTCACGGGTTAATGAAGGTTTTGACGTTTCAACCTTACATCCACATGAAGGTAATGCCTAATATCGAGTGCCCTACAGTAAGTGTTTTGCAGTCAAGTTGTTTTCTTTTAGTAGGTAAAAAAATATTCTAAATAATAGTAATCATAGCTATGGTCACCACTTACACATATAGAACTTGTAATGAAAAGAATGAAAAAAAATATATATATATATGCAGTCAAACAACAGAATTGCATGATAACCTTGAATATATTGAATAAAGGACTGCAAAAAACATCTTTTGTACTAGTTGCTTGAATTGACCTTTGGCTATTTTTAGCTGAATTCCCCTCCCCCTCTAAAAAAGAAAATAATAATAATAATAATAATAATAATAATAATAGAACAAAACTAAAAAGAAAACAAACACAACAGAGACCCCCACCAACAATTTTGATTTTTTTTACTTTCCTTTAAAGGGGGAGTGTCATGGTTAAGAGATTTGCAATAGCTCTAGAGCCCTGACACAATGAACTTCAGTGAAATTCTAATACTGACTTATGAGCTTTTGGTACATGTGGGAGACTTTAAACAAAACAAAAAAAATGACCACAAACTGTCAATTAACATAGTTTTCAATATAATATTGCATATTATTTAATAAGGTATTCACAGCTTTTAAAAAGTTCAACTGTTTGTTGACACTTAAAAGCCTACAATAATCACTGACTCCAGACATGCGCAGTACTATGCTGCTGCCCCTTTAAAGTAAAATACAGCTTTACTTAGTCAGCGTAGACAAAATTGCGGATTTTGTCAATATTCTAATATGAAGATGTCAATATTCTCCCCCCTTACTTCTTTATTTCTATTTATTTTATGATTTTCACATGATACCAAAACAGCGTCTTTTTTCTTCGCTAATTTGATGTCATGTACACAATAAAGGAGATGCGCCCGTGCGCATGGCGAGTCCCCAAGGGACCCAAGACGCCCAAATAGACCTCTATTTTTTGTCATCCACAATCTCGGCGAGCTGTGCGTGGCGTAACCGTATTACAGGCCTGGGATCCTGGTTATTGTCCTCCCCATTAATGCGCGGGTTGGGATAACCTTGCAAGAGTGTTGTACAGCATATTCGCTCGGAAATATCGGTGCTTGGGGCCTTCGGGTTCTTTACAGCCTTCCGTAAAAGCCTTGTGTTGCCATACCGATTGGGTAATCCGTATGTATGGTTTCCGTTTTGTTCTTCAGACCGGGTTCGATCCCAGGCCAATGGGCTTTTTTTTAATTCGTTTTTTTTTTCTTTAGGCTGGACCCCCTTAGTCCTGATAGGTTTTGCGCAAAAATAATAAAAAAAGTGATTTTGCAAAATAAGCTTGCTAGATTTATTGATTATATGTATTCAATTTGTTCCTAGGAAGTTAACAAAAAACACAAAGCAAAGAGTTTGAGGAAGTAAACAAGTATGTGAACTTTAATGTTCTATTTGAAGGGGTGCATTTTGTACAGGGAAGCATACATAGAATGCTTAACTGGTGCAGAGGGAAGAGGTAAAAGTTTATTGAGCATAATTTCAACAATAGCAGGGGGAAGAGAGGGGCACTCTCTTCATACAATATTGCAGTTGTTACCTATTATTAAATAAGTTTGTAACATGTCTTTGTTTATTAAGCAAGGTCTATTTCTGAGACAAGCAAACTCAAGTAAGGCTGTTGAAATAACAGGTGAGTGTTAAAAGAAAAACAATTATCTGATTAGAATACTACTGTAGATTCCTTTGCACCAAAATAAGAACAAACTTCATTTAGTTTGTTATTTATGAGAAACGAGATGAGCTCTACAAAGCCATAAAGAAATATGTATTGCTCATCTAAATTATACAAGTAAATGATAATATTAAAAAATAACTACTGTAAGTAATTAGAGTGGTTTTTATTAACCCGTGAAACAAAGTGTGATAGTTAAACGGTAATAGTTAGTAAAACACAAAAAAGAACAATAGAATCAGATCACAACAAAGTGTAATACGCTAAAGCGTAGTTCACGGGTTAATGAAGGTTTTGACATTTCAACCTTACATCCACATGAAAGTAATGCCTAATATCGAGTGCCCTACAGTAAGTGTTTTGCAGTCAAGTTGTTTTCTGTTAGTAGGTAAAAAATTATTCTAAATAATAGTAATCATAGCTATGGTCACCACTTACACATATAGCACTTGTAATGAAAAGAAAGAAAAAATATATATATGCAGTCAAACAACAGAATTGCATAATAACCTTGAATATATTGAATAAAGGACTGCAAAAAAACATCTTTTGTACTAGTTGCTTGAATTGACCCTTGGCTATTTTTAGCTGAATTCACCTCCCCCTCTAAAAAAGAAAATAATATTAATAATAGAACAAAACTAAAAAGAAAACAAACACAGCAGAGACCCCCACCAACAATTTTGATTTTTTTTGTTACTTTCCTTTAAAGGGGGAGTGTCATGTTTAAGAGATTTGCAATAGCTCTAGAGCCCTGACACAATGAACTTCAGTGAAATTCTAATACTGACTTATGAGCTTTTGGTACATGTGGGAGACTTTAACCAAAACAAAAAAAATGACCACAAACTGTCCATTAACATAGTTTTCAATATAATATTGCATATTATTTAATAAGGTATTGACAGCTTTTAAAAAGTTCAACTGTTTGTTGACACTTAAAAGCCTACAATAAACACTGACTCCAGACATGCGCAGTACTATGCTGCTGCCCCTTTAAGGTAAAATACAGCTTTACTTAGTCAGCGTAGACAATATTGCGGATTTTGTCAATATTCTAATATGAATATGTAAATATTCTCCCCCCTTACGTCTTTATTTCTATTTATTTTATGCTTTTCACATGATACCAAAACAGCGTCTTTTTTCTTCGCTAATTTGATGTCATGTACACAATAAAAGAGATGAGCCCGTGCGTATGACAAATCCCCAAGGGACCCAAGACGCCCAAATAGACCTCTATTTTTTGTCATCCACAATCTCGGCGAGCTGTGCGTGGCGTAACCGTATTACAGGCCTGGGATCCTGGTTATTGTCCTCCACATTAATGCGCGGGTTGGGATAACCTTGCAAGAGTGTTGTACAGCATATTCGCTCGGAAATATCGGTGCTTGGGACCTTCGGGTTCTTTACAGCCTTCCGTAAAAGCCTTGTGCTGCCATACCGATTGGGTAATCCGTATGTATGGTTTCCGTTTTGTTCTTCAGACCGGGTTCGATCCCAGGCCAATGGGCTTTTTTTTTATTCGTTTTCTTTCTTTGTGCTTGACCCCCCTAATCCTGATTGGTTTTGCGCAAAAATAATAAAAAAAAGTGAGTTTGCAAAATAAGCTAGCTGGATTTATTGATTATATGTATTCAATTTGTTCCTAGGAAGTTAACAAAAAACACAAAGCAAAGAGTTTGAGGAAGTAAACAAGTATGTGCACTTTAATGTTCTATTTGAAGGGGCGCATTTTGTACAGGGAAGCATACATAGAATGCTTAACTGGTGGAGAGGGGAGAGGTAACAATTTATTGAGCATAATGTCAACAATATCAGGGGGAAGGGAGGGGGACTCTCTTTATACAATATTGCAGTTGTAACCTATTATTAAATAAGTTTGTAACATGTATTTGTTTATTAAGCAAGGTCTTTTTCTGAGACAAGCAAACTCAAGTAAGGCTGTTGAAATAACAGGTGAGTGTTAAAAGAAAAACAATTATCTGATTAGAATACTACTGTAGATTCCTTTGCACCAAAATAAGAACAAACTTCATTTAGTTTGTTATTTATGAGAAACGAGATGAGCTCTACAAAGCCATAAAGAAATATGTATTGCTCATCTAAATTATACAAGTAAATGATAATATTAAAAAATAACTACTGTAAGTAATTAGAGTGGTTTTTATCAACCCGTGAAACAAAGTGTGATAGTTAAACGGTAATAGTTAGTAAAACACAAAAAAGAACAATAGAATCAGATCACAACAAAGTGTAATACGCTAAAGCGTAGTTCACGGGTTAATGAAGGTTTTGACATTTCAACCTTACATCCACATGAAAGTAATGCCTAATATCGAGTGCCCTACAGTAAGTCTTTTGCAGTCAAGTTGTTTTCTGTTAGTAGGTAAAAAATTATTCTAAATAATAGTAATCATAGCTATGGTCACCACTTACACATATAGCACTTGTAATGAAAAGAAAGAAAAAATATATATATGCAGTCAAACAACAGAATTGCATAATAACCTTGAATATATTGAATAAAGGACTGCAAAAAAACATCTTTTGTACTAGTTGCTTGAATTGACCCTTGGCTATTTTTAGCTGAATTCCCCTCCCACTCTAAAAAAGAAAATAATAATAATAATAGAACAAAACTAAAAAGAAAACAAACACAGCAGAGACCCCCACCAACAATTTTGATTTTTTTTGTTACTTTCCTTTAAAGGGGGAGTGTCATGTTTAAAAGATTTGCAATAGCTCTAGAGCCCTGACACAATGAACCTCAGTGAAATTCTAATACTGACTTATGAGCTTTTGGTACATGTGGGAGACTTTAAACAAAACAAAAAAAATGACCACAAACTGTCCATTAACATAGTTTTCAATATAATATTGCATATTATTTAATAAGGTATTGACAGCTTTTAAAAAGTTCAACTGTTTGTTGACACTTAAAAGCCTACAATAAACACTGACTCCAGACATGCGCAGTACTATGCTGCTGCCCCTTTAAAGTAAAATATAGCTTTACTTAGTCAGCGTAGACAATATTGCGGATTTTGTCAATATTCTAATATGAATATGTCAATATTCTCCCCACTTACGTCTTTATTTCTATTTATTTTATGCTTTTCACATGATACCAAAACAGCGTCTTTTTTCTTCGCTAATTTGATGTCATGTACACAATAAAAGAGATGCGCCCGTGCGCATGGCGAGTCCCCAAGGGACCCAAGACGCCCAAATAGACCTCTATTTTTTGTCATCCACAATCTCGGCGAGCTGTGCGTGGCGTAACCGTATTACAGGCCTGGGATCCTGGTTATTGTCCTCCCCATTAATGCGCGGGTTGGGATAACCTTGCAAGAGTGTTGTACAGCATATTCGCTCGGAAATATCGGTGCTTGGGGCCTTCGGGTTCTTTACAGCCTTTCGTAAAAGCCTTGTGCTGCCATACCGATTGGGTAATCCGTATGTATGGCTTCCGTTTTGTTCTTCAGACCGGGTTCGATCCCAGGCCAATGGGCTTTTTTTTATTCGTTTTCTTTCTTTGTGCTTGACCACACTAATCCTGATTGGTTTTGCGCAAAAATAATAAAAAAAAGTGAGTTTGCAAAATAAGCTACCTGGATTTATTGATTATATGTATTCAATTTGTTCCTAGGAAGTTAACAAAAAACACAAAGCAAAGAGTTTGAGGAAGTAAACAAGTATGTGCACTTTAATGTTCTATTTGAAGGGGCGCATTTTGTACAGGGAAGCATACATAGAATGCTTAACTGGTGGAATGGGGAGAGGTAACAGTTTATTGAGCATAATGTCAACAATATCAGGGGGAAGGGAGGGGGACTCTCTTTATACAATATTGCAGTTGTAACCTATTATTAAATAAGTTTGTAACATGTCTTTGTTTATTAAGCAAGGTCTTTTTCTGAGACAAGCAAACTCAAGTAAGGCTGTTGAAATATCAGGTGAGTGTTAAAAGAAAAACAATTATCTGATTAGAAAACTACTGTAGATTCCTTTGCACCAAAATAAGAACAAACTTCATTTAGTTTGTTATTTATGAGAAACGAGATGAGCTCTACAAAGCCATAAAGAAATATGTATTGCTCATCTAAATTATACAAGTAAATGATAATATTAAAAAAGAACTACTGTAAGTAATTAGAGTGGTTTTCATTAACCCGTGAAACAAAGTGTGATAGTTAAACGGTAATAGTTAGTAAAACACAAAAAAGAACAATAGAATCAGATCACAACAAAGTGTGATACGCTAAAGCGTAGTTCACGGGTTAATGAAGGTTTTGACATTTCAACCTTACATCCACATGAAAGTAATGCCTAATATCGAGTGCCCTACAGTAAGTGTTTTGCAGTCAAGTTGTTTTCTGTTAGTAGGTAAAAAATTATTCTAAATAATAGTAATCATAGCTATGGTCACCACTTACACATATAGCACTTGTAATGAAAAGAAAGAAAAAATATATATATGCAGTCAAACAACAGAATTGCATGATAACCTTGAATATATTGAATAAAGGACTGCAAAAAACATCTTTTGTACTAGTTGCTTGAATTGACCCTTGGCTATTTTTAGCTGAATTCCCCTCCCACTCTAAAAAAGAAAATAATAATAATAATAATAATAGAACAAAACTAAAAAGAAAACAAACACAACAGAGACCCCCACCAACAATTTTGATTTTTTTTACTTTCCTTTAAAGGGGGAGTGTCATGGTTAAGAGATTTGCAATAGCTCTAGAGCCCTGACACAATGAACTTCACTGAAATTCTAATACTGACTTATGAGCTTTTGGTACATGTGGGAGACTTTAAACAAAACAAAACAAATGACCACAAACTGTCAATTAACATAGTTTTCAATATAATATTGCATATTATTTAAAAAGGTATTCACAGCTTTTAAAAAGTTCAACTGTTTGTTGACACTTAAAAGCCTACAATAATCACTGACTCCAGACATGCGCAGTACTATGCTGCTGCCCCTTTAAAGTAAAATACAGCTTTACTTAGTCAGCGTAGACAAAATTGCGGATTTTGTCAATATTCTAATATGAAGATGTCAATATTCTCCCCCCTTACGTCTTTATTTCTATTTATTTTATGATTTTCACATGATACCAAAACAGCGTCTTTTTTCTTCGCTAATTTGATGTCATGTACACAATAAAAGAGATGCGCCCGTGCGCATGGCGAGTCCCCAAGGGACCCAAGACGCCCAAATAGACCTCTATTTTTTGTCATCCACAATCTCGGCGAGCTGTGCGTGGCGTAACCGTATTACAGGCCTGGGATCCTGGTTATTGTCCTCCCCATTAATGCGCGGGTTGGGATAACCTTGCAAGAGTGTTGTACAGCATATTCGCTCGGAAATATCGGTGCTTGGGGCCTTCGGGTTCTTTACAGCCTTCCGTAAAAGCCTTGTGTTGCCATACCGATTGGGTAATCCGTATGTATGGTTTCCGTTTTGTTCTTCAGACCGGGTTCGATCCCAGGCCAATGGGCTTTTTTTTTAATTCGTTTTTTTTTCTTTGTGCTGGACCCCCTTAGTCCTGATAGGTTTTGCGCAAAAATAATAAAAAAAAAAGAGAGTTTGCAAAATAAGCTTGCTAGATTTATTGATTATATGTATTCAATTTGTTCCTAGGAAGTTAACAAAAAACACAAAGCAAAGAGTTTGAGGAAGTAAACAAGTATGTGAACTTTAATGTTCTATTTGAAGGGGTGCATTTTGTACAGGGAAGCATACATAGAATGCTTAACTGGTGGAGAGGGAAGAGGTAAAAGTTTATTGAGCATTATTTCAACAATAGCAGGGGGAAGAGAGGGGCACTCTTTTCATACAATATTGCAGTTGTTACCTATTATTAAATAAGTTTGTAACATGTCTTTGTTTATTAAGCAAGGTATATTTCTGAGACAAGCAAACTCAAGTAAGAGCTGTTGAAATAACAGGTTAGTGTTAAAAGAAAAACAATTATCTGATTAGAAAACTACTGTAGATTCCTTTGCACCAAAATAAGAACAAACTTCATTTCGTTTGTTATTTTTGAGGAACGAGATGAGCTCTACAAGGCCAAGAAGAAATATGTATTGCTCATCTAAATTATACAAGTAAATAATAATATTAAAAAAGAATTACTGTAAGTAATTAGAGTGGTTTTTATTAACTCGTGAAACAAGGTGTGATAGTTAAACAGTTATAGTTAGTAAAACACAAAAAAGAACAATAGAATCAGATCACAACAAAGTGTAATACGCTAAAGCGTAGTTCACGGGTTAATGAAGGTTTTGACGTTTCAACCTTACATCCACATGAAGGTAATGCCTAATATCGAGTGCCCTACAGTAAGTGTTTTGCAGTCAAGTTGTTTTCTTTTAGTAGGTAAAAATATTCTAAATAATAGTAATCATAGCTATGGTCACCACTTACACATATAGAACTTGTAATGAAAAGAATGAAAAAAAAAATATATATATATATATATATATATGCAGTCAAACAACAGAATTGCATGATAACCTTGAATATATTGAATAAAGGACTGCAAAAAACATTTTTTGTACTAGTTGCTTGAATTGACCCTTGGCTATTTTTAGCTGAATTCCCCTCCCCCTCTAAAAAATAAAATAATAATAATAATAATAATAATAATAATAATAGAACAAAACTAAAAAGAAAACAAACACAACAGAGACCCCCACCAACAATTTTGATTTTTTTTACTTTCCTTTAAAGGGGGAGTGTCATGGTTAAGAGATTTGCAATAGCTCTAGAGCCCTGACACAATGAACTTCACTGAAATTCTAATACTGACTTATGAGCTTTTGGTACATGTGGGAGACTTTAAACAAAACAAAAAAAATGACCACAAACTGTCAATTAACATAGTTTTCAATATAATATTGCATATTATTTAATAAGGTATTCACAGCTTTTAAAAAGTTCAACTGTTTGTTGACACTTAAAAGCCTACAATAATCACTGACTCCAGACATGCGCAGTACTATGCTGCTGCCCCTTTAAAGTAAAATACAGCTTTACTTAGTCAGCGTAGACAAAATTGCGGATTTTGTCAATATTCTAATATGAAGATGTCAATATTCTCCCCCCTTACGTCTTTATTTCTATTTATTTTATGATTTTCACATGATACCAAAACAGCGTCTTTTTTCTTCGCTAATTTGATGTCATGTACACAATAAAAGAGATGCGCCCGTGCGCATGGCGAGTCCCCAAGGGACCCAAGACGCCCAAATAGACCTCTATTTTTTGTCATCCACAATCTCGGCGAGCTGTGCGTGGCGTAACCGTATTACAGGCCTGGGATCCTGGTTATTGTCCTCCCCATTAATGCGCGGGTTGGGATAACCTTGCAAGAGTGTTGTACAGCATATTCGCTCGGAAATATCGGTGCTTGGGGCCTTCGGGTTCTTTACAGCCTTCCGTAAAAGCCTTGTGTTGCCATACCGATTGGGTAATCCGTATGTATGGTTTCCGTTTTGTTCTTCAGACCGGGTTCGATCCCAGGCCAATGGGCTTTTTTTTAATTCGTTTTTTTTTTCTTTAGGCTGGACCCCCTTAGTCCTGATAGGTTTTGCGCAAAAATAATAAAAAAAGTGATTTTGCAAAATAAGCTTGCTAGATTTATTGATTATATGTATTCAATTTGTTCCTAGGAAGTTAACAAAAAACACAAAGCAAAGAGTTTGAGGAAGTAAACAAGTATGTAAACTTTAATGTTCTATTTGAAGGGGCGCATTTTGTACAGGGAAGCATACATAGAATGCTTAACTGGTGCAGAGGGAAGAGGTAAAAGTTTATTGAGCATAATTTCAACAATAGCAGGGGGAAGAGAGGGGCACTCTCTTCATACAATATTGCAGTTGTTACCTATTATTAAATAAGTTTGTAACATGTCTTTGTTTATTAAGCAAGGTCTATTTCTGAGACAAGCAAACTCAAGTAAGGCTGTTGAAATAACAGGTGAGTGTTAAAAGAAAAACAATTATCTGATTAGAAAACTACTGTAGATTCCTTTGCACCAAAATAAGAACAAACTTCATTTTGTTTGTTATTTATGAGGAACGAGATGAACTCTACAAAGTCATAAAGAAATATGTATTGCTCATGTAAATTATACAAGTAAATGATAATATTAAAAAAGAACTACTGTAAGTAATTAGAGTGGTTTTCATTAACCCGTGAAACAAAGTGTGATAGTTAAACGGTAATAGTTAGTAAAACACAAAAAAGAACAATAGAATCAGATCACAACAAAGTGTAATACGCTAAAGCGTAGTTCACGGGTTAATGAAGGTTTTGACATTTCAACCTTACATCCACATGAAAGTAATGCCTAATATCGAGTGCCCTACAGTAAGTGTTTTGCAGTCAAGTTGTTTTCTGTTAGTAGGTAAAAAATTATTCTAAATAATAGTAATCATAGCTGTGGTCACCACTTACACATATAGCACTTGTAATGAAAAGAAAGAAAAAATATATATATGCAGTCAAACAACAGAATTGCATGATAACCTTGATTATATTGAATAAAGGACTGCAAAAAAACATCTTTTGTACTAGTTGCTTGAATTGACCCTTGGCTATTTTTAGCTGAATTCCCCTCCCCCTCTAAAAAAGAAATTAATAATAATAATAGAACAAAACTAAAAAGAAAACAAACACAGCAGAGACCCCCACCAACAATTTTGATTTTTTTTTACTTTCCTTTAAAGGGGGAGTGTCATGTTTAAGAGATTTGCAATAGCTCTAGAGCCCTGACACAATGAACTTCAGTGAAATTCTAATACTGACTTATGAGCTTTTGGTACATGTGGGAGACTTTAAACAAAACAAAAAAAATGACCACAAACTGTCCATTAACATAGTTTTCAATATAATATTGCATATTATTTAATAAGGTATTGACAGCTTTTAAAAAGTTCAACTGTTTGTTGACACTTAAAAGCCTACAATAAACACTGACTCCAGACGTGCGCAGTACTATGCTGCTGCCCCTTTAAGGTAAAATACAGCTTTACTTAGTCAGCGTAGACAATATTGCGGATTTTGTCAATATTCTAATATGAATATGTCAATATTCTCCCCCCTTACGTCTTTATTTCTATTTATTTTATGCTTTTCACATGATACCAAAACAGCGTCTTTTTTCTTCGCTAATTTGATGTCATGTACACAATAAAAGAGATGAGCCCGTGCGTATGACAAATCCCCAAGGGACCCAAGACGCCCAAATAGACCTCTATTTTTTGTCATCCACAATCTCGGCGAGCTGTGCGTGGCGTAACTGTATTACAGGCCTGGGATCCTGGTTATTGTCCTCCCCATTAATGCGCGGGTTGGGATAACCTTGCAAGAGTGTTGTACAGCATATTCGCTCGGAAATATCGGTGCTTGGGACCTTCGGGTTCTTTACATCCTTCCGTAAAAGCCTTGTGCTGCCATACCGATTGGGTAATCCGTATGTATGGTTTCCGTTTTGTTCTTCAGACCGGGTTCGATCCCAGGCCAATGGGCTTTTTTTTATTCGTTTTCTTTCTTTGTGCTTGACCCCCCTAATCCTGATTGGTTTTGCGCAAAAATAATAAAAAAAAGTGAGTTTGCAAAATAAGCTAGCTGGATTTATTGATTATATGTATTCAATTTGTTCCTAGGAAGTTAACAAAAAACACAAAGCAAAGAGTTTGAGGAAGTAAACAAGTATGTAAACTTTAATGTTCTATTTGAAGGGGCGCATTTTGTACAGGGAAGCATACATAGAATGCTTAACTGGTGCAGAGGGAAGAGGTAAAAGTTTATTGAGCATAATTTCAACAATAGCAGGGGGAAGAGAGGGGCACTCTCTTCATACAATATTGCAGTTGTTACCTATTATTAAATAAGTTTGTAACATGTCTTTGTTTATTAAGCAAGGTCTATTTCTGAGACAAGCAAACTCAAGTAAGGCTGTTGAAATAACAGGTGAGTGTTAAAAGAAAAACAATTATCTGATTAGAAAACTACTGTAGATTCCTTTGCACCAAAATAAGAACAAACTTCATTTTGTTTGTTATTTATGAGGAACAAGATGAACTCTACAAAGTCATAAAGAAATATGTATTGCTCATGTAAATTATACAAGTAAATGATAATATTAAAAAAGAACTACTGTAAGTAATTAGAGTGGTTTTCATTAACCCGTGAAACAAAGTGTGATAGTTAAACGGTAATAGTTAGTAAAACACAAAAAAGAACAATAGAATCAGATCACAACAAAGTGTAATACGCTAAAGCGTAGTTCACGGGTTAATGAAGGTTTTGACATTTCAACCTTACATCCACATGAAAGTAATGCCTAATATCGAGTGCCCTACAGTAAGTGTTTTGCAGTGAAGTTGTTTTCTGTTAGTAGGTAAAAAATTATTCTAAATAATAGTAATCATAGCTATGGTCACCACTTACACATATAGCACTTGTAATGAAAAGAAAGAAAAAATATATATATGCAGTCAAACAACAGAATTGCATGATAACCTTGATTATATTGAATAAAGGACTGCAAAAAAACATCTTTTGTACTAGTTGCTTGAATTGACCCTTGGCTATTTTTAGCTGAATTCCCCTCCCCCTCTAAAAAAGAAATTAATAATAATAATAGAACAAAACTAAAAAGAAAACAAACACAGCAGAGACCCCCACCAACAATTTTGATTTTTTTTTACTTTCCTTTAAAGGGGGAGTGTCATGTTTAAGAGATTTGCAATAGCTCTAGAGCCCTGACACAATGAACTTCAGTGAAATTCTAATACTGACTTATGAGCTTTTGGTACATGTGGGAGACTTTAAACAAAACAAAAAAAATGACCACAAACTGTCCATTAACATAGTTTTCAATATAATATTGCATATTATTTAATAAGGTATTGACAGCTTTTAAAAAGTTCAACTGTTTGTTGACACTTAAAAGCCTACAATAAACACTGACTCCAGACATGCGCAGTACTATGCTGCTGCCCCTTTAAGGTAAAATACAGCTTTACTTAGTCAGCGTAGACAATATTGCGGATTTTGTCAATATTCTAATATGAATATGTCAATATTCTCCCCCCTTACGTCTTTATTTCTATTTATTTTATGCTTTTCACATGATACCAAAACAGCGTCTTTTTTCTTCGCTAATTTGATGTCATGTACACAATAAAAGAGATGAGCCCGTGCGTATGACAAATCCCCAAGGGACCCAAGACGCCCAAATAGACCTCTATTTTTTGTCATCCACAATCTCGGCGAGCTGTGCGTGGCGTAACTGTATTACAGGCCTGGGATCCTGGTTATTGTCCTCCCCATTAATGCGCGGGTTGGGATAACCTTGCAAGAGTGTTGTACAGCATATTCGCTCGGAAATATCGGTGCTTGGGACCTTCGGGTTCTTTACATCCTTCCGTAAAAGCCTTGTGCTGCCATACCGATTGGGTAATCCGTATGTATGGTTTCCGTTTTGTTCTTCAGACCGGGTTCGATCCCAGGCCAATGGGCTTTTTTTTATTCGTTTTCTTTCTTTGTGCTTGACCCCCCTAATCCTGATTGGTTTTGCGCAAAAATAATAAAAAAAAGTGAGTTTGCAAAATAAGCTAGCTGGATTTATTGATTATATGTATTCAATTTGTTCCTAGGAAGTTAACAAAAAACACAAAGCAAAGAGTTTGAGGAAGTAAACAAGTATGTGCACTTTAATGTTCTATTTGAAGGGGCGCATTTTGTACAGGGAAGGATACATAGAATGCTTAACTGGTGGAGAGGGGAGAGGTAACAGTTTATTGAGCATAATGTCAACAATATCAGGGGGAAGGGAGGGGGACTCTCTTTATACAATATTGCAGTTGTAACCTATTATTAAATAAGTTTGTAACATGTATTTATTTATTAAGCAAGGTCTTTTTCTGAGACAAGCAAACTCAAGTAAGGCTGTTGAAATAACAGGTGAGTGTTAAAAGAAAAACAATTATCTGATTAGAATACTACTGTAGATTCCTTTGCACCAAAATAAGAACAAACTTCATTTAGTTTGTTATTTATGAGAAACGAGATGAGCTCTACAAAGCCATAAAGAAATATGTATTGCTCATCTAAATTATACAAGTAAATGATAATATTAAAAAATAACTACTGTAAGTAATTAGAGTGGTTTTTATTAACCCGTGAAACAAAGTGTGATAGTTAAACGGTAATAGTTAGTAAAACACAAAAAAGAACAATAGAATCAGATCACAACAAAGTGTAATACGCTAAAGCGTAGTTCACGGGTTAATGAAGGTTTTGACATTTCAACCTTACATCCACATGAAAGTAATGCCTAATATCGAGTGCCCTACAGTAAGTGTTTTGCAGTCAAGTTGTTTTCTGTTAGTAGGTAAAAAATTATTCTAAATAATAGTAATCATAGCTATGGTCACCACTTACACATATAGCACTTGTAATGAAAAGAAAGAAAAAATATATATATGCAGTCAAACAACAGAATTGCATGATAACCTTGAATATATTGAATAAAGGACTGCAAAAAAACATCTTTTGTACTAGTTGCTTGAATTGACCCTTGGCTATTTTTAGCTGAATTCCCCTCCCCCTCTAAAAAAGAAATTAATAATAATAATAGAACAAAACTAAAAAGAAAACAAACACAGCAGAGACCCCCACCAACAATTTTGATTTTTTTTTACTTTCCTTTAAAGGGGGAGTGTCATGTTTAAGAGATTTGCAATAGCTCTAGAGCCCTGACACAATGAACTTCAGTGAAATTCTAATACTGACTTATGAGCTTTTGGTACATGTGGGAGACTTTAAACAAAACAAAAAAAATGACCACAAACTGTCCATTAACATAGTTTTCAATATAATATTGCATATTATTTAATAAGGTATTGACAGCTTTTAAAAAGTTCAACTGTTTGTTGACACTTAAAAGCCTACAATAAACACTGACTCCAGACATGCGCAGTACTATGCTGCTGCCCCTTTAAGGTAAAATACAGCTTTACTTAGTCAGCGTAGACAATATTGCGGATTTTGTCAATATTCTAATATGAATATGTCAATATTCTCCCCCCTTACGTCTTTATTTCTATTTATTTTATGCTTTTCACATGATACCAAAACAGCGTCTTTTTTCTTCGCTAATTTGATGTCATGTACACAATAAAAGAGATGAGCCCGTGCGTATGACAAATCCCCAAGGGACCCAAGACGCCCAAATAGACCTCTATTTTTTGTCATCCACAATCTCGGCGAGCTGTGCGTGGCGTAACTGTATTACAGGCCTGGGATCCTGGTTATTGTCCTCCCCATTAATGCGCGGGTTGGGATAACCTTGCAAGAGTGTTGTACAGCATATTCGCTCGGAAATATCGGTGCTTGGGACCTTCGGGTTCTTTACATCCTTCCGTAAAAGCCTTGTGCTGCCATACCGATTGGGTAATCCGTATGTATGGTTTCCGTTTTGTTCTTCAGACCGGGTTCGATCCCAGGCCAATGGGCTTTTTTTTATTCGTTTTCTTTCTTTGTGCTTGACCCCCCTAATCCTGATTGGTTTTGCGCAAAAATAATAAAAAAAAGTGAGTTTGCAAAATAAGCTAGCTGGATTTATTGATTATATGTATTCAATTTGTTCCTAGGAAGTTAACAAAAAACACAAAGCAAAGAGTTTGAGGAAGTAAACAAGTATGTGCACTTTAATGTTCTATTTGAAGGGGCGCATTTTGTACAGGGAAGCATACATAGAATGCTTAACTGGTGGAGAGGGGAGAGGTAACAGTTTATTGAGCATAATGTCAACAATATCAGGGGGAAGGGAGGGGGACTCTCTTTATACAATATTGCAGTTGTAACCTATTATTAAATAAGTTTGTAACATGTATTTGTTTATTAAGCAAGGTCTTTTTCTGAGACAAGCAAACTCAAGTAAGGCTGTTGAAATAACAGGTGAGTGTTAAAAGAAAAACAATTATCTGATTAGAATACTACTGTAGATTCCTTTGCACCAAAATAAGAACAAACTTCATTTAGTTTGTTATTTATGAGAAACGAGATGAGCTCTACAAAGCCATAAAGAAATATGTATTGCTCATCTAAATTATACAAGTAAATGATAATATTAAAAAATAACTACTGTAAGTAATTAGAGTGGTTTTTATTAACCCGTGAAACAAAGTGTGATAGTTAAACGGTAATAGTTAGTAAAACACAAAAAAGAACAATAGAATCAGATCACAACAAAGTGTAATACGCTAAAGCGTAGTTCACGGGTTAATGAAGGTTTTGACATTTCAACCTTACATCCACATGAAAGTAATGCCTAATATCGAGTGCCCTACAGTAAGTGTTTTGCAGTCAAGTTGTTTTCTGTTAGTAGGTAAAAAATTATTCTAAATAATAGTAATCATAGCTATGGTCACCACTTACACATATAGCACTTGTAATGAAAAGAAAGAAAAAATATATATATGCAGTCAAACAACAGAATTGCATGATAACCTTGAATATATTGAATAAAGGACTGCAAAAAAACATCTTTTGTACTAGTTGCTTGAATTGACCCTTGGCTATTTTTAGCTGAATTCCCCTCCCCCTCTAAAAAAGAAATTAATAATAATAATAGAACAAAACTAAAAAGAAAACAAACACAGCAGAGACCCCCACCAACAATTTTGATTTTTTTTTACTTTCCTTTAAAGGGGGAGTGTCATGTTTAAGAGATTTGCAATAGCTCTAGAGCCCTGACACAATGAACTTCAGTGAAATTCTAATACTGACTTATGAGCTTTTGGTACATGTGGGAGACTTTAAACAAAACAAAAAAAATGACCACAAACTGTCCATTAACATAGTTTTCAATATAATATTGCATATTATTTAATAAGGTATTGACAGCTTTTAAAAAGTTCAACTGTTTGTTGACACTTAAAAGCCTACAATAAACACTGACTCCAGACATGCGCAGTACTATGCTGCTGCCCCTTTAAGGTAAAATACAGCTTTACTTAGTCAGCGTAGACAATATTGCGGATTTTGTCAATATTCTAATATGAATATGTCAATATTCTCCCCCCTTACGTCTTTATTTCTATTTATTTTATGCTTTTCACATGATACCAAAACAGCGTCTTTTTTCTTCGCTAATTTGATGTCATGTACACAATAAAAGAGATGAGCCCGTGCGTATGACAAATCCCCAAGGGACCCAAGACGCCCAAATAGACCTCTATTTTTTGTCATCCACAATCTCGGCGAGCTGTGCGTGGCGTAACTGTATTACAGGCCTGGGATCCTGGTTATTGTCCTCCCCATTAATGCGCGGGTTGGGATAACCTTGCAAGAGTGTTGTACAGCATATTCGCTCGGAAATATCGGTGCTTGGGACCTTCGGGTTCTTTACATCCTTCCGTAAAAGCCTTGTGCTGCCATACCGATTGGGTAATCCGTATGTATGGTTTCCGTTTTGTTCTTCAGACCGGGTTCGATCCCAGGCCAATGGGCTTTTTTTTATTCGTTTTCTTTCTTTGTGCTTGACCCCCCTAATCCTGATTGGTTTTGCGCAAAAATAATAAAAAAAAGTGAGTTTGCAAAATAAGCTAGCTGGATTTATTGATTATATGTATTCAATTTGTTCCTAGGAAGTTAACAAAAAACACAAAGCAAAGAGTTTGAGGAAGTAAACAAGTATGTGCACTTTAATGTTCTATTTGAAGGGGCGCATTTTGTACAGGGAAGCATACATAGAATGCTTAACTGGTGGAGAGGGGAGAGGTAACAGTTTATTGAGCATAATGTCAACAATATCAGGGGGAAGGGAGGGGGACTCTCTTTATACAATATTGCAGTTGTAACCTATTATTAAATAAGTTTGTAACATGTATTTGTTTATTAAGCAAGGTCTTTTTCTGAGACAAGCAAACTCAAGTAAGGCTGTTGAAATAACAGGTGAGTGTTAAAAGAAAAACAATTATCTGATTAGAATACTACTGTAGATTCCTTTGCACCAAAATAAGAACAAACTTCATTTAGTTTGTTATTTATGAGAAACGAGATGAGCTCTACAAAGCCATAAAGAAATATGTATTGCTCATCTAAATTATACAAGTAAATGATAATATTAAAAAATAACTACTGTAAGTAATTAGAGTGGTTTTTATTAACCCGTGAAACAAAGTGTGATAGTTAAACGGTAATAGTTAGTAAAACACAAAAAAGAACAATAGAATCAGATCACAACAAAGTGTAATACGCTAAAGCGTAGTTCACGGGTTAATGAAAGTTTTGACATTTCAACCTTACATCCACATGAAAGTAATGCCTAATATCGAGTGCCCTACAGTAAGTGTTTTGCAGTCAAGTTGTTTTCTGTTAGTAGGTAAAAAATTATTCTAAATAATAGTAATCATAGCTATGGTCACCACTTACACATATAGCACTTGTAATGAAAAGAAAGAAAAAATATATATATATGCAGTCAAACAACAGAATTGCATAATAACCTTGAATATATTGAATAAAGGACTGCAAAAAAACATCTTTTGTACTAGTTGCTTGAATTGACCCTTGGCTATTTTTAGCTGAATTCCCCTCCCCCTCTAAAAAAGAAAATAATAATAATAATAGAACAAAACTAAAAAGAAAACAAACACAGCAGAGACCCCCACCAACAATTTTGATTTTTTTTGTTACTTTCCTTTAAAGGGGGAGTGTCATGTTTTAGAGATTTGCAATAGCTCTAGAGCCCTGACACAATGAACTTCAGTGAAATTCTAATACTGACTTATGAGCTTTTGGTACATGTGGGAGACTTTAAACAAAACAAAAAAAATGACCACAAACTGTCCATTAACATAGTTTTCAATATAATATTGCATATTATTTAATAAGGTATTGACAGCTTTTAAAAAGTTCAACTGTTTGTTGACACTTAAAAGCCTACAATAAACACTGACTCCAGACATGCGCAGTACTATGCTGCTGCCCCTTTAAAGTAAAATACAGCTTTACTTAGTCAGCGTAGACAATATTGCGGATTTTGTCAATATTCTAATATGAATATGTCAATATTCTCCCCACTTACGTCTTTATTTCTATTTATTTTATGCTTTTCACATGATACCAAAACAGCGTCTTTTTTCTTCGCTAATTTGATGTCATGTACACAATAAAAGAGATGCGCCCGTGCGCATGGCGAGTCCCCAAGGGACCCAAGACGCCCAAATAGACCTCTATTTTTTGTCATCCACAATCTCGGCGAGCTGTGCGTGGCGTAACCGTATTACAGGCCTGGGATCCTGGTTATTGTCCTCCCCATTAATGCGCGGGTTGGGATAACCTTGCAAGAGTGTTGTACAGCATATTCGCTCGGAAATATCGGTGCTTGGGGCCTTCGGGTTCTTTACAGCCTTTCGTAAAAGCCTTGTGCTGCCATACCGATTGGGTAATCCGTATGTATGGTTTCCGTTTTGTTCTTCAGACCGGGTTCGATCCCAGGCCAATGGGCTTTTTTTTTATTCGTTTTCTTTCTTTGTGCTTGACCCCCCTAATCCTGATTGGTTTTGCGCAAAAATAATAAAAAAAGTGAGTTTGCAAAATAAGCTTGCTGGATTTATTGATTATATGTATTCAATTTGTTCCTAGGAAGTTAACAAAAAACACAAAGCAAAGAGTTTGAGGAAGTAAACAAGTATGTGCACTTTAATGTTCTATTTGAAGGGGCGCATTTTGTACACGGAAGCATACATAGAATGCTTAACTGGTGGAGAGGGGAGAGGTAACAGTTTATTGAGCATAATGTCAACAATATCAGGGGGAAGGGAGGGGGACTCTCTTTATACAATATTGCAGTTGTAACCTATTATTAAATAAGTTTGTAACATGTCTTTGTTTTATTAAGCAAGGTCTTTTTCTGAGACAAGCAAACTCAAGTAAGGCTGTTGAAATAACAGGTGAGTGTTAAAAGAAAAACAATTATCTGATTAGAAAACTACTGTAGATTCCTTTGCACCAAAATAAGAACAAACTTCATTTAGTTTGTTATTTATGAGAAACGAGATGAGCTCTACAAAGCCATAAAGAAATATGTATTGCTCATCTAAATTATACAAGTAAATGATAATATTAAAAAAGAACTACTGTAAGTAATTAGAGTGGTTTTCATTAACCCTTGAAACAAAGTGTGATAGTTAAACGGTAATAGTTAGTAAAACACAAAAAAGAACAATAGAATCAGATCACAACAAAGTGTGATACGCTAAAGCGTAGTTCACGGGTTAATGAAAGTTTTGACATTTCAACCTTACATCCACATGAAAGTAATGCCTAATATCGAGTGCCCTACAGTAAGTGTTTTGCAGTCAAGTTGTTTTCTGTTAGTAGGTAAAAAATTATTCTAAATAATAGTAATCATAGCTATGGTCACCACTTACACATATAGCACTTGTAATGAAAAGAAAGAAAAAATATATATATGCAGTCAAACAACAGAATTGCATAATAACCTTGAATATATTGAATAAAGGACTGCAAAAAAACATCTTTTGTACTAGTTGCTTGAATTGACCCTTGGCTATTTTTAGCTGAATTCCCCTCCCACTCTAAAAAAGAAAATAATAATAATAATAGAACAAAACTAAAAAGAAAACAAACACAGCAGAGACCCCCACCAACAATTTTGATTTTTTTTTACTTTCCTTTAAAGGGGGAGTGTCATGTTTAAGAGATTTGCAATAGCTCTAGAGCCCTGACTCAATGAACTTCAGTGAAATTCTAATACTGACTTATGAGCTTTTGGTACATGTGGGAGACCTTAAACAAAAAAAAAATGACCACAAACTGTCCATTAACATAGTTTTCAATATAATATTGCATATTATTTAATAAGGTATTGACAGCTTTTAAAAAGTTCAACTGTTTGTTGACACTTAAAAGCCTACAATAAACACTGACTCCAGACATGCGCAGTACTATGCTGCTGCCCCTTTAAAGTAAAATATAGCTTTACTTAGTCAGCGTAGACAATATTGCGGATTTTGTCAATATTCTAATATGAATATGTCAATATTCTCCCAACTTACGTCTTTATTTCTATTTATTTTATGCTTTTCACATGATACCAAAACAGCGTCTTTTTTCTTCGCTAATTTGATGTCATGTACACAATAAAAGAGATGCGCCCGTGCGCATGGCGAGTCCCCAAGGGACCCAAGACGCCCAAATAGACCTCTATTTTTTGTCATCCACAATCTCGGCGAGCTGTGCGTGGCGTAACCGTATTACAGGCCTGGGATCCTGGTTATTGTCCTCCCCATTAATGCGCGGGTTGGGATAACCTTGCAAGAGTGTTGTACAGCATATTCGCTCGGAAATATCGGTGCTTGGGGCCTTCGGGTTCTTTACAGCCTTCCGTAAAAGCCTTGTGCTGCCATACCGATTGGGTAATCCGTATGTATGGTTTCCGTTTTGTTCTTCAGACCGGGTTCGATCCCAGGCCAATGGGCTTTTTTTTTATTCGTTTTCTTTCTTTGTGCTTGACCCCCCTAATCCTGATTGGTTTTGCACAAAAATAATAAAAAAAGTGAGTTTGCAAAATAAGCTTGCTGGATTTATTGATTATATGTATTCAATTTGTTCCTAGGAAGTTAACAAAAAACACAAAGCAAAGAGTTTGAGGAAGTAAACAAGTATGTGCACTTTAATGTTCTATTTGAAGGGGTGCATTTTGTACAGGGAAGCATACATAGAATGCTTAACTGGTGGAGAGGGAAGAGGTAAAAGTTTATTGAGCATAATTTCAACAATAGCAGGGGGAAGAGAGGGGCACTCTCTTCATACAATATTGCAGTTGTTACCTATTATTAAATAAGTTTGTAACATGTCTTTGTTTATTAAGCAAGGTATATTTCTGAGACAAGCAAACTCAAGTAAGAGCTGTTGAAATAACAGGTTAGTGTTAAAAGAAAAACAATTATCTGATTAGAAAACTACTGTAGATTCCTTTGCACCAAAATAAGAACAAACTTCATTTCGTTTGTTATTTTTGAGGAACGAGATGAGCTCTACAAGGCCAAGAAGAAATATGTATTGCTCATCTAAATTATACAAGTAAATAATAATATTAAAAAATAATTACTGTAAGTAATTAGAGTGGTTTTCATTAACTCGTGAAACAAGGTGTGATAGTTAAACAGTTATAGTTAGTAAAACACAAAAAAGAACAATAGAATCAGATCACAACAAAGTGTAATACGCTAAAGCGTAGTTCACGGGTTAATGAAGGTTTTGACATTTCAACCTTACATCCACATGAAGGTAATGCCTAATATCGAGTGCCCTACAGTAAGTGTTTTGCAGTCAAGTTGTTTTCTTTTAGTAGGTAAAAAAATATTCTAAATAATAGTAATCATAGCTATGGTCACCACTTACACATATAGAACTTGTAATGAAAAGAAAGAAAAAATATATATATATGCAGTCAAACAACAGAATTGCATGATAACCTTGAATACATTGAATAAAGGACTGCAAAAAAACATCTTTTGTACTAGTTGCTTGAATTGACCCTTGGCTATTTTTAGCTGAATTCCCCTCCCCCTCTAAAAAAGAAAATAATAATAATAATAATAATAGAACAAAACTAAAAAGAAAACAAACACAACAGAGACCCCCACCAACAATTTTGATTTTTTTTACTTTCCTTTAAAGGGGGAGTGTCATGGTTAAGAGATTTGCAATAGCTCTAGAGCCCTGACACAATGAACTTCAGTGAAATTCTAATACTGACTTATGAGCTTTTGGTACATGTGGGAGACTTTAAACAAAACAAAAAAAAATGACCACAAACTGTCAATTAACATAGTTTTCAATATGATATTGCATATTATTTAATAAGGTATTCACAGCTTTTAAAAAGTTCAACTGTTTGTTGACACTTAAAAGCCTACAATAATCACTGACTCCAGACATGACCAGTACTATGCTGCTGCCCATTTAAAGTAAAATACAGCTTTACTTAGTCAGCGTAGACAAAATTGCGGATTTTGTCAATATTCTAATATGAAGATGTCAATATTCTCCCCCCTTACGTCTTTATTTCTATTTATTTTATGATTTTCACATGATACCAAAACAGCGTCTTTTTTCTTCGCTAATTTGATGTCATGTACACAATAAAAGAGATGCGCCCGTGCGCATGGCGAGTCCCCAAGGGACCCAAGACGCCCAAATAGACCTCTATTTTTTGTCATCCACAATCTCGGCGAGCTGTGCGTGGCGTAACCGTATTACAGGCCTGGGATCCTGGTTATTGTCCTCCCCATTAATGCGCGGGTTGGGATACCTTGCAAGAGTGTTGTACAGCATATTCGCTCGGAAATATCGGTGCTTGGGGCCTTCGGGTTCTTTACAGCCTTCCGTAAAAGCCTTGTGTTGCCATACCGATTGGGTAATCCGTATGTATGGTTTCCGTTTTGTTCTTCAGACCGGGTTCGATCCCAGGCCAATGGGCTTTTTTTTTTAATTCGTTTTTTTTTCTTTGTGCTGGACCCCCTTAGTCCTGATAGGTTTTGCGCAAAAATAATAAAAAAAAGAGAGTTTGCAAAATAAGCTTGCTAGATTTATTGATTATATGTATTCAATTTGTTCCTAGGAAGTTAACAAAAAACACAAAGCAAAGAGTTTGAGGAAGTAAACAAGTATGTGAACTTTAATGTTCTATTTGAAGGGGTGCATTTTGTACAGGGAAGCATACATAGAATGCTTAACTGGTGGAGAGGGAAGAGGTAAAAGTTTATTGTGCATAATTTCAACAATAGCAGGGGGAAGAGAGGGGCACTCTCTTCATACAATATTGCAGTTGTTACCTATTATTAAACAGGTTTGTAACATGTCTTTGTTTATTAAGCAAGGTATATTTCTGAGACAAGCAAACTCAAGTAAGAGCTGTTGAAATAACAGGTTAGTGTTAAAAGAAAAGCAATTATCTGATTAGAAAACTACTGTAGATTCCTTTGCACCAAAATAAGAACAAACTTAATTTCGTTTGTTATTTTTGAGGAACGAGATGAGCTCTACAAGGCCAAGAAGAAATATGTATTGCTCATCTAAATTATACAAGTAAATAATAATATTAAAAAAGAATTACTGTAAGTAATTAGAGTGGTTTTCATTAACTCGTGAAACAAGGTGTGATAGTTAAACAGTTATAGTTAGTAAAACACAAAAAAGAACAATAGAATCAGATCACAACAAAGTGTAATACGCTAAAGCGTAGTTCACGGGTTAATGAAGGTTTTGACATTTCAACCTTACATCCACATGAAGGTAATGCCTAATATCGAGTGCCCTACAGTAAGTGTTTTGCAGTCAAGTTGTTTTCTTTTAGTAGGTAAAAAAATATTCTAAATAATAGTAATCATAGCTATGGTCACCACTTACACATATAGAACTTGTAATGAAAAGAATGAAAAAATATATATATATATATGCAGTCAAACAACAGAATTGCATGATAACCTTGAATATATTGAATAAAGGACTGCAAAAAACATCTTTTGTACTAGTTGCTTGAATTGACCCTTGGCTATTTTTAGCTGAATTCCCCTCCCCCTCTAAAAAAGAAAATAATAATAATAATAATAATAGAACAAAACTAAAAAGAAAACAAACACAACAGAGACCCCCACCAACAATTTTGATTTTTTTTACTTTCCTTTAAAGGGGGAGTGTCATGGTTAAGAGATTTGCAATAGCTCTAGAGCCCTGACACAATGAACTTCAGTGAAATTCTAATACTGACTTATGAGCTTTTGGTACATGTGGAAGACTTTAAACAAAACAAAAAAAAAATGACCACAAACTGTCAATTAACATAGTTTTCAATATAATATTGCATATTATTTAATAAGGTATTCACAGCTTTTAAAAAGTTCAACTGTTTGTTGACACTTAAAAGCCTACAATAAACACTGACTCCAGACATGCGCAGTACTATGCTGCTGCCCATTTAAAGTAAAATACAGCTTTACTTAGTCAGCGTAGACAAAATTGCGGATTTTGTCAATATTCTAATATGAAGATGTCAATATTCTCCCCCCTTACGTCTTTATTTCTATTTATTTTATGATTTTCACATGATACCAAAACAGCGTCTTTTTTCTTCGCTAATTTGATGTCATGTACACAATAAAAGAGATGCGCCCGTGCGCATGGCGAGTCCCCAAGGGACCCAAGACGCCCAAATAGACCTCTATTTTTTGTCATCCACAATCTCGGCGAGCTGTGCGTGGCGTAACCGTATTACAGGCCTGGGATCCTGGTTATTGTCCTCCCCATTAATGCGCGGGTTGGGATACATTGCAAGAGTGTTGTACAGCATATTCGCTCGGAAATATCGGTGCTTGGGGCCTTCGGGTTCTTTACAGCCTTCCGTAAAAGCCTTGTGTTGCCATACCGATTGGGTAATCCGTATGTATGGTTTCCGTTTTGTTCTTCAGACCGGGTTCGATCCCAGGCCAATGGGCTTTTTTTTTAATTCGTTTTTTTTTCTTTGTGCTGGACCCCCTTAGTCCTGATAGGTTTTGCGCAAAAATAATAAAAAAAAGAGAGTTTGCAAAATAAGCTTGCTAGATTTATTGATTATATGTATTCAATTTGTTCCTAGGAAGTTAACAAAAAACACAAAGCAAAGAGTTTGAGGAAGTAAACAAGTATGTGAACTTTAATGTTCTATTTGAAGGGGTGCATTTTGTACAGGGAAGCATACATAGAATGCTTAACTGGTGGAGAGGGAAGAGGTAAAAGTTTATTGTGCATAATTTCAACAATAGCAAAGGGAAGAGAGGGGCACTCTCTTCATACAATTTTTCAGTTGTTACCTATTATTAAATAAGTTTGTAACATGTCTTTGTTTATTAAGCAAGGTATATTTCTGAGATAAGCAAACTCAAGTAAGAGCTGTTGAAATAACAGGTTAGTGTTAAAAGAAAAACAATTATCTGATTAGAAAACTACTGTAGATTCCTTTGCACCAAAATAAGAACAAACTTCATTTCGTTTGTTATTTTTGAGGAACGAGATGAGCTCTACAAGGCCAAGAAGAAATATGTATTGCTCATCTAAATTATACAAGTAAATAATAATATTAAAAAAGAATTACTGTAAGTAATTAGAGTGGTTTTCATTAACTCGTGAAACAAGGTGTGATAGTTAAACAGTTATAGTTAGTAAAACACAAAAAAAGAACAATAGAATCAGATCACAACAAAGTGTAATACGCTAAAGCGTAGTTCACGGGTTAATGAAGGTTTTGACATTTCAACTTTACATCCACATGAAGGTAATGCCTAATATCGAGTGCCCTACAGTAAGTGTTTTGCAGTCAAGTTGTTTTCTTTTAGTAGGTAAAAAAATATTCTAAATAATAGTAATCATAGCTATGGTCACCACTTACACATATAGAACTTGTAATGAAAAGAATGAAAAAAAAAATATATATATGCAGTCAAACAACAGAATTGCATGATAACCTTGAATATATTGAATAAAGGACTGCAAAAAACATCTTTTGTACTAGTTGCTTGAATTGACCCTTGGCTATTTTTAGCTGAATTCCCCTCCCCCTCTAAAAAAGAAAATAATAATAATAATAGAACAAAACTAAAAAGAAAACAAACACAGCAGAGACCCCCACCAACAATTTTGATTTTTTTTTTTACTTTCCTTTAAAGGGGGAGTGTCATGTTTAAGAGATTTGCAATAGCTCTAGAGCCATGACACAATGAACTTCAGTGAAATTCTAATACTGACTTATGAGCTTTTGGTACATGTGGGAGACTTTAAACAAAACAAAAAAAAATGACCACAAACTGTCCATTAACATAGTTTTCAATATAATATTGCATATTATTTAATAAGGTATTGACAGCTTTTAAAAAGTTCAACTGTTTGTTGACACTTAAAAGCCTACAATAAACACTGACTCCAGACATGCGCAGTACTATGCTGCTGCCCCTTTAAAGTAAAATATAGCTTTACTTAGTCAGCGTAGACAATATTGCGGATTTTGTCAATATTCTAATATGAATATGTCAATATTCTCCCCACTTACGTCTTTATTTCTATTTATTTTATGCTTTTCACATGATACCAAAACAGCGTCTTTTTTCTTCGCTAATTTGATGTCATGTACACAATAAAAGAGATGCGCCCGTGCGCATGGCGAGTCCCCAAGGGACCCAAGACGCCCAAATAGACCTCTATTTTTTGTCATCCACAATCTCGGCGAGCTGTGCGTGGCGTAACCGTATTACAGGCCTGGGATCCTGGTTATTGTCCTCCCCATTAATGCGCGGGTTGGGATAACCTTGCAAGAGTGTTGTACAGTATATTCGCTCGGAAATATCGGTGCTTGGGGCCTTCGGGTTCTTTACAGCCTTTCGTAAAAGCCTTGTGCTGCCATACCGATTGGGTAATCCGTATGTATGGTTTCCGTTTTGTTCTTCAGACCGGGTTCGATCCCAGGCCAATGGGCTTTTTTTTATTCGTTTTCTTTCTTTGTGCTTGACCACACTAATCCTGATTGCTTTTGCGCAAAAATAATAAAAAAAAGTGAGTTTGCAAAATAAGCTACCTGGATTTATTGATTATATGTATTCAATTTGTTCCTAGGAAGTTAACAAAAAACACAAAGCAAAGAGTTTGAGGAAGTAAACAAGTATGTGCACTTTAATGTTCTATTTGAAGGGGCGCATTTTGTACAGGGAAGCATACATAGAATGCTTAACTGGTGGAGAGGGGAGAGGTAACAGTTTATTGAGCATAATGTCAACAATATCAGGGGGAAGGGAGGGGGACTCTCTTTATACAATATTGCAGTTGTAACCTATTATTAAATAAGTTTGTAACATGTCTTTGTTTATTAAGCAAGGTCTTTTTCTGAGACAAGCAAACTCAAGTAAGGCTGTTGAAATAACAGGTGAGTGTTAAAAGAAAAACAATTATCTGATTAGAAAACTACTGTAGATTCCTTTGCACCAAAATAAGAACAAACTTCATTTAGTTTGTTATTTATGAGAAACGAGATGAGCTCTACAAAGCCATAAAGAAATATGTATTGCTCATCTAAATTATACAAGTAAATGATAATATTAAAAAAGAACTACTGTAAGTAATTAGAGTGGTTTTCATTAACCCGTGAAACAAAGTGTGATAGTTAAACGGTAATAGTTAGTAAAACACAAAAAAGAACAATAGAATCAGATCACAACAAAGTGTGATACGCTAAAGCGTAGTTCACGGGTTAATGAAAGTTTTGACATTTCAACCTTACATCCACATGAAAGTAATGCCTAATATCGAGTGCCCTACAGTAAGTGTTTTGCAGTCAAGTTGTTTTCTGTTAGTAGGTAAAAAATTATTCTAAATAATAGTAATCATAGCTATGGTCACCACTTACACATATAGCACTTGTAATGAAAAGAAAGAAAAAATATATATATGCAGTCAAACAACAGAATTGCATGATAACCTTGAATATATTGAATAAAGGACTGCAAAAAAACATCTTTTGTACTAGTTGCTTGAATTGACCCTTGGCTATTTTTAGCTGAATTCCCCTCCCCCTCTAAAAAAGAAATTAATAATAATAATAGAACAAAACTAAAAAGAAAACAAACACAGCAGAGACCCCCACCAACAATTTTGATTTTTTTTTACTTTCCTTTAAAGGGGGAGTGTCATGTTTAAGAGATTTGCAATAGCTCTAGAGCCCTGACACAATGAACTTCAGTGAAATTCTAATACTGACTTATGAGCTTTTGGTACATGTGGGAGACTTTAAACAAAACAAAAAAATGACCACAAACTGTCCATTAACATAGTTTTCAATATAATATTGCATATTATTTAATAAGGTATTGACAGCTTTTAAAAAGTTCAACTGTTTGTAGACACTTAAAAGCCTACAATAAACACTGACTCCAGACATGCGCAGTACTATGCTGCTGCCCCTTTAAGGTAAAATACAGCTTTACTTAGTCAGCGTAGACAATATTGCGGATTTTGTCAATATTCTAATATGAATATGTCAATATTCCCCCCCCTTACGTCTTTATTTCTATTTATTTTATGCTTTTCACATGATACCAAAACAGCGTCTTTTTTCTTCGCTAATTTGATGTCATGTACACAATAAAAGAGATGAAACCGTGCGCATGGCAAATCCCCAAGGGACCCAAGACGCCCAAATAGACCTCTATTTTCTGTCATCCACAATCTCGGCGAGCTGTGCGTGGCGTAACCGTATTACAGGCCTGGAATCCTGGTTATTGTCCTCCCCATTAATGCGCGGGTTGGGATAACCTTGCAAGAGTGTTGTACAGCATATTCGCTCGGAAATATCGGTGCTTGGGACCTTCGGGTTCTTTACAGCCTTCCGTAAAAGCCTTGTGCTGCCATACCGATTGGGTAATCCGTATGTATGGTTTCCGTTTTGTTCTTCAGACCGGGTTCGATCCCAGGCCAATGGGCTTTTTTTTTATTCGTTTTCTTTCTTTGTGCTTGACCCCCCTAATCCTGATTGGTTTTGCGCAAAAATAATAAAAAAAAGTGAGTTTGCAAAATAAGCTACCTGGATTTATTGATTATATGTATTCAATTTGTTCCTAGGAAGTTAACAAAAAACACAAAGCAAAGAGTTTGAGGAAGTAAACAAGTATGTGCACTTTAATGTTCTATTTGAAGGGGCGCATTTTGTACAGGGAAGCATACATAGAATGCTTAACTGGTGGAGAGGGGAGAGGTAACAGTTTATTGAGCATAATGTCAACAATATCAGGGGGAAGGGAAGGGGACTCTCTTTATACAATATTGCAGTTGTAACCTATTATTAAATAAGTTTGTAACATGTATTTGTTTATTAAGCAAGGTCTTTTTCTGAGACAAGCAAACTCAAGTAAGGCTGTTGAAATAACAGGTGAGTGTTAAAAGAAAAACAATTATCTGATTAGAATACTACTGTAGATTCCTTTGCACCAAAATAAGAACAAACTTCATTTAGTTTGTTATTTATGAGAAACGAGATGAGCTCTACAAAGCCATAAAGAAATATGTATTGCTCATCTAAATTATACAAGTAAATGATAATATTAAAAAATAACTACTGTAAGTAATTAGAGTGGTTTTCATTAACCCGTGAAACAAAGTGTGATAGTTAAACGGTAATAAATAGTAAAACACAAAAAAGAACAATAGAATCAGATCACAACAAAGTGTAATACGCTAAAGCGTAGTTCACGGGTTAATGAAGGTTTTGACATTTCAACCTTACATCCACATGAAAGTAATGCCTAATATCGAGTGCCCTACAGTAAGTGTTTTACAGTCAAGTAGTTTTCTGTTAGTAGGTAAAAAATTATTCTAAATAATAGTAATCATAGCTATGGTCACCACTTACACATATAGCACTTGTAATGAAAAGAAAGAAAAAATATATATATGCAGTCAAACAACAGAATTGCATAATAACCTTGAATATATTGAATAAAGGACTGCAAAAAAACATCGTTTGTACTAGTTGCTTGAATTGACCCTTGGCTATTTTTAGCTGAATTCCCCTCCCCCTCTAAAAAAGAAAATAATAATAATAATAGAACAAAACTAAAAAGAAAACAAACACAGCAGAGACCCCCACCAACAATTTTGATTTTTTTTGTTACTTTCCTTTAAAGGGGGAGTGTCATGTTTAAGAGATTTGCAATAGCTCTAGAGCCCTGACACAATGAACTTCAGTGAAATTCTAATACTGACTTATGAGCTTTTGGTACATGTTGGAGACTTTAAACAAAACAAAAAAAATGACCACAAACTGTCCATTAACATAGTTTTCAATATAATATTGCATATTATTTAATAAGGTATTGACAGCTTTTAAAAAGTTCAACTGTTTGTTGACACTTAAAAGCCTACAATAAACACTGACTCCAGACATGCGCAGTACTATGCTGCTGCCGCTTTAAAGTAAATTATAGCTTTACTTAGTCAGCGTAGACAATATTGCGGATTTTGTCAATATTCTAATATGAATATGTCAATATTCTCCCCACTTACGTCTTTATTTCTATTTATTTTATGCTTTTCACATGATACCAAAACAGCGTCTTTTTTCTTCGCTAATTTGATGTCATGTACACAATAAAAGAGATGCGCCCGTGCGCATGGCGAGTCCCCAAGGGACCCAAGACGCCCAAATAGACCTCTATTTTTTGTCATCCACAATCTCGGCGAGCTGTGCGTGGCGTAACCGTATTACAGGCCTGGGATCCTGGTTATTGTCCTCCCCATTAATGCGCGGGTTGGGATAACCTTGCAAGAGTGTTGTACAGCATATTCGCTCGGAAATATCGGTGCTTGGGGCCTTCGGGTTCTTTACAGCCTTTCGTAAAAGCCTTGTGCTGCCATACCGATTGGGTAATCCGTATGTATGGTTTCCGTTTTGTTCTTCAGACCGGGTTCGATCCCAGGCCAATGGGCTTTTTTTTATTCTTTTTCTTTCTTTGTGCTTGACCACACTAATCCTGATTGGTTTTGCGCAAAAATAATAAAAAAAAGTGAGTTTGCAAAATAAGCTACCTGGATTTATTGATTATATGTATTCAATTTGTTCCTAGGAAGTTAACAAAAAACACAAAGCAAAGAGTTTGAGGAAGTAAACAAGTATGTGCACTTTAATGTTCTATTTGAAGGGGCGCATTTTGTACAGGGAAGCATACATAGAATGCTTTACTGGTGGAGAGGGGAGAGGTAACAGTTTATTGAGCATAATGTCAACAATATCAGGGGGAAGGGAGGGGGACTCTCTTTATACAATATTGCAGTTGTAACCTATTATTAAATAAGTTTGTAACATGTCTTTGTTTATTAAGCAAGGTCTTTTTCTGAGACAAGCAAACTCAAGTAAGGCTGTTGAAATAACAGGTGAGTGTTAAAAGAAAAACAATTATCTGATTAGAAAACTACTGTAGATTCCTTTGCACCAAAATAAGAACAAGCTTCATTTAGTTTGTTATTTATGAGAAACGAGATGAGCTCTACAAAGCCATAAAGAAATATGTATTGCTCATCTAAATTATACAAGTAAATGATAATATTAAAAAAGAACTACTGTAAGTAATTAGAGTGGTTTTCATTAACCCGTGAAACAAAGTGTGATAGTTAAACGGTAATAGTTAGTAAAACACAAAAAAGAACAATAGAATCAGATCACAACAAAGTGTGATACGCTAAAGCGTAGTTCACGGGTTAATGAAGGTTTTGACATTTCAACCTTACATCCACATGAAAGTAATGCCTAATATCGAGTGCCCTACAGTAAGTGTTTTGCAGTCAAGTTGTTTTCTGTTAGTAGGTAAAAAATTATTCTAAATAATAGTAATCATAGCTATGGTCACCACTTACACATATAGCACTTGTAATGAAAAGAAAGAAAAAATATATATATGCAGTCAAACAACAGAATTGCATAATAACCTTGAATATATTGAATAAAGGACTGCAAAAAAACATCTTTTGTACTAGTTGCTTGAATTGACCCTTGGCTATTTTTAGCTGAATTCCCCTCCCCCTCTAAAAAAGAAAATAATAATAATAATAATAGAACAAAACTAAAAAGAAAACAAACACAGCAGAGACCCCCACCAACAATTTTGATTTTTTTTACTTTCCTTTAAAGGGGGAGTGTCATGTTTAAGAGATTTGCAATATCTCTAGAGCCCTGACACAATGAACTTCAGTGAAATTCTAATACTGACTTATGAGCTTTTGGTACATGTGGGAGACTTTAAACAAAACAAAAAAAATGACCACAAACTGTCCATTAACATAGTTTTCAATATAATATTGCATATTATTTAATAAGGTATTGACAGCTTTTAAAAAGTTCAACTGTTTGTTGACACTTAAAAGCCTACAATAAACACTGACTCCAGACATGCGCAGTACTATGCTGCTGCCCCTTTAAAGTAAAATATAGCTTTACTTAGTCAGCGTAGACAATATTGCGGATTTTGTCAATATTCTAATATGAATATGTCAATATTCTCCCCACTTACGTCTTTATTTCTATTTATTTTATGCTTTTCACATGATACCAAAACAGCGTCTTTTTTCTTCGCTAATTTGATGTCATGTACACAATAAAAGAGATGCGCCCGTGCGCATGGCGAGTCCCCAAGGGACCCAAGACGCCCAAATAGACCTCTATTTTTTGTCATCCACAATCTCGGCGAGCTGTGCGTGGCGTAACCGTATTACAGGCCTGGGATCCTGGTTATTGTCCTCCCCATTAATGCGCGGGTTGGGATAACCTTGCAAGAGTGTTGTACAGCATATTCGCTCGGAAATATCGGTGCTTGGGGCCTTCGGGTTCTTTACAGCCTTCCGTAAAAGCCTTGTGCTGCCATACCGATTGGGTAATCCGTATGTATGGTTTCCGTTTTGTTCTTCAGACCGGGTTCGATCCCAGGCCAATGGGCTTTTTTTTTATTCGTTTTCTTTCTTTGTGCTTGACCCCCCTAATCCTGATTGGTTTTGCGCAAAAATAATAAAAAAAAGTGAGTTTGCAAAATAAGCTTGCTGGATTTATTGATTATATGTATTCAATTTGTTCCTAGGAAGTTAACAAAAAACACAAAGCAAAGAGTTTGAGGAAGTAAACAAGTATGTGCACTTTAATGTTCTATTTGAAGGGGCGCATTTTGTACACGGAAGCATACATAGAATGCTTAACTGGTGGAGAGGGGAGAGGTAACAGTTTATTGAGCATAATGTCAACAAAATCAGGGGGAAGGGAGGGGGACTCTCTTTATACAATATTGCAGTTGTAACCTATTATTAAATAAGTTTGTAACATGTCTTTGTTTATTAAGCAAGGTCTTTTTCTGAGACAAGCAAACTCAAGTAAGGCTGTTGAAATAACAGGTGAGTGTTAAAAGAAAAACAATTATCTGATTAGAAAACTACTGTAGATTCCTTTGCACCAAAATAAGAACAAACTTCATTTAGTTTGTTATTTATGAGAAACGAGATGAGCTCTACAAAGCCATAAAGAAATATGTATTGCTCATCTAAATTATACAAGTAAATGATAATATTAAAAAAGAACTACTGTAAGTAATTAGAGTGGTTTTCATTAACCCGTGAAACAAAGTGTGATAGTTAAACGGTAATAGTTAGTAAAACACAAAAAAGAACAATAGAATCAGATCACAACAAAGTGTGATACGCTAAAGCGTAGTTCACGGGTTAATGAAAGTTTTGACATTTCAACCTTACATCCACATGAAAGTAATGCCTAATATCGAGTGCCCTACAGTAAGTGTTTTGCAGTCAAGTTGTTTTCTGTTAGTAGGTAAAAAATTATTCTAAATAATAGTAATCATAGCTATGGTCACCACTTACACATATAGCACTTGTAATGAAAAGAAAGAAAAAATATATATATGCAGTCAAACAACAGAATTGCATAATAACCTTGAATATATTGAATAAAGGACTGCAAAAAAACATCTTTTGTACTAGTTGCTTGAATTGACCCTTGGCTATTTTTAGCTGAATTCCCCTCCCACTCTAAAAAAGAAAATAATAATAATAATAGAACAAAACTAAAAGGAAAACAAACACAGCAGAGACCCCCACCAACAATTTTGATTTTTTTTTACTTTCCTTTAAAGGGGGAGTGTCATGTTTAAGAGATTTGCAATAGCTCTAGAGCCCTGACTCAATGAACTTCAGTGAAATTCTAATACTTTTTGATACATGTGGGAGACCTTAAACAAAACAAAAAAAAATGACCACAAACTGTCCATTAACATAGTTTTCAATATAATATTGCATATTATTTAATAAGGTATTGACAGCTTTTAAAAAGTTCAACTGTTTGTTGACACTTAAAAGCCTACAATAAACACTGACTCCAGACATGCGCAGTACTATGCTGCTGCCCCTTTAAAGTAAAATATAGCTTTACTTAGTCAGCGTAGACAATATTGCGGATTTTGTCAATATTCTTATATGAATATGTCAATATTCTCCCAACTTACGTCTTTATTTCTATTTATTTTATGCTTTTCACATGATACCAAAACAGCGTCTTTTTTCTTCGCTAATTTGATGTCATGTACACAATAAAAGAGATGCGCCCGTGCGCATGGCGAGTCCCCAAGGGACCCAAGACGCCCAAATAGACATCTATTTTTTGTCATCCACAATCTCGGCGAGCTGTGCGTGGCGTAACCGTATTACAGGCCTGGGATCCTGGTTATTGTCCTCCCCATTAATGCGCGGGTTGGGATAACCTTGCAAGAGTGTTGTACAGCATATTCGCTCGGAAATATCGGTGCTTGGGGCCTTCGGGTTCTTTACAGCCTTCCGTAAAAGCCTTGTGCTGCCATACCGATTGGGTAATCCGTATGTATGGTTTCCGTTTTGTTCTTCAGACCGGGTTCGATCCCAGGCCAATGGGCTTTTTTTTTATTCGTTTTCTTTCTTTGTGCTTGACCCCATTAATCCTGATTGGTTTTGCGCAAAAATAATAAAAAAAGTGAGTTTGCAAAATAAGCTTGCTGGATTTATTGATTATATGTATTCAATTTGTTCCTAGGAAGTTAACAAAAAACACAAAGCAAAGAGTTTGAGGAAGTAAACAAGTATGTGCACTTTAATGTTCTATTTGAAGGGGTGCATTTTGTACACGGAAGCATACATAGAATGCTTAACTGGTGGAGAGGGGAGAGGTAACAGTTTATTGAGCATAATGTCAACAATATCAGGGGGAAGGGAGGGGGACTCTCTTTATACAATATTGCAGTTGTAACCTATTATTAAATAAGTTTGTAACATGTCTTTGTTTATTAAGCAAGGTCTTTTTCTGAGACAAGCAAACTCAAGTAAGGCTGTTGAAATAACAGGTGAGTGTTAAAAGAAAAACAATTATCTGATTAGAAAACTACTGTAGATTCCTTTGCACCAAAATAAGAACAAACTTCATTTAGTTTGTTATTTATGAGAAACGAGATGAGCTCTACAAAGCCATAAAGAAATATGTATTGCTCATCTAAATTATACAAGTAAATGATAATATTAAAAAAGAACTACTGTAAGTAATTAGAGTGGTTTTCATTAACCCGTGAAACAAAGTGTGATAGCTAAACTGTAATAGTTAGTAAAACACAAAAAAGAACAATAGAATCAGATCACAACAAAGTGTGATACGCTAAAGCGTAGTTCACGGGTTAATGAAAGTTTTGACATTTCAACCTTACATCCACATGAAAGTAATGCCTAATATCGAGTGCCCTACAGTAAGTGTTTTGCAGTCAAGTTGTTTTCTGTTAGTAGGTAAAAAATTATTCTAAATAATAGTAATCATAGCTATGGTCACCACTTACACATATAGCACTTGTAATGAAAAGAAAGAAAAAATATATATATGCAGTCAAACAACAGAATTGCATAATAACCTTGAATATATTGAATAAAGGACTGCAAAAAAACATCTTTTGTACTAGTTGCTTGAATTGACCCTTGGCTATTTTTAGCTGAATTCCCCTCCCACTCTAAAAAAGAAAATAATAATAATAATAGAACAAAACTAAAAGGAAAACAAACACAGCAGAGACCCCCACCAACAATTTTGATTTTTTTTTACTTTCCTTTAAAGGGGGAGT
Source organism: Nematostella vectensis (assembly GCF_932526225.1). NCBI lineage: Eukaryota > Metazoa > Cnidaria > Anthozoa > Actiniaria > Edwardsiidae > Nematostella > Nematostella vectensis. Next base: position 263,242 of record NC_064047.1, on the reverse strand, counting down.
GTCATGTTTAAGAGATTTGCAATAGCTATAGAGCCCTGACTCAATGAACTTCAGTGAAATTCTAATACTTTTTGGTACATGTGGGAGACCTTAAACAAAACAAAAAAAATGACCACAAACTGTCCATTAACATAGTTTTCAATATAATATTGCATATTATTTAATAAGGTATTGACAGCTTTTAAAAAGTTCAACTGTTTGTTGACACTTAAAAGCCTACAATAAACACTGACTCCAGACATGCGCAGTACTATGCTGCTGCCCCTTTAAAGTAAAATATAGCTTTACTTAGTCAGCGTAGACAATATTGCGGATTTTGTCAATATTCTAATATGAATATGTCAATATTCTCCCAACTTACGTCTTTATTTCTATTTATTTTATGCTTTTCACATGATACCAAAACAGCGTCTTTTTTCTTCGCTAATTTGATGTCATGTACACAATAAAAGAGATGCGCCCGTGCGCATGGCGAGTCCCCAAGGGACCCAAGACGCCCAAATAGACCTCTATTTTTTGTCATCCACAATCTCGGCGAGCTGTGCGTGGCGTAACCGTATTACAGGCCTGGGATCCTGGTTATTGTCCTCCCCATTAATGCGCGGGTTGGGATAACCTTGCAAGAGTGTTGTACAGCATATTCGCTCGGAAATATCGGTGCTTGGGGCCTTCGGGTTCTTTACAGCCTTCCGTAAAAGCCTTGTGCTGCCATACCGATTGGGTAATCCGTATGTATGGTTTCCGTTTTGTTCTTCAGACCGGGTTCGATCCCAGGCCAATGGGCTTTTTTTTTATTCGTTTTCTTTCTTTGTGCTTGACCCCCCTAATCCTGATTGGTTTTGCACAAAAATAATAAAAAAAGTGAGTTTGCAAAATAAGCTTGCTGGATTTATTGATTATATGTATTCAATTTGTTCCTAGGAAGTTAACAAAAAACACAAAGCAAAGAGTTTGAGGAAGTAAACAAGTATGTGCACTTTAATGTTCTATTTGAAGGGGTGCATTTTGTACAGGGAAGCATACATAGAATGCTTAACTGGTGGAGAGGGAAGAGGTAAAAGTTTATTGTGCATAATTTCAACAATAGCAGGGGGAAGAGAGGGGCACTCTCTTCATACAATATTGCAGTTGTTACCTATTATTAAATAAGTTTGTAACATGTCTTTGTTTATTAAGCAAGGTATATTTCTGAGACAAGCAAACTCAAGTAAGAGCTGTTGAAATAACAGGTGAGTGTTAAAAGAAAAACAATTCTCTGATTAGAAAACTACTGTAGATTCCTTTGCACCAAAATAAGAACAAACTTCATTTCGTTTGTTATTTTTGAGGAACGAGATGAGCTCTACAAGGCCAAGAAGAAATATGTATTGCTCATCTAAATTATACAAGTAAATAATAATATTAAAAAAGAATTACTGTAAGTAATTAGAGTGGTTTTCATTAACTCGTGAAACAAGGTGTGATAGTTAAACAGTTATAGTTAGTAAAACACAAAAAAGAACAATAGACTCAGATCACAACAAAGTGTAATACGCTAAAGCGTAGTTCACGGGTTAATGAAGGTTTTGACATTTCAACCTTACATCCACATGAAGGTAATGCCTAATATTGAGTGCCCTACAGTAAGTGTTTTGCAGCCAAGTTGTTTTCTTTTAGTAGGTAAAAAAATATTCTAAATAATAGTAATCATAGCTATGGTCACCACTTACACATATAGAACTTGTAATGAAAAGAAAGAAAAAATATATATATATATGCAGTCAAACAACAGAATTGCATGATAACCTTGAATATATTGAATAAAGGACTGCAAAAAAACATCTTTTGTACTAGTTGCTTGAATTGGCCCTTGGCTATTTTTAGCTGAATTCCCCTCCCACTCTAAAAAAGAAAATAATAATAATAATAGAACAAAACTAAAAGGCAAACAAACACAGCAGAGACCCCCACCAACAATTTTGATTTTTTTTTACTTTCCTTTAAAGGTGGAGTGTCATGTTTAAGAGATTTGCAATAGCTCTAGAGCCCTGACTCAATGAACTTCAGTGAAATTCTAATACTTTTTGGTACATGTGGGAGACCTTAAACAAAACAAAAAAAATGACCACAAACTGTCCATTAACATAGTTTTCAATATAATATTGCATATTATTTAATAAGGTATTGACAGCTTTTAAAAAGTTCAACTGTTTGTTGACACTTAAAAGCCTACAATAAACACTGACTCCAGACATGCGCAGTACTATGCTGCTGCCCCTTTAAAGTAAAATATAGCTTTACTTAGTCAGCGTAGACAATATTGCGGATTTTGTCAATATTCTAATATGAATATGTCAATATTCTCCCCACTTACGTCTTTATTTCTATTTATTTTATGCTTTTCACATGATACCAAAACAGCGTCTTTTTTCTTCGCTAATTTGATGTCATGTACACAATAAAAGAGATGCGCCCGTGCGCATGGCGAGTCCCCAAGGGACCCAAGACGCCCAAATAGACCTCTATTTTTTGTCATCCACAATCTCGGCGAGCTGTGCGTGGCGTAACCGTATTACAGGCCTGGGATCCTGGTTATTGTCCTCCCCATTAATGCGCGGGTTGGGATAACCTTGCAAGAGTGTTGTACAGCATATTCGCTCGGAAATATCGGTGCTTGGGGCCTTCGGGTTCTTTACAGCCTTCCGTAAAAGCCTTGTGCTGCCATACCGATTGGGTAATCCGTATGTATGGTTTCCGTTTTGTTCTTCAGACCGGGTTCGATCCCAGGCCAATGGGCTTTTTTTTTATTCGTTTTCTTTCTTTGTGCTTGACCCCCCTAATCCTGATTGGTTTTGCGCAAAAATAATAAAAAAAGTGAGTTTGCAAAATAAGCTTGCTGGATTTATTGATTATATGTATTCAATTTGTTCCTAGGAAGTTAACAAAAAACACAAAGCAAAGAGTTTGAGGAAGTAAACAAGTATGTGCACTTTAATGTTCTATTTGAAGGGGCGCATTTTGTACACGGAAGCATACATAGAATGCTTAACTGGTGGAGAGGGGAGAGGTAACAGTTTATTGAGCATAATGTCAACAAAATCAGGGGGAAGGGAGGGGGACTCTCTTTATACAATATTGCAGTTGTAACCTATTATTAAATAAGTTTGTAACATGTCTTTGTTTATTAAGCAAGGTCTTTTTCTGAGACAAGCAAACTCAAGTAAGGCTGTTGAAATAACAGGTGAGTGTTAAAAGAAAAACAATTATCTGATTAGAAAACTACTGTAGATTCCTTTGCACCAAAATAAGAACAAACTTCATTTAGTTTGTTATTTATGAGAAACGAGATGAGCTCTACAAAGCCATAAAGAAATATGTATTGCTCATCTAAATTATACAAGTAAATGATAATATTAAAAAAGAACTACTGTAAGTAATTAGAGTGGTTTTCATTAACCCGTGAAACAAAGTGTGATAGTTAAACGGTAATAGTTAGTAAAACACAAAAAAGAACAATAGAATCAGATCACAACAAAGTGTGATACGCTAAAGCGTAGTTCACGGGTTAATGAAAGTTTTGACATTTCAACCTTACATCCACATGAAAGTAATGCCTAATATCGAGTGCCCTACAGTAAGTGTTTTGCAGTCAAGTTGTTTTCTGTTAGTAGGTAAAAAATTATTCTAAATAATAGTAATCATAGCTATGGTCACCACTTACACATATAGCACTTGTAATGAAAAGAAAGAAAAAATATATATATGCAGTCAAACAACAGAATTGCATAATAACCTTGAATATATTGAATAAAGGACTGCAAAAAAACATCTTTTGTACTAGTTGCTTGAATTGACCCTTGGCTATTTTTAGCTGAATTCCCCTCCCACTCTAAAAAAGAAAATAATAATAATAATAGAACAAAACTAAAAGGAAAACAAACACAGCAGAGACCCCCACCAACAATTTTGATTTTTTTTTACTTTCCTTTAAAGGGGGAGTGTCATGTTTAAGAGATTTGCAATAGCTCTAGAGCCCTGACTCAATGAACTTCAGTGAAATTCTAATACTTTTTGATACATGTGGGAGACCTTAAACAAAACAAAAAAAAATGACCACAAACTGTCCATTAACATAGTTTTCAATATAATATTGCATATTATTTAATAAGGTATTGACAGCTTTTAAAAAGTTCAACTGTTTGTTGACACTTAAAAGCCTACAATAAACACTGACTCCAGACATGCGCAGTACTATGCTGCTGCCCCTTTAAAGTAAAATATAGCTTTACTTAGTCAGCGTAGACAATATTGCGGATTTTGTCAATATTCTAATATGAATATGTCAATATTCTCCCAACTTACGTCTTTATTTCTATTTATTTTATGCTTTTCACATGATACCAAAACAGCGTCTTTTTTCTTCGCTAATTTGATGTCATGTACACAATAAAAGAGATGCGCCCGTGCGCATGGCGAGTCCCCAAGGGACCCAAGACGCCCAAATAGACATCTATTTTTTGTCATCCACAATCTCGGCGAGCTGTGCGTGGCGTAACCGTATTACAGGCCTGGGATCCTGGTTATTGTCCTCCCCATTAATGCGCGGGTTGGGATAACCTTGCAAGAGTGTTGTACAGCATATTCGCTCGGAAATATCGGTGCTTGGGGCCTTCGGGTTCTTTACAGCCTTCCGTAAAAGCCTTGTGCTGCCATACCGATTGGGTAATCCGTATGTATGGTTTCCGTTTTGTTCTTCAGACCGGGTTCGATCCCAGGCCAATGGGCTTTTTTTTTATTCGTTTTCTTTCTTTGTGCTTGACCCCATTAATCCTGATTGGTTTTGCGCAAAAATAATAAAAAAAGTGAGTTTGCAAAATAAGCTTGCTGGATTTATTGATTATATGTATTCAATTTGTTCCTAGGAAGTTAACAAAAAACACAAAGCAAAGAGTTTGAGGAAGTAAACAAGTATGTGCACTTTAATGTTCTATTTGAAGGGGTGCATTTTGTACACGGAAGCATACATAGAATGCTTAACTGGTGGAGAGGGGAGAGGTAACAGTTTATTGAGCATAATGTCAACAATATCAGGGGGAAGGGAGGGGGACTCTCTTTATACAATATTGCAGTTGTAACCTATTATTAAATAAGTTTGTAACATGTCTTTGTTTATTAAGCAAGGTCTTTTTCTGAGACAAGCAAACTCAAGTAAGGCTGTTGAAATAACAGGTGAGTGTTAAAAGAAAAACAATTATCTGATTAGAAAACTACTGTAGATTCCTTTGCACCAAAATAAGAACAAACTTCATTTAGTTTGTTATTTATGAGAAACGAGATGAGCTCTACAAAGCCATAAAGAAATATGTATTGCTCATCTAAATTATACAAGTAAATGATAATATTAAAAAAGAACTACTGTAAGTAATTAGAGTGGTTTTCATTAACCCGTGAAACAAAGTGTGATAGCTAAACTGTAATAGTTAGTAAAACACAAAAAAGAACAATAGAATCAGATCACAACAAAGTGTGATACGCTAAAGCGTAGTTCACGGGTTAATGAAAGTTTTGACATTTCAACCTTACATCCACATGAAAGTAATGCCTAATATCGAGTGCCCTACAGTAAGTGTTTTGCAGTCAAGTTGTTTTCTGTTAGTAGGTAAAAAATTATTCTAAATAATAGTAATCATAGCTATGGTCACCACTTACACATATAGCACTTGTAATGAAAAGAAAGAAAAAATATATATATGCAGTCAAACAACAGAATTGCATAATAACCTTGAATATATTGAATAAAGGACTGCAAAAAAACATCTTTTGTACTAGTTGCTTGAATTGACCCTTGGCTATTTTTAGCTGAATTCCCCTCCCACTCTAAAAAAGAAAATAATAATAATAATAGAACAAAACTAAAAGGAAAACAAACACAGCAGAGACCCCCACCAACAATTTTGATTTTTTTTTACTTTCCTTTAAAGGGGGAGTGTCATGTTTAAGAGATTTGCAATAGCTATAGAGCCCTGACTCAATGAACTTCAGTGAAATTCTAATACTTTTTGGTACATGTGGGAGACCTTAAACAAAACAAAAAAAATGACCACAAACTGTCCATTAACATAGTTTTCAATATAATATTGCATATTATTTAATAAGGTATTGACAGCTTTTAAAAAGTTCAACTGTTTGTTGACACTTAAAAGCCTACAATAAACACTGACTCCAGACATGCGCAGTACTATGCTGCTGCCCCTTTAAAGTAAAATATAGCTTTACTTAGTCAGCGTAGACAATATTGCGGATTTTGTCAATATTCTAATATGAATATGTCAATATTCTCCCAACTTACGTCTTTATTTCTATTTATTTTATGCTTTTCACATGATACCAAAACAGCGTCTTTTTTCTTCGCTAATTTGATGTCATGTACACAATAAAAGAGATGCGCCCGTGCGCATGGCGAGTCCCCAAGGGACCCAAGACGCCCAAATAGACCTCTATTTTTTGTCATCCACAATCCCGGCGAGCTGTGCGTGGCGTAACCGTATTACAGGCCTGGGATCCTGGTTATTGTCCTCCCCATTAATGCGCGGGTTGGGATAACCTTGCAAGAGTGTTGTACAGCATATTCGCTCGGAAATATCGGTGCTTGGGGCCTTCGGGTTCTTTACAGCCTTCCGTAAAAGCCTTGTGCTGCCATACCGATTGGGTAATCCGTATGTATGGTTTCCGTTTTGTTCTTCAGACCGGGTTCGATCCCAGGCCAATGGGCTTTTTTTTTATTCGTTTTCTTTCTTTGTGCTTGACCCCCCTAATCCTGATTGGTTTTGCACAAAAATAATAAAAAAAGTGAGTTTGCAAAATAAGCTTGCTGGATTTATTGATTATATGTATTCAATTTGTTCCTAGGAAGTTAACAAAAAACACAAAGCAAAGAGTTTGAGGAAGTAAACAAGTATGTGCACTTTAATGTTCTATTTGAAGGGGTGCATTTTGTACAGGGAAGCATACATAGAATGCTTAACTGGTGGAGAGGGAAGAGGTAGAAGTTTATTGTGCATAATTTCAACAATAGCAGGGGGAAGAGAGGGGCACTCTCTTCATACAATATTGCAGTTGTTACCTATTATTAAATAAGTTTGTAACATGTCTTTGTTTATTAAGCAAGGTATATTTCTGAGACAAGCAAACTCAAGTAAGAGCTGTTGAAATAACAGGTGAGTGTTAAAAGAAAAACAATTCTCTGATTAGAAAACTACTGTAGATTCCTTTGCACCAAAATAAGAACAAACTTCATTTCGTTTGTTATTTTTGAGGAACGAGATGAGCTCTACAAGGCCAAGAAGAAATATGTATTGCTCATCTAAATTATACAAGTAAATAATAATATTAAAAAAGAATTACTGTAAGTAATTAGAGTGGTTTTCATTAACTCGTGAAACAAGGTGTGATAGTTAAACAGTTATAGTTAGTAAAACACAAAAAAGAACAATAGACTCAGATCACAACAAAGTGTAATACGCTAAAGCGTAGTTCACGGGTTAATAAAGGTTTTGACATTTCAACCTTACATCCACATGAAGGTAATGCCTAATATTGAGTGCCCTACAGTAAGTGTTTTGCAGCCAAGTTGTTTTCTTTTAGTAGGTAAAAAAATATTCTAAATAATAGTAATCATAGCTATGGTCACCACTTACACATATAGAACTTGTAATGAAAAGAAAGAAAAAATATATATATATATGCAGTCAAACAACAGAATTGCATGATAACCTTGAATATATTGAATAAAGGACTGCAAAAAAACATCTTTTGTACTAGTTGCTTGAATTGGCCCTTGGCTATTTTTAGCTGAATTCCCCTCCCACTCTAAAAAAGAAAATAATAATAATAATAGAACAAAACTAAAAGGCAAACAAACACAGCAGAGACCCCCACCAACAATTTTGATTTTTTTTTACTTTCCTTTAAAGGTGGAGTGTCATGTTTAAGAGATTTGCAATAGCTCTAGAGCCCTGACTCAATGAACTTCAGTGAAATTCTAATACTTTTTGGTACATGTGGGAGACCTTAAACAAAACAAAAAAAATGACCACAAACTGTCCATTAACATAGTTTTCAATATAATATTGCATATTATTTAATAAGGTATTGACAGCTTTTAAAAAGTTCAACTGTTTGTTGACACTTAAAAGCCTACAATAAACACTGACTCCAGACATGCGCAGTACTATGCTGCTGCCCCTTTAAAGTAAAATATAGCTTTACTTAGTCAGCGTAGACAATATTGCGGATTTTGTCAATATTCTAATATGAATATGTCAATATTCTCCCAACTTACGTCTTTATTTCTATTTATTTTATGCTTTTCACATGATACCAAAACAGCGTCTTTTTTCTTCGCTAATTTGATGTCATGTACACAATAAAAGAGATGCGCCCGTGCGCATGGCGAGTCCCCAAGGGACCCAAGACGCCCAAATAGACCTCTATTTTTTGTCATCCACAATCTCGGCGAGCTGTGCGTGGCGTAACCGTATTACAGGCCTGGGATCCTGGTTATTGTCCTCCCCATTAATGCGCGGGTTGGGATAACCTTGCAAGAGTGTTGTACAGCATATTCGCTCGGAAATATCGGTGCTTGGGGCCTTCGGGTTCTTTACAGCCTTCCGTAAAAGCCTTGTGCTGCCATACCGATTGGGTAATCCGTATGTATGGTTTCCGTTTTGTTCTTCAGACCGGGTTCGATCCCAGGCCAATGGGCTTTTTTTTTATTCGTTTTCTTTCTTTGTGCTTGACCCCCCTAATCCTGATTGGTTTTGCGCAAAAATAATAAAAAAAAGTGAGTTTGCAAAATAAGCTTGCTGGATTTATTGATTATATGTATTCAATTTGTTCCTAGGAAGTTAACAAAAAACACAAAGCAAAGAGTTTGAGGAAGTAAACAAGTATGTGAACTTTAATGTTCTATTTGAAGGGGCGCATTTTGTACAGGGAAGCATACATAGAATGCTTAACTGGTGGAGAGGGGAGAGGTAACAGTTTATTGAGCATAATGTCAACAATAGCAGGGGAATGGAGGGGCACTCTCTTCATACAATATTGCAGTTGTTACCTATTATTAAATAAGTTTGTAAGATATATTTGATTATTAAGCAAGGTCTATTTCTGAGACAAGCAAACTCAAGTAAGAGCTGTTGAAATAACAGGTGAGTGTTAAAAAAAACAATTATCTGATTAGAAAACTAATGTAGATTCCTTTTCACAAAATAAGAACAAACTTCATTTTGTTTGTTATTTATGAGGAACGAGATGAGCTCTACAAGGCAAAGAAGAAATATGTATTGCTCATCTAAATTATACAAGTAAATAATAATATTAAAAAAGAATTACTGTAAGTAATTAGAGTGGTTTTCATTAACTCGTGAAACAAGGTGTGATAGTTAAACAGTTATAGTTAGTAAAACACAAAAAAGAACAATAGACTCAGATCACAACAAAGTGTAATACGCTAAAGCGTAGTTCACGGGTTAATGAAGGTTTTGACATTTCAACCTTACATCCACATGAAGGTAATGCCTAATATTGAGTGCCCTACAGTAAGTGTTTTGCAGCCAAGTTGTTTTCTTTTAGTAGGTAAAAAAATATTCTAAATAATAGTAATCATAGCTATGGTCACCACTTACACATATAGAACTTGTAATGAAAAGAAAGAAAAAAAAAAATATATTTATATATATATATGCAGTCAAACAACAGAATTGTATGATAACCTTGAATATATTGAATAAAGGACTGCAAAAAAAACATCTTTTGTACTAGTTGCTTGAATTGACCCTTGGCTATTTTTAGCTGAATTCCCCTCCCCCTCTAAAAAAGAAAATAATAATAATAATAGAACAAAACTAAAAAGAAAACAAACACAGCAGAGACCCCCACCAACAATTTTGATTTTTTTTTACTTTCCTTTAAATGGGGAGTGTCATGTTTAAGAGATTTGCAATAGCTCTAGAGCCCTGACACAATGAACTTCAGTGAAATTCTAATACTGACTTATGAGCTTTTGGTACATGTGGAAGACTTTAAACAAAACAAAAAAAAATGACCACAAACTGTCCATTAACATAGTTTTCAATATAATATTGCATATTATTTAATAAGGTATTGACAGCTTTTAAAAAGTTCAACTGTTTGTTGACACTTAAAAGCAACAATAAACACTGACTCCAGAAATGCGCAGTACTATGCTGCTGCCCCTTTAAAGTAAAATATAGCTTTACTTAGTCAGCGTAGACAATATTGCGGATTTTGTCAATATTCTAATATGAATATGTCAATATTCTCCCCCCTTACGTCTTTATTTCTATTTATTTTATGCTTTTCACGTGATACCAAAACAGCGTCTTTTTTCTTCGCTAATTTGATGTCATGTACACAATAAAAGAGATGCGTCCGTGCGCATGGCGAGTCCCCAAGGGACACAAGACGCCCAAATAGACCTCTATTTTTTGTCATCCACAATCTCGGCGAGCTGTGCGTGGCGTAACCGTATTACAGGCCTGGGATCCTGGTTATTGTCCTCCCCATTAATGCGCGGGTTGGGATAACCTTGCAAGAGTGTTGTACAGCATATTCGCTCGGAAATATCGGTGCTTGGGGCCTTCGGGTTCTTTACAGCCTTCCGTAAAAGCCTTGTGCTGCCATACCGATTGGGTAATCCGTATGTATGGTTTCCGTTTTGTTCTTCAGACCGGGTTCGATCCCAGGCCAATGGGCTTTTTTTTTATTCGTTTTCTTTCTTTGTGCTTGACCCCCCTAATCCTGATTGGTTTTGCGCAAAAATAATAAAAAAAAAGTGAGTTTGCAAAATAAGCTTGCTGGATTTATTGATTATATGTATTCAATTTGTTCCTAGGAAGTTAACAAAAAACACAAAGCAAAGAGTTTGAGGAAGTAAACAAGTATGTGCACTTTAATGTTCTATTTGAAGGGGCGCATTTTGTACAGGGAAGCATACATAGAATGCTTAACTGGTGGAGAGGGGAGAGGTAACAGTTTATTGAGCATAATGTCAACAATAGCAGGGGAATGGAGGGGCACTCTCTTCATACAATATTGCAGTTGTTACCTATTATTAAATAAGTTTGTAAGATATATTTGATTATTAAGCAAGGTCTATTTCTGAGACAAGCAAACTCAAGTAAGAGCTGTTGAAATAACAGGTGAGTGTTAAAAAAAAACAATTATCTGATTAGAAAACTAATGTAGATTCCTTTTCACCAAATAAGAACAAACTTCATTTTGTTTGTTATTTATGAGGAACGAGATGAGCTCTACAAGGCAAAGAAGAAATATGTATTGCTCATCTAAATTATACAAGTAAATAATAATATTAAAAAAGAATTACTGTAAGTAATTAGAGTGGTTTTCATTAACTCGTGAAACAAGGTGTGATAGTTAAACAGTTATAGTTAGTAAAACACAAAAAAGAACAATAGACTCAGATCACAACAAAGTGTAATACGCTAAAGCGTAGTTCACGGGTTAATGAAGGTTTTGACATTTCAACCTTACATCCACATGAAGGTAATGCCTAATATTGAGTGCCCTACAGTAAGTGTTTTGCAGCCAAGTTGTTTTCTTTTAGTAGGTAAAAAAATATTCTAAATAATAGTAATCATAGCTATGGTCACCACTTACACATATAGAACTTGTAATGAAAAGAAAGAAATATATATATATATATATATATATATATATATATATATATATATATATATATATATATATATATATATATATATATATATGCAGTCAAACAACAGAATTGCATGATAACCTTGAATATATTGAATAAAGGACTGCAAAAAAAACATCTTTTGTACTAGTTGCTTGAATTGACCCTTGGCTATTTTTAGCTGAATTCCCCTCCCCCTCTAAAAAAGAAAATAATAATAATAATAGAACAAAACTAAAAAGAAAACAAACACAGCAGAGACCCCCACCAACAATTTTGATTTTTTTTTTACTTTCCTTTAAATGGGGAGTGTCATGTTTAAGAGATTTGCAATAGCTCTAGAGCCCTGACACAATGAACTTCAGTGAAATTCTAATACTGACTTATGAGCTTTTGGTACATGTGGGAGACTTTAAACAAAACAAAAAAAATGACCACAAACTGTCCATTAACATAGTTTTCAATATAATATTGCATATTATTTAATAAGGTATTGACAGCTTTTAAAAAGTTCAACTGTTTGTTGACACTTAAAAGCCTACAATAAACACTGACTCCAGACATGCGCAGTACTATGCTGCTGCCCCTTTAAAGTAAAATATAGCTTTACTTAGTCAGCGTAGACAATATTGCGGATTTTGTCAATATTCTAATATGAATATGTCAAGATTCTCCCCCCTTACGTCTTTATTTCTATTTATTTTATGCTTTTCACATGATACCAAAACAGCGTCTTTTTTCTTCGCTAATTTGATGTCATGTACACAATAAAAGAGATGCGTCCGTGCGCATGGCGAGTCCCCAAGGGACACAAGACGCCCAAATAGACCTCTATTTTTTGTCATCCACAATCTCGGCGAGCTGTGCGTGGCGTAACCGTATTACAGGCCTGGGATCCTGGTTATTGTCCTCCCCATTAATGCGCGGGTTGGGATAACCTTGCAAGAGTGTTGTACAGCATATTCGCTCGGAAATATCGGTGCTTGGGGCCTTCGGGTTCTTTACAGCCTTCCGTAAAAGCCTTGTGCTGCCATACCGATTGGGTAATCCGTATGTATGGTTTCCGTTTTGTTCTTCAGACCGGGTTCGATCCCAGGCCAATGGGCTTTTTTTTTATTCGTTTTCTTTCTTTGTGCTTGACCCCCCTAATCCTGATTGGTTTTGCGCAAAAATAATAAAAAAAATGAGTTTGCAAAATAAGCTTGCTGGATTTATTGATTATATGTATTCAATTTGTTCCTAGGAAGTTAACAAAAAACACAAAGCAAAGAGTTTGAGGAAGTAAACAAGTATGTGAACTTTAATGTTCTATTTGAAGGGGTGCATTTTGTACAGGGAAGCATACATAGAATGCTTAACTGGTGGAGAGGGAAGAGGTAAAAGTTTATTGAGCATAATTTCAACAATAGCAGGGGGAAGAGAGGGGCACTCTCTTCATACAATATTGCAGTTGTTACCTATTATTAAATAAGTTTGTAACATGTCTTTGTTTATTAAGCAAGGTATATTTCTGAGACAAGCAAACTCAAGTAAGAGCTGTTGAAATAACAGGTTAGTGTTAAAAGAAAAACAATTATCTGATTAGAAAACTACTGTAGATTCCTTTGCACCAAAATAAGAACAAACTTCATTTCGTTTGTTATTTTTGAGGAACGAGATGAGCTCTACAAGGCCAAGAAGAAATATGTATTGCTCATCTAAATTATACAAGTAAATAATAATATTAAAAAATAATTACTGTAAGTAATTAGAGTGGTTTTCATTAACTCGTGAAACAAGGTGTGATAGTTAAACAGTTATAGTTAGTAAAACACAAAAAAGAACAATAGAATCAGATCACAACAAAGTGTAATACGCTAAAGCGTAGTTCACGGGTTAATGAAGGTTTTGACATTTCAACCTTACATCCACATGAAGGTAATGCCTAATATCGAGTGCCCTACAGTAAGTGTTTTGCAGTCAAGTTGTTTTCTTTTAGTAGGTAAAAAAATATTCTAAATAATAGTAATCATAGCTATGGTCACCACTTACACATATAGAACTTGTAATGAAAAGAATGAAAAAATATATATATATATATATATGCAGTCAAACAACAGAATTGCATGATAACCTTGAATATATTGAATAAAGGACTGCAAAAAACATCTTTTGTACTAGTTGCTTGAATTGACCCTTGGCTATTTTTAGCTGAATTCCCCTCCCACTCTAAAAAAGAAAATAATAATAATAATAATAATAGAACAAAACTAAAAAGAAAACAAACACAACAGAGACCCCCACCAACAATTTTGATTTTTTTTTACTTTCCTTTAAAGGGGGAGTGTCATGGTTAAGAGATTTGCAATAGCTCTAGAGCCCTGACACAATGAACTTCAGTGAAATTCTAATACTGACTTATGAGCTTTTGGTACATGTGGGAGACTTTAAACAAAACAAAAAAAATGACCACAAACTGTCAATTAACATAGTTTTCAATATAATATTGCATATTATTTAATAAGGTATTCACAGCTTTTAAAAAGTTCAACTGTTTGTTGACACTTAAAAGCCTACAATAATCACTGACTCCAGACATGCGCAGTACTATGCTGCTGCCCCTTTAAGGTAAAATACAGCTTTACTTAGTCAGCGTAGACAATATTGCGGATTTTGTCAATATTCTAATATGAATATGACAATATTCTCCCCCCTTACGTCTTTATTTCTATTTATTTTATGCTTTTCACATGATACCAAAACAGCGTCTTTTTTCTTCGCTAATTTGATGTCATGTACACAATAAAAGAGATGAGCCCGTGCGCATGGCGAGTCCCCAAGGGACCCAAGACGCCCAAATAGACCTCTATTTTTTGTCATCCACAATCTCGGCGAGCTGTGCGTGGCGTAACCGTATTACAGGCCTGGGATCCTGGTTATTGTCCTCCCCATTAATGCGCGGGTTGGGATAACCTTGCAAGAGTGTTGTACAGCATATTCGCTCGGAAATATCGGTGCTTGGGGCCTTCGGGTTCTTTACAGCCTTCCGTAAAAGCCTTGTGTTGCCATACCGATTGGGTAATCCGTATGTATGGTTTCCGTTTTGTTCTTCAGACCGGGTTCGATCCCAGGCCAATGGGCTTTTTTTTTAATTCGTTTTTTTTTTCTTTGTGCTGGACCCCCTTAGTCCTGATAGGTTTTGCGCAAAAATAATAAAAAAAGAGAGTTTGCAAAATAAGCTTGCTAGATTTATTGATTATATGTATTCAATTTGTTCCTAGGAAGTTAACAAAAAACACAAAGCAAAGAGTTTGAGGAAGTAAACAAGTATGTGAACTTTAATGTTCTATTTGAAGGGGTGCATTTTGTACAGGGAAGCATACATAGAATGCTTAACTGGTGGAGAGGGAAGAGGTAAAAGTTTATTGAGAATAATTTCAACAATAGCAGGGGGAAGAGAGGGGCACTCTCTTCATACAATATTGCAGTTGTTACCTATTATTAAATAAGTTTGTAACATGTCTTTGTTTATTAAGCAAGGTATATTTCTGAGACAAGCAAACTCAAGTAAGAGCTGTTGAAATAACAGGTGAGTGTTAAAAGAAAAACAATTATCTGATTAGAAAACTACTGTAGATTCCTTTGCACCAAAATAAGAACAAACTTCATTTCGTTTGTTATTTTTGAGGAACGAGATGAGCTCTACAAGGCCAAGAAGAAATATGTATTGCTCATCTAAATTATACAAGTAAATAATAATATTAAAAAAGAATTACTGTAAGTAATTAGAGTGGTTTTCATTAACTCGTGAAACAAGGTGTGATAGTTAAACAGTTATAGTTAGTAAAACACAAAAAAGAACAATAGAATCAGATCACAACAAAGTGTAATACGCTAAAGCGTAGTTCACGGGTTAATGAAGGTTTTGACATTTCAACCTTACATCCACATGAAGGTAATGCCTAATATCGAGTGCCCTACAGTAAGTGTTTTGCAGTCAAGTTGTTTTCTTTTAGTAGGTAAAAAAATATTCTAAATAATAGTAATCATAGCTATGGTCACCACTTACACATATAGAACTTGTAATGAAAAGAATGAAAAAATATATATATATATATATATATATGCAGTCAAACAACAGAATTGCATGATAACCTTGAATATATTGAATAAAGGACTGCAAAAAACATCTTTTGTACTAGTTGCTTGAATTGACCCTTGGCTATTTTTAGCTGAATTCCCCTCCCACTCTAAAAAAGAAAATAATAATAATAATAATAATAGAACAAAACTAAAAAGAAAACAAACACAACAGAGACCCCCACCAACAATTTTGATTTTTTTTTACTTTCCTTTAAAGGGGGAGTGTCATGGTTAAGAGATTTGCAATAGCTCTAGAGCCCTGACACAATGAACTTCAGTGAAATTCTAATACTGACTTATGAGCTTTTGGTACATGTGGGAGACTTTAAACAAAACAAAAAAAATGACCACAAACTGTCAATTAACATAGTTTTCAATATAATATTGCATATTATTTAATAAGGTATTCACAGCTTTTAAAAAGTTCAACTGTTTGTTGACACTTAAAAGCCTACAATAATCACTGACTCCAGACATGCGCAGTACTATGCTGCTGCCCCTTTAAGGTAAAATACAGCTTTACTTAGTCAGCGTAGACAATATTGCGGATTTTGTCAATATTCTAATATGAATATGTCAATATTCTCCCCCCTTACGTCTTTATTTCTATTTATTTTATGCTTTTCACATGATACCAAAACAGCGTCTTTTTTCTTCGCTAATTTGATGTCATGTACACAATAAAAGAGATGAGCCCGTGCGCATGGCGAGTCCCCAAGGGACCCAAGACGCCCAAATAGACCTCTATTTTTTGTCATCCACAATCTCGGCGAGCTGTGCGTGGCGTAACCGTATTACAGGCCTGGGATCCTGGTTATTGTCCTCCCCATTAATGCGCGGGTTGGGATAACCTTGCAAGAGTGTTGTACAGCATATTCGCTCGGAAATATCGGTGCTTGGGGCCTTCGGGTTCTTTACAGCCTTCCGTAAAAGCCTTGTGTTGCCATACCGATTGGGTAATCCGTATGTATGGTTTCCGTTTTGTTCTTCAGACCGGGTTCGATCCCAGGCCAATGGGCTTTTTTTTTAATTCGTTTTTTTTTTCTTTGTGCTGGACCCCCTTAGTCCTGATAGGTTTTGCGCAAAAATAATAAAAAAAGAGAGTTTGCAAAATAAGCTTGCTAGATTTATTGATTATATGTATTCAATTTGTTCCTAGGAAGTTAACAAAAAACACAAAGCAAAGAGTTTGAGGAAGTAAACAAGTATGTGCACTTTAATGTTCTATTTGAAGGGGCGCATTTTGTACACGGAAGCATACATAGAATGCTTAACTGGTGGAGAGGGGAGAGGTAACAGTTTATTGAGCATAATGTCAACAATATCAGGGGGAAGGGAGGGGGACTCTCTTTATACAATATTGCAGTTGTAACCTATTATTAAATAAGTTTGTAACATGTCTTTGTTTATTAAGCAAGGTCTTTTTCTGAGACAAGCAAACTCAAGTAAGGCTGTTGAAATAACAGGTGAGTGTTAAAAGAAAACCAATTATCTGGTTAGAAAACTACTGTAGATTCCTTTGCACCAAAATAAGAACAAACTTCATTTAGTTTGTTATTTATGAGAAACGAGATGAGCTCTACAAAGCCATAAAGAAATATGTATTGCTCATCTAAATTATACAAGTAAATGATAATATTAAAAAAGAACTACTGTAAGTAATTAGAGTGGTTTTCATTAACCCGTGAAACAAAGTGTGATAGTTAAACGGTAATAGTTAGTAAAACACAAAAAAGAACAATAGAATCAGATCACAACAAAGTGTGATACGCTAAAGCGTAGTTCACGGGTTAATGAAAGTTTTGACATTTCAACCTTACATCCACATGAAAGTAATGCCTAATATCGAGTGCCCTACAGTAAGTGTTTTGCAGTCAAGTTGTTTTCTGTTAGTAGGTAAAAAATTATTCTAAATAATAGTAATCATAGCTATGGTCACCACTTACACATATAGCACTCGTAATGAAAAGATAGAAAAAATATATATATGCAGTCAAACAACAGAATTGCATAATAACCTTGAATATATTGAATAAAGGACTGCAAAAAAACATCTTTTGAACTAGTTGCTTGAATTGACCCTTGGCTATTTTTAGCTGAATTCCCCTCCCACTCTAAAAAAGAAAATAATAATAATAATAGAACAAAACTAAAAGGAAAACAAACACAGCAGAGACCCCCACCAACAATTTTGATTTTTTTTTTACTTTCCTTTAAAGGGGGAGTGTCATGTTTAAGAGATTTGCAATAGCTCTAGAGCCCTGACTCAATGAACTTCAGTGAAATTCTAATACTGACTTATGAGCTTTTGGTACATGTGGGAGACCTTAAACAAAACAAAAAAAATGACCACAAACTGTCCATTAACATAGTTTTCAATATAATATTACATATTATTTAATAAGGTATTCACAGCTTTTAAAAAGTTCAACTGTTTGTTGACACTTAAAAGCCTACAATAAACACTGACTCCAGACATGCGCAGTACTATGCTGCTGCCCCTTTAAAGTAAAATATAGCTTTACTTAGTCAGCGTAGACAATATTGCGGATTTTGTCAATATTCTAATATGAATATGTCAATATTCTCCCAACTTACGTCTTTATTTCTATTTATTTTATGCTTTTCACATGATACCAAAACAGCGTCTTTTTTCTTCGCTAATTTGATGTCATGTACACAATAAAAGAGATGCGCCCGTGCGCATGGCGAGTCCCCAAGGGACCCAAGACGCCCAAATAGACCTCTATTTTTTGTCATCCACAATCTCGGCGAGATGTGCGTGTCGTAACCGTATTACAGGCCTGGGATCCTGGTTATTGTCCTCCCCATTAATGCGCGGGTTGGGATAACCTTGCAAGAGTGTTGTACAGCATATTCGCTCGGAAATATCGGTGCTTGGGGCCTTCGGGTTCTTTACAGCCTTCCGTAAAAGCCTTGTGCTGCCATACCGATTGGGTAATCCGTATGTATGGTTTCCGTTTTGTTCTTCAGACCGGGTTCGATCCCAGGCCAATGGGCTTTTTTTTTATTCGTTTTCTTTCTTTGTGCTTGACCCCCCTAATCCTGATTGGTTTTGCGCAAAAATAATAAAAAAAGTGAGTTTGCAAAATAAGTTTGCTGGATTTATTGATTATATGTATTCAATTTGTTCCTAGGAAGTTAACAAAAAACACAAAGCAAAGAGTTTGAGGAAGTAAACAAGTATGTGAACTTTAATGTTCTATTTGAAGGGGTGCATTTTGTACAGGGAAGCATACATAGAATGCTTAACTGGTGGAGAGGGAAGAGGTAAAAGTTTATTGAGCATAATTTCAACAATATCAGGGGGAAGAGAGGGGCACTCTCTTCATACAATATTGCAGTTGTTACCTATTATTAAATAAGTTTGTAACATGTCTTTGTTTATTAAGCAAGGTATATTTCTGAGACAAGCAAACTCAAGTAAGAGCTGTTGAAATAACAGGTTAGTGTTAAAAGAAAAACAATTATCTGATTAGAAAACTACTGTAGATTCCTTCGCACCAAAATAAGAACAAACTTCATTTCGTTTGTTATTTTTGAGGAACGAGATGAGCTCTACAAGGCCAAGAAGAAATATGTATTGCTCATCTAAATTATACAAGTAAATAATAATATTAAAAAATAATTACTGTAAGTAATTAGAGTGGTTTTCATTAACTCGTGAAACAAGGTGTGATAGTTAAACAGTTATAGTTAGTAAAACACAAAAAAGAACAATAGAATCAGATCACAACAAAGTGTAATACGCTAAAGCGTAGTTCACGGGTTAATGAAGGTTTTGACATTTCAACCTTACATCCACATGAAGGTAATGCCTAATATCGAGTGCCCTACAGTAAGTGTTTTGCAGTCAAGTTGTTTTCTTTTAGTAGGTAAAAAATATTCTAAATAATAGTAATCATAGCTATGGTCACCACTTACACATATAGAACTTGTAATGAAAAGAATGAAAAAATATATATATATATATATATATATGCAGTCAAACAACAGAATTGCATGATAACCTTGAATATATTGAATAAAGGACTGCAAAAAACAACTTTTGTACTAGTTGCTTGAATTGACCCTTGGCTATTTTTAGCTGAATTCCCCTCCCACTCTAAAAAAGAAAATAATAATAATAATAATAATAATAGAACAAAACTAAAAAGAAAACAAACACAACAGAGACCCCCACCAACAATTTTGATTTTTTTTACTTTCCTTTAAAGGGGGAGTGTCATGGTTAAGAGATTTGCAATAGCTCTAGAGCCCTGACACAATGAACTTCAGTGAAATTCTAATACTGACTTATGAGCTTTTGGTACATGTGGGAGACTTTAAACAAAACAAAAAAAATGACCACAAACTGTCAATTAACATAGTTTTCAATATAATATTGCATATTATTTAATAAGGTATTCACAGCTTTTAAAAAGTTCAACTGTTTGTTGACACTTAAAAGCCTACAATAATCACTGACTCCAGACATGCGCAGTACTATGCTGCTGCACCTTTAAAGTAAAATACAGCTTTACTTAGTCAGCGTAGACAAAATTGCGGATTTTGTCAATATTCTAATATGAAGATGTCAATATTCTCCCCCCTTACGTCTTTATTTCTATTTATTTTATGATTTTCACATGATACCAAAACAGCGTCTTTTTTCTTCGCTAATTTGATGTCATGTACACAATAAAAGAGATGCGCCCGTGCGCATGGCGAGTCCCCAAGGGACCCAAGACGCCCAAATAGACCTCTATTTTTTGTCATCCACAATCTCGGCGAGCTGTGCGTGGCGTAACCGTATTACAGGCCTGGGATCCTGGTTATTGTCCTCCCCATTAATGCGCGGGTTGGGATAACCTTGCAAGAGTGTTGTACAGCATATTCGCTCGGAAATATCGGTGCTTTGGGCCTTCGGGTTCTTTACAGCCTTCCGTAAAAGCCTTGTGTTGCCATACCGATTGGGTAATCCGTATGTATGGTTTCCGTTTTGTTCTTCAGACCGGGTTCGATCCCAGGCCAATGGGCTTTTTTTTTAATTCGTTTTTTTTTCTTGTGCTGGACCCCTTTAGTCCTGATAGGTTTTGCGCAAAAATAATAAAAAAAAGAGAGTTTGCAAAATAAGCTTGCTAGATTTATTGATTATATGTATTCAATTTGTTCCTAGGAAGTTAACAAAAAACACAAAGCAAAGAGTTTGAGGAAGTAAACAAGTATGTGAACTTTAATGTTCTATTTGAAGGGGTGCATTTTGTACAGGGAAGCATACATAGAATGCTTAACTGGTGGAGAGGGAAGAGGTAAAAGTTTATTGAGAATAATTTCAACAATAGCAGGGGGAAGAGAGGGGCACTCTCTTCATACAATATTGCAGTTGTTACCTATTATTAAATAAGTTTGTAACATGTCTTTGTTTATTAAGCAAGGTATATTTCTGAGACAAGCAAACTCAAGTAAGAGCTGTTGAAATAACAGGTGAGTGTTAAAAGAAAAACAATTATCTGATTAGAAAACTACTGTAGATTCCTTTGCACCAAAATAAGAACAAACTTCATTTCGTTTGTTATTTTTGAGGAACGAGATGAGCTCTACAAGGCCAAGAAGAAATATGTATTGCTCATCTAAATTATACAAGTAAATAATAATATTAAAAAAGAATTACTGTAAGTAATTAGAGTGGTTTTCATTAACTCGTGAAACAAGGTGTGATAGTTAAACAGTTATAGTTAGTAAAACACAAAAAAGAACAATAGAATCAGATCACAACAAAGTGTAATACGCTAAAGCGTAGTTCACGGGTTAATGAAGGTTTTGACATTTCAACCTTACATCCACATGAAGGTAATGCCTAATATCGAGTGCCCTACAGTAAGTGTTTTGCAGTCAAGTTGTTTTCTTTTAGTAGGTAAAAAAATATTCTAAATAATAGTAATCATAGCTATGGTCACCACTTACACATATATAACTTGTAATGAAAATAAAGAAAAAATATATATATATGCAGTCAAACAACAGAATTGCATGATAACCTTGAATACATTGAATAAAGGACTGCAAAAAAACATCTTTTGTACTAGTTGCTTGAATTGACCCTTGGCTATTTTTAGCTGAATTCCCCTCCCCCTCTAAAAAAGAAAATAATAATAATAATAATAGAACAAAACTAAAAAGAAAACAAACACAACAGAGAACCCCACCAACAATTTTGATTTTTTTTACTTTCCTTTAAAGGGGGAGTGTCATGGTTAAGAGATTTGCAATAGCTCTAGAGCCCTGACACAATGAACTTCAGTGAAATTCTAATACTGACTTATGAGCTTTTGGTACATGTGGGAGACTTTAAACAAAACAAAAAAAAATGACCACAAACTGTCAATTAACATAGTTTTCAATATTATATTGCATATTATTTAATAAGGTATTCACAGCTTTTAAAAAGTTCAACTGTTTGTTGACACTTAAAAGCCTACAATAATCACTGACTCCAGACATGACCAGTACTATGCTGCTGCCCATTTAAAGTAAAATACAGCTTTACTTAGTCAGCGTAGACAAAATTGCGGATTTTGTCAATATTCTAATATGAAGATGTCAATATTCTCCCCCCTTACGTCTTTATTTCTATTTATTTTATGATTTTCACATGATACCAAAACAGCGTCTTTTTTCTTCGCTAATTTGATGTCATGTACACAATAAAAGAGATGCGCCCGTGCGCATGGCGAGTCCCCAAGGGACCCAAGACGCCCAAATAGACCTCTATTTTTTGTCATCCACAATCTCGGCGAGCTGTGCGTGGCGTAACCGTATTACAGGCCTGGGATCCTGGTTATTGTCCTCCCCATTAATGCGCGGGTTGGGATACCTTGCAAGAGTGTTGTACAGCATATTCGCTCGGAAATATCGGTGCTTGGGGCCTTCGGGTTCTTTACAGCCTTCCGTAAAAGCCTTGTGTTGCCATACCGATTGGGTAATCCGTATGTATGGTTTCCGTTTTGTTCTTCAGACCGGGTTCGATCCCAGGCCAATGGGCTTTTTTTTTAATTCGTTTTTTTTTCTTTGTGCTGGACCCCCTTATTCCTGATAGGTTTTGCGCAAAAATAATAAAAAAAAGAGAGTTTGCAAAATAAGCTTGCTAGATTTATTGATTATATGTATTCAATTTGTTCCTAGGAAGTTAACAAAAAACACAAAGCAAAGAGTTTGAGGAAGTAAACAAGTATGTGAACTTTAATGTTCTATTTGAAGGGGTGCATTTTGTACAGGTAAGCATACATAGAATGCTTAACTGGTGGAGAGGGAAGAGGTAAAAGTTTATTGAGCATAATTTCAACAATAGCAGGGGGAAGAGAGGGGCACTCTCTTCATACAATATTGCAGTTGTTACCTATTATTAAATAAGTTTGTAACATGTCTTTGTTTATTAAGCAAGGTATATTTCTGAGACAAGCAAACTCAAGTAAGAGCTGTTGAAAAGCAGGTTAGTGTTAAAAGAAAAACAATTATCTGATTAGAAAACTACTGTAGATTCCTTTGCACCAAAATAAGAACAAACTTAATTTCGTTTGTTATTTTTGAGGAACGAGATGAGCTCTACAAGGCCAAGAAGAAATATGTATTGCTCATCTAAATTATACAAGTAAATAATAATATTAAAAAAGAATTACTGTAAGTAATTAGAGTGGTTTTCATTAACTCGTGAAACAAGGTGTGATAGTTAAACAGTTATAGTTAGTAAAACACAAAAAAGAACAATAGAATCAGATCACAACAAAGTGTAATACGCTAAAGCGTAGTTCACGGGTTAATGAAGGTTTTGACATTTCAACCTTACATCCACATGAAGGTAATGCCTAATATCGAGTGCCCTACAGTAAGTGTTTTGCAGTCAAGTTGTTTTCTTTTAGTAGGTAAAAAAATATTCTAAATAATAGTAATCATAGCTATGGTCACCACTTACACATATAGAACTTGTAATGAAAAGAATGAAAAAATATATATATATATATGCAGTCAAACAACAGAATTGCATGATAACCTTGAATATATTGAATAAAGGACTGCAAAAAACATCTTTTGTACTAGTTGCTTGAATTGACCCTTGGCTATTTTTAGCTGAATTCCCCTCCCCCTCTAAAAAAGAAAATAATAATAATAATAATAATAATAGAACAAAACTAAAAAGAAAACAAACACAACAGAGACCCCCACCAACAATTTTGATTTTTTTTACTTTCCTTTAAAGGGGGAGTGTCATGGTTAAGAGATTTGCAATAGCTCTAGAGCCCTGACACAATGAACTTCAGTGAAATTCTAATACTGACATATGAGCTTTTGGTACATGTGGGAGACTTTAAACAAAACAAAAAAAAAAATGACCACAAACTGTCAATTAACATAGTTTTCAATATAATATTGCATATTATTTAATAAGGTATTCACAGCTTTTAAAAAGTTCAACTGTTTGTTGACACTTAAAAGCCTACAATAATCACTGACTCCAGACATGCGCAGTACTATGCTGCTGCCCATTTAAAGTAAAATACAGCTTTACTTAGTCAGCGTAGACAAAATTGCGGATTTTGTCAATATTCTAATATGAAGATGTCAATATTCTCCCCCCTTACGTCTTTATTTCTATTTATTTTATGATTTTCACATGATACCAAAACAGCGTCTTTTTTCTTCGCTAATTTGATGTCATGTACACAATAAAAGAGATGCGCCCGTGCGCATGGCGAGTCCCCAAGGGACCCAAGACGCCCAAATAGACCTCTATTTTTTGTCATCCACAATCTCGGCGAGCTGTGCGTGGCGTAACCGTATTGCAGGCCTGGGATCCTGGTTATTGTCCTCCCCATTAATGCGCGGGTTGGGATACCTTGCAAGAGTGTTGTACAGCATATTCGCTCGGAAATATCGGTGCTTGGGGCCTTCGGGTTCTTTACAGCCTTCCGTAAAAGCCTTGTGTTGCCATACCGATTGGGTAATCCGTATGTATGGTTTCCGTTTTGTTCTTCAGACCGGGTTCGATCCCAGGCCAATGGGCTTTTTTTTTAATTCGTTTTTTTTTCTTTGTGCTGGACCCCCTTAGTCCTGATAGGTTTTGCGCAAAAATAATAAAAAAAAGAGAGTTTGCAAAATAAGCTTGCTAGATTTATTGATTATATGTATTCAATTTGTTCCTAGGAAGTTAACAAAAAACACAAAGCAAAGAGTTTGAGGAAGTAAACAAGTATGTGAACTTTAATGTTCTATTTGAAGGGGTGCATTTTGTACAGGGAAGCATACATAGAATGCTTAACTGGTGGAGAGGGAAGAGGTAAAAGTTTATTGAGCATAATTTCAACAATAGCAGGGGGAAGAGAGGGGCACTCTCTTCATACAATATTGCAGTTGTTACCTATTATTAAATAAGTTTGTAACATGTCTTTGTTTATTAAGCAAGGTATATTTCTGAGACAAGCAAACTCAAGTAAGAGCTGTTGAAATAACAGGTTAGTGTTAAAAGAAAAACAATTATCTGATTAGAAAACTACTGTAGATTCCTTTGCACCAAAATAAGAACAAACTTCATTTCGTTTGTTATTTTTGAGGAACGAGATGAGCTCTACAAGGCCAAGAAGAAATATGTATTGCTCATCTAAATTATACAAGTAAATAATAATATTAAAAAAGAATTACTGTAAGTAATTAGAGTGGTTTTCATTAACTCGTGAAACAAGGTGTGATAGTTAAACAGTTATAGTTAGTAAAACACAAAAAAGAACAATAGAATCAGATCACAACAAAGTGTAATACGCTAAAGCGTAGTTCACGGGTTAATTAAGGTTTCGACATTTCAACCTTACATCCACATGAAGGTAATGCCTAATATCGAGTGCCCTACAGTAAGTGTTTTGCAGTCAAGTTGTTTTCTTTTAGTAGGTAAAAAAATATTCTAAATAATAGTAATCATAGCTATGGTCACCACTTACACATATAGAACTTGTAATGAAAAGAATGAAAATATATATATATATATATATATATATATATATGCAGTCAAACAACAGAATTGCATGATAACCTTGAATATATTGAATAAAGGACTGCAAAAAACATCTTTTGTACTAGTTGCTTGAATTGACCCTTGGCTATTTTTAGCTGAATTCCCCTCCCACTCTAAAAAAGAAAATAATAATAATAATAATAATAGAACAAAACTAAAAAGAAAACAAACACAACTGAGACACCCACCAACAATTTTGATTTTTTTTACTTTCCTTTAAAGGGGGAGTGTCATGGTTAAGAGATTTGCAATAGCTCTAGAGCCCTGACACAATGAACTTCAGTGAAATTCTAATACTGACTTATGAGCTTTTGGTACATGTGGGAGACTTTAAACAAAACAAAAAAAATGACCACAAACTGTCAATTAACATAGTTTTCAATATAATATTGCATATTATTTAATAAGGTATTCACAGCTTTTAAAAAGTTCAACTGTTTGTTGACACTTAAAAGCCTACAATAATCACTGACTCCAGACATGCGCAGTACTATGCTGCTGCTCATTTAAAGTAAAATACAGCTTTACTTAGTCAGCGTAGACAAAATTGCGGATTTTGTCAATATTCTAATATGAAGATGTCAATATTCTCCCCCCTTACGTCTTTATTTCTATTTATTTTATGATTTTCACATGATACTGACTGCATATATATATATATATATATATATATATATATGCAGTCAAACAACAGAATTGCATGATAACCTTGAATATATTGAATAAAGGACTGCAAAAAACATCTTTTGTACTAGTTGCTTGAATTGACCCTTGGCTATTTTTAGCTGAATTCCCCTCCCACTCTAAAAAAGAAAATAATAATAATAATAATAATAATAATAGAACAAAACTAAAAAGAAAACAAACACAACAGAGACCCCCACCAACAATTTTGATTTTTTTTACTTTCCTTTAAAGGGGGAGTGTCATGGTTAAGAGATTTGCAATAGCTCTAGAGCCCTGACACAATGAACTTCACTGAAATTCTAATACTGACTTATGAGCTTTTGGTACATGTGGGAGACTTTAAACAAAACAAAAAAAATGACCACAAACTGTCAATTAACATAGTTTTCAATATAATATTGCATATTATTTAATAAGGTATTCACAGCTTTTAAAAAGTTCAACTGTTTGTTGACACTTAAAAGCCTACAATAATCACTGACTCCAGACATGCGCAGTACTATGCTGCTGCCCCTTTAAAGTAAAATACAGCTTTACTTAGTCAGCGTAGACAAAATTGCGGATTTTGTCAATATTCTAATATGAAGATGTCAATATTCTCCCCCCTTACGTCTTTATTTCTATTTATTTTATGATTTTCACATGATACCAAAACAGCGTCTTTTTTCTTCGCTAATTTGATGTCATGTACACAATAAAAGAGATGCGCCCGTGCGCATGGCGAGTCCCCAAGGGACCCAAGACGCCCAAATAGACCTCTATTTTTTGTCATCCACAATCTCGGCGAGCTGTGCGTGGCGTAACCGTATTACAGGCCTGGGATCCTGGTTATTGTCCTCCCCATTAATGCGCGGGTTGGGATAACCTTGCAAGAGTGTTGTACAGCATATTCGTTCGGAAATATCGGTGCTTGGGGCCTTCGGGTTCTTTACAGCCTTCCGTAAAAGCCTTGTGTTGTTATACCGATTGGGTAATCCGTATGTATGGTTTCCGTTTTGTTATTCAGACCGGGTTCGATCCCAGGCCAATGGGCTTTTTTTTAATTCGTTTTTTTTTTCTTTAGGCTGGACCCCCTTATTCCTGATAGGTTTTGCGCAAAAATAATAAAAAAAGTGAGTTTGCAAAATAAGCTTGCTAGATTTATTGATTATATGTATTCAATTTGCTCCTAGGAAGTTAACAAAAAACACAAAGCAAAGAGTTTGAGGAAGTAAACAAGTATGTGAACTTTAATGTTCTATTTGAAGGGGTGCATTTTGTACAGGGAAGCATACATAGAATGCTTAACTGGTGCAGAGGGAAGAGGTAAAAGTTTATTGAGCATAATTTCAACAATAGCAGGGGGAAGAGAGGGGCACTCTCTTCATACAATATTCCAGTTGTTACCTATTATTAAATAAGTTTGTAACATGTCTTTGTTTATTAAGCAAGGTCTATTTCTGAGACAAGCAAACTCAAGTAAGGCTGTTAAAATAACAGGTGAGTGTTAAAAGAAAAACAATTATCTGATTAGAAAACTACTGTAGATTCCTTTGCACCAAAATAAGAACAAACTTCATTTAGTTTGTTATTTATGAGAAACGAGATGAGCTCTACAAAGCCATAAAGAAATATGTATTGCTCATCTAAATTATACAAGTAAATGATAATATTAAAAAATAACTACTGTAAGTAATTAGAGTGGTTTTTATTAACCCGTGAAACAAAGTGTGATAGTTAAACGGTAATAGTTAGTAAAACACAAAAAAGAACAATAGAATCAGATCACAACAAAGTGTAATACGCTAAAGCGTAGTTCACGGGTTAATGAAGGTTTTGACATTTCAACCTTACATCCACATGAAAGTAATGCCTAATATCGAGTGCCCTACAGTAAGTGTTTTGCAGTCAAGTTGTTTTCTGTTAGTAGGTAAAAAATTATTCTAAATAATAGTAATCATAGCTATGGTCACCACTTACACATATAGCACTTGTAATGAAAAGAAAGAAAAAATATATATATGCAGTCAAACAACAGAATTGCATAATAACCTTGAATATATTGAATAAAGGACTGCAAAAAAACATCTTTTGTACTAGTTGCTTGAATTGACCCTTGGCTATTTTTAGCTGAATTCCCCTCCCCCTCTAAAAAAGAAAATAATAATAATAATAGAACAAAACTAAAAAGAAAACAAACACAGCAGAGACCCCCACCAACAATTTTGATTTTTTTTTACTTTCCTTTAAAAGGGGAGTGTCATGGTTAAGAGATTTGCAATAGCTCTAGAGCTCTGACACAATGAACTTCATTGAAATTCTAATACTGACTTATGAGCTTTTGATACATGTGGGGGACTTTAAACAAAAAAAAAATGACCACAAACTGTACATTAACATAGTTTTCAATATAATATTGCATATTATTTAATAAGTTATTGACAGCTTTTAAAAAGTTCAACTGTTTGTAGACACTTAAAAGCCTACAATAAACACTGACTCCAGACATGCGCAGTACTATGCTGCTGCCCCTTTAAAGTAAAATATAGCTTTACTTAGTCAGCGTAGACAATATTGCGGATTTTGTCAATATTCTAATATGAATATGTCAATATTCTCCCCACTTACGTCTTTATTTCTATTTATTTTATGCTTTTCACATGATACCAAAACAGCGTCTTTTTTCTTCGCTAATTTGATGTCATGTACACAATAAAAGAGATGCGCCCGTGCGCATGGCGAGTCCCCAAGGGACCCAAGACGCCCAAATAGACCTCTATTTTTTGTCATCCACAATCTCGGCGAGCTGTGCGTGGCGTAACCGTATTACAGGCCTGGGATCCTGGTTATTGTCCTCCCCATTAATGCGCGGGTTGGGATAACCTTGCAAGAGTGTTGTACAGCATATTCGCTCGGAAATATCGGTGCTTGGGGCCTTCGGGTTCTTTACAGCCTTTCGTAAAAGCCTTGTGCTGCCATACCGATTGGGTAATCCGTATGTATGGTTTCCGTTTTGTTCTTCAGACCGGGTTCGATCCCAGGCCAATGGGCTTTTTTTTATTCGTTTTCTTTCTTTGTGCTTGACCACACTAATCCTGATTGGTTTTGCGCAAAAATAATAAAAAAAAGTGAGTTTGCAAAATAAGCTACCTGGATTTATTGATTATATGTATTCAATTTGTTCCTAGGAAGTTAACAAAAAACACAAAGCAAAGAGTTTGAGGAAGTAAACAAGTATGTGCACTTTAATGTTCTATTTGAAGGGGCGCATTTTGTACAGGGAAGCATACATAGAATGCTTAACTGGTGGAGAGGGGAGAGGTAACAGTTTATTGAGCATAATGTCAACAATATCAGGGGGAAGGGAGGGGGACTCTCTTTATACAATATTGCAGTTGTAACCTATTATTAAATAAGTTTGTAACATGTCTTTGTTTATTAAGCAAGGTCTTTTTCTGAGACAAGCAAACTCAAGTAAGGCTGTTGAAATAACAGGTGAGTGTTAAAAGAAAAACAATTATCTGATTAGAAAACTACTGTAGATTCCTTTGCACCAAAATAAGAACCAAACTTCATTTAGTTTGTTATTTATGAGAAACGAGATGAGCTCTACAAAGCAATAAAGAAATATGTATTGCTCATCTAAATTATACAAGTAAATGATTATATTAAAAAAGAACTACTGTAAGTAATTAGAGTGGTTTTCATTAACCCGTGAAACAAAGTGTGATAGTTAAACGGTAATAGTTAGTAAAACACAAAAAAGAACAATAGAATCAGATCACAACAAAGTGTGATACGCTAAAGCGTAGTTCACGGGTTAATGAAGGTTTTGACATTTCAACCTTACATCCACATGAAAGTAATGCCTAATATCGAGTGCCCTACAGTAAGTGTTTTGCAGTCAAGTTGTTTTCTGTTAGTAGGTAAAAAATTATTCTAAATAATAGTAATCATAGCTATGGTCACCACTTACACATATAGCACTTGTAATGAAAAGAAAGAAAAAATATATATATATGCAGTCAAACAACAGAATTGCATAATAACCTTGAATATATTGAATAAAGGACTGCAAAAAAACATCTTTTGTACTAGTTGCTTGAATTGACCCTTGGCTATTTTTAGCTGAATTCCCCTCCCCCTCTAAAAAAGAAAATAATAATAATAATAGAACAAAACTAAAAAGAAAACAAACACAGCAGAGACCCCCACCAACAATTTTGATTTTTTTTTACTTTCCTTTAAAGGGAAAGTGTCATGTTTAAGAGATTTGCAATAGCTCTAGAGCCCTGACACAATGAACTTCAGTGAAATTCTAATACTGACTTATGAGCTTTTGGTACATGTGGGAGACTTTAAACAAAACAAAAAAAATGACCACAAACTGTCCATTAACATAGTTTTCAATATAATATTGCATATTATTTAATAAGGTATTGACAGCTTTTAAAAAGTTCAACTGTTTGTTGACACTTAAAAGCCTACAATAAACACTGACTCCAGACATGCGCAGTACTATGCTGCTGCCCCTTTAAAGTAAAATATAGCTTTACTTAGTCAGCGTAGACAATATTGCGGATTTTGTCAATATTCTAATATGAATATGTCAATATTCTCCCCACTTACGTCTTTATTTCTAATTATTTTATGCTTTTCACATGATACCAAAACAGCGTCTTTTTTCTTCGCTAATTTGATGTCATGTACACAATAAAAGAGATGCGCCCGTGCGCATGGCGAGTCCCCAAGGGACCCAAGACGCCCAAATAGACCTCTATTTTTTGTCATCCACAATCTCGGCGAGCTGTGCGTGGCGTAACCGTATTACAAGCCTGGGATCCTGGTTATTGTCCTCCCCATTAATGCGCGGGTTGGGATAACCTTGCAAGAGTGTTGTACAGCATATTCGCTCGGAAATATCGGTGCTTGGGGCCTTCGGGTTCTTTACAGCCTTCCGTAAAAGCCTTGTACTGCCATACCGATTGGGTAATCCGTATGTATGGTTTCCGTTTTGTTCTTCAGACCGGGTTCGATCCCAGGCCAATGGGCTTTTTTTTTATTCGTTTTCTTTCTTTGTGCTTGACCCCCCTAATCCTGATTGGTTTTGCGCAAAAATAATAAAAAAAGTGAGTTTGCAAAATAAGCTTGCTGGATTTATTGATTATATGTATTCAATTTGTTCCTAGGAAGTTAACAAAAAACACAAAGCAAAGAGTTTGAGGAAGTAAACAAGTATGTGCACTTTAATGTTCTATTTGAAGGGGCGCATTTTGTACACGGAAGCATACATAGAATGCTTAACTGGTGGAGAGGGGAGAGGTAACAGTTTATTGAGCATAATGTCAACAATATCAGGGGGAAGGGAGGGGGACTCTCTTTATACAATATTGCAGTTGTAACCTATTATTAAATAAGTTTGTAACATGTATTTGTTTATTAAGCAAGGTCTTTTTCTGAGACAAGCAAACTAAAGTAAGGCTGTTGAAATAACAGGTGAGTGTTAAAAGAAAAACAATTATCTGATTAGAATACTACTGTAGATTCCTTTGCACCAAAATAAGAACAAACTTCATTTAGTTTGTTATTTAAGAGAAACGAGATGAGCTCTACAAAGCCATAAATAAATATGTATTGCTCATCTAAATTATACAAGTAAATGATAATATTAAAAAATAACTACTGTAAGTAATTAGAGTGGTTTTTATTAACCCGTGAAACAAAGTGTGATAGTTAAACGGTAATAGTTAGTAAAACACAAAAAAGAACAATAGAATCAGATCACAACAAAGTGTAATACGCTAAAGCGTAGTTCACGGGTTAATGAAGGTTTTGACATTTCAACCTTACATCCACATGAAAGTAATGCCTAATATCGAGTGCCCTACAGTAAGTGTTTTGCAGTCAAGTTGTTTTCTGTTAGTAGGTAAAAAATTATTCTAAATAATAGTAATCATAGCTATGGTCACCACTTACACATATAGCACTTGTAATGAAAAGAAAGAAAAAATATATATATGCAGTCAAACAACAGAATTGCATAATAACCTTGAATATATTGAATAAAGGACTGCAAAAAAACATCTTTTGTACTAGTTGCTTGAATTGACCCTTGGCTATTTTTAGCTGAATTCCCCTCCCCCTCTAAAAAAGAAAATAATAATAATAATAGAACAAAACTAAAAAGAAAACAAACACAGCAGAGACCCCCACCAACAATTTTGATTTTTTTTGTTACTTTCCTTTAAAGGGGGAGTGTCATGTTTAAGAGATTTGCAATAGCTCTAGAGCCCTGACACAATGAACTTCAGTGAAATTCTAATACTGACTTATGAGCTTTTGGTACATGTGGGAGACTTTAAACAAAACAAAAAAAAAATGACCACAAACTGTCCATTAACATAGTTTTCAATATAATATTGCATATTATTTAATAAGGTATTGACAGCTTTTAAAAAGTTCAACTGTTTGTTGACACTTAAAAGCCTACAATAAACACTGACTCCAGACATGCTCAGTACTATGCTGCTGCCCCTTTAAAGTAAAATATAGCTTTACTTAGTCAGCGTAGACAATATTGCGGATTTTGTCAATATTCTAATATGAATATGTCAATATTCTCCCCACTTACGTCTTTATTTCTATTTATTTTATGCTTTTCACATGATACCAAAACAGCGTCTTTTTTCTTCGCTAATTTGATGTCATGTACACAATAAAAGAGATGCGCCCGTGCGCATGGCGAGTCCCCAAGGGACCCAAGACGCCCAAATAGACCTCTATTTTTTGTCATCCACAATCTCGGCGAGCTGTGCGTGGCGTAACCGTATTACAGGCCTGGGATCCTGGTTATTGTCCTCCCCATTAATGCGCGGGTTGGGATAACCTTGCAAGAGTGTTGTACAGCATATTCGCTCGGAAATATCGGTGCTTGGGGCCTTCGGGTTCTTTACAGCCTTCCGTAAAAGCCTTGTGCTGCCATACCGATTGGGTAATCCGTATGTATGGTTTCCGTTTTGTTCTTCAGACCGGGTTCGATCCCAGGCCAATGGGCTTTTTTTTATTCGTTTTCTTTCTTTGTGCTTGACCACACTAATCCTGATTGGTTTTGCGCAAAAATAATAAAAAAAAGTGAGTTTGCAAAATAAGCTACCTGGATTTATTGATTATATGTATTCAATTTGTTCCTAGGAAGTTAACAAAAAACACAAAGCAAAGAGTTTGAGGAAGTAAACAAGTATGTGCACTTTAATGTTCTATTTGAAGGGGCGCATTTTGTACAGGGAAGCATACATAGAATGCTTAACTGGTGGAGAGGGGAGAGGTAACAGTTTATTGAGCATAATGTCAACAATATCAGGGGGAAGGGAGGGGGACTCTCTTTATACAATATTGCAGTTGTAACCTATTATTAAATAAGTTTGTAACATGTCTTTGTTTATTAAGCAAGGTCTTTTTCTGAGACAAGCAAACTCAAGTAAGGCTGTTGAAATAACAGGTGAGTGTTAAAAGAAAAACAATTATCTGATTAGAAAACTACTGTAGATTCCTTTGCACCAAAATAAGAACCAAACTTCATTTAGTTTGTTATTAATGAGAAACGAGATGAGCTCTACAAAGCCATAAAGAAATATGTATTGCTCATCTAAATTATACAAGTAAATGATTATATTAAAAAAGAACTACTGTAAGTAATTAGAGTGGTTTTCATTAACCCGTGAAACAAAGTGTGATAGTTAAACGGTAATAGTTAGTAAAACACAAAAAAGAACAATAGAATCAGATCACAACAAAGTGTGATACGCTAAAGCGTAGTTCACGGGTTAATGAAGGTTTTGACATTTCAACCTTACATCCACATGAAAGTAATGCCTAATATCGAGTGCCCTACAGTAAGTGTTTTGCAGTCAAGTTGTTTTCTGTTAGTAGGTAAAAAATTATTCTAAATAATAGTAATCATAGCTATGGTCACCACTTACACATATAGCACTTGTAATGAAAAGAAAGAAAAAATATATATATATGCAGTCAAACAACAGAATTGCATAATAACCTTGAATATATTGAATAAAGGACTGCAAAAAAACATCTTTTGTACTAGTTGCTTGAATTGACCCTTGGCTATTTTTAGCTGAATTCCCCTCCCCCTCTAAAAAAGAAAATAATAATAATAATAGAACAAAACTAAAAAGAAAACAAACACAGCAGAGACCCCCACCAACAATTTTGATTTTTTTTTACTTTCCTTTAAAGGGAAAGTGTCATGTTTAAGAGATTTGCAATAGCTCTAGAGCCCTGACACAATGAACTTCAGTGAAATTCTAATACTGACTTATGAGCTTTTGGTACATGTGGGAGACTTTAAACAAAACAAAAAAAATGACCACAAACTGTCCATTAACATAGTTTTCAATATAATATTGCATATTTTTTAATAAGGTATTGACAGCTTTTAAAAAGTTCAACTGTTTGTTGACACTTAAAAGCCTACAATAAACACTGACTCCAGACATGCGCAGTACTATGCTGCTGCCCCTTTAAAGTAAAATATAGCTTTACTTAGTCAGCGTAGACAATATTGCGGATTTTGTCAATATTCTAATATGAATATGTCAATATTCTCCCCACTTACGTCTTTATTTCTATTTATTTTATGCTTTTCACATGATACCAAAACAGCGTCTTTTTTCTTCGCTAATTTGATGTCATGTACACAATAAAAGAGATGCGCCCGTGCGCATGGCGAGTCCCCAAGGGACCCAAGACGCCCAAATAGACCTCTATTTTTTGTCATCCACAATCTCGGCGAGCTGTGCGTGGCGTAACCGTATTACAAGCCTGGGATCCTGGTTATTGTCCTCCCCATTAATGCGCGGGTTGGGATAACCTTGCAAGAGTGTTGTACAGCATATTCGCTCGGAAATATCGGTGCTTGGGGCCTTCGGGTTCTTTACAGCCTTCCGTAAAAGCCTTGTGCTGCCATACCGATTGGGTAATCCGTATGTATGGTTTCCGTTTTGTTCTTCAGACCGGGTTCGATCCCAGGCCAATGGGCTTTTTTTTTATTCGTTTTCTTTCTTTGTGCTTGACCACACTAATCCTGATTGGTTTTGCGCAAAAATAATAAAAAAAGTGAGTTTGCAAAATAAGCTTGCTGTATTTATTGATTATATGTATTCAATTTGTTCCTAGGAAGTTAACAAAAAACACAAAGCAAAGAGTTTGAGGAAGTAAACAAGTATGTGCACTTTAATGTTCTATTTGAAGGGGCGCATTTTGTACACGGAAGCATACATAGAATGCTTAACTGGTGGAGAGGGGAGAGGTAACAGTTTATTGAGCATAATGTCAACAATATCAGGGGGAAGGGAGGGGGACTCTCTTTATACAATATTGCAGTTGTAACCTATTATTAAATAAGTTTGTAACATGTATTTGTTTATTAAGCAAGGTCTTTTTCTGAGACAAGCAAACTAAAGTAAGGCTGTTGAAATAACAGGTGAGTGTTAAAAGAAAAACAATTATCTGATTAGAATACTACTGTAGATTCCTTTGCACCAAAATAAGAACAAACTTCATTTAGTTTGTTATTTAAGAGAAACGAGATGAGCTCTACAAAGCCATAAATAAATATGTATTGCTCATCTAAATTATACAAGTAAATGATAATATTAAAAAATAACTACTGTAAGTAATTAGAGTGGTTTTTATTAACCCGTGAAACAAAGTGTGATAGTTAAACGGTAATAGTTAGTAAAACACAAAAAAGAACAATAGAATCAGATCACAACAAAGTGTAATACGCTAAAGCGTAGTTCACGGGTTAATGAAGGTTTTGACATTTCAACCTTACATCCACATGAAAGTAATGCCTAATATCGAGTGCCCTACAGTAAGTGTTTTGCAGTCAAGTTGTTTTCTGTTAGTAGGTAAAAAATTATTCTAAATAATAGTAATCATAGCTATGGTCACCACTTACACATATAGCACTTGTAATGAAAAGAAAGAAAAAATATATATATGCAGTCAAACAACAGAATTGCATAATAACCTTGAATATATTGAATAAAGGACTGCAAAAAAACATCTTTTGTACTAGTTGCTTGAATTGACCCTTGGCTATTTTTAGCTGAATTCCCCTCCCCCTCTAAAAAAGAAAATAATAATAATAATAGAACAAAACTAAAAAGAAAACAAACACAGCAGAGACCCCCACCAACAATTTTGATTTTTTTTGTTACTTTCCTTTAAAGGGGGAGTGTCATGTTTAAGAGATTTGCAATAGCTCTAGAGCCCTGACACAATGAACTTCAGTGAAATTCTAATACTGACTTATAAGCTTTTGGTACATGTGGGAGACTTTAAACAAAACAAAAAAAATGACCACAAACTGTCCATTAACATAGTTTTCAATATAATATTGCATATTATTTAATAAGGTATTGACAGCTTTCAAAAAGTTCAACTGTTTGTTGACACTTAAAAGCCTACAATAAACACTGACTCCAGACATGCTCAGTACTATGCTGCTGCCCCTTTAAAGTAAAATATAGCTTTACTTAGTCAGCGTAGACAATATTGCGGATTTTGTCAATATTCTAATATGAATATGTCAATATTCTCCCCACTTATGTCTTTATTTCTATTTATTTTATGCTTTTCACATGATACCAAAACAGCGTCTTTTTTCTTCGCTAATTTGATGTCATGTACACAATAAAAGAGATGCGCCCGTGCGCATGGCGAGTCCCCAAGGGACCCAAGACGCCCAAATAGACCTCTATTTTTTGTCATCCACAATCTCGGCGAGCTGTGCGTGGCGTAACCGTATTACAGGCCTGGGATCCTGGTTATTGTCCTCCCCTTAATGCGCGGGTTTGGATAACCTTGCAAGAGTGTTGTACAGCATATTCGCTCGGAAATATCGGTGCTTGGGGCCTTCGGGTTCTTTACAGCCTTCCGTAAAAGCCTTGTGCTGCCATACCGATTGGGTAATCCGTATGTATGGTTTCCGTTTTGTTCTTCAGACCGGGTTCGATCCCAGGCCAATGGGCTTTTTTTTTATTCGTTTTCTTTCTTTGTGCTTGACCACACTAATCCTGATTGGTTTTGCGCAAAAATAATAAAAAAAGTGAGTTTGCAAAATAAGCTTGCTGTATTTATTGATTATATGTATTCAATTTGTTCCTAGGAAGTTAACAAAAAACACAAAGCAAAGAGTTTGAGGAAGTAAACAAGTATGTGCACTTTAATGTTCTATTTGAAGGGGCGCATTTTGTACACGGAAGCATACATAGAATGCTTAACTGGTGGAGAGGGGAGAGGTAACAGTTTATTGAGCATAATGTCAACAATATCAGGGGGAAGGGAGGGGGACTCTCTTTATACAATATTGCAGTTGTAACCTATTATTAAATAAGTTTGTAACATGTATTTGTTTATTAAGCAAGGTCTTTTTCTGAGACAAGCAAACTAAAGTAAGGCTGTTGAAATAACAGGTGAGTGTTAAAAGAAAAACAATTATCTGATTAGAATACTACTGTAGATTCCTTTGCACCAAAATAAGAACAAACTTCATTTAGTTTGTTATTTAAGAGAAACGAGATGAGCT
This sequence comes from Nematostella vectensis, assembly GCF_932526225.1. Lineage (NCBI taxonomy): Eukaryota > Metazoa > Cnidaria > Anthozoa > Actiniaria > Edwardsiidae > Nematostella > Nematostella vectensis. The sequence continues at coordinate 225,064 of NC_064047.1, read as the reverse complement.
CTACAAAGCCATAAATAAATATGTATTGCTCATCTAAATTATACAAGTAAATGATAATATTAAAAAATAACTACTGTAAGTAATTAGAGTGGTTTTTATTAACCCGTGAAACAAAGTGTGATAGTTAAACGGTAATAGTTAGTAAAACACAAAAAAGAACAATAGAATCAGATCACAACAAAGTGTAATACGCTAAAGCGTAGTTCACGGGTTAATGAAGGTTTTGACATTTCAACCTTACATCCACATGAAAGTAATGCCTAATATCGAGTGCCCTACAGTAAGTGTTTTGCAGTCAAGTTGTTTTCTGTTAGTAGGTAAAAAATTATTCTAAATAATAGTAATCATAGCTATGGTCACCACTTACACATATAGCACTTGTAATGAAAAGAAAGAAAAAATATATATATGCAGTCAAACAACAGAATTGCATAATAACCTTGAATATATTGAATAAAGGACTGCAAAAAAACATCTTTTGTACTAGTTGCTTGAATTGACCCTTGGCTATTTTTAGCTGAATTCCCCTCCCCCTCTAAAAAAGAAAATAATAATAATAATAGAACAAAACTAAAAAGAAAACAAACACAGCAGAGACCCCCACCAACAATTTTGATTTTTTTTGTTACTTTCCTTTAAAGGGGGAGTGTCATGTTTAAGAGATTTGCAATAGCTCTAGAGCCCTGACACAATGAACTTCAGTGAAATTCTAATACTGACTTATAAGCTTTTGGTACATGTGGGAGACTTTAAACAAAACAAAAAAAATGACCACAAACTGTCCATTAACATAGTTTTCAATATAATATTGCATATTATTTAATAAGGTATTGACAGCTTTCAAAAAGTTCAACTGTTTGTTGACACTTAAAAGCCTACAATAAACACTGACTCCAGACATGCTCAGTACTATGCTGCTGCCCCTTTAAAGTAAAATATAGCTTTACTTAGTCAGCGTAGACAATATTGCGGATTTTGTCAATATTCTAATATGAATATGTCAATATTCTCCCCACTTATGTCTTTATTTCTATTTATTTTATGCTTTTCACATGATACCAAAACAGCGTCTTTTTTCTTCGCTAATTTGATGTCATGTACACAATAAAAGAGATGCGCCCGTGCGCATGGCGAGTCCCCAAGGGACCCAAGACGCCCAAATAGACCTCTATTTTTTGTCATCCACAATCTCGGCGAGCTGTGCGTGGCGTAACCGTATTACAGGCCTGGGATCCTGGTTATTGTCCTCCCCTTAATGCGCGGGTTTGGATAACCTTGCAAGAGTGTTGTACAGCATATTCGCTCGGAAATATCGGTGCTTGGGGCCTTCGGGTTCTTTACAGTCTTTCGTAAAAGCCTTGTGCTGCCATACCGATTGGGTAATCCGTATGTATGGTTTCCGTTTTGTTCTTCAGACCGGGTTCGATCCCAGGCCAATGGGCTTTTTTTTATTCGTTTTCTTTCTTTGTGCTTGACCACACTAATCCTGATTGGTTTTGCGCAAATATAATAAAAAAAAGTGAGTTTGCAAAATAAGCTACCTGGATTTATTGATTATATGTATTCAATTTGTTCCTAGGAAGTTAACAAAAAACACAAAGCAAAGAGTTTGAGGAAGTAAACAAGTATGTGCACTTTAATGTTCTATTTGAAGGGGCGCATTTTGTACAGGGAAGCATACATAGAATGCTTAACTGGTGGAGAGGGGAGAGGTAACAGTTTATTGAGCATAATGTCAACAATATCAGGGGGAAGGGAGGGGGACTCTCTTTATACAATATTGCAGTTGTAACCTATTATTAAATAAGTTTGTAACATGTCTTTGTTTATTAAGCAAGGTCTTTTTCTGAGACAAGCAAACTCAAGTAAGGCTGTTGAAATAACAGGTGAGTGTTAAAAGAAAAACAATTATCTGATTAGAAAACTACTGTAGATTCCTTTGCACCAAAATAAGAACCAAACTTCATTTAGTTTGTTATTTATGAGAAACGAGATGAGCTCTACAAAGCCATAAAGAAATATGTATTGCTCATCTAAATTATACAAGTAAATGATAATATTAAAAAAGAACTACTGTAAGTAATTAGAGTGGTTTTCATTAACCCGTGAAACAAAGTGTGATAGTTAAACGGTAATAGTTAGTAAAACACAAAAAAGAACAATAGAATCAGATCACAACAAAGTGTGATACGCTAAAGCGTAGTTCACGGGTTAATGAAGGTTTTGACATTTCAACCTTACATCCACATAAAAGTAATGCCTAATATCGAGTGCCCTACAGTAAGTGTTTTGCAGTCAAGTTGTTTTCTGTTAGTAGGTAAAAAATTATTCTAAATAATAGTAATCATAGCTATGGTCACCACTTACACATATAGCACTTGTAATGAAAAGAAAGAAAAAATATATATATATGCAGTCAAACAACAGAATTGCATAATAACCTTGAATATATTGAATAAAGGACTGCAAAAAAACATCTTTTGTACTAGTTGCTTGAATTGACCCTTGGCTATTTTTAGCTGAATTCCCCTCCCCCTCTAAAAAAGAAAATAATAATAATAATAGAACAAAACTAAAAAGAAAACAAACACAGCAGAGACCCCCACCAACAATTTTGATTTTTTTTTTACTTTCCTTGAAAAGGGGAGTGTCATGGTTAAGAGATTTGCAATAGCTCTAGAGCCCTGACACAATGAACTTCATTGAAATTCTAATACTGACTTATGAGCTTTTGATACATGTGGGGGACTTTAAACCAAAAAAATAATGACCACAAACTGTCCATTAACATAGTTTTCAATATAATATTGCATATTATTTAATAAGTTATTGACAGCTTTTAAAAAGTTCAACTGTTTGTAGACACTTAAAAGCCTACAATAAACACTGACTCCAGACATGCGCAGTACTATGCTGCTGCCCCTTTAAAGTAAAATATAGCTTTACTTAGTCAGCGTAGACAATATTGCGGATTTTGTCAATATTCTAATATGAATATGTCAATATTCTCCCCACTTATGTCTTTATTTCTATTTATTTTATGCTTTTCACATGATACCAAAACAGCGTCTTTTTTCTTCGCTAATTTGATGTCATGTACACAATAAAAGAGATGCGCCCGTGCGCATGGCGAGTCCCCAAGGGACCCAAGACGCCCAAATAGACCTCTATTTTTTGTCATCCACAATCTCGGCGAGCTGTGCGTGGCGTAACCGTATTACAGGCCTGGGATCCTGGTTATTGTCCTCCCCATTAATGCGCGGGTTGGGATAACCTTGCAAGAGTGTTGTACAGCATATTCGCTCGGAAATATCGGTGCTTGGGGCCTTCGGGTTCTTTACAGCCTTTCGTAAAAGCCTTGTGCTGCCATACCGATTGGGTAATCCGTATGTATGGTTTCCGTTTTGTTCTTCAGACCGGGTTCGATCCCAGGCCAATGGGCTTTTTTTTATTCGTTTTCTTTCTTTGTGCTTGACCACACTAATCCTGATTGGTTTTGCGCAAAAATAATAAAAAAAAGTGAGTTTGCAAAATAAGCTACCTGGATTTATTGATTATATGTATTCAATTTGTTCCTAGGAAGTTAACAAAAAACACAAAGCAAAGAGTTTGAGGAAGTAAACAAGTATGTGCACTTTAATGTTCTATTTGAAGGGGCGCATTTTGTACAGGGAAGCATACATAGAATGCTTAACTGGTGGAGAGGGGAGAGGTAACAGTTTATTGAGCATAATGTCAACAATATCAGGGGGAAGGGAGGGGGACTCTCTTTATACAATATTGCAGTTGTAACCTATTATTAAATAAATTTGTAACATGTCTTTGTTTATTAAGCAAGGTCTTTTTCTGAGACAAGCAAACTCAAGTAAGGCTGTTGAAATAACAGGTGAGTGTTAAAAGAAAAACAATTATCTGATTAGAAAACTACTGTAGATTCCTTTGCACCAAAATAAGAACCAAACTTCATTTAGTTTGTTATTTAAGAGAAACGAGATGAGCTCTACAAAGCCATAAAGAAATATGTATTGCTCATCTAAATTATACAAGTAAATGATTATATTAAAAAAGAACTACTGTAAGTAATTAGAGTGGTTTTCATTAACCCGTGAAACAAAGTGTGATAGTTAAACGGTAATAGTTAGTAAAACACAAAAAAGAACAATAGAATCAGATCACAACAAAGTGTGATACGCTAAAGCGTAGTTCACGGGTTAATGAAGGTTTTGACATTTCAACCTTACATCCACATGAAAGTAATGCCTAATATCGAGTGCCCTACAGTAAGTGTTTTGCAGTCAAGTTGTTTTCTGTTAGTAGGTAAAAAATTATTCTAAATAATAGTAATTATAGCTATGGTCACCACTTACACATATAGCACTTGTAATGAAAAGAAAGAAAAAATATATATATGCAGTCAAACAACAGAATTGCATAATAACCTTGAATATATTGAATAAAGGACTGCAAAAAAACATCTTTTGTACTAGTTGCTTGAATTGACCCTTGGCTATTTTTAGCTGAATTCCACTCCCCCTCTAAAAAAGAAAATAATAATAATAATAGAACAAAACTAAAAAGAAAACAAACACAGCAGAGACCCCCACCAACAATTTTGATTTTTTTTGTTACTTTCCTTTAAAGGGGGAGTGTCATGTTTAAGAGATTTGCAATAGCTCTAGAGCCCTGACACAATGAACTTCAGTGAAATTCTAATACTGACTTATGAGCTTTTGGTACATGTGGGAGACTTTAAACAAAACAAAAAAAATGACCACAAACTGTCCATTAACATAGTTTTCAATATAATATTGCATATTATTTAATAAGGTATTGACAGCTTTTAAAAAGTTCAACTGTTTGTTGACACTTAAAAGCCTACAATAAACACTGACTCCAGACATGCTCAGTACTATGCTGCTGCCCCTTTAAAGTAAAATATAGCTTTACTCTGTCAGCGTAGACAATATTGCGGATTTTGTCAATATTCTAATATGAATATGTCAATATTCTCCCCACTTATGTCTTTATTTCTATTTATTTTATGCTTTTCACATGATACCAAAACAGCGTCTTTTTTCTTCGCTAATTTGATGTCATGTACACAATAAAAGAGATGCGCCCGTGCGCATGGCGAGTCCCCAAGGGACCCAAGACGCCCAAATAGACCTCTATTTTTTGTCATCCACAATCTCGGCGAGCTGTGCGTGGCGTAACCGTATTACAGGCCTGGGATCCTGGTTATTGTCCTCCCCATTAATGCGCGGGTTGGGATAACCTTGCAAGAGTGTTGTACAGCATATTCGCTCGGAAATATCGGTGTTTGGGGCCTTCGGGTTCTTTACAGCCTTCCGTAAAAGCCTTGTGCTGCCATACCGATTGGGTAATCCGTATGTATGGTTTCCGTTTTGTTCTTCAGACCGGGTTCGATCCCAGGCCAATGGGCTTTTTTTTTATTCGTTTTCTTTCTTTGTGCTTGACCACACTAATCCTGATTGGTTTTGCGCAAAAATAATAAAAAAAGTGAGTTTGCAAAATAAGCTTGCTGGATTTATTGATTATATGTATTCAATTTGTTCCTAGGAAGTTAACAAAAAACACAAAGCAAAGAGTTTGAGGAAGTAAACAAGTATGTGCACTTTAATGTTCTATTTGAAGGGGCGCATTTTGTACACGGAAGCATACATAGAATGCTTAACTGGTGGAGAGGGGAGAGGTAACAGTTTATTGAGCATAATGTCAACAATATCAGGGGGAAGGGAGGGGGACTCTCTTTATACAATATTGCAGTTGTAACCTATTATTAAATAAGTTTGTAACATGTATTTGTTTATTAAGCAAGGTCTTTTTCTGAGACAAGCAAACTCAAGTAAGGCTGTTGAAATAACAGGTGAGTGTTAAAAGAAAAACAATTATCTGATTAGAATACTACTGTAGATTCCTTTGCACCAAAATAAGAACAAACTTCATTTAGTTTGTTATTTAAGAGAAACGAGATGAGCTCTACAAAGCCATAAAGAAATATGTATTGCTCATCTAAATTATACAAGTAAATGATAATATTAAAAAATAACTACTGTAAGTAATTAGAGTGGTTTTTATTAACCCGTGAAACAAAGTGTGATAGTTAAACGGTAATAGTTAGTAAAACACAAAAAAGAACAATAGAATCAGATCACAACAAAGTGTAATACGCTAAAGCGTAGTTCACGGGTTAATGAAGGTTTTGACATTTCAACCTTACATCCACATGAAAGTAATGCCTAATATCGAGTGCCCTACAGTAAGTGTTTTGCAGTCAAGTTGTTTTCTGTTAGTAGGTAAAAAATTATTCTAAATAATAGTAATCATAGCTATGGTCACCACTTACACATATAGCACTTGTAATGAAAAGAAAGAAAAAATATATATATGCAGTCAAACAACAGAATTGCATAATAACCTTGAATATATTGAATAAAGGACTGCAAAAAAACATCTTTTGTACTAGTTGCTTGAATTGACCCTTGGCTATTTTTAGCTGAATTCCACTCCCCCTCTAAAAAAGAAAATAATAATAATAATAGAACAAAACTAAAAAGAAAACAAACACAGCAGAGACCCCCACCAACAATTTTGATTTTTTTTGTTACTTTCCTTTAAAGGGGGAGTGTCATGTTTAAGAGATTTGCAATAGCTCTAGAGCCCTGACACAATGAACTTCAGTGAAATTCTAATACTGACTTATGAGCTTTTGGTACATGTGGGAGACTTTAAACAAAACAAAAAAAATGACCACAAACTGTCCATTAACATAGTTTTCAATATAATATTGCATATTATTTAATAAGGTATTGACAGCTTTTAAAAAGTTCAACTGTTTGTTGACACTTAAAAGCCTACAATAAACACTGACTCCAGACATGCTCAGTACTATGCTGCTGCCCCTTTAAAGTAAAATATAGCTTTACTCTGTCAGCGTAGACAATATTGCGGATTTTGTCAATATTCTAATATGAATATGTCAATATTCTCCCCACTTATGTCTTTATTTCTATTTATTTTATGCTTTTCACATGATACCAAAACAGCGTCTTTTTTCTTCGCTAATTTGATGTCATGTACACAATAAAAGAGATGCGCCCGTGCGCATGGCGAGTCCCCAAGGGACCCAAGACGCCCAAATAGACCTCTATTTTTTGTCATCCACAATCTCGGCGAGCTGTGCGTGGCGTAACCGTATTACAGGCCTGGGATCCTGGTTATTGTCCTCCCCATTAATGCGCGGGTTGGGATAACCTTGCAAGAGTGTTGTACAGCATATTCGCTCGGAAATATCGGTGCTTGGGGCCTTCGGGTTCTTTACAGTCTTTCGTAAAAGCCTTGTGCTGCCATACCGATTGGGTAATCCGTATGTATGGTTTCCGTTTTGTTCTTCAGACCGGGTTCGATCCCAGGCCAATGGGCTTTTTTTTATTCGTTTTCTTTCTTTGTGCTTGACCACACTAATCCTGATTGGTTTTGCGCAAAAATAATAAAAAAAAGTGAGTTTGCAAAATAAGCTACCTGGATTTATTGATTATATGTATTCAATTTGTTCCTAGGAAGTTAACAAAAAACACAAAGCAAAGAGTTTGAGGAAGTAAACAAGTATGTGCACTTTAATGTTCTATTTGAAGGGGCGCATTTTGTACAGGGAAGCATACATAGAATGCTTAACTGGTGGAGAGGGGAGAGGTAACAGTTTATTGAGCATAATGTCAACAATATCAGGGGGAAGGGAGGGGGACTCTCTTTATACAATATTGCAGTTGTAACCTATTATTAAATAAGTTTGTAACATGTCTTTGTTTATTAAGCAAGGTCTTTTTCTGAGACAAGCAAACTCAAGTAAGGCTGTTGAAATAACAGGTGAGTGTTAAAAGAAAAACAATTATCTGATTAGAAAACTACTGTAGATTCCTTTGCACCAAAATAAGAACCAAACTTCATTTAGTTTGTTATTTATGAGAAACGAGATGAGCTCTACAAAGCCATAAAGAAATATGTATTGCTCATCTAAATTATACAAGTAAATGATAATATTAAAAAAGAACTACTGTAAGTAATTAGAGTGGTTTTCATTAACCCGTGAAACAAAGTGTGATAGTTAAACGGTAATAGTTAGTAAAACACAAAAAAGAACAATAGAATCAGATCACAACAAAGTGTGATACGCTAAAGCGTAGTTCACGGGTTAATGAAGGTTTTGACATTTCAACCTTACATCCACATGAAAGTAATGCCTAATATCGAGTGCCCTACAGTAAGTGTTTTGCAGTCAAGTTGTTTTCTGTTAGTAGGTAAAAAATTATTCTAAATAATAGTAATCATAGCTATGGTCACCACTTACACATATAGCACTTGTAATGAAAAGAAAGAAAAAGTATATATATGCAGTCAAACAACAGAATTGCATAATAACCTTGAATATATTGAATAAAGGACTGCAAAAAAACATCTTTTGTACTAGTTGCTTGAATTGACCCTTGGCTATTTTTAGCTGAATTCCCCTCCCCCTCTAAAAAAGAAAATAATAATAATAATAGAACAAAACTAAAAAGAAAACAAACACAGCAGAGACCCCCACCAACAATTTTGATTTTTTTTTTACTTTCCTTGAAAAGGGGAGTGTCATGGTTAAGAGATTTGCAATAGCTCTAGAGCTCTGACACAATGAACTTCATTGAAATTCTAATACTGACTTATGAGCTTTTGATACATGTGGGGGACTTTAAACAAAAAAAAAATGACCACAAACTGTCCATTAACATAGTTTTCAATATAATATTGCATATTATTTAATAAGTTATTGACAGTTTTTAAAAAGTTCAACTGTTTGTAGACACTTAAAAGCCTACAATAAACACTGACTCCAGACATGCGCAGTACTATGCTGCTGCCCCTTTAAAGTAAAATATAGCTTTACTTAGTCAGCGTAGACAATATTGCGGATTTTGTCAATATTCTAATATGAATATGTCAATATTCTCCCCACTTATGTCTTTATTTCTATTTATTTTATGCTTTTCACATGATACCAAAACAGCGTCTTTTTTCTTCGCTAATTTGATGTCATGTACACAATAAAAGAGATGCGCCCGTGCGCATGGCGAGTCCTCAAGGGACCCAAGACGCCCAATTAGACCTCTATTTTTTGTCATCCACAATCTCGGCGAGCTGTGCGTGGCGTAACCGTATTACAGCCCTGGGATCCTGGTTATTGTCCTCCCCATTAATGCGCGGGTTGGGATAACCTTGCAAGAGTGTTGTACAGCATATTCGCTCGGAAATATCGGTGCTTGGGGCCTTCGGGTTCTTTACAGCCTTCCGTAATAGCCTTGTGCTGCCATACCGATTGGGTAATCCGTATGTATGGTTTCCGTTTTGTTCTTCAGACCGGGTTCGATCCCAGGCCAATGGGCTTTTTTTTATTCGTTTTCTTTCTTTGTGCTTGACCACACTAATCCTGATTGGTTTTGCGCAAAAATAATAAAAAAAAGTGAGTTTGCAAAATAAGCTACCTGGATTTATTGATTATATGTATTCAATTTGTTCCTAGGAAGTTAACAAAAAACACAAAGCAAAGAGTTTGAGGAAGTAAACAAGTATGTGCACTTTAATGTTCTATTTGAAGGGGCGCATTTTGTACAGGGAAGCATACATAGAATGCTTAACTGGTGGAGAGGGGAGAGGTAACAGTTTATTGAGCATAATGTCAACAATATCAGGGGGAAGGGAGGGGGACTCTCTTTATACAATATTGCAGTTGTAACCTATTATTAAATAAGTTTGTAACATGTCTTTGTTTATTAAGCAAGGTCTTTTTCTGAGACAAGCAAACTCAAGTAAGGCTGTTGAAATAACAGGTGAGTGTTAAAAGAAAAACAATTATCTGATTAGAAAACTACTGTAGATTCCTTTGCACCAAAATAAGAACCAAACTTCATTTAGTTTGTTATTTATGAGAAACGAGATGAGCTCTACAAAGCCATAAAGAAATATGTATTGCTCATCTAAATTATACAAGTAAATGATTATATTAAAAAAGAACTACTGTAAGTAATTAGAGTGGTTTTCATTAACCCGTGAAACAAAGTGTGATAGTTAAACGGTAATAGTTAGTAAAACACAAAAAAGAACAATAGAATCAGATCACAACAAAGTGTGATACGCTAAAGCGTAGTTCACGGGTTAATGAAGGTTTTGACATTTCAACCTTACATCCACATGAAAGTAATGCCTAATATCGAGTGCCCTACAGTAAGTGTTTTGCAGTCAAGTTGTTTTCTGTTAGTAGGTAAAAAATTATTCTAAATAATAGTAATCATAGCTATGGTCACCACTTACACATATAGCACTTGTAATGAAAAGAAAGAAAAAATATATATATATGCAGTCAAACAACAGAATTGCATAATAACCTTGAATATATTGAATAAAGGACTGCAAAAAAACATCTTTTGTACTAGTTGCTTGAATTGACCCTTGGCTATTTTTAGCTGAATTCCCCTCCCCCTCTAAAAAAGAAAATAATAATAATAATAGAACAAAACTAAAAAGAAAACAAACACAGCAGAGACCCCCACCAACAATTTTGATTTTTTTTTACTTTCCTTTAAAGGGAAAGTGTCATGTTTAAGAGATTTGCAATAGCTCTAGAGCCCTGACACAATGAACTTCAGTGAAATTCTAATACTGACTTATGAGCTTTTGGTACATGTGGGAGACTTTAAACAAAACAAAAAAAATGACCACAAACTGTCCATTAACATAGTTTTCAATATAATATTGCATATTATTTAATAAGGTATTGACAGCTTTTAAAAAGTTCAACTGTTTGTTGACACTTAAAAGCCTACAATAAACACTGACTCCAGACATGCGCAGTACTATGCTGCTGCCCCTTTAAAGTAAAATATAGCTTTACTTAGTCAGCGTAGACAATATTGCGGATTTTGTCAATATTCTAATATGAATATGTCAATATTCTCCCCACTTACGTCTTTATTTCTATTTATTTTATGCTTTTCACATGATACCAAAACAGCGTCTTTTTTCTTCGCTAATTTGATGTCATGTACACAATAAAAGAGATGCGCCCGTGCGCATGGCGAGTCCCCAAGGGACCCAAGACGCCCAAATAGACCTCTATTTTTTGTCATCCACAATCTCGGCGAGCTGTGCGTGGCGTAACCGTATTACAGGCCTGGGATCCTGGTTATTGTCCTCCCCTTAATGCGCGGGTTTGGATAACCTTGCAAGAGTGTTGTACAGCATATTCGCTCGGAAATATCGGTGCTTGGGGCCTTCGGGTTCTTTACAGTCTTTCGTAAAAGCCTTGTGCTGCCATACCGATTGGGTAATCCGTATGTATGGTTTCCGTTTTGTTCTTCAGACCGGGTTCGATCCCAGGCCAATGGGCTTTTTTTTATTCGTTTTCTTTCTTTGTGCTTGACCACACTAATCCTGATTGGTTTTGCGCAAATATAATAAAAAAAAGTGAGTTTGCAAAATAAGCTACCTGGATTTATTGATTATATGTATTCAATTTGTTCCTAGGAAGTTAACAAAAAACACAAAGCAAAGAGTTTGAGGAAGTAAACAAGTATGTGCACTTTAATGTTCTATTTGAAGGGGCGCATTTTGTACAGGGAAGCATACATAGAATGCTTAACTGGTGGAGAGGGGAGAGGTAACAGTTTATTGAGCATAATGTCAACAATATCAGGGGGAAGGGAGGGGGACTCTCTTTATACAATATTGCAGTTGTAACCTATTATTAAATAAGTTTGTAACATGTCTTTGTTTATTAAGCAAGGTCTTTTTCTGAGACAAGCAAACTCAAGTAAGGCTGTTGAAATAACAGGTGAGTGTTAAAAGAAAAACAATTATCTGATTAGAAAACTACTGTAGATTCCTTTGCACCAAAATAAGAACCAAACTTCATTTAGTTTGTTATTTATGAGAAACGAGATGAGCTCTACAAAGCCATAAAGAAATATGTATTGCTCATCTAAATTATACAAGTAAATGATAATATTAAAAAAGAACTACTGTAAGTAATTAGAGTGGTTTTCATTAACCCGTGAAACAAAGTGTGATAGTTAAACGGTAATAGTTAGTAAAACACAAAAAAGAACAATAGAATCAGATCACAACAAAGTGTGATACGCTAAAGCGTAGTTCACGGGTTAATGAAGGTTTTGACATTTCAACCTTACATCCACATAAAAGTAATGCCTAATATCGAGTGCCCTACAGTAAGTGTTTTGCAGTCAAGTTGTTTTCTGTTAGTAGGTAAAAAATTATTCTAAATAATAGTAATCATAGCTATGGTCACCACTTACACATATAGCACTTGTAATGAAAAGAAAGAAAAAATATATATATATGCAGTCAAACAACAGAATTGCATAATAACCTTGAATATATTGAATAAAGGACTGCAAAAAAACATCTTTTGTACTAGTTGCTTGAATTGACCCTTGGCTATTTTTAGCTGAATTCCCCTCCCCCTCTAAAAAAGAAAATAATAATAATAATAGAACAAAACTAAAAAGAAAACAAACACAGCAGAGACCCCCACCAACAATTTTGATTTTTTTTTTACTTTCCTTGAAAAGGGGAGTGTCATGGTTAAGAGATTTGCAATAGCTCTAGAGCCCTGACACAATGAACTTCATTGAAATTCTAATACTGACTTATGAGCTTTTGATACATGTGGGGGACTTTAAACCAAAAAAATAATGACCACAAACTGTCCATTAACATAGTTTTCAATATAATATTGCATATTATTTAATAAGTTATTGACAGCTTTTAAAAAGTTCAACTGTTTGTAGACACTTAAAAGCCTACAATAAACACTGACTCCAGACATGCGCAGTACTATGCTGCTGCCCCTTTAAAGTAAAATATAGCTTTACTTAGTCAGCGTAGACAATATTGCGGATTTTGTCAATATTCTAATATGAATATGTCAATATTCTCCCCACTTATGTCTTTATTTCTATTTATTTTATGCTTTTCACATGATACCAAAACAGCGTCTTTTTTCTTCGCTAATTTGATGTCATGTACACAATAAAAGAGATGCGCCCGTGCGCATGGCGAGTCCCCAAGGGACCCAAGACGCCCAAATAGACCTCTATTTTTTGTCATCCACAATCTCGGCGAGCTGTGCGTGGCGTAACCGTATTACAGGCCTGGGATCCTGGTTATTGTCCTCCCCATTAATGCGCGGGTTGGGATAACCTTGCAAGAGTGTTGTACAGCATATTCGCTCGGAAATATCGGTGCTTGGGGCCTTCGGGTTCTTTACAGCCTTTCGTAAAAGCCTTGTGCTGCCATACCGATTGGGTAATCCGTATGTATGGTTTCCGTTTTGTTCTTCAGACCGGGTTCGATCCCAGGCCAATGGGCTTTTTTTTATTCGTTTTCTTTCTTTGTGCTTGACCACACTAATCCTGATTGGTTTTGCGCAAAAATAATAAAAAAAAGTGAGTTTGCAAAATAAGCTACCTGGATTTATTGATTATATGTATTCAATTTGTTCCTAGGAAGTTAACAAAAAACACAAAGCAAAGAGTTTGAGGAAGTAAACAAGTATGTGCACTTTAATGTTCTATTTGAAGGGGCGCATTTTGTACAGGGAAGCATACATAGAATGCTTAACTGGTGGAGAGGGGAGAGGTAACAGTTTATTGAGCATAATGTCAACAATATCAGGGGGAAGGGAGGGGGACTCTCTTTATACAATATTGCAGTTGTAACCTATTATTAAATAAATTTGTAACATGTCTTTGTTTATTAAGCAAGGTCTTTTTCTGAGACAAGCAAACTCAAGTAAGGCTGTTGAAATAACAGGTGAGTGTTAAAAGAAAAACAATTATCTGATTAAAAAACTACTGTAGATTCCTTTGCACCAAAATAAGAACCAAACTTCATTTAGTTTGTTATTTAAGAGAAACGAGATGAGCTCTACAAAGCCATAAAGAAATATGTATTGCTCATCTAAATTATACAAGTAAATGATTATATTAAAAAAGAACTACTGTAAGTAATTAGAGTGGTTTTCATTAACCCGTGAAACAAAGTGTGATAGTTAAACGGTAATAGTTAGTAAAACACAAAAAAGAACAATAGAATCAGATCACAACAAAGTGTGATACGCTAAAGCGTAGTTCACGGGTTAATGAAGGTTTTGACATTTCAACCTTACATCCACATGAAAGTAATGCCTAATATCGAGTGCCCTACAGTAAGTGTTTTGCAGTCAAGTTGTTTTCTGTTAGTAGGTAAAAAATTATTCTAAATAATAGTAATCATAGCTATGGTCACCACTTACACATATAGCACTTGTAATGAAAAGAAAGAAAAAATATATATATGCAGTCAAACAACAGAATTGCATAATAACCTTGAATATATTGAATAAAGGACTGCAAAAAAACATCTTTTGTACTAGTTGCTTGAATTGACCCTTGGCTATTTTTAGCTGAATTCCACTCCCCCTCTAAAAAAGAAAATAATAATAATAATAGAACAAAACTAAAAAGAAAACAAACACAGCAGAGACCCCCACCAACAATTTTGATTTTTTTTGTTACTTTCCTTTAAAGGGGGAGTGTCATGTTTAAGAGATTTGCAATAGCTCTAGAGCCCTGACACAATGAACTTCAGTGAAATTCTAATACTGACTTATGAGCTTTTGGTACATGTGGGAGACTTTAAACAAAACAAAAAAAATGACCACAAACTGTCCATTAACATAGTTTTCAATATAATATTGCATATTATTTAATAAGGTATTGACAGCTTTTAAAAAGTTCAACTGTTTGTTGACACTTAAAAGCCTACAATAAACACTGACTCCAGACATGCTCAGTACTATGCTGCTGCCCCTTTAAAGTAAAATATAGCTTTACTCTGTCAGCGTAGACAATATTGCGGATTTTGTCAATATTCTAATATGAATATGTCAATATTCTCCCCACTTATGTCTTTATTTCTATTTATTTTATGCTTTTCACATGATACCAAAACAGCGTCTTTTTTCTTCGCTAATTTGATGTCATGTACACAATAAAAGAGATGCGCCCGTGCGCATGGCGAGTCCCCAAGGGACCCAAGACGCCCAAATAGACCTCTATTTTTTGTCATCCACAATCTCGGCGAGCTGTGCGTGGCGTAACCGTATTACAGGCCTGGGATCCTGGTTATTGTCCTCCCCATTAATGCGCGGGTTGGGATAACCTTGCAAGAGTGTTGTACAGCATATTCGCTCGGAAATATCGGTGTTTGGGGCCTTCGGGTTCTTTACAGCCTTCCGTAAAAGCCTTGTGCTGCCATACCGATTGGGTAATCCGTATGTATGGTTTCCGTTTTGTTCTTCAGACCGGGTTCGATCCCAGGCCAATGGGCTTTTTTTTTATTCGTTTTCTTTCTTTGTGCTTGACCACACTAATCCTGATTGGTTTTGCGCAAAAATAATAAAAAAAGTGAGTTTGCAAAATAAGCTTGCTGGATTTATTGATTATATGTATTCAATTTGTTCCTAGGAAGTTAACAAAAAACACAAAGCAAAGAGTTTGAGGAAGTAAACAAGTATGTGCACTTTAATGTTCTATTTGAAGGGGCGCATTTTGTACACGGAAGCATACATAGAATGCTTAACTGGTGGAGAGGGGAGAGGTAACAGTTTATTGAGCATAATGTCAACAATATCAGGGGGAAGGGAGGGGGACTCTCTTTATACAATATTGCAGTTGTAACCTATTATTAAATAAGTTTGTAACATGTATTTGTTTATTAAGCAAGGTCTTTTTCTGAGACAAGCAAACTCAAGTAAGGCTGTTGAAATAACAGGTGAGTGTTAAAAGAAAAACAATTATCTGATTAGAATACTACTGTAGATTCCTTTGCACCAAAATAAGAACAAACTTCATTTAGTTTGTTATTTAAGAGAAACGAGATGAGCTCTACAAAGCCATAAAGAAATATGTATTGCTCATCTAAATTATACAAGTAAATGATAATATTAAAAAATAACTACTGTAAGTAATTAGAGTGGTTTTTATTAACCCGTGAAACAAAGTGTGATAGTTAAACGGTAATAGTTAGTAAAACACAAAAAAGAACAATAGAATCAGATCACAACAAAGTGTAATACGCTAAAGCGTAGTTCACGGGTTAATGAAGGTTTTGACATTTCAACCTTACATCCACATGAAAGTAATGCCTAATATCGAGTGCCCTACAGTAAGTGTTTTGCAGTCAAGTTGTTTTCTGTTAGTAGGTAAAAAATTATTCTAAATAATAGTAATCATAGCTATGGTCACCACTTACACATATAGCACTTGTAATGAAAAGAAAGAAAAAATATATATATGCAGTCAAACAACAGAATTGCATAATAACCTTGAATATATTGAATAAAGGACTGCAAAAAAACATCTTTTGTACTAGTTGCTTGAATTGACCCTTGGCTATTTTTAGCTGAATTCCACTCCCCCTCTAAAAAAGAAAATAATAATAATAATAGAACAAAACTAAAAAGAAAACAAACACAGCAGAGACCCCCACCAACAATTTTGATTTTTTTTGTTACTTTCCTTTAAAGGGGGAGTGTCATGTTTAAGAGATTTGCAATAGCTCTAGAGCCCTGACACAATGAACTTCAGTGAAATTCTAATACTGACTTATGAGCTTTTGGTACATGTGGGAGACTTTAAACAAAACAAAAAAAATGACCACAAACTGTCCATTAACATAGTTTTCAATATAATATTGCATATTATTTAATAAGGTATTGACAGCTTTTAAAAAGTTCAACTGTTTGTTGACACTTAAAAGCCTACAATAAACACTGACTCCAGACATGCTCAGTACTATGCTGCTGCCCCTTTAAAGTAAAATATAGCTTTACTCTGTCAGCGTAGACAATATTGCGGATTTTGTCAATATTCTAATATGAATATGTCAATATTCTCCCCACTTATGTCTTTATTTCTATTTATTTTATGCTTTTCACATGATACCAAAACAGCGTCTTTTTTCTTCGCTAATTTGATGTCATGTACACAATAAAAGAGATGCGCCCGTGCGCATGGCGAGTCCCCAAGGGACCCAAGACGCCCAAATAGACCTCTATTTTTTGTCATCCACAATCTCGGCGAGCTGTGCGTGGCGTAACCGTATTACAGGCCTGGGATCCTGGTTATTGTCCTCCCCATTAATGCGCGGGTTGGGATAACCTTGCAAGAGTGTTGTACAGCATATTCGCTCGGAAATATCGGTGCTTGGGGCCTTCGGGTTCTTTACAGTCTTTCGTAAAAGCCTTGTGCTGCCATACCGATTGGGTAATCCGTATGTATGGTTTCCGTTTTGTTCTTCAGACCGGGTTCGATCCCAGGCCAATGGGCTTTTTTTTATTCGTTTTCTTTCTTTGTGCTTGACCACACTAATCCTGATTGGTTTTGCGCAAAAATAATAAAAAAAAGTGAGTTTGCAAAATAAGCTACCTGGATTTATTGATTATATGTATTCAATTTGTTCCTAGGAAGTTAACAAAAAACACAAAGCAAAGAGTTTGAGGAAGTAAACAAGTATGTGCACTTTAATGTTCTATTTGAAGGGGCGCATTTTGTACAGGGAAGCATACATAGAATGCTTAACTGGTGGAGAGGGGAGAGGTAACAGTTTATTGAGCATAATGTCAACAATATCAGGGGGAAGGGAGGGGGACTCTCTTTATACAATATTGCAGTTGTAACCTATTATTAAATAAGTTTGTAACATGTATTTGTTTATTAAGCAAGGTCTTTTTCTGAGACAAGCAAACTCAAGTAAGGCTGTTGAAATAACAGGTGAGTGTTAAAAGAAAAACAATTATCTGATTAGAAAACTACTGTAGATTCCTTTGCACCAAAATAAGAACCAAACTTCATTTAGTTTGTTATTTATGAGAAACGAGATGAGCTCTACAAAGCCATAAAGAAATATGTATTGCTCATCTAAATTATACAAGTAAATGATAATATTAAAAAAGAACTACTGTAAGTAATTAGAGTGGTTTTCATTAACCCGTGAAACAAAGTGTGATAGTTAAACGGTAATAGTTAGTAAAACACAAAAAAGAACAATAGAATCAGATCACAACAAAGTGTGATACGCTAAAGCGTAGTTCACGGGTTAATGAAGGTTTTGACATTTCAACCTTACATCCACATGAAAGTAATGCCTAATATCGAGTGCCCTACAGTAAGTGTTTTGCAGTCAAGTTGTTTTCTGTTAGTAGGTAAAAAATTATTCTAAATAATAGTAATCATAGCTATGGTCACCACTTACACATATAGCACTTGTAATGAAAAGAAAGAAAAAGTATATATATGCAGTCAAACAACAGAATTGCATAATAACCTTGAATATATTGAATAAAGGACTGCAAAAAAACATCTTTTGTACTAGTTGCTTGAATTGACCCTTGGCTATTTTTAGCTGAATTCCCCTCCCCCTCTAAAAAAGAAAATAATAATAATAATAGAACAAAACTAAAAAGAAAACAAACACAGCAGAGACCCCCACCAACAATTTTGATTTTTTTTTTACTTTCCTTGAAAAGGGGAGTGTCATGGTTAAGAGATTTGCAATAGCTCTAGAGCTCTGACACAATGAACTTCATTGAAATTCTAATACTGACTTATGAGCTTTTGATACATGTGGGGGACTTTAAACAAAAAAAAAATGACCACAAACTGTCCATTAACATAGTTTTCAATATAATATTGCATATTATTTAATAAGTTATTGACAGTTTTTAAAAAGTTCAACTGTTTGTAGACACTTAAAAGCCTACAATAAACACTGACTCCAGACATGCGCAGTACTATGCTGCTGCCCCTTTAAAGTAAAATATAGCTTTACTTAGTCAGCGTAGACAATATTGCGGATTTTGTCAATATTCTAATATGAATATGTCAATATTCTCCCCACTTATGTCTTTATTTCTATTTATTTTATGCTTTTCACATGATACCAAAACAGCGTCTTTTTTCTTCGCTAATTTGATGTCATGTACACAATAAAAGAGATGCGCCCGTGCGCATGGCGAGTCCTCAAGGGACCCAAGACGCCCAATTAGACCTCTATTTTTTGTCATCCACAATCTCGGCGAGCTGTGCGTGGCGTAACCGTATTACAGCCCTGGGATCCTGGTTATTGTCCTCCCCATTAATGCGCGGGTTGGGATAACCTTGCAAGAGTGTTGTACAGCATATTCGCTCGGAAATATCGGTGCTTGGGGCCTTCGGGTTCTTTACAGCCTTCCGTAATAGCCTTGTGCTGCCATACCGATTGGGTAATCCGTATGTATGGTTTCCGTTTTGTTCTTCAGACCGGGTTCGATCCCAGGCCAATGGGCTTTTTTTTATTCGTTTTCTTTCTTTGTGCTTGACCACACTAATCCTGATTGGTTTTGCGCAAAAATAATAAAAAAAAGTGAGTTTGCAAAATAAGCTACCTGGATTTATTGATTATATGTATTCAATTTGTTCCTAGGAAGTTAACAAAAAACACAAAGCAAAGAGTTTGAGGAAGTAAACAAGTATGTGCACTTTAATGTTCTATTTGAAGGGGCGCATTTTGTACAGGGAAGCATACATAGAATGCTTAACTGGTGGAGAGGGGAGAGGTAACAGTTTATTGAGCATAATGTCAACAATATCAGGGGGAAGGGAGGGGGACTCTCTTTATACAATATTGCAGTTGTAACCTATTATTAAATAAGTTTGTAACATGTCTTTGTTTATTAAGCAAGGTCTTTTTCTGAGACAAGCAAACTCAAGTAAGGCTGTTGAAATAACAGGTGAGTGTTAAAAGAAAAACAATTATCTGATTAGAAAACTACTGTAGATTCCTTTGCACCAAAATAAGAACCAAACTTCATTTAGTTTGTTATTTATGAGAAACGAGATGAGCTCTACAAAGCCATAAAGAAATATGTATTGCTCATCTAAATTATACAAGTAAATGATTATATTAAAAAAGAACTACTGTAAGTAATTAGAGTGGTTTTCATTAACCCGTGAAACAAAGTGTGATAGTTAAACGGTAATAGTTAGTAAAACACAAAAAAGAACAATAGAATCAGATCACAACAAAGTGTGATACGCTAAAGCGTAGTTCACGGGTTAATGAAGGTTTTGACATTTCAACCTTACATCCACATGAAAGTAATGCCTAATATCGAGTGCCCTACAGTAAGTGTTTTGCAGTCAAGTTGTTTTCTGTTAGTAGGTAAAAAATTATTCTAAATAATAGTAATCATAGCTATGGTCACCACTTACACATATAGCACTTGTAATGAAAAGAAAGAAAAAATATATATATATGCAGTCAAACAACAGAATTGCATAATAACCTTGAATATATTGAATAAAGGACTGCAAAAAAACATCTTTTGTACTAGTTGCTTGATTTGACCCTTGGCTATTTTTAGCTGAATTCCCCTCCCCCTCTAAAAAAGAAAATAATAATAATAATAGAACAAAACTAAAAAGAAAACAAACACAGCAGAGACCCCCACCAACAATTTTGATTTTTTTTTACTTTCCTTTAAAGGGAAAGTGTCATGTTTAAGAGATTTGCAATAGCTCTTGAGCCCTGACACAATGAACTTCAGTGAAATTCTAATACTGACTTATGAGCTTTTGGTACATGTGGGAGACTTTAAACAAAACAAAAAAAATGACCACAAACTGTCCATTAACATAGTTTTCAATATAATATTGCATATTATTTAATAAGGTATTGACAGCTTTTAAAAAGTTCAACTGTTTGTTGACACTTAAAAGCCTACAATAAACACTGACTCCAGACATGCGCAGTACTATGCTGCTGCCCCTTTAAAGTAAAATATAGCTTTACTTAGTCAGCGTAGACAATATTGCGGATTTTGTCAATATTCTAATATGAATATGTCAATATTCTCCCCACTTACGTCTTTATTTCTATTTATTTTATGCTTTTCACATGATACCAAAACAGCGTCTTTTTTCTTCGCTAATTTGATGTCATGTACACAATAAAAGAGATGCGCCCGTGCGCATGGCGAGTCCCCAAGGGACCCAAGACGCCCAAATAGACCTCTATTTTTTGTCATCCACAATCTCGGCGAGCTGTGCGTGGCGTAACCGTATTACAGGCCTGGGATCCTGGTTATTGTCCTCCCCATTAATGCGCGGGTTGGGATAACCTTGCAAGAGTGTTGTACAGCATATTCGCTCGGAAATATCGGTGCTTGGGGCCTTCGGGTTCTTTACAGCCTTCCGTAAAAGCCTTGTGCTGCCATACCGATTGGGTAATCCGTATGTATGGTTTCCGTTTTGTTCTTCAGACCGGGTTCGATCCCAGGCCAATGGGCTTTTTTTTTATTCGTTTTCTTTCTTTGTGCTTGACCCCCCTAATCCTGATTGGTTTTGCGCAAAAATAATAAAAAAAGTGAGTTTGCAAAATAAGCTTGCTGGATTTATTGATTATATGTATTCAATTTGTTCCTAGGAAGTTAACAAAAAACACAAAGCAAAGAGTTTGAGGAAGTAAACAAGTATGTGCACTTTAATGTTCTATTTGAAGGGGCGCATTTTGTACACGGAAGCATACATAGAATGCTTAACTGGTGGAGAGGGGAGAGGTAACAGTTTATTGAGCATAATGTCAACAATATCAGGGGGAAGGGAGGGGGACTCTCTTTATACAATATTGCAGTTGTAACCTATTATTAAATAAGTTTGTAACATGTATTTGTTTATTAAGCAAGGTCTTTTTCTGAGACAAGCAAACTAAAGTAAGGCTGTTGAAATAACAGGTGAGTGTTAAAAGAAAAACAATTATCTGATTAGAATACTACTGTAGATTCCTTTGCACCAAAATAATAACAAACTTCATTTAGTTTGTTATTTAAGAGAAACGAGATGAGCTCTACAAAGCCATAAAGAAATATGTATTGCTCATCTAAATTATACAAGTAAATGATAATATTAAAAAATAACTACTGTAAGTAATTAGAGTGGTTTTTATTAACCCGTGAAACAAAGTGTGATAGTTAAACAGTAATAGTAAAACACAAAAAAGAACAATAGAATCAGATCACAACAAAGTGTAATACGCTAAAGCGTAGTTCACGGGTTAATGAAGGTTTTGACATTTCAACCTTACATCCACATGAAAGTAATGCCTAATATCGAGTGCCCTACAGTAAGTGTTTTGCAGTCAAGTTGTTTTCTGTTAGTAGGTAAAAAATTATTCTAAATAATAGTAATCATAGCTATGGTCACCACTTACACATATAGCACTTGTAATGAAAAGAAAGAAAAAATATATATATGCAGTCAAACAACAGAATTGCATAATAACCTTGAATATATTGAATAAAGGACTGCAAAAAAACATCTTTTGTACTAGTTGCTTGAATTGACCCTTGGCTATTTTTAGCTGAATTCCCCTCCCCCTCTAAAAAAGAAAATAATAATAATAATAGAACAAAACTAAAAAGAAAACAAACACAGCAGAGACCCCCACCAACAATTTTGATTTTTTTTGTTACTTTCCTTTAAAGGGGGAGTGTCATGGTTAAGAGATTTGCAATAGCTCTAGAGCCCTGACACAATGAACTTCAGTGAAATTCTAATACTGACTTATGAGCTTTTGGTACATGTGGGAGACTTTAAACAAAACAAAAAAAATGACCACAAACTGTCCATTAACATAGTTTTCAATATAATATTGCATATTATTTAATAAGGTATTGACAGCTTTTAAAAAGTTCAACTGTTTGTTGACACTTAAAAGCCTACAATAAACACTGACTCCAGACATGCTCAGTACTATGCTGCTGCCCTTTTAAAGTAAAATATAGCTTTACTTAGTCAGCGTAGACAATATTGCGGATTTTGTCAATATTCTAATATGAATATGTCAATATTCTCCCCACTTATGTCTTTATTTCTATTTATTTTATGCTTTTCACATGATACCAAAACAGCGTCTTTTTTCTTCGCTAATTTGATGTCATGTACACAATAAAAGAGATGCGCCCGTGCGCATGGCGAGTCCCCAAGGGACCCAAGACGCCCAAATAGACCTCTATTTTTTGTCATCCACAATCTCGGCGAGCTGTGCGTGGCGTAACCGTATTACAGGCCTGGGATCCTGGTTATTGTCCTCCCCATTAATGCGCGGGTTGGGATAACCTTGCAAGAGTGTTGTACAGCATATTCGCTCGGAAATATCGGTGCTTGGGGCCTTCGGGTTCTTTACAGTCTTTCGTAAAAGCCTTGTGCTGCCATACCGATTGGGTAATCCGTATGTATGGTTTCCGTTTTGTTCTTCAGACAGGGTTCGATCCCAGGCCAATGGGCTTTTTTTTATTCGTTTTCTTTCTTTGTGCTTGACCACACTAATCCTGATTGGTTTTGCGCAAAAATAATAAAAAAAGTGAGTTTGCAAAATAAGCTACCTGGATTTATTGATTATATGTATTCAATTTGTTCCCAGGAAGTTAACAAAAAACACAAAGCAAAGAGTTTGAGGAAGTAAACAAGTATGTGCACTTTAATGTTCTATTTGAAGGGGCGCATTTTGTACAGGGAAGCATACATAGAATGCTTAACTGGTGGAGAGGGGAGAGGTAACAGTTTATTGAGCATAATGTCAACAATATCAGGGGGAAGGGAGGGGGACTCTCTTTATACAATATTGCAGTTGTAACCTATTATTAAATAAGTTTGTAACATGTCTTTGTTTATTAAGCAAGGTCTTTTTCTGAGACAAGCAAACTCAAGTAAGGCTGTTGAAATAACAGGTGAGTGTTAAAAGAAAAACAATTATCTGATTAGAAAACTACTGTAGATTCCTTTGCACCAAAATAAGAACCAAACTTCATTTAGTTTGTTATTTATGAGAAACGAGATGAGCTCTACAAAGCCATAAAGAAATATGTATTGCTCATCTAAATTATACAAGTAAATGATAATATTAAAAAAGAACTACTGTAAGTAATTAGAGTGGTTTTCATTAACCCGTGAAACAAAGTGTGATAGTTAAACGGTAATAGTTAGTAAAACACAAAAAAGAACAATAGAATCAGATCACAACAAAGTGTGATACGCTAAAGCGTAGTTCACGGGTTAATGAAGGTTTTGACATTTCAACCTTACATCCACATGAAAGTAATGCCTAATATCGAGTGCCCTACAGTAAGTGTTTTGCAGTCAAGTTGTTTTCTGTTAGTAGGTAAAAAATTATTCTAAATAATAGTAATCATAGCTATGGTCACCACTTACACATATAGCACTTGTAATGAAAAGAAAGAAAAAATATATATATGCAGTCAAACAACAGAATTGCATAATAACCTTGAATATATTGAATAAAGGACTGCAAAAAAACATCTTTTGTACTAGTTGCTTGAATTGACCCTTGGCTATTTTTAGCTGAATTCCCCTCCCCCTCTAAAAAAGAAAATAATAATAATAATAGAACAAAACTAAAAAGAAAACAAACACAGCAGAGACCCCCTCCAACAATTTTGATTTTTTTTTACTTTCCTTTAAAGGGAAAGTGTCATGTTTAAGAGATTTGCAATAGCTCTAGAGCCCTGACACAATGAACTTCAGTGAAATTCTAATACTGACTTATGAGCTTTTGGTACATGTGGGAGACTTTAAACAAAACAAAAAAAATGACCACAAACTGTCCATTAACATAGTTTTCAATATAATATTGCATATTATTTAATAAGGTATTGACAGCTTTTAAAAAGTTCAACTGTTTGTTGACACTTAAAAGCCTACAATAAACACTGACTCCAGACATGCGCAGTACTATGCTGCTGCCCCTTTAAAGTAAAATATAGCTTTACTTAGTCAGCGTAGACAATATTGCGGATTTTGTCAATATTCTAATATGAATATGTCAATATTCTCCCCACTTACGTCTTTATTTCTATTTATTTTATGCTTTTCACATGATACCAAAACAGCGTCTTTTTTCTTCGCTAATTTGATGTCATGTACACAATAAAAGAGATGCGCCCGTGCGCATGGCGAGTCCCCAAGGGACCCAAGACGCCCAAATAGACCTCTATTTTTTGTCATCCACAATCTCGGCGAGCTGTGCGTGGCGTAACCGTATTACAGGCCTGGGATCCTGGTTATTGTCCTCCCCATTAATGCGCGGGTTGGGATAACTTTGCAAGAGTGTTGTACAGCATATTCGCTCGGAAATATCGGTGCTTGGGGCCTTCGGGTTCTTTACAGCCTTCCGTAAAAGCCTTGTGCTGCCATACCGATTGGGTAATCCGTATGTATGGTTTCCGTTTTGTTCTTCAGACCGGGTTCGATCCCAGGCCAATGGGCTTTTTTTTTATTCGTTTTCTTTCTTTGTGCTTGACCCCCCTAATCCTGATTGGTTTTGCGCAAAAATAATAAAAAAAAGTGAGTTTGCAAAATAAGCTTGCTGGATTTATTGATTATATGTATTCAATTTGTTCCTAGGAAGTTAACAAAAAACACAAAGCAAAGAGTTTGAGGAAGTAAACAAGTATGTGCACTTTAATGTTCTATTTGAAGGGGCGCATTTTGTACACGGAAGCATACATAGAATGCTTAACTGGTGGAGAGGGGAGAGGTAACAGTTTATTGAGCATAATGTCAACAATATCAGGGGGAAGGGAGGGGGACTCTCTTTATACAATATTGCAGTTGTAACCTATTATTAAATAAGTTTGTAACATGTCTTTGTTTATTAAGCAAGGTCTTTTTCTGAGACAAGCAAACTCAAGTAAGGCTGTTGAAATAACAGGTGAATGTGAAAAGAAAAACAATTATCTGATTAGAAAACTACTGTAGATTCCTTTGCACCAAAATAAGAACAAACTTCATTTAGTTTGTTATTTATGAGAAACGAGATGAGCTCTACAAAGCCATAAAGAAATATGTATTGGTCATCTAAATTATACAAGTAAATGATAATATTAAAAAAGAACTACTGTAAGTAATTAGAGTGGTTTTTATTAACCCGTGAAACAAAGTGTGATAGTTAAACGGTAATAGTTAGTAAAACACAAAAAAGAACAATAGAATCAGATCACAACAAAGTGTGATACGCTAAAGCGTAGTTCACGGGTTAATGAAAGTTTTGACATTTCAACCTTACATCCACATGAAAGTAATGCCTAATATCGAGTGCCCTACAGTAAGTGTTTTGCAGTCAAGTTGTTTTCTGTTAGTAGGTAAAAAATTATTCTAAATAATAGTAATCATAGCTATGGTCACCACTTACACATATAGCACTTGTAATGAAAAGAAAGAAAAAATATATATATGCAGTCAAACAACAGAATTGCATAATAACCTTGAATATATTGAATAAAGGACTGCAAAAAAACATCTTTTGTACTAGTTGCTTGAATTGACCCTTGGCTATTTTTAGCTGAATTCCCCTCCCACTCTAAAAAAGAAAATAATAATAATAATAGAACAAAACTAAAAAGAAAACAAACACAGCAGAGACCCCCACCAACAATTTTGATTTTTTTTTACTTTCCTTTAAAGGGAAAGTGTCATGTTTAAGAGATTTGCAATAGCTCTAGAGCCCTGACTCAATGAACTTCATTGAAATTCTAATACTGACTTATGAGCTTTTGGTACATGTGGGAGACCTTAAACAAAACAAAAAAATGACCACAAACTGTCCATTAACATAGTTTTCAATATAATATTGCATATTATTTAATAAGGTATTGACAGCTTTTAAAAAGTTCAACTGTTTGTTGACACTTAAAAGCCTACAATAAACACTGACTCCAGACATGCGCAGTACTATGCTGCTGCCCCTTTAAAGTAAAATATAGCTTTACTTAGTCAGCGTAGACAATATTGCGGATTTTGTCAATATTCATATATGAATATGTCAATATTCTCCCAACTTACGTCTTTATTTCTATTTATTTTATGCTTTTCACATGATACCAAAACAGCGTCTTTTTTCTTCGCTAATTTGATGTCATGTACACAATAAAAGAGATGCGCCCGTGCGCATGGCGAGTCCCCAAGGGACCCAAGACGCCCAAATAGACCTCTATTTTTTGTCATACACAATCTCGGCGAGCTGTGCGTGGCGTAACCGTATTACAGGCCTGGGATCCTGGTTATTGTCCTCCCCATTAATGCGCGGGTTGGGATAACCTTGCAAGAATGTTGTACAGCATATTCGCTCGGAAATATCGGTGCTTGGGGCCTTCGGGTTCTTTACAGCCTTCCGTAAAAGCCTTGTGCTGCCATACCGATTGGGTAATCCGTATGTATGGTTTCCGTTTTGTTCTTCAGACCGGGTTCGATCCCAGGCCAATGGGCTTTTTTTTTATTCGTTTTCTTTCTTTGTGCTTGACCCCCCTAATCCTGATTGGTTTTGCGCAAAAATAATAAAAAAAGTGAGTTTGCAAAATAAGCTTGCTGGATTTATTGATTATATGTATTCAATTTGTTCCTAGGAAGTTAACAAAAAACACAAAGCAAAGAGTTTGAGGAAGTAAACAAGTATGTGAACTTTAATGTTCTATTTGAAGGGGTGCATTTTGTACAGGGAAGCATACATAGAATGCTTAACTGGTGGAGAGGGAAGAGGTAAAAGTTTATTGAGCATAATTTCAACAATAGCAGGAGGAAGAGAGGGGCACTCTCTTCATACAATATTGCAGTTGTTACCTATTATTAAATAAGTTTGTAACATGTCTTTGTTTATTAAGCAAGGTATATTTCTGAGACAAGCAAACTCAAGTAAGAGCTGTTGAAATAACAGGTTAGTGTTAAAAGAAAAACAATTATCTGATTAGAAAACTACTTTAGATTCCTTTGCACCAAAATAAGAACAAACTTCATTTCGTTTGTTATTTTTGAGGAACGAGATGAGCTTTACAAGGCCAAGAAAAAATATGTATTGCTCATCTAAATTATACAAGTAAATAATAATATTAAAAAATAATTACTGTAAGTAATTAGAGTGGTTTTCATTAACTCGTGAAACAAGGTGTGATAGTTAAACAGTTATAGTTAGTAAAACACAAAAAAGAACAATAGAATCAGATCACAACAAAGTGTAATACGCTAAAGCGTAGTTCACGGGTTAATGAAGGTTTTGACATTTCAACCTTACATCCACATGAAGGTAATGCCTAATATCGAGTGCCCTACAGTAAGTGTTTTGCAGTCAAGTTGTTTTCTTTTAGTAGGTAAAAAAATATTCTAAATAATAGTAATCATAGCTATGGTCACCACTTACACATATAGAACTTGTAATGAAAAGAATGAAAAAATATATATATATATATATATGCAGTCAAACAACAGAATTGCATGATAACCTTGAATATATTGAATAAAGGACTGCAAAAAACATCTTTTGTACTAGTTGCTTGAATTGACCCTTGGCTATTTTTAGCTGAATTCCCCTCCCACTCTAAAAAAGAAAATAATAATAATAATAATAATAGAACAAAACTAAAAAGAAAACAAACACAACAGAGACCCCCACCAACAATTTTGATTTTTTTTACTTTCCTTTAAAGGGGGAGTGTCATGGTTAAGAGATTTGCAATAGCTCTAGAGCCCTGACACAATGAACTTCAGTGAAATTCTAATACTGACTTATGAGCTTTTGGTACATGTGGGAGACTTTAAACAAAACAAAAAAAATGACCACAAACTGTCAATTAACATAGTTTTCAATATAATATTGCATATTATTTAATAAGGTATTCACAGCTTTTAAAAAGTTCAACTGTTTGTTGACACTTAAAAGTCTACAATAATCACTGACTCCAGACATGCGCAGTACTATGCTGCTGCCCCTTTAAGGTAAAATACAGCTTTACTTAGTCAGCGTAGACAATATTGCGGATTTTGTCAATATTCTAATATGAATATGTCAATATTCTCCCCCCTTACGTCTTTATTTCTATTTATTTTATGCTTTTCACATGATACCAAAACAGCGTCTTTTTTCTTCGCTAATTTGATGTCATGTAAACAATAAAAGAGATGAGCCCGTGCGCATGGCGAGTCCCCAAGGGACCCAAGACGCCCAAATAGACCTCTATTTTTTGTCATCCACAATCTCGGCGAGCTGTGCGTGGCGTAACCGTATTACAGGCCTGGGATCCTGGTTATTGTCCTCCCCATTAATGCGCGGGTTGGGATAACCTTGCAAGAGTGTTGTACAGCATATTCGCTCGGAAATATCGGTGCTTGGGGCCTTCGGGTTCTTTACAGCCTTCCGTAAAAGCCTTGTGTTGCCATACCGATTGGGTAATCCGTATGTATGGTTTCCGTTTTGTTCTTCAGACCGGGTTCGATCCCAGGCCAATGGGCTTTTTTTTTAATTCGTTTTTTTTTTCTTTGTGCTGGACCCCCTTAGTCCTGATAGGTTTTGCGCAAAAATAATAAAAAAAGAGAGTTTGCAAAATAAGCTTTCTAGATTTATTGATTATATGTATTCAATTTGTTCCTAGGAAGTTAACAAAAAACACAAAGCAAAGAGTTTGAGGAAGTAAACAAGTATGTGAACTTTAATGTTCTATTTGAAGGGGTGCATTTTGTACAGGGAAGCATACATAGAATGCTTAACTGGTGGAGAGGGAAGAGGTAAAAGTTTATTGAGAATAATTTCAACAATAGCAGGGGGAAGAGAGGGGCACTCTCTTCATACAATATTGCAGTTGTTACCTATTATTAAATAAGTTTGTAACATGTCTTTGTTTATTAAGCAAGGTATATTTCTGAGACAAGCAAACTCAAGTAAGAGCTGTTGAAATAACAGGTGAGTGTTAAAAGAAAAACAATTATCTGATTAGAAAACTACTGTAGATTCCTTTGCACCAAAATAAGAACAAACTTCATTTCGTTTGTTATTTTTGAGGAACGAGATGAGCTCTACAAGGCCAAGAAGAAATATGTATTGCTCATCTAAATTATACAAGTAAATAATAATATTAAAAAAGAATTACTGTAAGTAATTAGAGTGGTTTTCATTAACTCGTGAAACAAGGTGTGATAGTTAAACAGTTATAGTTAGTAAAACACAAAAAAGAACAATAGAATCAGATCACAACAAAGTGTAATACGCTAAAGCGTAGTTCACGGGTTAATGAAGGTTTTGACATTTCAACCTTACATCCACATGAAGGTAATGCCTAATATCGAGTGCCTTACAGTAAGTGTTTTGCAGTCAAGTTGTTTTCTTTTAGTAGGTAAAAAAATATTCTAAATAATAGTAATCATAGCTATGGTCACCACTTACACATATAGAACTTGTAATGAAAAGAATGAAAAAAAAAATATATATATATGCAGTCAAACAACAGAATTGCATGATAACCTTGAATATATTGAATAAAGGACTGCAAAAAACATCTTTTGTACTAGTTGCTTGAATTGACCCTTGGCTATTTTTAGCTGAATTCCCCTCCCCCTCTAAAAAAGAAAATAATAATAATAATAATAATAGAACAAAACTAAAAACAAAACAAACACAACAGAGACCCCTACCAACAATTTTGATTTTTTTTTACTTTCCTTTAAAGGGGGAGTGTCATGGTTAAGAGATTTGCAATAGCTCTAGAGCCTTGACACAATGAACTTCAGTGAAATTCTAATACTGACTTATGAGCTTTTGGTACATGTGGGAGACTTTAAACAAAACAAAAAAAAAATGACCACAAACTGTCAATTAACATAGTTTTCAATATAATATTGCATATTATTTAATAAGGTATTCACAGCTTTTAAAAAGTTCAACTGTTTGTTGACACTTAAAAGCCTACAATAATCACTGACTCCAGACATGCGCAGTACTATGCTGCTGCCCATTTAAAGTAAAATACAGCTTTACTTAGTCAGCGTAGACAAAACATGCGGATTTTGTCAATATTCTAATATGAAGATGTCAATATTCTCCCCCCTTACGTCTTTATTTCTATTTATTTTATGATTTTCACATGATACCAAAACAGCGTCTTTTTTCTTCGCTAATTTGATGTCATGTACACAATAAAAGAGATGCGCCCGTGCGCATGGCGAGTCCCCAAGGGACCCAAGACGCCCAAATAGACCTCTATTTTTTGTCATCCACAATCTCGGCGAGCTGTGCGTGGCGTAACCGTATTACAGGCCTGGGATCCTGGTTATTGTCCTCCCCATTAATGCGCGGGTTGGGATACCTTGCAAGAGTGTTGTACAGCATATTCGCTCGGAAATATCGGTGCTTGGGGCCTTCGGGTTCTTTACAGCCTTCCGTAAAAGCCTTGTGTTGCCATACCGATTGGGTAATCCGTATGTATGGTTTCCGTTTTGTTCTTCAGACCGGGTTCGATCCCAGGACAATGGGCTTTTTTTTTTAATTCGTTTTTTTTTTCTTTGTGCTGGACCCCCTTAGTCCTGATAGGTTTTGCGCAAAAATAATAAAAAAAAAGAGAGTTTGCAAAATAAGCTTGCTAGATTTATTGATTATATGTATTCAATTTGTTCCTAGGAAGTTAACAAAAAACACAAAGCAAAGAGTTTGAGGAAGTAAACAAGTATGTGAACTTTAATGTTCTATTTGAAGGGGTGCATTTTGTACAGGGAAGCATACATAGAATGCTTAACTGGTGGAGAGGGAAGAGGTAAAAGTTTATTGAGCATAATTTCAACAATAGCAGGGGGAAGAGAGGGGCACTCTCTTCATACAATATTGCAGTTGTTACCTATTATTAAATAAGTTTGTAACATGTCTTTGTTTATTAAGCAAGGTATATTTCTGAGACAAGCAAACTCAAGTAAGAGCTGTTGAAATAACAGGTTAGTGTTAAAAGAAAAACAATTATCTGATTAGAAAACTACTGTAGATTCCTTTGCACCAAAATAAGAACAAACTTCATTTCGTTTGTTATTTTTGAGGAACGAGATGAGCTCTACAAGGCCAAGAAGAAATATGTATTGCTCATCTAAATTATACAAGTAAATAATAATATTAAAAAAGAATTACTGTAAGTAATTAGAGTGGTTTTCATTAACTCGTGAAACAAGGTGTGATAGTTAAACAGTTATAGTTAGTAAAACACAAAAAAGAACAATAGAATCAGATCACAACAAAGTGTAATACGCTAAAGCGTAGTTCACGGGTTAATGAAGGTTTTGACGTTTCAACCTTACATCCACATGAAGGTAATGAATAATATCGAGTGCCCTACAGTAAGTGTTTTGCAGTCAAGTTGTTTTCTTTTAGTAGGTAAAAAAATATTCTAAATAATAGTAATCATAGCTATGGTCACCACTTACACATATAGAACTTGTAATGAAAAGAATGAAAAAATATATATATATATATATGCAGTCAAACAACAGAATTGCATGATAACCTTGAATATATTGAATAAAGGACTGCAAAAAACATCTTTTGTACTAGTTGCTTGAATTGACCCTTGGCTATTTTTAGCTGAATTCCCCTCCCCCTCTAAAAAAGAAAATAATAATAATAATAATAATAATAATAATAATAATAATAATAATAATAATAATAGAACAAAACTAAAAAGAAAACAAACACAACAGAGACCCCCACCAACAATTTTGATTTTTTTTACTTTCTTTTAAAGGGGGAGTGTCATGGTTATGAGATTTGCAATAGCTCTAGAGCCCTGACACAATGAACTTCACTGAAATTCTAATACTGACTTATGAGCTTTTGGTACATGTGGGAGACTTTAAACAAAACAAAAAAAATGACCACAAACTGTCAATTAACATAGTTTTCAATATAATATTGCATATTATTTAATAAGGTATTCACAGCTTTTAAAAAGTTCAACTGTTTGTTGACACTTAAAAGCCTACAATAATCACTGACTCCAGACATGCGCAGTACTATGCTGCTGCCCCTTTAAAGTAAAATACAGCTTTACTTAGTCAGCGTAGACAAAATTGCGGATTTTGTCAATATTCTAATATGAAGATGCCAATATTCTCCCCCCTTACGTCTTTATTTCTATTTATTTTATGATTTTCACATGATACCAAAACAGCGTCTTTTTTCTTCGCTAATTTGATGTCATGTACACAATAAAAGAGATGCGCCCGTGCGCATGGCGAGTCCCCAAGGGTCCCAAGACGCCCAAATAGACCTCTATTTTTTGTCATCCACAATCTCGGCGAGCTGTGCGTGGCGTAACCGTATTACAGGCCTGGGATCCTGGTTATTGTCCTCCCCATTAATGCGCGGGTTGGGATAACCTTGCAAGAGTGTTGTACAGCATATTCGCTCGGAAATATCGGTGCTTGGGGCCTTCGGGTTCTTTACAGCCTTCCGTAAAAGCCTTGTGTTGCCATACCGATTGGGTAATCCGTATGTATGGTTTCCGTTTTGTTCTTCAGACCGGGTTCGATCCCAGGCCAATGGGCTTTTTTTTAATTCGTTTTTTTTTTCTTTAGGCTGGACCCCCTTAGTCCTGATAGGTTTTGCGCAAAAATAATAAAAAAAAGTGATTTTGCAAAATAAGCTTGCTAGATTTATTGATTATATGTATTCAATTTGTTCCTAGGAAGTTAACAAAAAACACAAAGCAAAGAGTTTGAGGAAGTAAACAAGTATGTGAACTTTAATGTTCTATTTGAAGGGGTGCATTTTGTACAGGGAAGCATACATAGAATGCTTAACTGGTGCAGAGGGAAGAGGTAAAAGTTTATTGAGCATAATTTCAACAATAGCAGGGGGAAGAGAGGGGCACTCTCTTCATACAATATTGCAGTTGTTACCTATTATTAAATAAGTTTGTAACATGTCTTTGTTTATTAAGCAAGGTCTATTTCTGAGACAAGCAAACTCAAGTAAGGCTGTTGAAATAACAGGTGAGTGTTAAAAGAAAAACAATTATCTGATTAGAAAACTACTGTAGATTCCTTTGCACCAAAATAAGAACAAACTTTATTTTGTTTGTTATTTATGAGGAACGAGATGAACTCTACAAAGCCATAAAGAAATATGTATTGCTCATGTAAATTATACAAGTAAATTATAATATTAAAAAAGAACTACTGTAAGTAATTAGAGTGGTTTTCATTAACCCGTGAAACAAAGTGTGATAGTTAAACGGTAATAGTTAGTAAAACACAAAAAAGAACAATAGAATCAGATCACAACAAAGTGTAATACGCTAAAGCGTAGTTCACGGGTTAATGAAGGTTTTGACATTTCAACCTTACATCCACATGAAAGTAATGCCTAATATCGAGTGCCCTACAGTAAGTGTTTTGCAGTCAAGTTGTTTTCTGTTAGTAGGTAAAAAATTATTCTAAATAATAGTAATCATAGCTATGGTCACCACTTACACATATAGCACTTGTAATGAAAAGAAAGAAAAAATATATATATGCAGTCAAACAACAGAATTGCATGATAACCTTGAATATATTGAATAAAGGATTGCAAAAAAACATCTTTTGTACTAGTTGCTTGAATTGACCCTTGGCTATTTTTAGCTGAATTCCCCTCCCCCTCTAAAAAAGAAATTAATAATAATAATAGAACAAAACTAAAAAGAAAACAAACACAGCAGAGACCCCCACCAACAATTTTGATTTTTTTTTACTTTCCTTTGAAGGAGGAGTGTCATGTTTAAGAGATTTGCAATAGCTCTAGAGCCCTGACACAATGAACTTCAGTGAAATTCTAATACTGACTTATGAGGTTTTGGTACATGTGGGAGACTTTAAACAAAACAAAAAAAAATGACCACAAACTGTCCATTAACATAGTTTTCAATATAATATTGCATATTATTTAATAAGGTATTGACAGCTTTTAAAAAGTTCAACTGTTTGTTGACACTTAAAAGCCTACAATAAACACTGACTCCAGACATGCGCAGTACTATGCTGCTGCCCCTTTAAGGTAAAATACAGCTTTACTTAGTCAGCGTAGACAATATTGCGGATTTTGTCAATATTCTAATATGAATATGTCAATATTCTCCCCCCTTACGTCTTTATTTCTATTTATTTTATGCTTTTCACATGATACCAAAACAGCGTCTTTTTTCTTCGCTAATTTGATGTCATGTACACAATAAAAGAGATGAGCCCGTGCGTATGACAAATCCCCAAGGGACCCAAGACGCCCAAATAGACCTCTATTTTTTGTCATCCACAATCTCGGCGAGATGTGCGTGGCGTAACAGTATTACAGGCCTGGGATCCTAGTTATTGTCCTCCCCATTAATGCGCGGGTTGGGATAACCTTGCAAGAGTGTTGTACAGCATATTCGCTCGGAAATATCGGTGCTTGGGACCTTCGGGTTCTTTACAGCCTTCCGTAAAAGCCTTGTGCTGCCATACCGATTGGGTAATCCGTATGTATGGTTTCCGTTTTGTTCTTCAGACCGGGTTCGATCCCAGGCCAATGGGCTTTTTTTTTATTCGTTTTCTTTCTTTGTGCTTGACCCCCCTAATCCTGATTGGTTTTGCGCAAAAATAATAAAAAAAAGTGAGTTTGCAAAATAAGCTAGCTGGATTTATTGATTATATGTATTCAATTTGTTCCTAGGAAGTTAACAAAAAACACAAAGCAAAGAGTTTGAGGAAGTAAACAAGTATGTGCACTTTAATGTTCTATTTGAAGGGGCGCATTTTGTACAGGGAAGCATACATAGAATGCTTAACTGGTGGAGAGGAGAGAGGTAACAGTTTATTGAGCATAATGTCAACAATATCAGGTGGAAGGGAGGGGGACTCTCTTTATACAATATTGCAGTTGTAACCTATTATTAAATAAGTTTGTAACATGTATTTGTTTATTAAGCAAGGTCTTTTTCTGAGACAAGCAAACTCAAGTAAGGCTGTTGAAATAACAGGTGAGTGTTAAAAGAAAAACAATTATCTGATTAGAATACTACTGTAGATTCCTTTGCACCAAAATAAGAACAAACTTCATTTAGTTTGTTATTTATTAGAAACGAGATGAGCTCTACAAAGCCATAAAGAAATATGTATTGCTCATCTAAATTATACAAGTAAATGATAATATTAAAAAATAACTACTGTAAGTAATTAGAGTTGTTTTTATTAACCCGTGAAACAAAGTGTGATAGTTAAACGGTAATAGTTAGTAAAACACAAAAAAGAACAATAGAATCAGATCACAACAAAGTGTAATACGCTAAAGCGTAGTTCACGGGTTAATGAAGGTTTTGACATTTCAACCTGACATCCACATGAAAGTAATGCCTAATATCGAGTGCCCTACAGTAAGTGTTTTGCAGTCAAGTTGTTTTCTGTTAGTAGGTAAAAAATTATTCTAAATAATAGTAATCATAGCTATGGTCACCACTTAAACATATAGCACTTGTAATGAAAAGAAAGAAAAAATATATATATGCAGTCAAACAACAGAATTGCATAATAACCTTGAATATATTGAATAAAGGACTGCAAAAAAACATCTTTTGTACTAGTTGCTTGAATTGACCCTTGGCTATTTTTAGCTGAATTCCCCTCCCCCTCTAAAAAAGAAAATAATAATAATAATAGAACAAAACTAAAAAGAAAACAAACACAGCAGAGACCCCCACCAACAATTTTGATTTTTTTTGTTACTTTCCTTTAAAGGGGGAGTGTCATGTTTAAGAGATTTGCAATAGCTCTAGAGCCCTGACACAATGAACTTCAGTGAAATTCTAATACTGACTTATGAGCTTTTGGTACATGTGGGAGACTTTAAACAAAACAAAAAAAATGACCACAAACTGTCCATTAACATAGTTTTCAATATAATATTGCATATTATTTAATAAGGTATTGACAGCTTTTAAAAAGTTCAACTGTTTGTTGACACTTAAAAGCCTACAATAAACACTGACTCCAGACATGCGCAGTACTATGCTGCTGCCCCTTTAAAGTAAAATATAGCTTTACTTAGTCAGCGTAGACAATATTGCGGATTTTGTCAATATTCTAATATGAATATGTCAATATTCTCCCCACTTACGTCTTTATTTCTATTTATTTTATGCTTTTCACATGATACCAAAACAGCGTCTTTTTTCTTCGCTAATTTGATGTCATGTACACAATAAAAGAGATGCGCCCGTGCGCATGGCGAGTCCCCAAGGGACCCAAGACGCCCAAATAGACCTCTATTTTTTGTCATCCACAATCTCGGCGAGCTGTGCGTGGCGTAACCGTATTACAGGCCTGGGATCCTGGTTATTGTCCTCCCCATTAATGCGCGGGTTGGGATAACCTTGCAAGAGTGTTGTACAGCATATTCGCTCGGAAATATCGGTGCTTGGGGCCTTCGGGTTCTTTACAGCCTTTCGTAAATGCCTTGTGCTGCCATACCGATTGGGTAATCCGTATGTATGGTTTCCGTTTTGTTCTTCAGACCGGGTTCGATCCCAGGCCAATGGGCTTTTTTTTATTCGTTTTCTTTCTTTGTGCTTGACCACACTAATCCTGATTGGTTTTGCGCAAAAATAATAAAAAAAAAGTGAGTTTGCAAAATAAGCTTGCTGGATTTATTGATTATATGTATTCAATTTGTTCCTAGGAAGTTAACAAAAAACACAAAGCAAAGAGTTTGAGGAAGTAAACAAGTATGTGCACTTTAATGTTCTATTTGAAGGGGCGCATTTTGTACAGGGAAGCATACATAGAATGCTTAACTGGTGGAGAGGGGAGAGGTAACAGTTTATTGAGCATAATGTCAACAATATCAGGGGGAAGGGAGGGGGACTCTCTTTATACAATATTGCAGTTGTAACCTATTATTAAATAAGTTTGTAACATGTCTTTGTTTATTAAGCAAGGTCTTTTTCTGAGACAAGCAAACTCAAGTAAGGCTGTTGAAATAACAGGTGAGTGTTAAAAGAAAAACAATTATCTGATTAGAAAACTACTGTAGATTCCTTTGCACCAAAATAAGAACAAACTTCATTTAGTTTGTTATTTATGAGAAACGAGATGAGCTCTACAAAGCCATAAAGAAATATGTATTGCTCATCTAAATTATACAAGTAAATGATAATATTAAAAAAGAACTACTGTAAGTAATTAGAGTGGTTTTCATTAACCCGTGAAACAAAGTGTGATAGTTAAACGGTAATAGTTAGTAAAACACAAAAAAGAACAATAGAATCAGATCACAACAAAGTGTGATACGCTAAAGCGTAGTTCACGGGTTAATGAAGGTTTTGACATTTCAACCTTACATCCACATGAAAGTAATGCCTAATATCGAGTGCCCTACAGTAAGTGTTTTGCAGTCAAGTTGTTTTCTGTTAGTAGGTAAAAAATTATTCTAAATAATAGTAATCATAGCTATGGTCACCACTTACACATATAGCACTTGTAATGAAAAGAAAGAAAAAATATATATATGCAGTCAAACAACAGAATTGCATAATAACCTTGAATATATTGAATAAAGGACTGCAAAAAAACATCTTTTGTACTAGTTGCTTGAATTGACCCTTGGCTATTTTTAGCTGAATTCCCCTCCCCCTCTAAAAAAGAAAATAATAATAACAATAGAACAAAACTAAAAAGAAAACAAAAACAGCAGAGACCCCCACCAACAATTTTGATTTTTTTTTTTCCTTTAAAGGGGGAGTGTCATGTTTAAGAGATTTGCAATAGCTCTAGAGCCCTGACACAATGAACTTCAGTGAAATTCTAATACTGACTTATGAGCTTTTGGTACATGTGGGAGACTTTAAACAAAACAAAAAAAATGACCACAAACTGTCCATTAACATAGTTTTCAATATAATATTGCATATTATTTAATAAGGTATTGACAGCTTTTAAAAAGTT
Source organism: Nematostella vectensis (assembly GCF_932526225.1). Classification (NCBI taxonomy): domain Eukaryota; kingdom Metazoa; phylum Cnidaria; class Anthozoa; order Actiniaria; family Edwardsiidae; genus Nematostella; species Nematostella vectensis. Next base: position 186,149 of record NC_064047.1, on the reverse strand, counting down.
CAACTGTTTGTTGACACTTAAAAGCCTACAATAAACACTGACTCCAGACATGCGCAGTACTATGCTGCTGCCCCTTTAAAGTAAAATATAGCTTTACTTAGTCAGCGTAGACAATATTGCGGATTTTGTCAATATTCTAATATGAATATGTCAATATTCTCCCAACTTACGTCTTTATTTCTATTTATTTTATGCTTTTCACATGATACCAAAACAGCGTCTTTTTTCTTCGCTAATTTGATGTCATGTACACAATAAAAGAGATGCGCCCGTGCGCATGGCGAGTCCCCAAGGGACCCAAGACGCCCAAATAGACCTCTATTTTTTGTCATCCACAATCTCGGCGAGCTGTGCGTTGCGTAACCGTATTACAGGCCTGGGATCCTGGTTATTGTCCTCCCCATTAATGCGCGGGTTGGGATAACCTTGCAAGAGTGTTGTACAGCATATTCGCTCGGAAATATCGGTGCTTGGGGCCTTCGGGTTCTTTACAGCCTTCCGTAAAAGCCTTGTGCTGCCATACCGATTGGGTAATCCGTATGTATGGTTTCCGTTTTGTTCTTCAGACCGGGTTCGATCCCAGGCCAATGGGCTTTTTTTTTATTCGTTTTCTTTCTTTGTGCTTGACCCCCCTAATCCTGATTGGTTTTGCGCAAAAATAATAAAAAAAGTGAGTTTGCAAAATAAGCTTGCTGGATTTATTGATTATATGTATTCAATTTGTTCCTAGGAAGTTAACAAAAAACACAAAGCAAAGAGTTTGAGGAAGTAAACAAGTATGTGAACTTTAATGTTCTATTTGAAGGGGTGCATTTTTTACAGGGAAGCATACATAGAATGCTTAACTGGTGGAGAGGGAAGAGGTAAAAGTTTATTGTGCATAATTTCAACAATAGCAGGGGGAAGAGAGGGGCACTCTCTTCATACAATATTGCAGTTGTTACCTATTATTAAATAAGTTTGTAACATGTCTTTGTTTATTAAGCAAGGTATATTTCTGAGACAAGCAAACTCAAGTAAGAGCTGTTGAAATAACAGGTGAGTGTTAAAAGAAAAACAATTCTCTGATTAGAAAACTACTGTAGATTCCTTTGCACCAAAATAAGAACAAACTTCATTTTGTTTGTTATTTATGAGGAACGAGATGAGCTCTACAAGGCCAAGAAGAAATATGTATTGCTCATCTAAATTATACAAGTAAATAATAATATTAAAAAAGAATTACTGTAAGTAATTAGAGTGGTTTTCATTAACTCGTGAAACAAGGTGTGATAGTTAAACAGTTATAGTTAGTAAAACACAAAAAAGAACAATAGACTCAGATCACAACAAAGTGTAATACGCTAAAGCGTAGTTCACGGGTTAATGAAGGTTTTGACATTTCAACCTTACATCCACATGAAGGTAATGCCTAATATTGAGTGCCCTACAGTAAGTGTTTTGCAGCCAAGTTGTTTTCTTTTAGTAGGTAAAAAAATATTCTAAATAATAGTAATCATAGCTATGGTCACCACTTACACATATAGAACTTGTAATGAAAAGAAAGAAAAAATATATATATATATGCAGTCAAACAACAGAATTGCATGATAACCTTGAATATATTGAATAAAGGACTGCAAAAAAACATCTTTTGTACTAGTTGCTTGAATTGACCCTTGGCTATTTTTAGCTGAATTCCCCTCCCCCTCTAAAAAAGAAAATAATAATAATAATAGAACAAAACTAAAAAGAAAACAAACACAGCAGAGACCCCCACCAACAATTTTGATTTTTTTTACTTTCCTTTAAATGGGGAGTGTCATGTTTAAGAGATTTGCAATAGCTCTAGAGCCCTGACACAATGAACTTCAGTGAAATTCTAATACTGACTTATGAGCTTTTGGTACATGTGGGAGACTTTAAACAAAACAAAAAAAATGACCACAAACTGTCCATTAACATAGTTTTCAATATAATATTGCATATTATTTAATAAGGTATTGACAGCTTTTAAAAAGTTCAACTGTTTGTTGACACTTAAAAGCCTACAATAAACACTGACTCCAGACATGCGCAATACTATGCTGCTGCCCCTTTAAAGTAAAATATAGCTTTACTTAGTCAGCGTAGACAATATTGCGGATTTTGTCAATATTCTAATATGAATATGTCAATATTCTCCCCCCTTACGTCTTTATTTCTATTTATTTTATGCTTTTCACGTGATACCAAAACAGCGTCTTTTTTCTTCGCTAATTTGATGTCATGTACACAATAAAAGAGATGCGTCCGTGCGCATGGCGAGTCCCCAAGGGACACAAGACGCCCAAATAGACCTCTATTTTTTGTCATCCACAATCTCGGCGAGCTGTGCGTGGCGTAACCGTATTACAGGCCTGGGATCCTGGTTATTGTCCTCCCCATTAATGCGCGGGTTGGGATAACCTTGCAAGAGTGTTGTACAGCATATTCGCTCGGAAATATCGGTGCTTGGGGCCTTCGGGTTCTTTACAGCCTTCCGTAAAAGCCTTGTGCTGCCATACCGATTGGGTAATCCGTATGTATGGTTTCCGTTTTGTTCTTCAGACCGGGTTCGATCCCAGGCCAATGGGCTTTTTTTTTATTCGTTTTCTTTCTTTGTGCTTGACCCCCCTAATCCTGATTGGTTTTGCGCAAAAATAATAAAAAAAAGTGAGTTTGCAAAATAAGCTTACTGGATTTATTGATTATATGTATTCAATTTGTTCCTAGGAAGTTAACAAAAAACACAAAGCAAAGAGTTTGAGGAAGTAAACAAGTATGTGCACTTTAATGTTCTATTTGAAGGGGCGCATTTTGTACAGGGAAGCATACATAGAATGCTTAACTGGTGGAGAGGGGAGAGGTAACAGTTTATTGAGCATAATCACGCCGGGCACAAAGGGTCCTAAAATCGGCAATGTTCGCCTGTACTTTTGATCAGCGGATGCGCGCGTAAGTCTGGCGGGGTTTTCAAAATGGCGGCTCGCTACAGTCGTGAAGAAGTGCTCGCTCTTGTCCTTGATGACAGTGATCCTGAATATAACGAGGATTATGACAACCCTACGACAACGAAGACCGCAGAAAAGCTTGACGAGTTTCCTGTTCTGAATTCAAGATCAATTTTGTCACGAATCTCGTCTTTTGCAAAAATGATGCATCGTCGGCTTGGTGGACGGAATACGATTCGCCACCCTTTCTTCGTCGAGTTGAGGAGGGATATGCCACATGAAGTTTTTCGTGGATTCACCAGACTGGCGAAAACTCTCGGCGGTTTTGCTCCTCCATTTTTTTTTTATTTCCAAGGACAAGAAGGAAGAAGTTCTGCACTTTTTTTCGATCCGTTTATTTAAGGTGTTTTGCGTTACTTTGTCCGGCTTCACATCAGAAGAGGTGATTGGATTGTTTAAACGCCAGCTTAAAGGAATGAAGACCGGGCATAAGGTGTCCCTTTTTGTCTCCGAAAACAAGGAGCTGAGACTAGCGTACAATATACGCCGATCGGAGGTTGTTCTTTCTTTTTATTATGGAGAATGGAACACTTGTGGAATTCCACAACACAAAAACTGACATTCTCGTTTTTACTGTTTTCTAACCTCTTTCCAAGGAACACTTCTATTCAAGGAACACCTCTATTCAAATAACACCTCTATTCAAGGGACACCTCTATTAAAGGGACACCTCTATTCAAGGGACACCTCTATTCAAGGGACACCTCTATACAAGGGACACCTATATTCAAGGAACACCTCTATACAAGGGACACCTCTATTCAAGGGAAACCTCTATACAAGGGACACCTCTATACAAGGGACACCTCTATACAAGGGACACCTCTATACAAGGAACACCTCTATTCAAGGGACACCTCTATACAAGGGACACCTCTATACAAGGGACACCTCTATTCAAAGGAAACCTCTATTCAAGAGACACCTCTATACAAGGAACACCTCTATACAAGGGACACCTCTATACAAGGGACACCTCTATTCAAGAGACACCTCTATACAAGGGACACCTCTATTCAAGGGACACCTCTATTCAAGAGACACCTCTATACAAGGAACACCTCTATTCAAGGGACACCTCTATACAAGGGACACCTCTATACAAGGGACACCTCTATTCAAAGGAAACCTCTATTCAAGGGACACCTCTATTTAAGGGACACCTCTATTCAAGGGACACCTCTATACAAGGGACACCTATATTCAAGGAACACCTCTATACAAGGGACACCTCTATTCAAGGGAAACCTCTATACAAGGGACACCTCTATACAAGGGACACCTCTATTCAAGAGACACCTCTATACAAGGAACACCTCTATACAAGGGACACCTCTATACAAGGGACACCTCTATTCAAGAGACACCTCTATACAAGGGACACCTCTATTCAAGGGACACCTCTATTCAAGAGACACCTCTATACAAGGAACACCTCTATTCAAGGGACACCTCTATACAAGGGACACCTCTATACAAGGGACACCTCTATTCAAAGGAAACCTCTATTCAAGGGACACCTCTATTTAAGGGACACCTCTATACAAGGAACACCTCTATTAAAGCGACACCTCTATTCAAGGGACACCTCTATTCAAAGGAAACCTCTATTCAAGGGACCTCTATTCAAGGGACACCTCTATACAAGGAACACCTCTATTCAAGGGACACCTCTATTCCAGGGACACCTCTATACAATGGACACCTCTATTCAAGAGACACCTCTATTCAAAGGAAACCTCTATGCAATTGACACCTCTATTCAAAGAATACATCTATTCAATGGCATATCTCTCCTTAACTCAAGGAATACTTTTGTTTTATGGACAACTTTATTCAATGAACATCTCTATTCAAGTTACACCTCTATTCAAAGGGCACCTCTATCCAGGCAGACAATGCATTATTTTTAGTAAGATGAGATTCCTGACGAAAAAAATAGATATTGAATTCAGTGCTTTTCTGCAGTCTCCGTTGTCGTATGGTTGTCATGATCCTCGTTATATTCAGGATCACTGTCTATACAAGGGACACTCTATTCAAGGGACACCTCTATGAAATTGACACCTCTATTCAAAGAATACCTCTATTCAATGGCATTATCTCTCCTTAACTCAAGATAGAACCTCTATGATATTCAAGGAACACTTTTGTTTTATGGACAACTTTATTGAATGGACATCTCTATTCAAAGGGCACCTCTATTTTATGGACATTCTATTCTAGTGACACCTCTATCAAGGGACACCTCTACCAACAAGAGACACCTCTATTCAAGGGACACATCTATTCAAGGGACAACTCTAGTGAGGGACTCCTACTTTAAGTATATAATATCTGGCAGAAGTATGAAATTGCAAGATTTATTTCAGAAATAGAGGTTACAAAATATGTAACAATTCAATAAATATTGTAAATATATATATATATATATATATTTATAAATTGATATGATAATCTTATATTATTTATTATCTTATGAATAAAGTATTTATTAAATGGTCTCTATTACCATAAAAGGCATGAGCACTTCTAAAATTGAAGTAAGATTATATAAATATTTTTCAAATAAATTTTTACTTTTTTGCTAAATCCTTAATTGCTTTAAGCAATGAATGTCAAAAAAATGTTGTGTGACAGAATAAATATTGGCAAGAATTAATAGTTATGGATATATCAGAATATATATAAATATACCAGCATTACAGTATTTTGCCTCAGAATTCAAATATTACATAACTATTATTTTCAGATAGTATAGATCACTTTGTATAGTATATACAAAAAAATATGTGTGAACATTTGCAACATTTTGTTGCATGGGATTTTGAAAAAACCTCAATAAAGAATATTTTACCAATATGCTAAAGTATTTTAATTTTAGTACCATAGACGAATGTTGATTATTTCTTCCCTGATTCTAGTATATACATTACACATTTACTAAGGGATATACAATTCCAGTTTCTTTACATTTCTTATGAACCTGCATTAGGTAGCCACTTTATTTCATGCCGAAAGCAGATCAATCACACGTTTTATGTAAGAACACAATACATAAATGCTCTGCCAACATGCACTCTTGTGAGTGGACAGCTTTACTTCCAAACAACTTTTCTAAACCCAGATTTTGCATCATTGAAATACTGTGTTCAAGTTTATCATAGACCTCACTGCATCACAATAACAATGTTCTTATTCATAAAAAAAGAGTTGCTGATGATTTGAAATAATATATTGATCAAATGTATTCCAAAATTAGCATACAAATATGTCTTTTTTTATTTGCTGTAATTTGTAATTGTATAACATAAGAGATCTGCATTTAGCATTTATAAAGATAATGGGATAAGTAGAAAGTATTCCAACTCTGTCTTAGGCTGCCATAAGATAATTTACAAAAAAAAAGTTCAATAAAGATAATAGAAAATCAAACATTTTATTTAAAAAAATATTTCATCACCTATCAAAGTCTATCATTCATAAAAAAATCATTTAACCATTGGATGCTTACAAATAGATTCTTTTTTTTTCTATCAAATTAGCCTCTTACATCTTTTTACTCACCTTTTTAAGGAGACAATCCACCTCAGAGTACATCAAACATGCTATTTTTTTCAGGATTACATACCTTTATTATTTGACATCACTAATAGAGCCATGGCAATCAGCCACCAAGGAATGTTTGGATGCAACATTTATATCATGTACACAAAGTGTGTGTACATCAAACATGTTCTGGATGTATGTCAAGGCAAGATAAAAAACAGCAGAGAAATAATGGAAACATGTAAACGTTAGTAGTGTAACCCTAAGTGACAGCACTTTGGGTGTAGTCAACAGTAATTCTTACCCCTAAGATATTTTAAAGCTTGCACATCACTATAGCATCACTATAGCATCACTATAGCAGGTAGCATGACCCCTCCCTCAGTAGTAGGGTTTTGGCGCAGCTGGCGCAAAGTTTTCATCATCCCGAATTTCATTCCAAAAATGGCGCAAAAGTCTCCGCACACCTCCGCCAAGCCTCGCGACCTGCGCATGCGCGAGTTTGCCAAAGATCTCTTGCACGACCACGCCAACCTGTCAATCACTTTGTCACGTGATAGCCAAGCCCACCTGTCAATCACTTTGTCACGTGATAGCCAAGCCCACCTGTCAATCACTTTGTAAAAAACCTGTCAATCACTTTGTCACGTGATAGCCACGCCCACCTGTCAATCACTTTGTAAAAAACCTATCAATCACTTTGTCAAAAACTTGTCAATCACTTTGTCACGTGATAGCCAAGCCCACCTGTCAATCACTTTGTCACGTGTCGCACCTAGGGGGAGCTCGGGAGGCTAGCCTCTAAGCTTCACATCTAAAAACAAGCTTTTGAAAAGTGGTTTAAAGACATGGCTGGTTTGATAGAAATGGAGAACCTGAAGGTGAAAGATCTGAAAGCCCTCGCCAAGGAGCGGGGTATCCCAAGATATTACTGGATGCGGAGAGACGAGCTCGTCGGGGCGCTGACCAGCACGTCACCACCACCACCACCCCGACGGGTTCCTTTACCCAAACTTGTCAAAGGGCTGCCACGACCACCCCGCATTACCCCATCCAACACGTCGGAGAGTATTCTCGACGGCCCGATACCTGAGATTAATGTCCCTATTCTAAAACCCTCCCAACCCCCACGGAGTTCCCGCGTCCAATCACTCAAGCATTTTGCAAACAGGGCGGCCAACTTGATCAAGAGCGAGTTAGACAAGTTTGCGGATTGGATACTATCTTATGTCCCTGAGCCCATCAAAAAGACCGTCAAAGAGGCTGCAGATAAACGGGTCGAACGTCTGAAGGAGAGGATTAAGCGTCTACACGAGGAGGTGGAAGATCGCTTCACACCCAAGGAACAACAGACGGCGTTGAAGGGGTATCTTAAAACCCACGGAATAGCCGGGCAGAGAGGTTACGACCCCAAGACATTCATCGCCAGAATCAAACCGAAAGTCTTAGAGCTCATCAGTCGACAAAAAAAGCCTATCAAAGTGAAGTTTATCTTTACTTGCGGGTTTATAAAAGAGGATCCGGCTACAGCTCAGATCGAAGAAGAACTGGGATATTTTCATACAGAGAAGCCCGAGATTGTGACAGAGTCGACTGATCTCTCTGATTTGTTCGATACGATGACAAATTATTTACTCGGATTAGTTGAGCTGTTCCAGAAGCAAGGCTCCGGATGGCAGTTTGACCAAGTGGAATACTTTGACATCAACATAGACCCCTTTGAACCGCTTTCTGGGTCTTCCTATATTCCGCTGCCTCCGAAACTAGCGTCTAAGAAGGCGATCATCAATGTTAAGAACGAGAATGATCACGAATGTTTCAAGTGGGCAGTAACCTCTGCTGTGTATCCTAGGGAGAAAGATCCTCAAAGGTTCAGTAGACAAATGATAGAGAACTCTGAGAAATTCGACTGGTCAGGGATAGAGTTCCCCGTCTCACTAAAACAGATTGACAAGTTCGAGAAACAGAACCAGTATACGGTTAATGTGTTTGGATACGAAACCAAAATATATCCATTGAGAATCAGTGAGAAGGATCCAGATAATGCAATCAACTTACTTCTCATCTCGGATGATGAGACGAATCATTACTGCTGGATAAAGAATATGATGAGATTAGTATCTACTCAAATTGATGAGTTTCATCATACTCGTTTTTTATGCTGTAGATGTCTGAACTCGTTTCGGTGCAAACAATCATTAGAAAAACATTCTGAATGCTGCGGCAATCATGAAGCGGTTGGAATAGAGATGCCTAAGATAGATAAGGATGGAAATCTACCCCACATTAAATTCAAAAACTACAACAGAAAAATGCGTGTCCCCTTTGTTGTCTATGCCGACTTTGAGAGCTTCACAGAGAATATAGACACATGCTCCCCAGATGAGAGTAAAAGCTTCACTAAGCAATACCAGAAGCACAAACCGTCTGGTTTCTGCTATCTCATCAAGTGTTTCGACGGAGATATATCCCCACCCGAGCTTGTACGATACACAGCTGAATCTCCAGACGAAGATATCCCACAGCTTTTCGTAGAGTCTTTGGAGTCAGACATTAAGAAAATTTACGATAAGTTCAGGTTCCCTAAGAAGGTGAAAATGACTCCGAAGGACAAAATCGCCTATAACGACGCCACTCACTGCCACATCTGTGAGGGTGAATTAGGGGAAGACAAGGTTTTGGACCATTGCCACCTCACCGGAAAGTACAGAGGTGCTGCTCACAACGCATGCAACTTAGATCACAAAATTCCAAAGTTCTTTCCTGTTATCTTTCACAATCTGTCTGGGTACGACAGCCATCTATTTATCAAGAACCTTGGTACATCGGAAGGTAAAATAAACTGTATACCTAATAACGAGGAAAAGTATATTTCTTTCACAAAACAGATTGTAGTCGACAGTTTCACGAACAAGGAGGGCAACAAGATTGATGTTAAACGTGATATCAGATTTATCGACAGTTTCAGGTTTATGTCGGCCAGTCTCGACAGTCTAGTAGGTAATATGTCAAGGGAGTGCTTCAAAAACATGGCGGAGTACTACGAGGGGGAGGAGCTCCAGCTGTTGTTGAGGAAGGGTGTTTTCCCTTACGACTGGTTCGACGGCTTTAGCAAGCTCGACGCAACACAGCTCCCACAGAGAGAGGCATTCCACTCCAAACTCAACGACACCGACATATCGGAGGAGGATCACCTGCACGCGCGGAGAGTGTGGGAGGCCTTTGGGATGGGGACCATGAGGGATTACCACAATCTGTACCTAGAGTCGGATGTGTTGCTTTTAGCTGACGTTTTCGAGAACTTTAGGGACGTTTGTCTCAAGAATTACGGTCTGGACCCCGCTTGGTACTACACAGCGCCAGGGTTGGCTTGGGATGCAGCGTTGAAGACCACCAAGGTGAGGCTAGAGCTTCTAACGGACTATGACATGTTGCTCATGATTGAGAAGGGCATCCGTGGGGGTGTCTCCATGATAAGCAACAGACATGGGGAGGCAAATAACCCTTACATGAAGGAGTATGACCCTGACCTACCCACAAAATATATCACCTACCTTGATGCTAACAATTTGTATGGCTGGGCGATGAGCAACCCTTTACCGACTCACGGTTTCAGGTGGATGGGTGACCAAGAGCTGTCAGGTTGGAGAGACCGCCCATGCATTCTGGAGGTTGACTTGGAGTACCCTCATCACCTACATGACTTACACAACGATTACCCACTAGCCCCGGAATCTATCGGGCTAGGCAATGTGGACAAATTGGTCCCCAACCTTAACGACAAGACAAAGTACGTTATCCACCATGAGACTCTGAGACTTTATGTGAGTTTTGGGCTAAAAGTCACCAAGATTCACAGGGGTGTCACTTTTGAGGAGTCTGCTTGGCTGGAGCCCTACATTGACTTGAACACCGATCTGAGAGCCAAGGCGACAAACGATTTTGAGAAAGATTTTTTCAAGTTAATGAACAACTCCGTCTTTGGTAAGACTATGGAGAACATTAGGAACAGGGTGGACATTCGGTTGGTGACGGACGAGAAGCAGGCCAAGAAGCTCATATCAAAGCCGAACTATCAACATCGCACCATCTTTTGCGAGAATCTAGCCGCCATCCACATGAAGAAGACAAAGCTGATCTTCAACAAGCCTGTCTACTTGGGCATGTCCATTCTGGACCTGAGTAAGACGCTCATGTACGATTTCCACTACAACTTCGTCAAGCCTAAGTACGGTGAGGATGCAAAGCTCTTATTCACTGATACTGACAGCCTGATGTATGAGATCGAGACGAAAGACTTTTACGAGGACATCAGCGGGGATGTGAGGTCCATGTTCGACACCAGCAACTTTCCGAAGGGTCACCCATCTGGTATTGAGGTGGGTGTGAACAAGAAAGTCATCGGAATGTTTAAAGATGAGGCTGGGGGCCAGCAAATCACAGAATTTGTAGGACTGAGGGCCAAACTTTACTCGTACAAGATGGATGAAGGTAAAGAAGAAAAGAAATGCAAGGGCGTTAAGAGAGCAGTCGTCAAGAAGAGCATCGGTTTCGATGACTACAAGGATTGCTTATTTGGTAAGAAACCTCAGATGAGACTTATGAATGTCATCAGAAGTCATAAGCATGATGTTTACACTGAAACGGTGAACAAGGTCGCTCTATCTCATGAGGATGACAAGCGAATCATCTGTGATGATGGTATTCACACCTTCGCTCACGGTCATTTCAGAACGCTATTAGGTGGTGGCTCAGTATCTTCAGGGACGACTTGAAGTTCTTCCCTAACGAACGACCTCCTTGGAGCGCCTTCGGAGAGGTAGTACAACACAGGCTGTCCAACTGAAACAACACTGCGTGATAGATCAAACACTTTTAAACTCCAAATAGGGTCTGTGGCTCGTCTGCGTTCACCTCCTTCCTCTTCTCCAGGAGCTAATAGATATCTAACTCTAACCCCTGGTGGTAGTCTAACTTCGTCAAGTCCAACAGGCCGCTTATACGTTGGAGGATCAATATCAACCTCTTTCAAACCAATAGATTTTACAGGCTCTTTGCCAGTAATTCTTATGGGTTGACTATTCAGAGTCTTCAAAACATCTGGCAATCGTTTCACCCAAACTCTGGACCGATCATCGCTAATCATTTCTTGAGCATACTGATGAGAAAACAACCTCTCCGCCAGTGTTCTATTGGCGCTTTCGACAAAAGCCTGTGCGCGATGGTTCCCAGCTTCGCTTCGCTGGATGGTAACCCCCTTCTTTTTCATAATCTTCGTTACCTCTCCCCTAAATTCTGTCCCCGGATCGACAATCACCGTATGAGGCCATTTAAGTTTTCTGGAGTATATCTTTTCAAACCCTTTAGCAATTCCACTAGAATCCTTGGTAGTCAGTGCTTCTGCATCTTTATATCTCGAGGCAATATCAATCACGACCAACGCGTAACGGTAGGTTTTTCTGCCTACGTTATCGTGGGGCATAAACAACAGATCGGCTTGGTGAATCTGATTAGGTTTATTCACAGTCCAATGCGGTCTGGGGACATACTTTGGAGCTGGGAGATAGATCTGCCACAACGCCTGTTTTTCAAGCCACCTCTTAGCCTCGGCTTCACTGACTTTAGCGACACTAGCTAACTTATAAATAGCTGAATACCCTTTCCAGTATCCATCGGTGGAATAGTATATTTTTGATAACCTGCTTTCGTTACTCATTTAAAGATTATCTCTCTTTTCTTAAAATAAAAGATGGCACAAGCGATATCAGAAAAAATTAACCCAAACAGGATCCCACGGGAACCCTTCGGCCTGAAAGCGGAATCGTCGCTGAATCGGATTACATTCAATCCCTCATCGGCAAGTCCTGGAGAAACCCTCTATATAAATATTCCAAAACTTGCTGAAAATGTAGTGATTGTTCCAGGTAGTGTATCCTTACTATTTGACTTAAACGTCACAGGACACGCGAATAATACTCTCGTCAACAACGTTGGCCGGAACCTAGTGTCAAGGCTCAAGATTCTTTTCGGTGGAGAAACACTACAGGATACTCAAAGATACGATCTCTTCCAAACCTATCACGACTTATACTTACAAGCTGAAGATCGTGAGGATAGAATAAAACAAGGTATCTCCTCTGAAAACATGAGGAAGCTCAGGACAAATGCAGGTGACAAAGCGACATCAGATGCTAAGGAAGTAGCTCTTGCAGCAGTTCACAACACCAAGTACTGCATTCCACTCGACCATCCTATTCTCGGCGAGCATGGGGTCTTTTATCCAAAGGCGTTACCTCATCCGCTAATCTTTGAAATTACTCTAGCCCCAGTTTCCGACGTCGTTGTTTATGCTGACACGGTCAAGACTCCAACGTACACAATCACAAACCTCGAGTTGGAATATGCTTGCATCTCAAGTGAATACTTAGCTCGTGAGGCGTTGTCGGCTTATCAGGTTGGTAGAGGATTCTTTTACGAGAACGTCATTCTCCACAAAACGTTCACCATCTCCAAACCTAATGATGGTGTCATAAACGAGCACATTAATCTGCCGAGGAGGTCAATGACAGGGATATTGTGCCTGTTCACAGAGAGCTACACCGGAGGAGCAAGGGATTCCGAAAAGTTTGTCAATCCAAGCATCACATCGATCAACATTAATGTGGATGGCATGCCAAACCGTCTCTACTCCAAGGGGATGACACCGCCGGACCTCTGGGAGTCGGTAAAGAAACGTTTCGGTAGAGAGGGTGTCAAGCAAAAGGATTTTTACGCTAATAACAAGTTTGCTCTGTGGGTCGACTTGAGGGCACACCCAGATAACAGCATTCACGGAGGAGGTCTGGTCTTGAACAACACGCGAGACGGAGTAAAACTCGAGATGAAACGAAAAGTTGGAGGAACGGGAAACATCACCTGCTACATGTTTGTAGTAGCCGACGCGTTGATGGAGGTTATGAACTCGAATTTGAGAGCAATCATGTATTAAAAAGGACTTGTGTGATAATACAAAAAGAATGGAAGAATTACGGGAAAAAGTTCCTTTTCATTGTATTATCACAGGACCTACTAATTGTGGGAAGACAAAGTACCTCACGGAACAGCTCCGAGGGCCGTTCCGGCATGTGTTTGAATACATTGTGTTGATTTGTCCGACTTATGCGAAAAACAAGTCCTACCGTAGATTTGCTCACGGAGATAAACGTTTCTTGGTATTATCGCCGGATGCTAGTAACACCGATGAGATTAACGAGTTACTAACAGATTGTGCGGTGCTATTTTCTGGTACAAATACGTTACTCGTTTTGGATGACTGTGCTGTATCGAAAGATCTAAAGCAACGCTCGAACAAGTTTATCAATCTAGCGTTCTCAGGGAGACACGAAGGATTATCAGTGTGGGTATTGACGCAACAATTAACATCCATAGCAAAGCCCTTCCGTGATAACGTCGCCTGTGTGGTTACATTCCATAATCCATCTCAAATCGGTACCAAAACACTGTTTGAAGATTATGGGGGTGACTTAGACGTCGAGACTCGTAAAAAGTTTGTAGAACTGCTGAAAACTGAAAAGTATTCCAGACTCTGTTTCTGCCTACGACATCCATTCCAACGTTATTTGGAGATTCCTGCCACGCGGTGAGAGCTCGAGGGGCTGACCCCTCGAAGTGGTTTAAAAACATCTTGGTCTACTTACAAAATAAGATGGCAAGCATTGAGGATTATATGGAAGAGGAGCCTAAGTCTAAGGGGAGCTCGAAGGGTGAGCCTCTCGAAGACGATGTTGAAGTCAAACGAGAATCGCTGGCTATTCTCGCATCTCTTGGGACTACGAAGGAATTTCTTGGTGTGGACATGAGTTTAGGGGACATCAAGAAGCTCCCGGCGAAAGACGTCGAAAAGTACTTTGTTCGCTACCAGACTGTCTTAGGCAAACAAGTTACTGATGGATTAGTAGAATCAGCACTTCAAGTGGTGTCTCAAGTCATTTCCTACGTGGTTCCTGTAGATGACACCGAAGCGCTTAGCAAAGACTTACAGAACGACGAGTTGGTTAAACGCGAATTGTCAAACTTTGCAGGTCTCTTGGTATTGAAGGGAGGAAGGATGGTAGCACTTGCTAGTGCCCTCTTTCGGGTCGCTAAGCATGTTAAACTAACACCTTCACAGGAGACTTCCAACAAACTTCAAGAAGTTTCAAGCACAACTGAGCAAACTCTTGAGCACACCTGAGCACACCTAAGCAAACTCTTGAGCACACCTGAGCACACCTAAGCAAGCTCTTGAGCACACCTGAGCAAGCTCTTGAGCATGATGTGATTTAAAGATTCTTTATCCAGAGTAAAGAATCATGTCTGACGAAAATCAAGAGGTTGAGCAAATCACAAAGGACCCTCCCCCCAGGAAGAAGAGTGCCGCTAAGGAGAAAGATCCTATAAAAGTCGCTTCTGGTAAGAGAGTTGCCGAATATAATAGGAGGTGTAGAGAAGCACTTGCTAGGGAGATGAAACGCGAGGCGGAGGCGAGTTCAGAAGACGCTGCACGAGCAGAGACACCCCACCAAGAGGGAGCTCGAGGGGATAGCCTCTCGGACGCTTGGATTCCAGAGCTATCGTTTACAACTGTACTGGCTCTAGTTGGAATAGGGCTCACCGCATTGGATATGTATATGCGTTTTTACAAAAAGACGCCCAAGATCAACGCCAACGAGACTGAAACTTTCGAGAGGCCTGCCGCTCGAGTGGCTAGCCTCCCGAACGCGACGCCAAAAATAGGAATGTTGTGATTTAAAGATTATCTGAATCTGTAATAAATAAAATCATGTCAACTGAAAACAAACTTGTGAAAACGATCACCGACTCAGCAGTCATCATCGGATTAGCCGCCGGTATGGGTTATGTTGCTAAAAAGGCTATGAAAGAGTCATTCATCAGCGACCCTTCGTCAAGTGTTACAAACTACGCTAAATGGGTTGCTGTCCTGTCCGGTAGTATGTATCTGAAAGATTATCTGGAAACACAAAAGATTTTGCCAAAACCGCTGTAGGCGACTTAAAGATCTTATAGATTGATTAATAAATGGCGAGTATAGCATTTATGATTGGTGGAGCTATTCTTAATGCGACGGCATTCGTTGGAGGGAGTTACCTAGCGAGATACTTATCTTCTGACGCTACTCATGTTGATAAAGAAAAAATAAGACACGATAAAGCGCTTGAAAAGTATCAACAAGCAATGGGTGATTGGCAGAAAAAACGACAGGAATATCAGGATTGGTTGGGGGAAGAATATAATAATAAACTTCGTGCAGACCAGAATGATAAGGAGACCGATCAGGCTTTCAAACTATACGCTCAAACACATCCAGATTTTGATTTGAAAGAGCCTGAGCTCTCAGATTACTACAGACCAAGTAGCAACCAAAAGATGGGAGAGATGGCATATGTTGGAGGTGGAATGTTAGCTCTTGGCTATGTAGCGAGTAGGTGGATATGAGCCGGCACGACTTAAAGATTTCTTATTTTCAAACAAAATAAGAAATGGATATAGATTTTGATCCCACAACAGAAGAAGGTAGAGAAGATTTGAATACTACTGTAGACGAAGATTATGATTCTCTTATTCCAAACGATGGTGAGGGAAGAGAATCATGGAATGAAAGGATTTCAAACAGATTTGGTAGAGGTGCAAGCTATGTGATTAGGAGGTTGACCGACTTATGGAAAACACGAAACCCCGGGAGGGTTGTCCCCGAATACATGGAATTACAGAATATTGGAGGTTCTTCTTCAACGGACACACTTAGGGTAAACCTTTTGTTATCGAAATATCCAGATCTTGATGAAAATTTAGTTCAGATTTCAACGGATGAAAGAGGGAAACAATTCATTTCCTTCTATTCTGCGAGAAAAGGTGGTTGGACTAGACCAGAAAGGTTGTATAATGAGGATAGAACGGTGCGGAAGAGTGTTGACGACAAAATCAGATCCGGAAAGTACAAGCAAATTCAGATTCAACTCGATGAACTAGACGCTACAGGTAATACACTCAGAGAAGAAGAAGAGAGAAACACCGAGCAAATGAGAAAAAATAATGAGGAACGAAGTGAAACAACTAACCAAGAAAGACTAAGAGCTATAGATCGTAAAAATGAAGAGCTCAGCGAAAGAAATTCTGTCATAGATGAGACTTTGGAAGAGAATCAATTGGAGAGAGAAAATCTTGAAGAGAGAATGTCGTTGAAAGATCGTGTCAAAGCGATTTTTAAGAAATACGGATTTACAGTCGCTGCTGTCGTTACCGCTGTGGGCGTTGTTATCGGTGTTATTGTCTCTAACCTGAAGACGGGTTTGACAAGTGTTGCAAAAGGCGTTGGAGACGGTCTTAAAACAATAGGCAAGAAACTAGGAGAAATACTCCCAGGAATGGTTGGTGCGATAGCCAGTTTCATCTTTAGAACGGCGGGTGAAGTCGTAGGCTTTTTAGCTAAAAACGCATGGCTTCTCATCGTCGCTGTCGTCCTGTATTTCGTAGAACGATTTAAAAGGAGACGGAAATCATAACAAATGGTATTACTCTACATTGAAGGGAACGTTGGTGACTTTACCGTCTATTTAGAACACCCTATTGAAAAGCCGCGGTTTATCGCGCTGCGAGGATGTGCGTTTCATAATCGTTGTAACAGTCTCTCAAGCGAGGGAACGGTCTCCGACGGTGAGAACATTATCCTCAGGATCCCCGCGGGGCAGTATACGATCGAGACGCTAAAACGTCAAATAGATGGGGGTATGCGTCTTGGTGAAAAGTCAGTCTCTATTAGAGACTCGTCACTCGAAGTTCATCGGAACGTCGTGTTGAATGAGCCGCTCGCCTGCCTGTTAGGACTCAAGACCAGGGAGCTGGAAGCAAACACTCGCCACGAGATAAAGATGATAGGTCACGAGGCTATTTTTATCCACTGCGATCTTGTGAACGCGTCCGACTCCCTCCAACAAGGGGCGCCCTCACAAATCCTAGCAAGTGTAGAACTTGATGAAGGAAAGATATACCTCAATCCAAGCGATCCGGTACGGATTAGTACCACATCAGTCGGTTACGTGAGTAGTCTCCGTCTTAGTATAAAGGGCGGTGACGGAAACACAATAGAGCGCGGTCTCTACCCGATACGTCTAATTTTAGAAATCACTTAAAGAATAAACTCTCCCCATAATAAAGCTATGGAAGAGTACAACTCAATCTACCCGAACGTACCCCGAGGGGTCAGCCCCTCGGGTGATAACTTCAGACTCCAAAAGACCCACGATGTTTTGGGAAGTTTGGAGCAAGAAGTTAAACATTACGAGAACGTGAGGAAAAAGTATAAACGAGGGCAGAGCGTGTTTTCAAAGTTAAGTGTGGTCTTAGGACTCTTATCCGTCATTCTTGGGTCTAGTGGTTTGGGGACTTCTCTGTCAGGTTTGGGCATCATCGTTGGAGTTCCGTTGGGTGCTTTGGCTGGTGTTTTCGGTCTCACCTCTGTAGGCTGTGCGGCGGTTTCTAAACGGCTGTCGCAAAAAGTCTCCAAGCACGACCAAACAGCGGCGATGGCAAAGGCAAAAGTAAATAGCATACGCGACCTGGTCTCTAAAGCTTTAAAAGACAACAAAATATCAGACGAAGAGTTCTCTTTAATCTTGAACGAGTTGGACAAGTTTGAGGCTCTAAAGCTCCAGATCCGTCAAAAGTCGGTAAGAGAGGACGAAAAAAACGTAAACATTACCAAGCTGAGGGAAACAGTAAGAGAAGAGATTTTGAAAGACCTGGCGAGTCGACCCGCTCGGTGAAATTTCTGTACGAGAGAACTCCCGTCGGATGGATCTATGAATTGAGATGCGTAAAGGACTGATTTAAAAACATCTTATATGTCATATAAGATGAAGTTTACAGAATTTGTGAAAAGGTACCCCTACTACTCACGCTTCAGGTTCTCTGCCGACGAGCACGGCAATGCGCAATTCGTTTTCAATGGGGACGAATACGATCCATTCGACAAGAATGGGAATCTAGTCAAAACGTTATATCACTTCCCTGGTAATAGCTGGAAACCCGAGAATATCCAGGATTTTCTAGTCGCCGACGACACACAAGCATACAAGGAAACGATCCAGCAACTGTTTGGGTTCCCAAAACAATACAGACTAGACGCGCGTGCAGAGTACAAGATATTGCCGTTGGACGAAAACCCTACGAGAAATAATTACGTCTCTTTTGATGTTTTTATAACACCAAAGGTGAAGACACACTTTGTTTTTAGGGACATATTCACCGACAGCTTGCTAGTATTCAGAACAGCAAAGGAGGCTAGTAGGTGGCTCGACGCCCCGAACCTCAGTTATTGGAGTCAAGCCTTAAATTTTGCTATGTTTTGCGCGACTGCTGGATGTGGTGTGACGCGTGACATGATTGACGGCTCTCAAGTGGGGTCATTCTACAGATTTCACATCATTTTCACTATCAGACGAATATTAAACGAGCTACAATGCCCTCTTCCAAAAGATAGGCTCTTTAGTTGGAATAAAAACTTTTACAGCGAAGCGGCTTACCAAAAACTAAGAACAGAATTCCGAACTGGTGACGATTTCCGGTTCCTCGGACCGATAAATCATGGGTTAGGGAACGTTTATAATTATGATTATCACGGCTTGTCATCTTCTAACGACAAGTATAAGCCTTATGGCACCATTGATCAATTACACGACGAATGGGACGCTGCCAAAAGCGACCACGAACACATGAATCACTTTGAGATCGAGTACCTGAAAGACCTTAGAACTGGGTTTCAGTATGAGTGGTTCTTTCCGGAAAAATCAATGGGGTTAACCAAAGCTGGGTTGTCTAGGATAAACCAGAGCATCGAAGCCTTTGTTTACTGTATTCTAGGCGCGCAAGTTCAGACCCGGTCGTCAATCGTCGGTGATAGCGGTTCAGCTCAGGAAACGAAACAGGTCTTCACGAAACTCTTTGAAAGCGCGGTGGTGGAAAACAGTATATCGAAAAGTATACAACGGTATCAGTTTGCTTTACAACAGGCGAGACAAAAACTAGACCTGGCTTTCGCCCTCAGCTGTTGGTTAAGTCCATCGTATCTTGTGATAAATAACAACACTTCGATCGCTGGCTATAATAACAAGTTACAAAAAGCCACCACAGATATGAAACTGGGGTTGAATCCGATAAATAACGAGATAAAAACGATCCCAAAACATAATATGGGTCATTCAAAGATTGTGTTACCTCATACCGAGTCAGTCACGGCTCACAAACCGGAACAGGAGGCGAAAACTAACCCAAAGCCGGACGTGATTAAACCCACGAACACACAGCACGAAACTAACCTTGCCACGATCACAGCCTTTACGGCTGGTTTAGCTTGGTATCTATTCCGGTAACATGCGGGGTGCATGTGGACGGATGTGACGTACCGCAAGAAGACAATACCTGTTCACGTGTGCATACCAGACCACCCTGGCGACCGCGAACTCTCAATGTAAATACAAAACCTATTTTCAGAATCGCTAGTTGTTAGGGTGATTAGGAATGTATGTGTTTTGTAACGTGAGACGCGTTACAAAACTGAGTGGGTCAATGTTAATTTCCGTTACACGTTCTGCAATGATGCTTTTGTCTATCGTGTTCGCATATTTGAGACCCTCCGCATAACTTACAAAAGGGTCTCTGTTTGCCATGTTCACACATCCCTTTCCCCTTGCAGTCTTTACAGACATATCTTGCTCGTCTGTGCTCACAAATGCTACCGCCGTTACATTCTCTGCACCGCGTTTTTCTCCGGTTGTGAGGGCAGATTTGCGATCCGTGACAATCTTTGCAATAATATTTCACTCTACCATGAAGACACTTATAATCCGTTGTTCGCTTTACGGGGGATACTTTCGGGTCTTTCACCGTTTGGTTCTCCATTTCTATCAAACCGGTCATGTCCTTAAATCACTTTTCATTTTTTTACGCCTCGATACTCACCCTCCTAGCCGGCCGACGTCTACCTGGCGAAACACTCTTCCAACATTCCCTTCTCTTGCTCATCCATGCACCAATCCCAGAACCTGTCTGGGTGCCAGGCCACCCGGAGCAATTCACCCTCCAACTCCTTGAACCTCAACTCGTGGGGCACCCTCGCCACACCGGGCGTACCAGCCCGGGCCGCCAACCGCGATAAACTGTCTAGATTGGTCGCCCCTAGTCTGACACACACCCCCGCGACGTCAGATCTCTGGCAAGCGACCGCATGGAGGAGACACCAGTTGAAGTCATCAGTCCTCCAGTCGTTCACGATATCCCTGACGCACGACCTAACCGGCCAGAACGAGGCCAATACGTGCGCGTCCCTGGACCTGACCGAACCCTCTATTATACGTTCGACGAGCCTGGTCTTTCCTAGTTTACCAAAGTTTTTGAGACCTATATTGTGAGCCAAATACTTGAGCCTGCCGGCATCTAGCCTCAGCAGGCCGTTCTCGCCCAGGTCCCCGATCTCATCCAGCGCCTGGTCTGGTTCGCACCTCGACCCGCAAACGCCACATATCCCGCCACGATCTTCCTCGGGCGGCCCCGTCCCCGCGAAGGCGCCGCCAAAGAGACTCCACGAGTATAACATCGCACTTCAATCGATGCGTTCATGTTCTTAAATCAATTCTCAAAGATTTAGGAACGTCTCCTCGGCCCCACGCTCTCACTTTATCCGGAACAGCTTCCACAACTCCTTCCTCTGGTCCTCATCAATGCACCAATCCATAAACCTGTCCGGGTGCCAAGCTACTGGCATTAGTTCGTCCTCCAGCTTTCTACGGAATCTCACCTTGTGTAGCTTCTCCGGGAGCTCCTCATGCACGAGGCCCCACCTCCACGCCGCACGTAGCACCGCGAGAATCTCGTGTAGACCCAAGAATCGCGCGTAACTCATAGGCCCAATGAGATCGGTCGCGCCCCACTCCAAGCACATCCTGACGATCTCGAGGTTGCCAGATTCGGTGGCCGGTGTTATAGCATAGTCCGGGTCAAACTCGCTGAAGTTTTCTCTCAGCAACTTTAGAACCTCAACGTGACCATTGTACGCCGCCTCAGCGGTGGCCCAACCGACATCAACATCGGCACCTAGATCTATCAACAACTCAACAACCCCCACCTGACCTTCCGCCGCCGCAGCACCCATGGCCTCAGTCATAGCCTCTCCTCCGTCGGCACAATACTCGCCCATCACCTTCAAAACCTCTACGTGCCCGCCTTTCGCGGCCATGGACGCTGGATACACGAAGCCACAGGCGCCCGACTCACAACACATCTTAACGATCTCGGTGTGACCGTTCATTGCGGCCCTGATCATCGGCTTTTCGAAATCCGTCGCACCCCAACTCTTACACAACCTCACGGTCTCGACGCACCCCTCCCACGCCGCGCGCTCCATAACGGCGTCAAAGTCTGCGGCTCCCCACCTCGCTAAGGTGGCGGCTTGATCCTCCACGGTGAGATTTGTAAGACTTCCAGCACTTTGCATATCCATTTTGTTATTACATCCACGTCTTTAAACCACTTTTTTCGAATTTTTTTAGACGTGTTAATTCACATCTACTCCGAACTGACAGTTTTCTGGAAATCCTGATTTCTCTGGAAATCAGGAAACATCACACCACACCAGGCGTACCCAGGACTGTGGCCACTTCTCTCGCTTTCCTACTGATGGTTAACTCGGAGACGCCCGTTCTTTCGGAGAATTTTTTAAGTGTAATATCGACCCCCTTTAGCCGTACCCAGTAATAGGTTAAAGCGACCGCAAAGGATTGTGGGCGAGCGCGATTCAACTCAGACGAGCGGTTCTTAGATCTGTAGTAGAGCTGGACCACCTCTCCCTTCTGTGCGGGGGACGCCGAGAATCTATCCATCACATCGCGAATGTGGTCCACGACGGTGGGAGACGTTCCGTGTAGTAAGTAATCTTTAGGCGCGTTAATACTGAAGATTTTCAGACCCTTAAGGCAACTCTTCTTGCTCAATCCAAAAGTTTCCATCAAGGTTTTCGGTGTCTGACACTTACCGGACATCTTGTAGGCGTAGTAGATACACGCAAAGACGATCGCCTTCCGTGGGTCGCCGCGAAAAATCTGACCTTTCGTCACCTGAGTGTATATCTCGTTAGCTTTGGCTACAATTACCCCACTAAAACCCATGTTCTCCACATCCTTGTCAATATTTCTGTCCTCAGACCTACGTACCTGGACCCGACTTGGATCCGAAGACCGTTCGCCGTCGGAATGTCCGTAAAAACCCCATTCCCTTTCGTGCGCGATCACGCGCTGCATCTGTTCCCCGCACTCTAAGCAACTAGTGACCCCGTCTTCTGTGACTAGGCCGTCATGATTGCAAAGGGTGTTACCACTATCCCCGTCTCCCAAGGAGGCTCTACTAGTCTCGTATTCGGTGAGGGCTCGGTCAAACAGTGCAAATTCCGGCATGAGGGTGGGGACGTTAATCTCAGGCACCGGTCCGTCGGGGATATTGTATGGTGGTGGTGACCGATCTTCAGCCGTACGTTCAACCGCTTGTTCCTTCATTTTATTAGACTGTTCATGTCTTTAAGCCACTTTTCAAAGGTTTTTTAGATGTGAAGCTGAGAGGCTAGTCCCCTCGAGCTCCCCCTAGGTGGGGTCTAAAGTCTCCGCACCACATTCGTGGACTAGTATCTCACCCATCTTTTTTCGTCATACCGTGGCATGGAGACTAACATTGCTAGAACACCAAGGACAATTGTCGCCGCTCCGGCCACAAACCCAACGGGGTCGAAGCTTCCGTATTCTGAGTCTTCATAGTAATCAGCGTCACAACAGCAGTGTTCAGGCTCCGCATCCGCAGTGTTACTCACATTCACCTCCAGCACCGAACAACCGCCGGCTGTAGCCGCATCGTTTTTAATCTTCACCTCCGTCTTTAATGTCATTTTATCTAGGACCCCACACGTCTTTAGACCAGAATAGCCCCCAGGCTCCCCCTAGGTGCGACACGTGACAAAGTGATTGACAGGTGGGCTTGGCTATCACGTGACAAAGTGATTGACAGGTTTTTGACAAAGTGATTGATAGGTTTTTTACAAAGTGATTGACAGGTGGGCGTGGCTATCACGTGACAAAGTGATTGACAGGTTTTTTACAAAGTGATTGATAGGTTTTTTACAAAGTGATTGACAGGTGGGCGTGGCTATCACGTGACAAAGTGATTGACAGGTTTTTTACAAAGTGATTGACAGGTGGGCTTGGCTATCACGTGACAAAGTGATTGACAGGTGGGCTTGGCTATCACGTGACAAAGTGATTGACAGGTGGGCTTGGCTATCACGTGACAAAGTGATTGACAGGTGGGCTTGGCTATCACGTGACAAAGTGATTGACAGGTTGGCGTGGTCGTGCAAGAGATCTTTGGCAAACTCGCGCATGCGCAGGTCGCGAGGCTTGGCGGAGGTGTGCGGAGACTTTTGCGCCATTTTTGGAATGAAATTCGGGATGATGAAAACTTTGCGCCAGCTGCGCCAAAACCCTACTACTCCCTCAGTGAAGCATGTCGGATTCTTCCTCCTCGACACTGCATTTCCATTTAAAAACCCCTTCTGACTGCCTCCTTCCTGACTTTTACCTTCCATACGACTGTCTGAATCTACCTACCTATTTTTAACTGCTATGCAGAGTAAGGTTATTGATTACATTTAAATATAATAGCCTAATCATATAATAAACTAATTACTACTATCTATTTTCTATTGAGGATATCACTAATCTAAAGAGAATATCCATGTAGCCATCAATTATGAAACAAACAAACAAAGATAATAATTAGACCAACATGAAACAACAAGTAATCTGTTTGGAAGAACTCAGAATTAAGAATCCAATTAAGTACTAAGTCTTACTTAACTATTTTGATTTGACTAAGTTTTCTGATGTAACTTAAATGATTATCATATTTGGTTTCACTTGAGTTTCGTTGAGAACAAGTTTATCCAAGAATACAATAAACTGAAGCGCTGTTCAAACTGAAAATACTTTCACAACAAAGAATAATTATTGTTCATAAGCTACCATAGCAACGCGCGCGCCAAGTTGTTTGAGTTCTATTCCATGTGTTATTTCTTTGACGAAACGATCTATCGATCTAAAAGAACCAACAATTTGACTATAATTTATAACTCAATAAATCACCCCTCTCAAATAACATGATAGCGTAAAATAATGCGCAAGTCTGGCTAAAACAAGTATATCCTTTTCTTTCGATTCCTTTTCTATAAGCGCTGCATTTCTACAAAATGAGTATTATATGTAAACACATTCTATTTGGTTCTATATAAATACCTTTCTGCTAAGCCTTCTCAGCTTTTCTCGCTTCGCTTTCAAGTTTCTTCTCAACGATGCTTTGCTAAAGGGAAGAAAACTCATCCTCCAGGTCCTGCAGTTCTCGCGAAGAGTCCATCACATTCTGTCTCTTTAATTTAGCCTCTCGCATTTACTCTCCGAGACTGAACCTCTTTGGAATTTTCACAGATAAACTTGAAAATTAGAGTGAGGTTTCAAAAATAATCGCGCGAGAACAGAGGAGAAATCTACAAAACCAAAATCATAGCGAAGACATTCAGGGATTCAAGAATCGGACTACCCTGCTGATTTTCAATAAATTCTTTCGACGTAAAAATAAAATCGGGACTCAAAATAACTGCATTCAATACATTTTGGTAAATGTCGCGGAAAGACCGTATCCCTTTGAAGAATAGGCGCAGGAACCACGCGAAATTCTGGCCGTGTTTGATACCAAATCAAACCTTGTTCTTCCGTCTGTGCTTTCCCGCCATCCGATCTTATTTTCCGAAGCTAGCGAAAATCTTACGAGCTTTCGAACATAGGGCCCGAGCAGATTCGTAAATTCGGCACCAGTCCTCTGAAAACGTGCCCCGTCCAAGATGGCGATTTGACACGGAAAACCCTGCCGCTTTTGGAGTGTTTTGTGCCCGGCGTGAATGTCAACAATATCAGGGGGAAGGGAGGGGGACTCTCTTTATACAATATTGCAGTTGTAACCTATTATTAAATAAGTTTGTAACATGTCTTTGTTTATTAAGCAAGGTCTTTTTCTGAGACAAGCAAACTCAAGTAAGGCTGTTGAAATAACAGGTGAGTGTTAAAAGAAAAACAATTATCTGATTAGAAAACTACTGTAGATTCCTTTGCACCAAAATAAGAACAAACTTCATTTAGTTTGTTATTTATGAGAAACGAGATGAGCTCTACAAAGCCATAAAGAAATATGTATTGCTCATCTAAATTATACAAGTAAATGATAATATTAAAAAAGAACTACTGTAAGTAATTAGAGTGGTTTTCATTAACCCGTGAAACAAAGTGTGATAGTTAAACGGTAATAGTTAGTAAAACACAAAAAAGAACAATAGAATCAGATCACAACAAAGTGTGATACGCTAAAGCGTAGTTCACGGGTTAATGAAAGTTTTGACATTTCAACCTTACATCCACATGAAAGTAATGCCTAATATCGAGTGCCCTACAGTAAGTGTTTTGCAGTCAAGTTGTTTTCTGTTAGTAGGTAAAAAATTATTCTAAATTATAGTAATCATAGCTATGGTCACCACTTACACATATAGCACTTGTAATGAAAAGAAAGAAAAAATATATATATGCAGTCAAACAACAGAATTGCATAATAACCTTGAATATATTGAATAAAGGACTGCAAAAAAACATCTTTTGTACTAGTTGCTTGAATTGACCCTTGGCTATTTTTAGCTGAATTTCCCTCCCCCTCTAAAAAAGAAAATAATAATAATAATAGAACAAAACTAAAAAGAAAACAAACACAGCAGAGACCTCCACCAACAATTTTGATTTTTTTTTACTTTCCTTTAAAGGGGGAGTGTCATGTTTAAGAGATTTGCAATAGCTCTAGAGCCCTGACACAATGAACTTCAGTGAAATTCTAATACTGACTTATGAGCTTTTGGTACATGTGGGAGACTTTAAACAAAACAAAAAAAATGACCACAAACTGTCCATTAACATAGTTTTCAATATAATATTGCATATTATTTAATAAGGTATTGACAGCTTTTAAAAAGTTCAACTGTTTGTAGACACTTAAAAGCCTACAATAAACACTGACTCCAGACATGCGCAGTACTATGCTGCTGCCCCTTTAAAGTAAAATACAGCTTTACTTAGTCAGCGTAGACAATATTGCGGATTTTGTCAATATTCTAATATGAATATGTCAATATTCTCCCCACTTACGTCTTTATTTCTATTTATTTTATGCTTTTCACATGATACCAAAACAGCGTCTTTTTTCTTCGCTAATTTGATGTCATGTACACAATAAAAGAGATGCGCCCGTGCGCATGGCGAGTCCCCAAGGGACCCAAGACGCCCAAATAGACCTCTATTTTTTGTCATCCACAATCTCGGCGAGCTGTGCGTGGCGTAACCGTATTACAGGCCTGGGATCCTGGTTATTGTCCTCCCCATTAATGCGCGGGTTGGGATAACCTTGCAAGAGTGTTGTACAGCATATTCGCTCGGAAATATCGGTGCTTGGGGCCTTCGGGTTCTTTACAGCCTTCCGTAAAAGCCTTGTGCTGCCATACCGATTGGGTAATCCGTATTTTTGGTTTTCGTTTTGTTCTTCAGACCGGGTTCGATCCCAGGCCAATGGGCTTTTGTTTTTATTCGTTTTCTTTCTTTGTGCTAGACCCCCCTAATCCTGATTGGTTTTGCGCAAAAATAATAAAAAAAAGTGAGTTTGCAAAATAAGCTTGCTGGATTTATTGATTATATGTATTCAATTTGTTCCTAGGAAGTTAACAAAAAACACAAAGCAAAGAGTTTGAGGAAGTAAACAAGTATGTGAACTTTAATGTTCTATTTGAAGGGGCGCATTTTGTACAGGGAAGCATACATAGAATGCTTAACTGGTGGAGAGGGGAGAGGTAACAGTTTATTGAGCATAATGTCAACAATAGCAGGGGGAAGAGAGGGGCACTCTCTTCATACAATATTGCAGTTGTTACCTATTATTAAATAAGTTTGTAAGATATATTTGTTTATTAAGCAAGGTCTATTTCTGAGACAAGCAAACTCAAGTAAGAGCTGTTGAAATAACAGGTGAGTGTTAAAAAAAACAATTATCTGATTAGAAAACTAATGTAGATTCCTTTGCACCAAATAAGAACAAACTTCATTTTGTTTGTTATTTATGAGGAACGAGATGAGCTCTACAAGGCCAAGAAGAAATATGTATTGCTCATCTAAATTATACAAGTAAATAATAATATTAAAAAAGAATTACTGTAAGTAATTAGAGTGGTTTTCATTAACCCGTGAAACAAAGTGTGATAGTTAAACGGTAATAGTTAGTAAAACACAAAAAAGAACAATAGAATCAGATCACAACAAAGTGTAATACGCTAAAGCGTAGTTCACGGGTTAATGAAGGTTTTGACATTTCAACCTTACATCCACATGAAAGTAATGCCTAATATCGAGTGCCCTACAGTAAGTGTTTTGCAGTCAAGTTGTTTTCTTTTAGTAGGTAAAAAATTATTCTAAATAATAGTAATCATAGCTATGGTCACCACTTACACATATAGAACTTGTAATGAAAAGAAAGAAAAAATATATATATATGCAGTCAAACAACAGAATTGCATGATAACCTTGAATATATTGAATAAAGGACTGCAAAAAAACATCTTTTGTACTAGTTGCTTGAATTGACCCTTGGCTATTTTTAGCTGAATTCCCCTCCCCCTCTAAAAAAGAAAATAATAATAATAATAGAACAAAACTAAAAAGAAAACAAACACAACAGAGACCCCCACCAACAATTTTGATTTTTTTTTACTTTCCTTTAAAGGGGGAGTGTCATGTTTAAGAGATTTGCAATAGCTCTAGAGCCTTGACACAATGAACTTCAGTGAAATTCTAATACTGACTTACGAGCTTTTGGTACATGTGGGAGACTTTAAACAAAGCAAAAAAAATGACCACAAACTGTCAATTAACATAGTTTTCAATATAATATTGCATATTATTTAATAAGGTATTGACAGCTTTTAAAAAGTTCAACTGTTTGTAGACACTTAAAAGCCTACAATAAACACTGACTCCAGACATACGCAGTACTATGCTGCTGCCCCTTTAAAGTAAAATACAGCTTTACTTAGTCAGCGTAGACAATATTGCGGATTTTGTCAATATTCTAATATGAATATGTCAATATTCTCCCCCCTTACGTCTTTATTTCTATTTATTTTATGCTTTTCACATGATACCAAAACAGCGTCTTTTTTCTTCGCTAATTTGATGTCATGTACACAATAAAAGAGATGCGCCCGTGCGCATGGCGAGTCCCCAAGGGACCCAAGACGCCCAAATAGACCTCTATTTTTTGTCATCCACAATCTCGGCGAGCTGTGCGTGGCGTAACCGTATTACGGGCCTGGGATCCTGGTTATTGTCCTCCCCATTAATGCGCGGGTTGGGATAACCTTGCAAGAGTGTTGTACAGCATATTCGCTCGGAAATATCGGTGCTTGGGGCCTTCGGGTTCTTTACAGCCTTCCGTAAAAGCCTTGTGCTGCCATACCGATTGGGTAATCCGTATGTATGGTTTCCGTTTTGTTCTTCAGACCGGGTTCGATCCCAGGCCAATGGGCTTTTTTTTTATTCTTTTTCTTTCTTTGTGCTTGACCCCCTTAATCCTGATTGGTTTTGCGCAAAAATAAAAAAAAAAGTGAGTTTGCAAAATAAGCTTGCTGGATTTATTGATTATATGTATTCAATTTGTTCCTAGGAAGTTAACAAAAAACACAAAGCAAAGAGTTTGAGGAAGTAAACAAGTATTTGAACTTTAATGTTCTATTTGAAGGGGCGCATTTTGTACAGGGAAGCATACATAGAATGCTTAACTGGTGGAGAGGGGAGAGGTAACAGTTTATTGAGCATAATGTCAACAATAGCAGGTGGAAGGGAGGGGCACTCTCTTCATACAATATTGCAGTTGTTACCTATTATTAAATAAGTTTGTAAGATATATTTGTTAATTAAGCAAGGTCTATTTCTGAGACAAGCAAACTCAAGTAAGAGCTGTTGAAAAAACAGGTGAGTGTTAAAAAAAAAAAACAATTATCTGATTAGAAAACTAATGTAGATTCCTTTGCACCAAATAAGAACAAACTTCATTTTGTTTGTTATTTATGAGGAACGAGATGAGCTCTACAAGGCCAAGAAGAAATATGTATTGCTCATCTAAATTATACAAGTAAATAATAATATTAAAAAAAGAATTACTGTAAGTAATTAGAGTGGTTTTCATTAACACGTGAAACAAAGTGTGATAGTTAAACGGTAATAGTTAGTAAAACACAAAAAAGAACAATAGAATCAGATCACAACAAAGTGTAATACGCTAAAGCGTAGTTCACGGGTTAATGAAGGTTTTGACATTTCAACCTTACATCCACATGAAAGTAATGCCTAATATCGAGTGCCCTACAGTAAGTGTTTTGCAGTCAAGTTGTTTTCTGTTAGTAGGTAAAAAATTATTCTAAATAATAGTAGTCATAGCTATGGTCACCACTTACACATATAGAACTTGTAATGAAAAGAAAGAAAAAAAATATATATATGCAGTCAAACAACAGAATTGCATAATAACCTTGAATATATTGAATAAAGGACTGCAAAAAAACATCTTTTGTACTAGTTGCTTGAATTGACCCTTGGCTATTTTTAGCTGAATTCCCCTCCCCCTCTAAAAAAGAAAATAATAATAATAATAGAACAAAACTAAAAAGAAAACAAACACAACAGAGACCCCACCAACAATTTTGATTTTTTTTACTTTCCTTTAAAAGGGGAGTGTCATGTTTAAGAGATTTGCAATAGCTCTAGAGCCTTGACACAATGAACTTCAGTGAAATTCTAATACTGACTTATGAGCTTTTGGTACATGTGGGAGACTTTAAACAAAACAAAAAAAATGACCACAAACTGTCAATTAACATAGTTTTCAATATAATATTGCATATTATTTAATAAGGTATTGACAGCTTTTAAAAAGTTCAACTGTTTGTAGACACTTAAAAGCCTACAATAAACACTGACTCCAGACATGCGCAGTACTATGCTGCTGCCCCTTTAAAGTAAAATACAGCTTTACTTAGTCAGCGTAGACAATATTGCGGATTTTGTCAATATTCTAATATGAATATGTCAATATTCTCCCCCGTTACGTCTTTATTTCTATTTATTTTATGCTTTTCACATGATACCAAAACAGCGTCTTTTTTCTTCGCTAATTTGATGTCATGTACACAATAAAAGAGATGCGCCCGTGCGCATGGCGAGTCCCCAAGGGACCCAAGACGCCCAAATAGACCTCTATTTTTTGTCATCCACAATCTCGGCGAGCTGTGCGTGGCGTAACCGTATTACGGGCCTGGGATCCTGGTTATTGTCCTCCCCATTAATGCGCGGGTTGGGATAACCTTGCAAGAGTGTTGTACAGCATATTCGCTCGGAAATATCGGTGCTTGGGGCCTCCGGGTTCTTTACAGCCTTCCGTAAAAGCCTTGTGCTGCCATACCGATTGGGTAATCCGTATGTATGGTTTCCGTTTTATTCTTCAGACCGGGTTCGATCCCAGGCCAATGGGCTTTTTTTTTATTCGTTTTCTTTCTTTGTGCTTGACCCCCTTAATCCTAATTGGTTTTGCGCAAAAATAATAAAAAAAAGTGAGTTTGCAAAATAAGCTTGCTGGATTTATTGATTATATGTTTTCAGTTTGTTCCTAGGAAGTTAACAAAAAACACAAAGCAAAGAGTTTGATGAAGTAAACAAGTATTTGAACTTTAATGTTCTATTTGAAGGGGCGCATTTTGTACAGGGAAGCATACATAGAATGCTTAACTGGTGGAGAGGGGAGAGGTGACAGTTTATTGAGCATAATGTCAACAATAGCAGGTGAAGGGAGGGGCACTCTCTTCATACAATATTGCAGTTGTTACCTATTATTAAATAAGTTTGTAAGATATATTTGTTTATTAAGCAAGGTCTATTTCTGAGACAAGCAAACTCAAGTAAGAGCTGTTGAAAAAACAGGCGAGTTTTAAAAAAAACAATTATCTGATTAGAAAACTAATGTAGATTCCTTTGCACCAAATAAGAACAAACTTCATTTTGTTTGTTATTTATGAGGAACGAGATGAGCTCTACAAGGCCAAGAAGAATTATGTATTGCTCATCTAAATTATACAAGTAAATAATAATATTAAAAAAGAATTACTGTAAGTAATTAGAATGGTTTTCATTAACCTGTGAAACAAAGTGTGATAGTTAAACGGTAATAGTTAGTAAAACACAAAAAAGAACAATAGAATCAGATCACAACAAAGTGTAATACGCTAAAGCGTAGTTCACGGGTTAATGAAGGTTTTGACATTTCAACCTTACATCCACATGAAAGTAATGCCTAATATCGAGTGCCCTACAGTAAGTGTTTTGCAGTCAAGTTGTTTTCTTTTAGTAGGTAAAAAATTATTCTAAATAATAGTAATCATAGCTATGGTCACCACTTACACATATAGAACTTGTAATGAAAAGAAAGAAAAAAAAATATATATATATGCAGTCAAACAACAGAATTGCATGATAACCTTGAATATATTGAATAAAGGACTGCAAAGAAACATCTTTTGTACTAGTTGCTTGAATTGACCCTTGGCTATTTTTAGCTGAATTCCCCTCCCCCTCTAAAAAAGAAAATAATAATAATAATAGAACAAAAGTAAAAAGAAAACAAACACAACAGAGACCCCCACCAACAATTTTGATTTTTTTTACTTTCCTTTAAAAGGGGAGTGTCATGTTTAAGAGATTTGCAATAGCTCTAGAGCCTTGACACAATGAACTTCAGTGAAATTCTAATACTGACTTATGAGCTTTTGGTACATGTGGGAGACTTTAAACAAAACAAAAAAAATGACCACAAACTGTCAATTAACATAGTTTTCAATATAATATTGCATATTATTTAATAAGGTATTGACAGCTTTTAAAAAGTTCAACTGTTTGTAGACACTTAAAAGCCTACAATAAACACTGACTCCAGACATGCGCAGTACTATGCTGCTGCCCCTTTAAAGTAAAATACAGCTTTACTTAGTCAGCGTAGACAATATTGCGGATTTTGTCAATATTCTAATATGAATATGTCAATATTCTCACCCCTTACGTCTTTATTTCTATTTATTTTATGCTTTTCACATGATACCAAAACAGCGTCTTTTTTCTTCGCTAATTTGATGTCATGTACACAATAAAAGAGATGCGCCCGTGCGCATGGCGAGTCCCCAAGGGACCCAAGACGCCCAAATAGACCTGTATTTTTTGTCATCCACAATCTCGGCGAGCTGTGCGTGGCGTAACCGTATTACGGGCCTGGGATCCTGGTTGTTGTCCTCCCCATTAATGCGCGGGTTGGGATAACCTTGCAAGAGTGTTGTACAGCATATTCGCTCGGAAATATCGGTGCTTGGGGCCTTCGGGTTCTTTACAGCCTTCCGTAAAAGCCTTGTGCTGCCATACCGATTGGGTAATCCGTATGTATGGTTTCCGTTTTGTTCTTCAGACCAGGTTCGATCCCAGGCCAATGGGCTTTTTTTTTTTATTCGTTTTCTTTCTTTGTGTTTGACCCCCTTAATCCTGATTGGTTTTGCGCAAAAATAATAAAAAAAGTGAGTTTGCAAAATAAGCTTGCTGGATTTATTGATTATATGTATTCAATTTGTTCCTAGGAAGTTAACAAAAAACACAAAGCAAAGAGTTTGAGGAAGTAAACAAGTATGTGAACTTTAATGTTCTATTTGAAGGGGCGCATTTTGTACAGGGAAGCATACATAGAATGCTTAACTGGTGGAGAGGGGAGAGGTAACAGTTTATTGAGCATAATGTCAACAATAGCAGGTGGAAGGGAGGGGCACTCTCTTCATACAATATTGCAGTTGTTACCTATTATTAAATAAGTTTGTAAGATATATTTGTTTATTAAGCAAGGTCTATTTCTGAGACAAGCAAACTCAAGTAAGAGCTGTTGAAAAAACAGGTGAGTGTTAAAAAAAAAAAACAATTATCTGATTAGAAAACTAATGTAGATTCCTTTGCACCAAATAAGAACAAACTTCATTTTGTTTGTTATTTACGAGGAACGAGATGAGCTCTACAAGGCCAAGAAGAAATATGTATTGCTCATCTAAATTATACAAGTAAATAATAATATTAAAAAAAGAATTACTGTAAGTACTTAGAGTGGTTTTCATTAACCCGTGAAACAAAGTGTGATAGTTAAACAGTA
Source organism: Nematostella vectensis (assembly GCF_932526225.1). Lineage (NCBI taxonomy): Eukaryota > Metazoa > Cnidaria > Anthozoa > Actiniaria > Edwardsiidae > Nematostella > Nematostella vectensis. The sequence goes on along the minus strand of NC_064047.1, from coordinate 152,139 downwards.
ATAGTTAGTAAAACACAAAAAAGAACAATAGAATCAGATCACAACAAAGTGTAATACGCTAAAGCGTAGTTCACGGGTTAATGAAGGTTTTGACATTTCAACCTTACATCCACATGAAAGTAATGCCTAATATCGAGTGCCCTACAGTAAGTGTTTTGCAGTCAAGTTGTTTTCTGTTAGTAGGTAAAAAATTATTCTAAATAATAGTAATCATAGCTATGGTCACCACTTACACATATAGAACTTGTAATGAAAAGAAAGAAAAAATATATATATATGCAGTCAAACAACAGAATTGCATGATAACCTTGAATATATTGAATAAAGGACTGCAAAAAAACATCTTTTGTACTAGTTGCTTGAATTGACCCTTGGCTATTTTTAGCTGAATTCCCCTCCCACTCTAAAAAAGAAAATAATAATAATAATAGAACAAAACTAAAAAGAAAACAAACACAACAGAGACCCCCACCAACAATTTTGATTTTTTTTAATTTCCTTTAAAGGGGGAGTGTCATGTTTAAGAGATTTGCAATAGCTCTAGAGCCCTGACACAATGAACTTCAGTGAAATTCTAATACTGACTTATGAGCTTTTGGTACATGTGGGAGACTTTAAACAAAACAAAAAAAATGACCACAAACTGTCAATTAACATAGTTTTCAATATAATATTGCATATTATTTAATAAGGTATTGACAGCTTTTAAAAAGTTCAACTGTTTGTAGACACTTAAAAGCCTACAATAAACACTGACTCCAGACATGCGCAGTACTATGCTGCTGCCCCTTTAAAGTAAAATACAGCTTTACTTAGTCAGCGTAGACAATATTGCGGATTTTGTCAATATTATAATATGAATATGTCAATATTCTCACCCCTTACGTCTTTATTTCTATTTATTTTATGCTTTTCACATGATACAAAAACAGCGTCTTTTTTCTTCGCTAATTTGATGTCATGTACACAATAAAAGAGATGCGCCCGTGCGCATGGCGAGTCCCCAAGGGACCCAAGACGCATAAATAGACCTCTATTTTTTGTCATCCACAATCTCGGCGAGCTGTGCGTGGCGTAACCGTATTACGGGCCTGGGATCCTGGTTGTTGTCCTCCCCATTAATGCGCGGGTTGGGATAACCTTGCAAGAGTATTGTACAGCATATTCGCTCGGAAATATCGGTGCTTGGGGCCTTCGGGTTCTTTACAGCCTTCCGTAAAAGCCTTGTGCTGCCATACCGATTGGGTAATCCGTATGTATGGTTTCCGTTTTGTTCTTCAGACCGGGTTCGATCCCAGGCCAATGGGCTTTTTTTTATTTATTCGTTTTCTTTCTTTGTGTTTGACCCCCCTAATCCTGATTGGTTTTGCGCAAAAATAATAAAAAAGTGAGTTTGCAAAATAAGCTTCCTGGATTTATTGATTATATGTATTCAATTTGTTCCTAGGAAGTTAACAAAAAACACAAAGCAAAGAGTTCGAGGAAGTAAACAAGTATGTGAACTTTAATGTTCTATTTGAAAGGGCGCATTTTGTACAGGGAAGCATACATAGAATGCTTAACTGGTGGAGCTGGGAGAGGTAACAGTTTATTGAGCATAATGTCAACAATAGCAGGTGGAAGGGAGGGGCACTCTATTCATACAATATTGCAGTTGTTACCTATTATTAAATAAGTTTGTAAGATATATTTGTTTATTAAGCAAGGTCTATTTCTGAGACAAGCAAACTCAAGTAAGAGCTGTTGAAAAAACAGGTGAGTGTTAAAAAAAAAACAATTATCTGATTAGAAAACTAATGTAGATTCCTTTGCACCAAATAAGAACAAACTTCATTTTGTTTGTTATTTACGAGGAACGAGATGAGCTCTACAAGGCCAAGAAGAAATATGTATTGCTCATCTAAATTATACAAGTAAATAATAATATCAAAAAAAGAATTACTGTAAGTAATTAGAGTGGTTTTCATTAACCCGTGAAACAAAGTGTGATAGTTAAACAGTAATAGTTAGTAAAACACAAAAAAGAACAATAGAATCAGATCACAACAAAGTGTAATACGCTAAAGCGTAGTTCACGGGTTAATGAAGGTTTTGACATTTCAACCTTACATCCACATGAAAGTAATGCCTAATATCGAGTGCCCTACAGTAAGTGTTTTGCAGTCAAGTTGTTTTCTGTTAGTAGGTAAAAAATTATTCTAAATAATAGTAATCATAGCTATGGTCACCACTTACACATATAGAACTTGTAATGAAAAGAAAGAAAAAATATATATATATGCAGTCAAACAACAGAATTGCATGATAACCTTGAATATATTGAATAAAGGACTGCAAAAAAACATCTTTTGTACTAGTTGCTTGAATTGACCCTTGGCTATTTTTAGCTGAATTCCCCTCCCACTCTAAAAAAGAAAATAATAATAATAATAGAACAAAACTAAAAAGAAAACAAACACAACAGAGACCCCCAACAACAATTTTGATTTTTTTTAATTTCCTTTAAAGGGGGAGTGTCATGTTTAAGAGATTTGCAATAGCTCTAGAGCCCTGACACAATGAACTTCAGTGAAATTCTAATACTGACTTATGAGCTTTTGGTACATGTGGGAGACTTTAAACAAAACAAAAAAAAATGACCACAAACTGTCAATTAACATAGTTTTCAATATAATATTGCATATTATTTAATAAGGTATTGACAGCTTTTAAAAAGTTCAACTGTTTGTAGACACTTAAAAGCCTACAATAAACACTGACTCCAGACATGCGCAGTACTATGCTGCTGCCCCTTTAAAGTAAAATACAGCTTTACTTAGTCAGCGTAGACAATATTGCGGATTTTGTCAATATTCTAATATGAATATGTCAATATTCTCCCCCCTTACGTCTTTATTTCTATTTATTTTATGCTTTTCACATGATACCAAAACAGCGTCTTTTTTCTTCGCTAATTTGATGTCATGTACACAATAAAAGAGATGCGCCCGTGCGCATGGCGAGTCCCCAAGGGACCCAAGACGCCCAAATAGACCTCTATTTTTTGTCATCCACAATCTCGGCGAGCTGTGCGTGGCGTAACCGTATTACGGGCCTGGGATCCTGGTTGTTGTCCTCCCCATTAATGCGCGGGTTGGGATAACCTTGCAAGAGTGTTGTACAGCATATTCGCTCGGAAATATCGGTGCTTGGGGCCTTCGGGTTCTTTACAGCCTTCCGTAAATGCCTTGTGCTGCCATACCGATTGGGTAATCCCTATGTATGGTTTCCGTTTTGTTCTTCAGACCGGGTTCGATCCCAGGCCAATGGGCTTTTTTTTTTTATTCGTTTTCTTTCTTTGTGTTTGACCCCCCTAATCCTGATTGGTTTTGCGCAAAAATAATAAAAAAAAGTGAGTTTGCAAAATAAGCTTGCTGGATTTATTGATTATATGTATTCAATTTGTTCCTAGGAAGTTAACAAAAAACACAAAGCAAAGAGTTTGAGGAAGTAAACAAGTATGCGAACTTTAGTGTTCTATTTGAAGGGGCGCATTTTGTACAGGGAAGCATACATAGAATGCTTAACTGGTGGAGAGGGGAGAGGTAACAGTTTATGGAGCATAATGTCAACAATAGCAGGTGGAAGGGAGGGGCACTCTCTTCATACAATATTGCAGTTGTTACCTATTATTAAATAAGTTTGTAAGATATATTTGTTTATTAAGCAAGGTCTATTTCTGAGACAACAAACTCAAGAGCTGTGGAAATAACAGGTGAGTGTTAAAAAAAACAATTATCTGATTAGAAAACTAATGTAGATTCCTTTGCACCAAATAAGAACAAACTTCATTTTGTTTGTTATTTATGAGGAACGATATGAGCTCTACAAGGCCAAAAAGAAATATGTATTGCTCATCTAAATTATACAAGTAAATAATAATATTAAAAAATAATTACTGTAAGTAATTAGAGTGGTTTTTATTAACCCGTGAAACAAAGTGTGATAGTTAAACGGTAATAGTTAGTAAAACACAAAAAAGAACAATAGAATCAGATCACAACAAAGTGTAATACGCTAAAGCGTAGTTCACGGGTTAATGAAGGTTTTGACATTTCAACCTTACATCCACATGAAAGTAATGCCTAATATCGAGTGCCCTACAGTAAGTGTTTTGCAGTCAAGTTGTTTTCTGTTAGTAGGTAAAAAATTATTCTAAATAATAGTAATCATAGCTATGGTCACCACTTACACATATAGAACTTGTAATGAAAAGAAAGAAAAAATATATATATATATGCAGTCAAACAACAGAATTGCATGATAACTTTGAATATATTGAATAAAGGACTGCAAAAAAACATCTTTTGTACTAGTTGCTTGAATTGACCCTTGGCTATTTTTAGCTGAATTCCCCTCCCAATCTAAAAAAGAAAATAATAATAATAATAGAACAAAACTAAAAAGAAAACAAACACAACAGAGACCCCCACCAACAATTTTGATTTTTTTTAATTTCCTTTAAAGGGGGAGTGTCATGTTTAAGAGATTTGCAATAGCTCTAGAGCCCTGACACAATGAACTTCAGTGAAATTCTAATACTGACTTATGAGCTTTTGGTACATGTGGGAGACTTTAAACAAAACAAAAAAAATGACCACAAACTGTCAATTAACATAGTTTTCAATATAATATTGCATATTATTTAATAAGGTATTGACAGCTTTTAAAAAGTTCAACTGTTTGTAGACACTTAAAAGCCTACAATAAACACTGACTCCAGACATGCGCAGTACTATGCTGCTGCCCCTTTAAAGTAAAATACAGCTTTACTTAGTCAGCGTAGACAATATTGCGGATTTTGTCAATATTATAATATGAATATGTCAATATTCTCCTCCCTTACGTCTTTATTTCTATTTATTTTATGCTTTTCACATGATACCAAAACAGCGTCTTTTTTCTTCGCTAATTTGATGTCATGTACACAATAAAAGAGATGCGCCCGTGCGCATGGCGAGTCCCCAAGGGACCCAAGACGCCCAAATAGACCTCTATTTTTTGTCATCCACAATCTCGGCGAGCTGTGCGTGGCGTAACCGTATTACGGGCCTGGGATCCTGGTTGTTGTCCTCCCCATTAATGCGCGGGTTGGGATAACCTTGCAAGAGTGTTGTACAGCTTATTCGCTCGGAAATATCGGTGCTTGGGGCCTTCGGGTTCTTTACAGCCTTCCGTAAAAGCCTTGTGCTGCCATACCGATTGGGTAATCCGTATGTATGGTTTCCGTTTTGTTCTTCAGACCGGGTTCGATCCCAGGCCAATGGGCTTTTTTTTTTATTCGTTTTCTTTCTTTGTGTTTGACCCCCCTAATCCTGATTGGTTTTGCGCAAAAATAATAAAAAAAGTGAGTTTGCAAAATAAGCTTGCTGGATTTATTGATTATATGTATTCAATTTGTTCCTAGGAAGTTAACAAAAAACACAAAGCAAAGAGTTTGAGGAAGTAAACAAGTATGTAAACTTTAATGTTCTATTTGAAGGGGCGCATTTTGTACAGGGAAGCATACATAGAATGCTTAACTGGTGGAGAGGGGAGAGGTAACAGTTTATTGAGCATAATGTCAACAATAGCAGGTGGAAGGGAGGGGCACTCTCTTCATACAATATTGCAGTTGTTACCTATTATTAAATAAGTTTGTAAGATATATTTGTTTATTAAGCAAGGTCTATTTCTGAGACAAGCAAACTCAAGTAAGAGCTGTTGAAAAAACAGGTGAGTGTTGAAAAAAAAAAACAATTATCTGATTAGAAAACTAATGTAGATTCCTTTGCACCAAATAAGAACAAACTTTATTTTGTTTGTTATTTACGAGGAACGAGATGAGCTCTACAAGGCCAAGAAGAAATATGTATTGCTCATCTAAATTATACAAGTAAATAATAATATTAAAAAAAGAATTACTGTAAGTAATTAGAGTGGTTTTCATTAACCCGTGAAACAAAGTGTGATAGTTAAACAGTAATAGTTAGTAAAACACAAAAAAGAACAATAGAATCAGATCACAACAAAGTGTAATACGCTAAAGCGTAGTTCACGGGTTAATGAAGGTTTTGACATTTCAACCTTACATCCACATGAAAGTAATGCCTAATATCGAGTGCCCTACAGTAAGTGTTTTGCAGTCAAGTTGTTTTCTGTTAGTAGGTAAAAAATTATTCTAAATAATAGTAATCATAGCTATGGTAACCACTTACACATATAGAACTTGTAATGAAAAGAAAGAAAAAATATATATATATGCAGTCAAACAACAGAATTGCATGATAACCTTGAATATATTGAATAAAGGACTGCAAAAAAACATCTTTTGTACTAGTTGCTTGAATTGACCCTTGGCTATTTTTAGCTGAATTCCCCTCCCACTCTAAAAAAGAAAATAATAATAATAATAGAACAAAACTAAAAAGAAAACAAACACAACAGAGACCCCCACCAACAATTTTGATTTTTTTTATTTTCCTTTAAAGGGAAAGTGTCATGTTTAAGAGATTTGCAATAGCTCTAGAGCCCTGACACAATGAACTTCAGTGAAATTCTAATACTGACTTATGAGCTTTTGGTACATGTGGGAGACTTTAAACAAAACAAAAAAAATGACCACAAACTGTCAATTAACATAGTTTTCAATATAATATTGCATATTATTTAATAAGGTATTGACAGCTTTTAAAAAGTTCAACTGTTTGTAGACACTTAAAAGCCTACAATAAACACTGACTCCAGACATGCGCAGTACTATGCTGCTGCCCCTTTAAAGTAAAATACAGCTTTACTTAGTCAGCGTAGACAATATTGCGGATTTTGTCAATATTCTAATATGAATATGTCAATATTCTCCCCCCTTACGTCTTTATTTCTATTTATTTTATGCTTTTCACATGATACCAAAACAGCGTCTTTTTTCTTCGCTAATTTGATGTCATGTACACAATAAAAGAGATGCGCCCGTGCGCATGGCGAGTCCCCAAGGGACCCAAGACGCCCAAATAGACCTCTATTTTTTGTCATACACAATCTCGGCGAGCTGTGCGTGGCGTAACCGTATTACGGGCCTGGGATCCTGGTTGTTGTCCTCCCCATTAATGCGCGGGTTGGGATAACCTTGCAAGAGTGTTGTACAGCATATTCGCTCGGAAATATCGGTGCTTGGGGCCTTCGGGTTCTTTACAGCCTTCCGTAAAAGCCTTGTGCTGCCATACCGATTGGGTAATCCCTATGTATGGTTTCCGTTTTGTTCTTCAGACCGGGTTCGATCCCAGGCCAATGGGCTTTTTTTTTTTATTCGTTTTCTTTCTTTGTGTTTGACCCCCCTAATCCTGATTGGTTTTGCGCAAAAATAATAAAAAAAGTGAGTTTGCAAAATAAGCTTGCTGGATTTATTGATTATATGTATTCAATTTGTTCCTAGGAAGTTAACAAAAAACACAAAGCAAAGAGTTTGAGGAAGTAAACAAGTATGTGAACTTTAATGTTCTATTTGAAGGGGCGCATTTTGTACAGGGAAGCATACATAGAATGCTTAACTGGTGGAGAGGGGAGAGGTAACAGTTTATTGAGCATAATGTCAACAATAGCAGGGGGAAGGGAGGGGCACTCTCTTCATACAATATTGCAGTTGTTACCTATTATTAAATAAGTTTGTAAGATATATTTGTTTATTAAGCAAGGTCTATTTCTGAGACAAGCAAACTCAAGTAAGAGCTGTTGAAATAACAGGTGAGTGTTAAAAAAAAAACAATTATCTGATTAGAAAACTAATGTAGATTCCTTTGCACCAAATAAGAACAAACTTCATTTTGTTTGTTATTTATGAGGAACGAGATGAGCTCTACAAGGCCAAAAAGAAATATGTATTGCTCATCTAAATTATACAAGTAAATAATAATATTAAAAAATAATTACTGTAAGTAATTAGAGTGGTTTTCATTAACCCGTGAAACAAAGTGTGATAGTTAAACGGTAATAGTTAGTAAAACACAAAAAAGAACAATAGAATCAGATCACAACAAAGTGTAATACGCTAAAGCGTAGTTCACGGGTTAATGAAGGTTTTGACATTTCAACCTTACATCCACATGAAAGTAATGCCTAATATCGAGTGCCCTACAGTAAGTGTTTTGCAGTCAAGTTGTTTTCTTTTAGTAGGTAAAAAATTATTCTAAATAATAGTAATCATAGCTATGGTCACCACTTACTTATATAGAACTTGTAATGAAAAGAAAGAAAATATATATATATATATGCAGTCAAACAACAGAATTGCATGATAACCTTGAATATATTGAATAAAGGACTGCAAAAAAAAACATCTTTTGTACTAGTTGCTTGAATTGACCCATGGCTATTTTTAGCTGATTTCCCCTCCCCCTCTAAAAAAGAAAATAATAATAATAATAGAACAAAACTAAAAATAAAACAAAGGGGGAGTGTCATGTTTAAGAGATTTGCAATAGCTCTAGAGCCCTGACACAATGAACTTCAGTGAAATTCTAATACTGACTTATGAGCTTTTGGTACATGTGGGAGACTTTGAACAAAACAAAAAAAAAATGACCACAAACTGTCAATTAACATAGTTTTCAATATAATATTGCATATTATTTAATAAGGTATTGACAGCTTTTAAAAAGTTCAACTGTTTGTAGACACTTAAAAGCCTACAATAAACACTGACTCCAGACATGCGCAGTACTATGCTGCTGCCCCTTTAAAGTAAAATACAGCTTTACTTAGTCAGCGTAGACAATATTGCGGATTTTGTCAATATTCTAATATGAATATGTCAATATTCTCACCCCTTACGTCTTTATTTCTATTTATTTTATGCTTTTCACATGATACCAAAACAGCGTCTTTTTTCTTCGCTAATTTGATGTCATGTACACAATAAAAGAGATGCGCCCGTGCGCATGGCGAGTCCCCAAGGGACCCAAGACTCCCAAATAGACCCCTATTTTTTGTCATCCACAATCTCGGCGAGCTGTGCGTGGCGTAACCGTATTACAGGCCTGGGATCCTGGTTATTGTCCTCCCCATTAATGCGCGGGTTGGGATAACCTTGCAAGAGTGTTGTACAGCATATTCGCTCGGAAATATCGGTGCTTGGGGCCTTCGGGTTCTTTACAGCCTTCCGTAAAAGCCTTGTGCTGCCATACCGATTGGGTAATCCGTATGTATGGTTTCCGTTTTGTTCTTCAGACCGGGTTCGATCCAAGGCCAATGGGCTTTTTTTTTTATTCGTTTTCTTTCTTTGTGCTTGACCCCCCTAATCCTGATTGGTTTTGCGCAAAAACAATAAAAAAAGTGAGTTTGCAAAATAAGCTTGCTGGATTTATTGATTATATGTATTCAATTTGTTCCTAGGAAGTTAACAAAAAACACAAAGCAAAGAGTTTGAGGAAGTAAACAAGTATGTGAACTTTAATGTTCTATTTGAAGGGGCGCATTTTGTACAGGGAAGCATACATAGAATGCTTAACTGGTGGAGAGGGGAGAGGTAACAGTTTATTGAGCATAATGTCAACAATAGCAGGGGGAAGGGAGGGGCACTCTCTTCATACAATATTGCAGTTGTTACCTATTATTAAATAAGTTTGTAAGATATATTTGTTTATTAAGCAAGGTCTATTTCTGAGACAAGCAAACTCAAGTAAGAGCTGTTGAAATAACAGGTGAGTGTTAAAAAAAAAACAATTATCTGATTAGAAAACTACTGTAGATTCCTTTGCACCAAATAAGAACAAACTTCATTTTGTTTGTTATTTATGAGGAACGAGATGAGCTCTACAAGGCCAAGAAGAAATATGTATTGCTCATCTAAATTATACAAGTAAATAATAATATTAAAAAAGAATTACTGTAAGTAATTAGAGTGGTTTTCATTAACCCGTGTAACAAAGTGTGATAGTTAAACGGTAATAGTTAGTAAAACACAAAAAAGAACAATAGAATCAGATCACAACAAAGTGTAATACGCTAAAGCGTAGTTCACGGGTTAATGAAGGTTTTGACATTTCAACCTTACATCCACATGAAAGTAATGCCTAATATCGAGTGCCCTACAGTAAGTGTTTTGCAGTCAAATTGTTTTCTTTTAGTAGGTAAAAAATTATTCTAAATAATAGTAATCATAGCTATGGTCACCACTTACACATATAGAACTTGTAATGAAAAGAAAGAAAAAAAATATATATATGCAGTCAAACAACAGAATTGCATGATAACCTTGAATATATTGAAAAAAGGACTGCAAAAAAACATCTTTTGTACTAGTTGCTTGAATTGACCCTTGGCTATTTTTAGCTGAATTCCCCTCCCCCTCTAAAAAAGAAAATAATAATAATAATAGAACAAAATTAAAAATAAAACAAAGGAGGAGTGTCATGTTTAAGAGATTTGCAATAGCTCTAGAGCCCTGACACAATGAACGTCAGTGAAATTCTAATACTGACTTATGAGCTTTTGGTACATGTGGGAGACTTTAAACAAAAAAAAAAAAATGACCACAAACTGTCAATTAACATAGTTTTCAATATAATATTGCATATTATTTAATAAGGTATTCACAGCTTTTAAAAAGTTCAACTGTTTGTAGACACTTAAAAGCCTACAATAAACACTGACTCCAGACATGCGCAGTACTATGCTGCTGCCCCTTTAAAATAAAATACAGCTTTACTTAGTCAGCGTAGACAATATTGCGGATTTTGTCAATATTCTAATATGAATATGTCAATATTCTCACCCCTTACGTCTTTATTTCTATTTATTTTATGCTTTTCACATGATACCAAAACAGCGTCTTTTTTCTTCGCTAATTTGATGTCATGTACACAATAAAAGAGATGCGCCCGTGCGCATGGCGAGTCCCCAAGGGACCCAAGACTCCCAAATAGACCCCTATTTTTTGTCATCCACAATCTCGGCGAGCTGTGCGTGGCGTAACCGTATTACAGGCCTGGGATCCTGGTTATTGTCCTCCCCATTAATGCGCGGGTTGGGATAACCTTGCAAGAGTGTTGTACAGCATATTCTCTCGGAAATATCGGTGCTTGGGGCCTTCGGGTTCTTTACAGCCTTCCGTAAAAGCCTTGTGCTGCCATACCGATTGGGTAATCCGTATGTATGGTTTCCGTTTTGTTCTTCAGACCGGGTTCGATCCAAGGCCAATGGGCTTTTTTTTTATTCGTTTTCTTTCTTTGTGTTTGACCCCCCTAATCCTGATTGGTTTTGCGCAAAAACAATAAAAAAAGTGAGTTTGCAAAATAAGCTTGCTGGATTTATTGATTATATGTATTCAATTTGTTCCTAGGAAGTTAACAAAAAACACAAAGCAAAGAGTTTGAGGAAGTAAACAAGTATGTGAACTTTAATGTTCTATTTGAAGGGGCGCATTTTGTACAGGGAAGCATACATAGAATGCTTAACTGGTGGAGAGGGGAGAGGTAACAGTTTATTGAGCATAATGTCAACAATAGCAGGGGGAAGGGAGGGGCACTCTCTTCATACAATATTGCAGTTGTTACCTATTATTAAATAAGTTTGTAAGATATATTTGTTTATTAAGCAAGGTCTATTTCTGAGACAAGCAAACTCAAGTAAGAGCTGTTGAAATAACAGGTGAGTGTTAAAAAAACAATTATCTGATTAGAAAACTAATGTAGATTCCTTTGCACCAAATAAGAACAAACTTCATTTTGTTTGTTATTTATGAGGAACGAGATGAGCTCTACAAGGCCAAGAAGAAATATGTATTGCTCATCTAAATTATACAAGTAAATAATAATATTAAAAAAGAATTACTGTAAGTAATTAGAGTGGTTTTCATTAACCCGTGTAACAAAGTGTGATAGTTAAACGGTAATAGTTAGTAAAACACAAAAAAGAACAATAGAATCAGATCACAACAAAGTGTAATACGCTAAAGCGTAGTTCACGGGTTAATGAAGGTTTTGACATTTCAACCTTACATCCACATGAAAGTAATGCCTAATATCGAGTGCCCTACAGTAAGTGTTTTGCAGTCAAATTGTTTTCTTTTAGTAGGTAAAAAATTATTCTAAATAATAGTAATCATAGCTATGGTCACCACTTACACATATAGAACTTGTAATGAAAAGAAAGAAAAAAAATATATATATGCAGTCAAACAACAGAATTGCATGATAACCTTGAATATATTGAAAAAAGGACTGCAAAAAAACATCTTTTGTACTAGTTGCTTGAATTGACCCTTGGCTATTTTTAGCTGAATTCCCCTCCCCCTCTAAAAAAGAAAATAATAATAATAATAGAACAAAACTAAAAATAAAACAAAGGAGGAGTGTCATGTTTAAGAGATTTGCAATAGCTCTATTGCCCTGACACAATGAACGTCAGTGAAATTCTAATACTGACTTATGAGCTTTTGGTACATGTGGGAGACTTTAAACAAAACAAAAAAAAATGACCACAAACTGTCAATTAACATAGTTTTCAATATAATATTGCATATTATTTAATAAGGTATTGACAGATTTTAAAAAGTTCAACTGTTTGTAGACACTTAAAAGCCTACAATAAACACTGACTCCAGACATGCGCAGTACTATGCTGCTGCCCCTTTAAAGTAAAATACAGCTTTACTTAGTCAGCGTAGACAATATTGCGGATTTTGTCAATATTATAATATGAATATGTCAATATTCTTCCCCCTTACGTCTTTATTTCTATTTATTTTATGCTTTTCACATGATACCAAAACAGCGTCTTTTTTCTTCGCTAATTTGATGTCATGTACACAATAAAAGAGATGCGCCCGTGCGCATGGCGAGTCCCCAAGGGACCCAAGACGCCCAAATAGACCTCTATTTTTTGTCATCCACAATCTCGGCGAGCTGTGCGTGGCGTAACCGTATTACGGGCCTGGGATCCTGGTTGTTGTCCTCCCCATTAATGCGCGGGTTGGGATAACCTTGCAAGAGTGTTGTACAGCATATTCGCTCGGAAATATCGGTGCTTGGGGCCTTCGGGTTCTTTACAGCCTTCCGTAAAAGCCTTGTGCTGCCATACCGATTGGGTAATCCCTATGTATGGTTTCCGTTTTGTTCTTCAGACCGGGTTCGATCCCAGGCCAATGGGCTTTTTTTTATTCGTTTTCTTTCTTTGTGCTTGACCCCCCTAATCCTGATTGGTTTTGCACAAAAATAATAAAAAAAAGTGAGTTTGCAAAATAAGCTTGCTGGATTTATTGATTATATGTATTCAATTTGTTCCTAGGAAGTTAACAAAAAACACAAAGCAAAGAGTTTGAGGAAGTAAACAAGTATGTGAACTTTAATGTTCTATTTGAAGGGGCGCATTTTGTACAGGGAAGCATAAATAGAATGCTTAACTGGTGGAGAGGGGAGAGGTAACAGTTTATTGAGAATAATGTCAACAATAGCAGGTGGAAGGGAGGGGCACTCTCTTCATACAATATTGCAGTTGTTACCTATTATTAAATAAGTTTGTAAGATATATTTGTTTATTAAGCAAGGTCTATTTCTGAGACAAGCAAACTCAAGTAAGAGCTGTTGAAAAAACAGGTGAGTGTTAAAAAAAAAAACAATTATCTGATTAGAAAACTAATGTAGATTCCTTTGCACCAAATAAGAACAAACTTCATTTTGTTTGTTATTTACGAGGAACGAGATGAGCTCTACAAGGCCAAGAAGAAATATGTATTGCTCATCTAAATTATACAAGTAAATAATAATATTAAAAAAAGAATTACTGTAAGTAATTAGAGTGGTTTTCATTAACCCGTGAAACAAAGTGTGATAGTTAAACAGTAATAGTTAGTAAAACACAAAAAAGAACAATAGAATCAGATCACAACAAAGTGTAATACGCTAAAGCGTAGTTCACGGGTTAATGAAGGTTTTGACATTTCAACCTTACATCCACATGAAAGTAATGCCTAATATCGAGTGCCCTACAGTAAGTGTTTTGCAGTCAAGTTGTTTTCTGTTAGTAGGTAAAAAATTATTCTAAATAATAGTAATCATAGCTATGGTCACCACTTACACATATAGAACTTGTAATGAAAAGAAAGAAAAAAAATATATATATGCAGTCAAACAACATAATTGCATAATAACCTTGAATATATTGAATAAAGGACTGCAAAAAAACATCTTTTGTACTAGTTGCTTGAATTGACCCTTGGCTATTTTTAGCTGAATTCCCCTCCCACTCTAAAAAAGAAAATAATAATAATAATAGAACAAAACTAAAAAGAAAACAAACACAACAGAGACCCCCACCAACAATTTTGATTTTTTTTAATTTCCTTTAAAGGGGGAGTGTCATGTTTAAGAGATTTGCAATAGCTCTAGAGCCCTGACACAATGAACTTCAGTGAAATTCTAATACTGACTTATGAGCTTTTGGTACATGTGGGAGACTTTAAACAAAACAAAAAAAATGACCACAAACTGTCAATTAACATAGTTTTCAATATAATATTGCATATTATTTAATAAGGTATTGACAGCTTTTAAAAAGTTCAACTGTTTGTAGACACTTAAAAGCCTACAATAAACACTGACTCCAGACATGCGCAGTACTATGCTGCTGCCCCTTTAAAGTAAAATACAGCTTTACTTAGTCAGCGTAGACAATATTGCGGATTTTGTCAATATTCTAATATGAATATGTCAATATTCTCCCCCCTTACGTCTTTATTTCTATTTATTTTATGCTTTTCACATGATACCAAAACAGCGTCTTTTTTCTTCGCTAATTTGATGTCATGTACACAATAAAAGAGATGCGCCCGTGCGCATGGCGAGTCCCCAAGGGACCCAAGACGCCCAAATAGACCTCTATTTTTTGTCATCCACAATCTCGACGAGCTGTGCGTGGCGTAACCGTATTACGGGCCTGGGATCCTGGTTGTTGTCCTCCCCATTAATGCGGGGGTTGGGATAATCTTGCAAGAGTGTTGTACAGCATATTCGCTCGGAAATATCGGTGCTTGGGGCCTTCGGGTTCTTTACAGCCTTCCGTAAAAGCCTTGTGCTGCCATACCGATTGGGTAATCCCTATGTATGGTTTCCGTTTTGTTCTTCAGACCGGGTTCGATCCCAGGCCAATGGGCTTTTTTTTTATTCGTTTTCTTTCTTTGTGTTTGACCCCCCTAATCCTGATTGGTTTTGCGCAAAAATAATAAAAAAAGTGAGTTTGCAAAATAAGCTTGCTGGATTTATTGATTATATGTATTCAATTTGTTCCTAGGAAGTTAACAAAAAACACAAAGCAAAGAGTTTGAGGAAGTAAACAAGTATGTGAACTTTAATGTTCTATTTGAAGGGGCGCATTTTGTACAGGGAAGCATACATAGAATGCTTAACTGGTGGAGAGGGGAGAGGTAACAGTTTATTGAGCATAATGTCAACAATAGCAGGTGGAAGGGAGGGGCACTCTCTTCATACAATATTGCAGTTGTTACCTATTATTAAATAAGTTTGTAAGATATATTTGTTTATTAAGCAAGGTCTATTTCTGAGACAAGCAAACTCAAGTAAGAGCTGTTGAAAAAACAGGTGAGTGTTAAAAAAAAAACAATTATCTGATTAGAAAACTAATGTAGATTCCTTTGCACCAAATAAGAACAAACTTCATTTTGTTTGTTATTTACGAGGAACGAGATGAGCTCTACAAGGCCAAGAAGAAATATGTATTGCTCATCTAAATTATACAAGTAAATAATAATATTAAAAAAAGAATTACTGTAAGTAATTAGAGTGGTTTTCATTAACCCGTGAAACAAAGTGTGATAGTTAAACAGTAATAGTTAGTAAAACACAAAAAAGAACAATAGAATCAGATCACAACAAAGTGTAATACGCTAAAGCGTAGTTCACGGGTTAATGAAGGTTTTGACATTTCAACCTTACATCCACATGAAAGTAATGCCTAATATCGAGTGCCCTACAGTAAGTGTTTTGCAGTCAAGTTGTTTTCTGTTAGTAGGTAAAAAATTATTCTAAATTATAGTAATCATAGCTATGGTCACCACTTACACATATAGAACTTGTAATGAAAAGAAAGAAAAAATATATATATATGCAGTCAAACAACAGAATTGCATGATAACCTTGAATATATTGAATAAAGGACTGCAAAAAAACATCTTTTGTACTAGTTGCTTGAATTGACCCTTGGCTTTTTTTAGCTGAATTCCCCTCCCCCTCTAAAAAAGAAAATAAGAATAATAATAGAACAAAACTAAAAATAAAACAAAGGGGGAGTGTCATGTTTAAGAGATTTGCAATAGCTCTAGAGCCCTGACACAATGGAATTCAGTGAAATTCTAATACTGACTTATGAGCTTTTGGTACATGTGGAAGACTTTAAACAAAACAAAAAAAAATTACCACAAACTGTCAATTAACATAGTTTTCAATATAGTATTGCATATTATTTAATAAGGTATTGACAGCTTTTAAAAAGTTCAACTGTTTGTAGACACTTAAAAGCCTACAATAAACACTGACTCCAGACATGCGCAGTACTATGCTGCTGCCCCTTTAAAGTAAAATACAGCTTTACTTAGTCAGCGTAGACAATATTGCGGATTTTGTCAATAATCTAATATGAATATGTCAATATTCTCCCCCCTTACGTCTTTATTTCTATTTATTTTATGCTTTTCACATGATACCAAAACAGCGTCTTTTTTCTTCGCTAATTTGATGTCATGTACACAATAAAAGAGATGCGCTCGTGCGAATGGCGAGTCCCCAAGGGACCCAAGACGCCCAAATAGACCTGTATTTTTTGTCATCCACAATCTCGGCGAGCTGTGCGTGGCGTAACCGTATTACGGGCCTGGGATCCTGGTTATTGTTCTCTCCATTAATGCTCGGGTTGGAATAACCTTGCAAGAGTGTTGTACAGCATATTCGCTCGGAAATATCGGTGCTTGGGGCCTTCGGGTTCTTTACAGCCTTCAGTAAAAGCCTTGTGCTGCCATACCGATTGGGTAATCCGTATGTATGGTTTCCGTTTTGTTCTTCAGACCGGGTTCGATCCCAGGCCAATGGGCTTTTTTTTTATTCGTTTTCTTTCTTTGTGCTTGACCCCCTTAATCCTGATTGGTTTTGCGCAAAAATAATAAAAAAAGTGAGTTTGCAAAATAAGCTTGCTGGATTTATTGATTATATGTATTCAATTTGTTCCTAGGAAGTTGACAAAAAACACAAAGCAAAGAGTTTGAGGAAGTAAACAAGTATTTGAACTTTAATGTTCTATTTGAAGGGGCGCATTTTGTACAGGGAAGCATACATAGAATGCTTAACTGGTGGAGAGGGGAGAGGTAACAGTTTATTGAGCATAATGTCAACAATAGCAGGTGGAAGGGAGGGGCACTCTCTTCATACAATATTGCAGTTGTTACCTATTATTAAATAAGTTTGTAAGATATATTTGTTTATTAAGCAAGGTCTATTTCTGAGACAAGCAAACTCAAGTAAGAGCTGTTGAAAAAACAGGTGAGTGTTAAAAAAAAAAATATCTGATTAGAAAACTAATGTAGATTCCTTTGCACCAAATAAGAACAAACTTCATTTTGTTTGTTATTTATGAGGAACGAGATGGGCTCTACAAGTCCAAGAAGAAATATGTATTGCTCATCTAAATTATACAAGTAAATAATAATATTAAAAAAAGAATTACTGTAAGTAATTAGAGTGGTTTTCATTAACCCGTGAAACAAAGTGTGATAGTTAAACGGTAATAGTTAGTAAAACACAAAAAAGAACAATAGAATCAGATCACAACAAAGTGTAATACGCTAAAGCGTAGTTCACGGGTTAATGAAGGTTTTGACATTTCAACCTTACATCCACATGAGAGTAATGCCTAATATCGAGTGACCTACAGTAAGTGTTTTGCAGTCAAGTTGTTTTCTTTTAGTAGGTAAAAAATTATTCTAAATAATAGTAATCATAGCTATGGTCACCACTTACACATATAGAACTTGTAATGAAAAGAAAGAAAAAAAATATATATATGCAGTCAAACAACAGAATTGCATGATAACCTTGAATATATTGAATAAAGGACTGCAAAAAAACATCTTTTGTACTAGTTGCTTGAATTGACCCTTGGCTATTTTTAGCTGAATTCCCCTCCCCCTCTAAAAAAGAAAATAATAATAATAATAGAACAAAACTAAAAAGAAAACAAACACAACAGAGACCCCACCAACAATTTTGATTTTTTTTTACTTTCCTTTAAAAGGGGAGTGTCATGTTTAAGAGATTTGCAATAGCTCTAGAGCCTTGACACAATGAACTTCAGTGAAATTCTAATACTGACTTATGAGCTTTTGGTACATGTGGGAGACTTTAAACAAAACAAAAAAAATGACCACAAACTGTCAATTAACATAGTTTTCAATATAATATTGCATATTATTTAATAAGGTATTGACAGCTTTTAAAAAGTTCAACTGTTTGTAGACACTTAAAAGCCTACAATAAACACTGACTCCAGACATGCGCAGTACTATGCTGCTGCCCCTTTAAAGTAAAATACAGCTTTACTTAGTCAGCGTAGACAATATTGCGGATTTTGACAATATTCTAATATGAATATGTCAATATTCTCCCCCCTTACGTCTTTATTTCTATTTATTTTATGCTTTTCACATGATACCAAAACAGCGTCTTTTTTCTTCGCTAATTTGATGTCATGTACACAATAAAAGAGATGCGCCCGTGCGCATGGCGAGTCCCCAAGGGACCCAAGACGCCCAAATAGACCTCTATTTTTTGTCATCCACAATCTCGGCGAGCTGTGCGTGGCGTAACCGTATTACGGGCCTGGGATCCTGGTTGTTGTCCTCCCCATTAATGCGCGTGTTGGGATAACCTTGCAAGAGTGTTGTACAGCATATTCGCTCGGAAATATCGGTGCTTCGGGCCTTCGGGTTCTTTACAGCCTTCCGTAAAAGCCTTGTGCTGCCATACCGATTGGGTAATCCCTATGTATGGTTTCCGTTTTGTTCTTCAGACCGGGTTCGATCCCAGGCCAATGGGCTTTTTTTTATTCGTTTTCTTTCTTTGTGCTTGACCCCCCTAATCCTGATTGGTTTTGCACAAAAATAATAAAAAAAAGTGAGTTTGCAAAATAAGCTTGCTGGATTTATTGATTATATGTATTCAATTTGTTCCTAGGAAGTTAACAAAAAACACAAAGCAAAGAGTTTGAGGAAGTAAACAAGTATGTGAACTTTAATGTTCTATTTGAAGGGGCGCATTTTGTACAGGGAAGCATAAATAGAATGCTTAACTGGTGGAGAGGGGAGAGGTAACAGTTTATTGAGCATAATGTCAACAATAGCAGGTGGAAGGGAGGGGCACTCTCTTCATACAATATTGCAGTTGTTACCTATTATTAAATAAGTTTGTAAGATATATTTGTTTATTAAGCAAGGTCTATTTCTGAGACAAGCAAACTCAAGTAAGAGCTGTTGAAAAAACAGGTGAGTGTTAAAAAAAAAAATATCTGATTAGAAAACTAATGTAGATTCCTTTGCACCAAATAAGAACAAACTTCATTTTGTTTGTTATTTATGAGGAACGAGATGGGCTCTACAAGTCCAAGAAGAAATATGTATTGCTCATCTAAATTATACAAGTAAATAATAATATTAAAAAAAGAATTACTGTAAGTAATTAGAGTGGTTTTCATTAACCCGTGAAACAAAGTGTGATAGTTAAACGGTAATAGTTAGTAAAACACAAAAAAGAACAATAGAATCAGATCACAACAAAGTGTAATACGCTAAAGCGTAGTTCACGGGTTAATGAAGGTTTTGACATTTCAACCTTACATCCACATGAGAGTAATGCCTAATATCGAGTGACCTACAGTAAGTGTTTTGCAGTCAAGTTGTTTTCTTTTAGTAGGTAAAAATTATTCTAAATAATAGTAATCATAGCTATGGTCACCACTTACACATATAGAACTTGTAATGAAAAGAAAGAAAAAAATTATATATATGCAGTCAAACAACAGAATTGCATGATAACCTTGAATATATTGAATAAAGGACTGCAAAAAAACATCTTTTGTACTAGTTGCTTGAATTGACCCTTGGCTATTTTTAGCTGAATTCCCCTCCCCCTCTAAAAAAGAAAATAATAATAATAATAGAACAAAACTAAAAAGAAAACAAACACAACAGA
Source organism: Nematostella vectensis (assembly GCF_932526225.1). Lineage (NCBI taxonomy): Eukaryota > Metazoa > Cnidaria > Anthozoa > Actiniaria > Edwardsiidae > Nematostella > Nematostella vectensis. The sequence goes on along the minus strand of NC_064047.1, from coordinate 131,878 downwards.
GACCCCACCAACAATTTTGATTTTTTTTTTACTTTCCTTTAAAAGGGGAGTGTCATGTTTAAGAGATTTGCAATAGCTCTAGAGCCTTGACACAATGAACTTCAGTGAAATTCTAATACTGACTTATGAGCTTTTGGTACATGTGGGAGACTTTAAACAAAACAAAAAAAATGACCACAAACTGTCAATTAACATAGTTTTCAATATAATATTGCATATTATTTAATAAGGTATTGACAGCTTTTAAAAAGTTCAACTGTTTGTAGACACTTAAAAGCCTACAATAAACACTGACTCCAGACATGCGCAGTACTATGCTGCTGCCCCTTTAAAGTAAAATACAGCTTTACTTAGTCAGAGTAGACAATATTGCGGATTTTGTCAATATTCTAATATGAATATGTCAATATTCTCCCCCCTTACGTCTTTATTTCTATTTATTTTATGCTTTTCACATGATACCAAAACAGCGTCTTTTTTCTTCGCTAATTTGATGTCATGTACACAATAAAAGAGATGCGCCCGTGCGCATGGCGAGTCCCCAAGGGACCCAAGACGCCCAAATAGACCTGTATTTTTTGTCATCCACAATCTCGGCGAGCTGTGCGTGGCGTAACCGTATTACGGGCCTGGGATCCTGGTTGTTGTCCTCCCCATTAATGCGCGGGTTGGGATAACCTTGCAAGAGTGTTGTACAGCATATTCGCTCGGAAATATCGGTGCTTCGGGCCTTCGGGTTCTTTACAGCCTTCCGTAAAAGCCTTGTGCTGCCATACCGATTGGGTAATCCTTATGTATGGTTTCCGTTTTGTTCTTCAGACCGGGTTCGATCCCAGGCCAATGGGCTTTTTTTTATTCGTTTTCTTTCTTTGTGCTTGACCCCCCTAATCCTGATTGGTTTTGCACAAAAATAATAAAAAAAAGTGAGTTTGCAAAATAAGCTTGCTGGATTTATTGATTATATGTATTCAATTTGTTCCTAGGAAGTTAACAAAAAACACAAAGCAAAGAGTTTGAGGAAGTAAACAAGTATGTGAACTTTAATGTTCTATTTGAAGGGGCGCATTTTGTACAGGGAAGCATAAATAGAATGCTTAACTGGTGGAGAGGGGAGAGGTAACAGTTTATTGAGCATAATGTCAACAATAGCAGGTGGAAGGGAGGGGCACTCTCTTCATACAATATTGCAGTTGTTACCTATTATTAAATAAGTTTGTAAGATATATTTGTTTATTAAGCAAGGTCTATTTCTGAGACAAGCAAACTCAAGTAAGAGCTGTTGAAAAAACAGGTGAGTGTTAAAAAAAAAAACAATTATCTGATTAGAAAACTAAAGTAGATTCCTTTGCACCAAATAAGAACAAACTTCATTTTGTTTGTTATTTACGAGGAACGAGATGAGCTCTACAAGGCCAAGAAGAAATATGTATTGCTCATCTAAATTATACAAGTAAATAATAATATTAAAAAAAGAATTACTGTAAGTAATTAGAGTGGTTTTCATTAACCCGTGAAACAAAGTGTGATAGTTAAACAGTAATAGTTAGTAAAACACAAAAAAGAACAATAGAATCAGATCACAACAAAGTGTAATACGCTAAAGCGTAGTTCACGGGTTAATGAAGGTTTTGACATTTCAACCTTACATCCACATGAAAGTAATGCCTAATATCGAGTGCCCTACAGTAAGTGTTTTGCAGTCAAGTTGTTTTCTGTTAGTAGGTAAAAAATTATTCTAAATAATAGTAATCATAGCTATGGTCACCACTTACACATATAAAACTTGTAATAAAAAGAAAGAAAAAAAATATATATATGCAGTCAAACAACATAATTGCATGATAACCTTGAATATATTGAATAAAGGACTGCAAAAAAACATCTTTTGTACTAGTTGCTTGAATTGACCCTTGGCTATTTTTAGCTGAATTCCCCTCCCACTCTAAAAAAGAAAATAATAATAATAATAGAACAAAACTAAAAAGAAAACAAACACAACAGAGACCCCCACCAACAATTTTGATTTTTTTTAATTTCCTTTAAAGGGGGAGTGTCATGTTTAAGAGATTTGCAATAGCTCTAGAGCCCTGACACAATGAACTTCAGTGAAATTCTAATACTGACTTATGAGCTTTTGGTACATGTGGGAGACTTTAAACAAAACAAAAAAAATGACCACAAACTGTCAATTAACATAGTTTTCAATATAATATTGCATATTATTTAATAAGGTATTGACAGCTTTTAAAAAGTTCAACTGTTTGTAGACACTTAAAAGCCTACAATAAACACTGACTCCAGACATGCGCAGTACTATGCTGCTGCCCCTTTAAAGTAAAATACAGCTTTACTTAGTCAGCGTAGACAATATTGCGGATTTTGTCAATATTCTAATATGAATATGTCAATATTCTCCCCCCTTACGTCTTTATTTCTATTTATTTTATGCTTTTCACATGATACCAAAACAGCGTCTTTTTTCTTCGCTAATTTGATGTCATGTACACAATAAAAGAGATGCGCCCGTGCGCATGGCGAGTCCCCAAGGGACCCAAGACGCCCAAATAGACCTCTATTTTTTGTCATCCACAATCTCGGCGAGCTGTGGGTGGCGTAACCGTATTACGGGCCTGGGATCCTGGTTGTTGTCCTCCCCATTAATGCAATGGGTTGGGATAACCTTGCAAGAGTGTTGTACAGCATATTCGCTCGGAAATATCGGTGCTTGGGGCCTTCGGGTTCTTTACAGCCTTCCGTAAAAGCCTTGTGCTGCCATACCGATTGGGTAATCACTATGTATGGTTTCCGTTTTGTTCTTCAGACCGGGTTCGATCCCAGGCCAATGGGCTTTATTTATTCGTTTTCTTTCTTTGTGCTTGACCCCCCTAATCCTGATTGGTTTTGCACAAAAATAATAAAAAAAAGTGAGTTTGCAAAATAAGCTTGCTGGATTTATTGATTATATGTATTCAATTTGTTCCTAGGAAGTTAACAAAAAACACAAAGCAAAGAGTTTGAGGAAGTAAACAAGTATGTGAACTTTAATGTTCTATTTGAAGGGGCGCATTTTGTACAGGGAAGCATAAATAGAATGCTTAACTGGTGGAGAGGGGAGAGGTAACAGTTTATTGAGCATAATGTCAACAATAGCAGGTGGAAGGGGGGGGCACTCTCTTCATACAATATTGCAGTTGTTACCTATTATTAAATAAGTTTGTAAGATATATTTGTTTATTAAGCAAGGTCTATTTCTGAGACAAGCAAACTCAAGTAAGAGCTGTTGAAAAAACAGGTGAGTGTTAAAAAAAAACAATTATCTGATTAGAAAACTAATGTAGATTCCTTTGCACCAAATAAGAACAAACTTCATTTTGTTTGTTATTTACGAGGAACGAGATGAGCTCTACAAGGCCAAGAAGAAATATGTATTGCTCATCTAAATTATACAAGTAAATAATAATATTAAAAAAAGAATTACTGTAAGTAATTAGAGTGGTTTTCATTAACCCGTGAAACAAAGTGTGATAGTTAAACAGTAATAGTTAGTAAAACACAAAAAAGAACAATAGAATCAGATCACAACAAAGTGTAATACGCTAAAGCGTAGTTCACGGGTTAATGAAGGTTTTGACATTTCAACCTTACATCCACATGAAAGTAATGCCTAATATCGAGTGCCCTACAGTAAGTGTTTTGCAGTCAAGTTGTTTTCTGTTAGTAGGTAAAAAATTATTCTAAATAATAGTAATCATAGCTATGGTCACCACTTACACATATAGAACTTGTAATGAAAAGAAAAAAAATATATATATGCAGTCAAACAACATAATTGCATGATAACCTTGAATATATTGAATAAAGGACTGCAAAAAAACATCTTTTGTACTAGTTGCTTGAATTGACCCTTGGCTATTTTTAGCTGAATTCCCCTCCCACTCTAAAAAAGAAAATAATAATAATAATAGAACAAAACTAAAAAGAAAACAAACACAACAGAGACCCCCACCAACAATTTTGATTTTTTTTAATTTCCTTTAAAGGGGGAGTGTCATGTTTAAGAGATTTGCAATAGCTCTAGAGATCTGACACAATGAACTTCAGTGAAATTCTAATACTGACTTATGAGCTTTTGGTACATGTGGGAGACTTTAAACAAAACAAAAAAAATGACCACAAACTGTCAATTAACATAGTTTACAATATAATATTGCATATTATTTAATAAGGTATTGACAGCTTTTAAAAAGTTCAACTGTTTGTAGACACTTAAAAGCCTACAATAAACACTGACTCCAGACATGCGCAGTACTATGCTGCTGCCCCTTTAAAGTAAAATACAGCTTTACTTAGTCAGCGTAGACAATATTGCGGATTTTGTCAATATTCTAATATGAATATGTCAATATTCTCCCCCCTTACGTCTTTATTTCTATTTATTTTATGCTTTTCACATAATACCAAAACAGCGTCTTTTTTCTTCGCTAATTTGATGTCATGTACACAATAAAAGAGATGCGCCCGTGCGCATGGCGAGTCCCCAAGGGACCCAAGACGCCCAAATAGACCTCTATTTTTTGTCATCCACAATCTCGGCGAGCTGTGGGTGGCGTAACCGTATTACGGGCCTGGGATCCTGGTTGTTGTCCTCCCCATTAATGCGGGGGTTGGGATAACCTTGCAAGAGTGTTGTACAGCATATTCGCTCGGAAATATCGGTGCTTGGGGCCTTCGGGTTCTTTACAGCCTTCCGTAAAAGCCTTGTGCTGCCATACCGATTGGGTAATCCCAATGTATGGTTTCCGTTTTGTTCTTCAGACCGGGTTCGATCCCAGGCCAATAAGCTTTTTTTTTATTCGTTTTCTTTCTTTGTGTTTGACCCCCCTAATCCTGATTGGTTTTGCGCAAAAATAATAAAAAAGTGAGTTTGCAAAATAAGCTTGCTGGATTTATTGATTATATGTATTCAATTTGTTCCTAGGAAGTTAACAAAAAACACAAAGCAAAGAGTTTGAGGAAGTAAACAAGTATGTGAACTTTAATGTTCTATTTGAAGGGGCGCATTTTGTACAGGGAAGCATAAATAGAATGCTTAACTGGTGGAGAGGGGAGAGGTAACAGTTTATTGAGCATAATGTCAACAATAGCAGGTGGAAGGGAGGGGAACTCTCTTCATACAATATTGCAGTTGTTACCTATTATTAAATAAGTTTGTAAGATATATTTGTTTATTAAGCAAGGTCTATTTCTGAGACAAGCAAACTCAAGTAAGAGCTGTTGAAAAAACAGGTGAGTGTTAAAAAAAAAACAATTATCTGATTAGAAAACTAATGTAGATTCCTTTGCACCAAATAAGAAAAAACTTCATTTTGTTTGTTATTTACGAGGAACGAGATGAGCTCTACAAGGCCAAGAAGAAATATGTATTGCTCATCTAAATTATACAAGTAAATAATAATATTAAAAAAAGAATTACTGTAAGTAATTAGAGTGGTTTTCATTAACCCGTGAAACAAAGTGTGATAGTTAAACAGTAAAAGTTAGTAAAACACAAAAAAGAACAATAGAATCAGATCACAACAAAGTGTAATACGCTAAAGCGTAGTTCACGGGTTAATGAAGGTTTTGACATTTCAACCTTACATCCACATGAAAGTAATGCCTAATTTCGAGTGCCCTACAGTAAGTGTTTTGCAGTCAAGTTGTTTTCTGTTAGTAGGTAAAAAATTATTCTAAATAATAGTAATCATAGCTATGGTCACCACTTACACATATAGAACTTGTAATGAAAAGAAAGAAAAAATATATATATATGCAGTCAAACAACAGAATTGCATGATAACCTTGAATATATTGAATAAAGGACTGCAAAAAAAACATCTTTTGTACTAGTTGCTTGAATTGACCCTTGGCTATTTTTAGCTGAATTCCCCTCCCCCTCTAAAAAAGAAAATAATAATAATAATAGAACAAAACTAAAAATAAAACAAAGGGGGAGTGTCATGTTTAAGAGATTTGCAATAGCTCTAGAGCCCTGACACAATGGAATTCAGTGAAATTCTAATACTGACTTATGAGCTTTTGGTACATGTGGAAGACTTTAAACAAAACAAAAAAAAATTACCACAAACTGTCAATTAACATAGTTTTCAATATAATATTGCATATTATTTAATAAGGTATTGACAGCTTTTAAAAAGTTCAACTGTTTGTAGACACTTAAAAGCCTACAATAAACACTGACTCCAGACATGCGCAGTACTATGCTGCTGCCCCTTTAAAGTAAAATACAGCTTTACTTAGTCAGCGTAGACAATATTGCGGATTTTGTCAATATTCTAATATGAATATGTCAATATTCTCCCCCCTTACGTCTTTATTTCTATTTATTTTATGCTTTTCACATGATACCAAAACAGCGTCTTTTTTCTTTGCTAATTTGATGTCATGTACACAATGAAAGAGATGCGCTCGTGCGCATGGCGAGTCCCCAAGGGACCCAAGACGCCCAAATAGACCTCTATTTTTTGTCATCCACAATCTCGGCGAGCTGTGCGTGGCGTAACCGTATTACGGGCCTGGGATCCTGGTTATTGTCCTCCCCATTAATGCTCGGGTTGGGATAACCTTGCAAGAGTGTTGTACAGCATATTCGCTCGGAAATATCGGTGCTTGGGGCCTTCGGGTTCTTTACAGCCTTCAGTAAAAGCCTTGTGCTGCCATACCGATTGGGTAATCCGTATGTATGGTTTCCGTTTTGTTCTTCAGACCGGGTTCGATCCCAGGCCAATGGGCTTTTTTTTTATTCGTTTTCTTTCTTTGTGCTTGACCCCCTTAATCCTGATTGGTTTTGCGCAAAAAAAATAAAAAAAGTGAGTTTGCAAAATAAGCTTGCTGGATTTATTGATTATATGTATTCAATTTGTTCCTAGGAAGTTGACAAAAAACACAAAGCAAAGAGTTTGAGGAAGTAAACAAGTATGTGAACTTTAATGTTCTATTTGAAGGGGCGCATTTTGTACAGGGAAGCATACATAGAATGCTTAACTGGTGGAGAGGCGAGAGGTAACAGTTTATTGAGCATAATGTCAACAATAGCAGGTGGAAGGGAGGGGCACTCTCTTCATACAATATTGCAGTTGTTACCTATTATTAAATAAGTTTGTAAGATATATTTGTTTATTCAGCAAGGTCTATTTCTGAGACAAGCAAACTCAAGTAAGAGCTGTTGAAAAAACAGGTGAGTGTTAAAAAAAAAAAATATCTGATTAGAAAACTAATGTAGATTCCTTTGCACCAAATAAGAACAAACTTCATTTTGTTTGTTATTTATGAGGAACGAGATGAGCTCTACAAGTCCAAGAAGAAATATGTATTGCTCATCTAAATTATACAAGTAAATAATAATATTAAAAAAAGAATTACTGTAAGTAATTAGAGTGGTTTTCATTAACCCGTGAAACAAAGTGTGATAGTTAAACGGTAATAGTTAGTAAAACACAAAAAAGAACAATAGAATCAGATCACAACAAAGTGTAATACGCTAAAGCGTAGTTCACGGGTTAATGAAGGTTTTGACATTTCAACCTTACATCCACATGAAAGTAATGCCTAATATCGAGTGCCCTACAGTAAGTGTTTTGCAGTCAAGTTGTTTTCTTTTAGTAGGTAAAAAATTATTCTAAATAATAGTAATCATAGCTATGGTCACCACTTACACATATAGAACTTGTAATGAAAAGAAAGAAAAAAATATATATATATATGCAGTCAAACAACAGAATTGCATGATAACCTTGAATATATTGAATAAAGGACTGCAAAAAAACATCTTTTGTACTAGTTGCTTGAAATGACCCTTGGATATTTTTAGCTGAATTCCCCTCCCCCTCTAAAAAAGAAAATAATAATAATAATAGAACAAAACTAAAAAGAAAACAAACACAACAGAGACCCCCACCAACAATTTTGATTTTTTTTACTTTCCTTTAAAAGGGGAGTGTCATGTTTAAGAGATTTGCAATAGCTCTAGAGCCTTGACACAATGAACTTCAGTGAAATTCTAATACTGACTTATGAGCTTTTGGTACATGTGGGAGACTTTAAACAAAACAAAAAAAATGACCACAAACTGTCAATTAACATAGTTTTCAATATAATATTGCATATTATTTAATAAGGTATTGACAGCTTTTAAAAAGTTCAACTGTTTGTAGACACTTAAAAGCCTACAATAAACACTGACTCCAGACATGCGCAGTACTATGCTGCTGCCCCTTTAAAGTAAAATACAGCTTTACTTAGTCAGCGTAGACAATATTGTGGATTTTGTCAATATTCTAATATGAATATGTCAATATTCTCCCCCGTTACGTCTTTATTTCTATTTATTTTATGCTTTTCACATGATACCAAAACAGCGTCTTTTTTCTTCGCTAATTTGATGTCATGTACACAATAAAAGAGATGCGCCCGTGCGCATGGCGAGTCCCCAAGGGACCCAAGACGCCCAAATAGACCTCTATTTTTTGTCATCCACAATCTCGGCGAGCTGTGCGTGGCGTAACCGTATTACGGGCCTGGGATCCTGGTTATTGTCCTCCCCATTAATGCGCGGGTTGGGATAACCTTGCAAGAGTGTTGTACAGCATATTCGCTCGGAAATATCGGTGCTTGGGGCCTTCGGGTTCTTTACAGCCTTCCGTAAAAGCCTTGTGCTGCCATACCGATTGGGTAATCCGTATGTATGGTTTCCGTTGTGTTCTTCAGACCGGGTTCGATCCCAGGCCAATGGGCTTTTTTTTTTTATTCGTTTTCTTTCTTTGTGCTTGACCCCCTTAATCCTGATTGGTTTTGCGCAAAAATAATAAAAAAAGTGAGTTTGCAAAATAAGCTTGCTGGATTTATTGATTATATGTATTCAATTTGTTCCTAGGAAGTTAACAAAAAACACAAAGCAAAGAGTTTGAGGAAGTAAACAAGTATGTGAACTTTAATGTTCTATTTGAAGGGGCGCATTTTGTACAGGGAAGCATACATAGAATGCTTAACTGGTGGAGAGGGGAGAGGTAACAGTTTATTGAGCATAATGTCAACAATAGCAGGTGGAAGGGAGGGGCACTCTCTTCATACAATATTGCAGTTGTTACCTATTATTAAATAAGTTTGTAAGATATATTTGTTTATTAAGCAAGGACTATTTCTGAGACAAGCAAACTCAAGTAAGAGCTGTTGAAAAAACAGGTGAGTGTTAAAAAAAAAAATTATCTGATTAGAAAACTAATGTAGATTCCTTTGCACCAAATAAGAACAAACTTCATTTTGTTTGTTATTTACGAGGAACGAGATGAGCTCTACAAGGCCAAGAAGAAATATGTATTGCTCATCTAAATTATACAAGTAAATAATAATATTAAAAAAAGAATTACTGTAAGTAATTAGAGTGGTTTTCATTAACCCGTGAAACAAAGTGTGATAGTTAAACAGTAATAGTTAGTAAAACACAAAAAAGAACAATAGAATCAGATCACAACAAAGTGTAATACGCTAAAGCGTAGTTCACGGGTTAATGAAGGTTTTGACATTTCAACCTTACATCCACATGAAAGTAATGCCTAATATCGAGTGCCCTACAGTAAGTGTTTTGCAGTCAAGTTGTTTTCTGTTAGTAGGTAAAAAATTATTCTAAATAATAGTAATCATAGCTATGGTCACCACTTACACATATAGAACTTGTAATGAAAAGAAAGAAAAAATATATATATGCAGTCAAACAACAGAATTGCATGATAACCTTGAATATATTGAATAAAGGACTGCAAAAAAACATCTTTTGTACTAGTTGCTTGAATTGACCCTTGTCTATTTTTAGCTGAATTCCCCTCCCACTCTAAAAAAGAAAATAATAATAATAATAGAACAAAACTAAAAAGAAAACAAACACAACAGAGACCCCCACCAACAATTTTGATTTTTTTTAATTTCCTTTAAAGGGGGAATGTCATGTTTAAGAGATTTGCAATAGCTCTAGAGCCCTGACACAATGAACTTCAGTGAAATTCTAATACTGACTTATGAGCTTTTGGTACATGTGGGAGACTTTAAACAAAACAAAAAAAATGACCACAAACTGTCAATTAACATAGTTTTCAATATAATATTGCATATTATTTAATAAGGTATTGACAGCTTTTAAAAAGTTCAACTGTTTGTAGACACTTAAAAGCCTACAATAAACACTGACTCCAGGCATGCGCAGTACTATGCTGCTGCCCCTTTAAAGTAAAATACAGCTTTACTTAGTCAGCGTAGACAATATTGCGGATTTTGTCAATATTCTAATATGAATATGTCAATATTCTCCCCCCTTACGTCTTTATTTCTATTTATTTTATGCTTTTCACATGATACCAAAACAGCGTCTTTTTTCTTCGCTAATTTGATGTCATGTACACAATAAAAGAGATGCGCCCGTGCGCATGGCGAGTCCCCAAGGGACCCAAGACGCCCAAATAGACCTCTATTTTTTGTCATCCACAATCTCGGCGAGCTGTGCGTGGCGTAACCGTATTACGGGCCTGGGATCCTGGTTGTTGTCCTCCCCATTAATGCGCGGGTTGGGATAACCTTGCAAGAGTGTTGTACAGCATATTCGCTCGGAAATATCGGTGCTTGGGGCCTTCGGGTTCTTTACAGCCTTCAGTAAAAGACTTGTGCTGCCATACCGATTGGGTAATCCGTATGTATGGTTTCCGTTTTGTTCTTCAGACCGGGTTCGATCCCAGGCCAATGGGCTTTTTTTTTATTCGTTTTCTTTCTTTGTGCTTGACCCCCTTAATCCTGATTGGTTTTGCGCAAAAATAATAAAAAAAGTGAGTTTGCAAAATAAGCTTGCTGGATTTATTGATTATATGTATTCAATTTGTTCCTAGGAAGTTGACAAAAAACACAAAGCAAAGAGTTTGAGGAAGTAAACAAGTATGTGAACTTTAATGTTCTATTTGAAGGGGCGCATTTTGTACAGGGAAGCATACATAGAATGCTTAACTGGTGGAGAGGGGAGAGGTAACAGTTTATTGAGCATAATGTCAACAATAGCAGGTGGAAGGGAGGGGCACTCTCTTCATACAATATTGCAGTTGTTACCTATTATTAAATAAGTTTGTAAGATATATTTGTTTATTAAGCAAGGTCTATTTCTGAGACAAGCAAACTCAAGTAAGAGCTGTTGAAAAAACAGGTGAGTGTTAAAAAAAAAAAATATCTGATTAGAAAACTAATGTAGATTCCTTTGCACCAAATAAGAACAAACTTCATTTTGTTTGTTATTTATGAGGAACGAGATGAGCTCTACAAGTCCAAGAAGAAATATGTATTGCTCATCTAAATTATAGAAGTGAATAATAATATTAAAAAAAGAATTACTGTAAGTAATTAGAGTGGTTTTCATTAACCCGTGAAACAAAGTGTGATAGTTAAACGGTAATAGTTAGTAAAACACAAAAAAGAACAATAGAATCAGATCACAACAAAGTGTAATACGCTAAAGCGTAGTTCACGGGTTAATGAAGGTTTTGACATTTCAACCTTACATCCACATGAGAGTAATGCCTAATATCGAGTGACCTACAGTAAGTGTTTTGCAGTCAAGTTGTTTTCTGTTAGTAGGTAAAAAATTATTCTAAATAATAGTAATCATAGCTATGGTCACCACTTACACATATAGAACTTGTAATGAAAAGAAAGAAAAAAAATATATATATGCAGTCAAACAACAGAATTGCATGATAACCTTGAATATATTGAATAAAGGACTGCAAAAAAACATCTTTTGTACTAGTTGCTTGAATTGACCCTTGGCTATTTTTAGCTGAATTCCCCTCCCCCTCTAAAAAAGAAAATAATAATAATAATAGAACAAAACTAAAAAAAAAACAAACACAACAGAGACCCCACCAACAATTTTGATTTTTTTTTTACTTTCCTTTAAAAGGGGAGTGTCATGTTTAAGAGATTTGCAATAGCTCTAGAGCCTTGACACAATGAACTTCAGTGAAATTCTAATACTGACTTATGAGCTTTTGGTACATGTGGGAGACTTTAAACAAAACAAAAAAAATGACCACAAACTGTCAATTAACATAGTTTTCAATATAATATTGCATATTATTTAATAAGGTATTGACAGCTTTTAAAAAGTTCAACTGTTTGTAGACACTTAAAAGCCTACAATAAACACTGACTCCAGACATGCGCAGTACTATGCTGCTGCCCCTTTAAAGTAAAATACAGCTTTACTTAGTCAGCGTAGACAATATTGCGGATTTTGTCAATATTCTAATATGAATATGTCAATATTCTCCCCCCTTACGTCTTTATTTCTATTTATTTTATGCTTTTCACATGATACCAAAACAGCGTCTTTTTTCTTCGCTAATTTGATGTCATGTACACAATAAAAGAGATGCGCCCGTGCGCATGGCGAGTTCCCAAGGGACCCAAGACGCCCAAATAGACCTCTATTTTTTGTCATCCACAATCTCGGCGAGCTGTGCGTGGCGTAATCGTATTACGGGCCTGGGATCCTGGTTATTGTCCTCCCCATTAATGCGCGGGTTGGGATAACCTTGCAAGAGTGTTGTACAGCTAATTTGCTCGGAAATATCGGTGCTTGGGGCCTTCGGGTTCTTTACAGCCTTCCGTAAAAGCCTTGTGCTGCCATACCGATTGGGTAATCCGTATGTATGGTTTCCGTTTTATTCTTCAGACCGGGTTCGATCCCAGGCCAATGGGCTTTTTTTTTATTCGTTTTCTTTCTTTGTGCTTGACCCCCTTAATCCTAATTGGTTTTGCGCAAAAATAATAAAAAAAAGTGAGTTTGCAAAATAAGCTTGCTGGATTTATTGATTATATGTATTCAATTTGTTCCTAGGAAGTTAACAAAAAACACAAAGCAAAGAGTTTGATGAAGTAAACAAGTATTTGAACTTTAATGTTCTATTTGAAGGGGCGCATTTTGTACAGGGAAGCATACATAGAATGCTTAACTGGTGGAGAGGGGAGAGGTGACAGTTTATTGAGCATAATGTCAACAATAGCAGGTGAAGGGAGGGGCACTCTCTTCATACAATATTGCAGTTGTTACCTATTATTAAATAAGTTTGTAAGATATATTTGTTTATTAAGCAAGGTCTATTTCTGAGACAAGCAAACTCAAGTAAGAGCTGTTGAAAAAACAGGCGAGTGTTAAAAAAAAAACTATTATCTGATTAGAAAACTAATGTAGATTCCTTTGCACCAAATAAGAACAAACTTCATTTTGTTTGTTATTTATGAGGAACGAGATGAGCTCTACAAGGCCAAAAAGAAATATGTATTGCTCATCTAAATTATACAAGTAAATAATAATATTAAAAAAAGAATTACTGTAAGTAATTAGAGTGGTTTTCATTAACCCGTGAAACAAAGTGTGATAGTTAAACGGTAATAGTTAGTAAAACACAAAAAAGAACAATAGAATCAGATCACAACAAAGTGTAATACGCTAAAGCGTAGTTCACGGGTTAATGAAGGTTTTGACATTTCAACCTTACATCCACATGAAAGTAATGCCTAATATCGAGTGCCCTACAGTAAGTGTTTTGCAGTCAAGTTGTTTTCTTTTAGTAGGTAAAAAATTATTCTAAATAATAGTAATCATAGCTATGGTCACCACTTACACATATAGAACTTGTAATGAAAAGAAAGAAAAAAATATATATATATATGCAGTCAAACAACAGAATTGCATGATAACCTTGAATATATTGAATAAAGGACTGCAAAAAACACATCTTTTGTACTAGTTGCTTGAAATGACCCTTGGATATTTTTAGCTGAATTCCCCTCCCCCTCTAAAAAAGAAAATAATAATAATAATAGAACAAAACTAAAAAGAAAACAAACACAACAGAGACACCCACCAACAATTTTGATTTTTTTTACTTTCCTTTAAAAGGGGAGTGTCATGTTTAAGAGATTTGCAATAGCTCTAGAGCCTTGACACAATGAACTTCAGTGAAATTCTAATACTGACTTATGAGCTTTTGGTACATGTGGGAGACTTTAAACAAAAAAAAAAAAAATGACCACAAACTGTCAATTAACATAGTTTTCAATATAATATTGCATATTATTTAATAAGGTATTGACAGCTTTTAAAAAGTTCAACTGTTTGTAGACACTTAAAAGCCTACAATAAACACTGACTCCAGACATGCGCAGTACTATGCTGCTGCCCCTTTAAAAAAAAATACAGCTTTACTTAGTCAGCGTAGACAATATTGCGGATTTTGTCAATATTCTAATATGAATATGTCAATATTCTCCCCCGTTACGTCTTTATTTCTATTTATTTTATGCTTTTCACATGATACCAAAACAGCGTCTTTTTTCTTCGCTAATTTGATGTCATGTACACAATAAAAGAGATGCGCCCGTGCGCATGGCGAGTCCCCAAGGGACCCAAGACGCCCAAATAGACCTCTATTTTTTGTCATCCACAATCTCGGCGAGCTGTGCGTGGCGTAACCGTATTACGGGCCTGGGATCCTGGTTATTGTCCTCCCCATTAATGCGCGGGTTGGGATAACCTTGCAAGAGTGTTGTACAGCATATTCGCTCGGAAATATCGGTGCTTGGGGCCTTCGGGTTCTTTACAGCCTTCCGTAAAAGCCTTGTGCTGCCATACCGATTGGGTAATCCGTATGTATGGTTTCCGTTGTGTTCTTCAGACCGGGTTCGATCCCAGGCCAATGGGCTTTTTTTTTTTATTCGTTTTCTTTCTTTGTGCTTGACCCCCTTAATCCTGATTGGTTTTGCGCAAAAATAATAAAAAAAGTGAGTTTGCAAAATAAGCTTGCTGGATTTATTGATTATATGTATTCAATTTGTTCCTAGGAAGTTAACAAAAAACACAAAGCAAAGAGTTTGAGGAAGTAAACAAGTATGTGAACTTTAATGTTCTATTTGAAGGGGCGCATTTTGTACAGGGAAGCATACATAGAATGCTTAACTGGTGGAGAGGGGAGAGGTAACAGTTTATTGAGCATAATGTCAACAATAGCAGGTGGAAGGGAGGGGCACTCTCTTCATACAATATTGCAGTTGTTACCTATTATTAAATAAGTTTGTAAGATATATTTGTTTATTAAGCAAGGACTATTTCTGAGACAAGCAAACTCAAGTAAGAGCTGTTGAAAAAACAGGTGAGTGTTAAAAAAAAAACAATTATCTGATTAGAAAACTAATGTAGATTCCTTTGCACCAAATAAGAACAAACTTCATTTTGTTTGTTATTTACGAGGAACGAGATGAGCTCTACAAGGCCAAGAAGAAATATGTATTGCTCATCTAAATTATACAAGTAAATAATAATATTAAAAAAAGAATTACTGTAAGTAATTAGAGTGGTTTTCATTAACCCGTGAAACAAAGTGTGATAGTTAAACAGTAATAGTTAGTAAAACACAAAAAAGAACAATAGAATCAGATCACAACAAAGTGTAATACGCTAAAGCGTAGTTCACGGGTTAATGAAGGTTTTGACATTTCAACCTTACATCCACATGAAAGTAATGCCTAATATCGAGTGCCCTACAGTAAGTGTTTTGCAGTCAAGTTGTTTTCTGTTAGTAGGTAAAAAATTATTCTAAATAATAGTAATCATAGCTATGGTCACCACTTACACATATAGAACTTGTAATGAAAAGAAAGAAAAAATATATATATGCAGTCAAACAACAGAATTGCATGATAACCTTGAATATATTGAATAAAGGACTGCAAAAAAACATCTTTTGTACTAGTTGCTTGAATTGACCCTTGTCTATTTTTAGCTGAATTCCCCTCCCACTCTAAAAAAGAAAATAATAATAATAATAGAACAAAACTAAAAAAGAAAACAAACACAACAGAGACCCCCACCAACAATTTTGATTTTTTTTAATTTCCTTTAAAGGGGGAATGGCATGTTTAAGAGATTTGCAATAGCTCTAGAGCCCTGACACAATGAACTTCAGTGAAATTCTAATACTGACTTATGAGCTTTTGGTACATGTGGGAGACTTTAAACAAAACAAAAAAAATGACCACAAACTGTCAATTAACATAGTTTTCAATATAATATTGCATATTATTTAATAAGGTATTGACAGCTTTTAAAAAGTTCAACTGTTTGTAGACACTTAAAAGCCTACAATAAACACTGACTCCAGGCATGCACAGTACTATGCTGCTGCCCCTTTAAAGTAAAATACAGCTTTACTTAGTCAGCGTAGACAATATTGCGGATTTTGTCAATATTCTAATATGAATATGTCAATATTCTCCCCCCTTACGTCTTTATTTCTATTTATTTTATGCTTTTCACATGATACCAAAACAGCGTCTTTTTTCTTCGCTAATTTGATGTCATGTACACAATAAAAGAGATGCGCCCGTGCGCATGGCGAGTCCCCAAGGGACCCAAGACGCCCAAATAGACCTCTATTTTTTGTCATCCACAATCTCGGCGAGCTGTGCGTGGCGTAACCGTATTACGGGCCTGGGATCCTGGTTGTTGTCCTCCCCATTAATGCGCGGGTTGGGATAACCTTGCAAGAGTGTTGTACAGCATATTCGCTCGGAAATATCGGTGCTTGGGGCCTTCGGGTTCTTTACAGCCTTCCGTAAAAGCCTTGTGCTGCCATACCGATTGGGTGATCCCTATGTATGGTTTCCGTTTTGTTCTTCAGACCGGGTTCGATCCCAGGCCAATGGGCTTTTTTTTTTATTCGTTTTCTTTCTTTGTGTTTGACCCCCCTAATCCTGATTGGTTTTGCGCAAAAATAATAAAAAAAAGTGAGTTTGCAAAATAAGCTTGCTGGATTTATTGATTATATGTATTCAATTTGTTCCTAGGAAGTTAACAAAAAACACAAAGCAAAGAGTTTGAGGAAGTAAACAAGTATGTGAACTTTAATGTTCTATTTGAAGGGGCGCATTTTGTACAGGGAAGCATACATAGAATGCTTAACTGGTGGAGAGGGGAGAGGTAACAGTTTATTGAGCATAATGTCAACAATAGCAGGTGGAAGGGAGGGGCACTCTCTTCATACAATATTGCAGTTGTTACCTATTATTAAATAAGTTTGTAAGATATATTTGTTTATTAAGCAAGGTCTATTTCTGAGACAACAAACTCAAGTAAGAGCTGTTGAAATAACAGGTGAGTGTTAAAAAAAACAATTATCTGATTAGAAAACTAATGTAGATTCCTTTGCACCAAATAAGAACAAACTTCATTTTGTTTGTTATTTATGAGGAACGATATGAGCTCTACAAGGCCAAAAAGAAATATGTATTGCTCATCTAAATTATACAAGTAAATAATAATATTAAAAAACAATTACTGTAAGTAATTAGAGTGGTTTTCATTAACCCGTGAAACAAAGTGTGATAGTTAAACGGTAATAGTTAGTAAAACACAAAAAAGAACAATAGAATCAGATCACAACAAAGTGTAATACGCTAAAGCGTAGTTCACGGGTTAATGAAGGTTTTGACATTTCAACCTTACATCCACATGAAAGTAATGCCTAATATCGAGTGCCCTACAGTAAGTGTTTTGCAGTCAAGTTGTTTTCTGTTAGTAGGTAAAAATTATTCTAAATAATAGTAATCATAGCTATGGTCACCACTTACACATATAGAACTTGTAATGAAAAGAAAGAAAAAAAAATATATATATATGCAGTCAAACAACAGAATTGCATGATAACCTTGAATATATTG
The DNA here is from genome assembly GCF_932526225.1 of Nematostella vectensis. Classification (NCBI taxonomy): domain Eukaryota; kingdom Metazoa; phylum Cnidaria; class Anthozoa; order Actiniaria; family Edwardsiidae; genus Nematostella; species Nematostella vectensis. The sequence continues at coordinate 114,070 of NC_064047.1, read as the reverse complement.
AATAAAGGACTGCAAAAAAACATCTTTTGTACTAGTTGCTTGAATTGACCCTTGGCTATTTTTAGCTGAATTCCCCTCCCACTCTAAAAAAGAAAATAATAATAATAATAGAACAAAACTAAAAAGAAAACAAACACAACAGAGACCCCCACCAACAAGTTTGATTTTTTTTTACTTTCCTTTAAAAGGGGAGTGTCATGTTTAAGAGATTTGCAATAGCTCTAGAGCTCTGACACAATGAACTTCAGTGAAATTCTAATACTGACTTATGAGCTTTTGGTACATGTGGGGGACTTTAAACAAAACAAAAAAAATGACCACAAACTGTCCATTAACATAGTTTTCAATATAATATTGCATATTATTTAATAAGGTATTGACAGCTTTTAAAAAGTTCAACTGTTTGTAGACACTTAAAAGCCTACAATAAACACTGACTCCAGACATGCGCAGTACTATGCTGCTGCCCCTTTAAAGTAAAATACAGCTTTACTTAGTCAGCGTAGACAATATTGCGGATTTTGTCAATATTCTAATATGAATATGTCAATATTCTTCCCCCTTACGTCTTTATTTCTATTTATTTTATGCTTTTCACATGATACCAAAACAGCGTCTTTTTTCTTCGCTAATTTGATGTCATGTACACAATAAAAGAGATGCGCCCGTGCGCATGGCGAGTCCCCAAGGGACCCAAGACGCCCACATAGACCTCTATTTTTTGCCATCCACAATCTCGGCGAGCTGTGCGTGGCGTAACCGTATTACGGGCCTGGGATCCTGGTTGTTGTCCTCCCCATTAATGCGCGGGTTGGGATAACCTTGCAAGAGTGTTGTACAGCATATTCGCTCGGAAATATCGGTGCTTGGGGCCTTCGGGTTCTTTACAGCCTTCCGTAAAAGCCTTGTGCTGCCATACCGATTGGGTAATCCCTATGTATGGTTTCCGTTTTGTTCTTCAGACCGGGTTCGATCCCAGGCCAATGGGCTTTTTTTTTTATTCGTTTTCTTTCTTTGTGTTTGACCCCCCTAATCCTGATTGGTTTTGCGCAAAAATAATAAAAAAAGTGAGTTTGCAAAATAAGCTTGCTGGATTTATTGATTATATGTATTCAATTTGTTCCTAGGAAGTTAACAAAAAACACAAAGCAAAGAGTTTGAGGAAGTAAACAAGTATGTGAACTTTAATGTTCTATTTGAAGGGGCGCATTTTGTACAGGGAAGCATACATAGAATGCTTAACTGGTGGAGAGGGGAGATGTAACAGTTTATTGAGCATAATGTCAACAACAGCAGGTGGAAGGGAGGGGCACTCTCTTCATACAATATTGCAGTTGTTACCTATTATTAAATAAGTTTGTAAGATATATTTGTTTATTAAGCAAGGTCTATTTCTGAGACAAGCAAACTCAAGTAAGAGCTGTTGAAATAACAGGTGAGTGTTAAAAAAAAAACAATTATCTGATTAGAAAACTAATGTAGATTCCTTTGCACCAAATAAGAACAAACTTCATTTTGTTTGTTATTTATGAGGAACGAGATGAGCTCTACAAGGCCAAAAAGAAATATGTATTGCTCATCTAAATTATACAAGTAAATAATAATATTAAAAAATAATTACTGTAAGTAATTAGAGTGGTTTTCATTAACCCGTGAAACAAAGTGTGATAGTTAAACGGTAATAGTTAGTAAAACACAAAAAAGAACAATAGAATCAGATCACAACAAAGTGTAATACGCTAAAGCGTAGTTCACGGGTTAATGAAGGTTTTGACATTTCAACCTTACATCCACATGAAAGTAATGCCTAATATCGAGTGCCCTACAGTAAGTGTTTTGCAGTCAAGTTGTTTTCTTTTAGTAGGTAAAAAATTATTCTAAATAATAGTAATCATAGCTATGGTCACCACTTACACATATAGAACTTGTAATGAAAAGAAAGAAAAAAAATATATATATGCAGTCAAACAACAGAATTGCATGATAACCTTGAATATATTGAATAAAGGACTGCAAAAAAACATCTTTTGTACTAGTTGCTTGAATTGACCCTTGGCTATTTTTAGCTAAATTCCCCTCCCCCTCTAAAAAAGAAAATAATAATAATAATAGAACAAAACTAAAAATAAAACAAAGGGGGAGTGTCATGTTTAAGAGATTTGCAATAACTCTAGAGCCCTGACACAATGAACTTCAGTGAAATTCTAATAGTGACTTATGAGCTTTTGGTACATGTGGGAGACCTTGAACAAAACAAAAAAAAAATGACCACAAACTGTCAATTAACATAGTTTTCAATATAATATTGCATATTATTTAATAAGGTATTCACAGCTTTTAAAAAGTTAAACTGTTTGTAGACACTTAAAAGCCTACAATAAACACTGACTCCAGACATGCGCAGTACTATGCTGCTGCCCCTTTAAAGTAAAATACAGCTTTACTTAATCAGCGTAGACAATATTGCGGATTTTGTCAATATTCTAATATGAATATGTCAATATTCTCCCCCCTTACGTCTTTATTTCTATTTATTTTATGCTTTTCACATGATACCAAAACAGCGTCTTTTTTCTTCGCTAATTTGATGTCATGTACACAATAAAAGAGATGCGCCTGTGCGCATGGCGAGTCCCCAAGGGACCCAAGATGCCCAAATAGACCTCTATTTTTTGTCATCCACAATCTCGGCGAGCTGTGCGTGGCGTAACCGTATTACAGGCCTGGGATCCTGGTTATTGTCCTCCCCATTAATGCGCGGGTTGGGATAACCTTGCAAGAGTGTTGTACAGCATATTCGCTCGGAAATATCGGTGCTTGCGGCCTTCGGGTTCTTTACAGCCTTCCGTAAAAGCCTTGTGCTGCCATACCGATTGGGTAATCCGTATGTATGGTTTCCGTTTTGTTCTTCAGACCGGGTTCGATCCCAGGCCAATGGGCTTTTTTTTTATTCGTTTTCTTTCTTTGTGCTTGACCCCCTTAATCCTGATTGGTTTTGCGCAAAAATAATAAAAAAAGTGAGTTTGCAAAATAAGCTTGCTGGATTTATTGATTATATGTATTCAATTTGTTCCTAGGAAGTTAACAAAAAACACAAAGCAAAGAGTTTGAGGAAGTAAACAAGTATGTGAACTTTAATGTTCTATTTGAAGGGGCGCATTTTGTACAGGGAAGCATAAATAGAATGCTTAACTGGTGGAGAGGGGAGAGGTAACAGTTTATTGAGCATAATGTCAACAATAGCAGGTGGAAGGGAGGGGCACTCTCTTCATACAATATTGCAGTTGTTACCTATTATTAAATAAGTTTGTAAGATATATTTGTTTATTAAGCAAGGTCTATTTCTGAGACAGGCAAACTCAAGTAAGAGTTGTTGAAAAAACAGGTGAGTGTTAAAAAAAACAATTATCTGATTAGAAAACTAATGTAGATTCCTTTGCACCAAATAAGAACAAACTTCATTTTGTTTGTTATTTACGAGGAACGAGATGAGCTCTACAAGGCCAAGAAGAAATATGTATTGCTCATCTAAATTATACAAGTAAATAATAATATTAAAAAAAGAATTACTGTAAGTAATTAGAGTGGTTTTCATTAACCCGTGAAACAAAGTGTGATAGTTAAACGGTAATAGTTAGTAAAAAACAAAAAGAACAATAGAATCAGATCACAACAAAGTGTAATACGCTAAAGCGTAGTTCACGGGTTAATGAAGGTTTTGACATTTCAACCTTACATCCACATGAAAGTAATGCCTAATATCGAGTGCCCTACAGTAAGTGTTTTGCAGTCAAGTTGTTTTCTTTTAGTAGGTAAAAAATTATTCTAAATAATAGTAATCATAGCTATGGTCACCACTTACACATATAGAACTTGTAATGAAAAGAAAGAAAAAAAATATATATATGCAGTCAAACAACAGAATTGCATGATAACCTTGAATATATTGAATAAAGGACTGCAAAAAAAACATCTTTTGTACTACTTGCTTGAATTGACCCTTGGCTATTTTTAGCTGAATTCCCCTCCCCCTCTAAAAAAGAAAATAATAATAATAATAGAACAAAACTAAAAAGAAAACAAACACAACAGAGACCCCCACCAACAAGTTTGATTTTTTTTTACTTTCCTTTAAAAGGGGAGTGTCATGGTTAAGAGATTTGCAATAGCTCTAGAGCTCTGACACAATGAACTTCAGTGAAATTCTAATACTGACTTATGAGCTTTTGGTACATGTGGGGGACTTTAAACAAAACAAAAAAAATGACCACAAACTGTCCATTAACATAGTTTTCAATATAATATTGCATATTATTTAATAAGGTATTGACAGCTTTTAAAAAGTTCAACTGTTTGTAGACACTTAAAAGCCTACAATAAACACTGACTCCAGACATGCGCAGTACTATGCTGCTGCCCCTTTAAAGTAAAATACAGCTTTACTTAGTCAGCGTAGACAATATTGCGGATTTTGTCAATATTCTAATATGAATATGTCAATATTCTTCCCCCTTAAGTCTTTATTTCTATTTATTTTATGCTTTTCACATGATACCAAAACAGCGTCTTTTTTCTTCGCTAATTTGATGTCATGTACACAATAAAAGAGATGCGCCCGTGCGCATGGCGAGTCCCCAAGGGACCCAAGACGCCCACATAGACCTCTATTTTTTGCCATCCACAATCTCGGCGAGCTGTGCGTGGCGTAACCGTATTACGGGCCTGGGATCCTGGTTATTGTCCTCCCCATTAATGCGCGGGTTGGGATAACCTTGCAAGAGTGTTGTACAGCATATTCGCTCGGAAATATCGGTGCTTGGGGCCTTCGGGTTCTTTACAGCCTTCCTTAAAAGCCTTGTGCTGCCATACCGATTGGGTAATCCGTATGTATGGTTTCCGTTTTGTTCTTCAGACCGGGTTCGATCCCAGGCCAATGGGCTTTTTTTTTATTCGTTTTCTTTCTTTGTGTTTGACCCCCCTAATCCTGATTGGTTTTGCGCAAAAATAATAAAAAAAGTGAGTTTGCAAAAAAAGCTTGCTGGATTTATTGATTATATGTATTCAATTTGTTCCTAGGAAGTTAACAAAAAACACAAAGCAAAGAGTTTGAGGAAGTAAACAAGTATGTGAACTTTAATGTTCTATTTGAAGGGGCGCCTTTTGTACAGGGAAGCATACATAGAATGCTTAACTGGTGGAGAGGGGAGAGGTAACAGTTTATTGAGCATAATGTCAACAACAGCAGGTGGAAGGGAGGGGCACTCTCTTCATACAATATTGCAGTTGTTACCTATTATTAAATAAGTTTGTAAGATATATTTGTTTATTAAGCAAGGTCTATTTCTGAGACAAGCAAACTCAAGTAAGAGCTGTTGAAATAACAGGTGAGTGTTAAAAAAAAAACAATTATCTGATTAGAAAACTAATGTAGATTCCTTTGCACCAAATAAGAACAAACTTCATTTTGTTTGTTATTTATGAGGAACGAGATGAGCTCTACAAGGCCAAAAAGAAATATGTATTGCTCATCTAAATTATACAAGTAAATAATAATATTAAAAAATAATTACTGTAAGTAATTAGAGTGGTTTTCATTAACCCGTGAAACAAAGTGTGATAGTTAAACGGTAATAGTTAGTAAAACACAAAAAAGAACAATAGAATCAGATCACAACAAAGTGTAATACGCTAAAGCGTAGTTCACGGGTTAATGAAGGTTTTGACATTTCAACCTTACATCCACATGAAAGTAATGCCTAATATCGAGTGCCCTACAGTAAGTGTTTTGCAGTCAAGTTGTTTTCTTTTAGTAGGTAAAAAATTATTCTAAATAATAGTAATCATAGCTATGGTCACCACTTACACATATAGAACTTGTAATGAAAAGAAAGAAAAAAAATATATATATGCAGTCAAACAACAGAATTGCATGATAACCTTGAATATATTGAATAAAGGACTGCAAAAAAACATCTTTTGTACTAGTTGCTTGAATTGACCCTTGGCTATTTTTAGCTAAATTCACCTCCCCCTCTAAAAAAGAAAATAATAATAATAATAGAACAAAACTAAAAATAAAACAAAGGGGGAGTGTCATGTTTAAGAGATTTGCAATAACTCTAGAGCCCTGACACAATGAACTTCAGTGAAATTCTAATACTGACTTATGAGCTTTTGGTACATGTGGGAGACCTTGAACAAAACAAAAAAAAAATGACCACAAACTGTCAATTAACATAGTTTTCAATATAATATTGCATATTATTTAATAAGGTATTCACAGCTTTTAAAAAGTTCAACTGTTTGTAGACACTTAAAAGCCTACAATAAACACTGACTCCAGACATGCGCAGTACTATGCTGCTGCCCCTTTAAAGTAAAATACAGCTTTACTTAATCAGCGTAGACAATATTGCGGATTTTGTCAATATTCTAATATGAATATGTCAATATTCTCCCCCCTTACGTCTTTATTTCTATTTATTTTATGCTTTTCACATGATACCAAAACAGCGTCTTTTTTCTTCGCTAATTTGATGTCATGAACACAATAAAAGAGATGCGCCCGTGCGCATGGCGAGTCCCCAAGGGACCCAAGACGCCAAAATAGACCTCTATTTTTTGTCATCCACAATCTCGGCGAGCTGTGCGTGGCGTAACCGTATTACAGGCCTGGGATCCTGGTTATTGTCCTCCACATTAATGCGCGGGTTGGCATAACCTTGCAAGAGTGTTGTACAGCATATTCGCTCGGAAATATCGGTGCTTGGGGCCTTCGGGTTCTTTACAGCCTTCCGTAAAAGCCTTGTGCTGCCATACCGATTGGGTAATCCGTATGTATGGTTTCCGTTTTGTTCTTCAGACCGGGTTCGATCCCAGGCCAATGGGCTTTTTTTTATTCGTTTTCTTTCTTTGTGCTTGACCCCCCTAATCCTGATTGGTTTTGCGCAAAAATAATAAAAAAAAGTGAGTTTGCAAAATAAGCTTGCTGGATTTATTGATTATATGTATTCAATTTGTTCCATGGAAGTTAACAAAAAACACAAAGCAAAGAGTTTGAGGAAGTAAACAAGTATGTGAACTTTAATATTCTATTTGAAGGGGCGCATTTTGTACAGGGAAGCATACATAGAATGCTTAACTGGTGGAGAGGGGAGAGATAACAGTTTATTGAGCATAATGTCAACAATAGCAGGGGGAAGGGAGGGGCACTCTCTTCATACAATATTGCAGTTGTTACCTATTATTAAATAAGTTTGTAAGATATATTTGTTTATTAAGCAAGGTCTATTTCTGAGACAAGCAAACTCAAGTAAGAGCTGTTGAAAAAACAGGTGAGTGTTAAAAAAAACAATTATCTGATTAGAAAACTAATGTAGATTCCTTTGCACCAAATAAGAACAAACTTCATTTTGTTTGTTATTTATGAGGAACGAGATGAGCTCTACAAGGCCAAGAAGAAATATGTATTGCTCATCTAAATTATACAAGTAAACAATAATATTAAAAAAAAGAATTACTGTAAGTAATTAGAGTGGTTTTCATTAACCCGTGAAACAAAGTGTGATAGTTAAACGGTAATAGTTAGTAAAAAACAAAAAAGAACAATAGAATCAGATCACAACAAAGTGTAATACGCTAAAGCGTAGTTCACGGGTTAATGAAGGTTTTGACATTTCAACCTTACATCCACATGAAAGTAATGCCTAATATCGAGTGCCCTACAGTAAGTGTTTTGCAGTCAAGTTGTTTTCTTTTAGTAGGTAAAAAATTATTCTAAATAATAGTAATCATAGCTATGGTCACCACTTACACATATAGAACTTGTAATGAAAAGAAAGAAAAAAAATATATATATGCAGTCAAACAACAGAATTGCATGATAACCTTGAATATATTGAATAAAGGACTGCAAAAAAAACATCTTTTGTACTACTTGCTTGAATTGACCCTTGGCTATTTTTAGCTGAATTCCCCTCCCCCTCTAAAAAAGAAAATAATAATAATAATAGAACAAAACTAAAAAGAAAACAAACACAACAGAGACCCCCACCAACAAGTTTGATTTTTTTTTACTTTCCTTTAAAAGGGGAGTGTCATGGTTAAGAGATTTGCAATAGCTCTAGAGCTCTGACACAATGAACTTCAGTGAAATTCTAATACTGACTTATGAGCTTTTGGTACATGTGGGGGACTTTAAACAAAACAAAAAAAATGACCACAAACTGTCCATTAACATAGTTTTCAATATAATATTGCATATTATTTAATAAGGTATTGACAGCTTTTAAAAAGTTCAACTGTTTGTAGACACTTAAAAGCCTACAATAAACACTGACTCCAGACATGCGCAGTACTATGCTGCTGCCCCTTTAAAGTAAAATACAGCTTTACTTAGTCAGCGTAGACAATATTGCGGATTTTGTCAATATTCTAATATGAATATGTCAATATTCTTCCCCCTCAAGTCTTTATTTCTATTTATTTTATGCTTTTCACATGATACCAAAACAGCGTCTTTTTTCTTCGCTAATTTGATGTCATGTACACAATAAAAGAGATGCGCCCGTGCGCATGGCGAGTCCCCAAGGGACCCAAGACGCCCACATAGACCTCTATTTTTTGTCATCCACAATCTCGGCGAGCTGTGCGTGGCGTAACCGTATTACGGACCTGGGATCCTGGTTGTTGTCCTCCCCATTAATGCGCGGGTTGGGATAACCTTGCAAGAGTGTTGTACAGCATATTCGCTCGGAAATATCGGTGCTTGGGGCCTTCGGGTTCTTTACAGCCTTCCTTAAAAGCCTTGTGCTGCCATACCGATTGGGTAATCCCTATGTATGGTTTCCGTTTTGTTCTTCAGACCGGGTTCGATCCCAGGCCAATGGGCTTTTTTTTTTATTCGTTTTCTTTCTTTGTGTTTGACCCCCCTAATCCTGATTGGTTTTGCGCAAAAATAATAAAAAAAGTGAGTTTGCAAAATAAGCTTGCTGGATTTATTGATTATATGTATTTAATTTGTTCCTAGGAAGTTAACAAAAAACACAAAGCAAAGAGTTTGAGGAAGTAAACAAGTATGTGAACTTTAATGTTCTATTTGAAGGGGCGCATTTTGTACAGGGAAGCATACATAGAATGCTTAACTGGTGGAGAGGGGAGAGGTAACAGTTTATTGAGCATAATGTCAACAACAGCAGCTGGAAGGGAGGGGCACTCTCTTCATACAATATTGCAGTTGTTACCTATTATTAAATAAGTTTGTAAGATATATTTGTTTATTAAGCAAGGTCTATTTCTGAGACAAGCAAACTCAAGTAAGAGCTGTTGAAATAACAGGTGAGTGTTAAAAAAAAAACAATTATCTGATTAGAAAACTAATGTAGATTCCTTTGCACCAAATAAGAACAAACTTCATTTTGTTTGTTATTTATGAGGAACGAGATGAGCTCTACAAGGCCAAAAAGAAATATGTATTGCTCATCTAAATTATACAAGTAAATAATAATATTAAAAAATAATTACTGTAAGTAATTAGAGTGGTTTTCATTAACCCGTGAAACAAAGTGTGATAGTTAAACGGTAATAGTTAGTAAAACACAAAAAAGAACAATAGAATCAGATCACAACAAAGTGTAATACGCTAAAGCGTAGTTCACGGGTTAATGAAGGTTTTGACATTTCAACCTTACATCAACATGAAAGTAATGCCTAATATCGAGTGCCCTACAGTAAGTGTTTTGCAGTCAAGTTGTTTTCTTTTAGTAGGTAAAAAATTATTCTAAATAATAGTAATCATAGCTATGGTCACCACTTACACATATAGAACTTGTAATGAAAAGAAAGAAAAAAAATATATATATGCAGTCAAACAACAGAATTGCATGATAACCTTGAATATATTGAATAAAGGACTGCAAAAAAACATCTTTTGTACTAGTTGCTTGAATTGACCCTTGGCTATTTTTAGCTAAATTCCCCTCCCCCTCTAAAAAAGAAAATAATAATAATAATAGAACAAAACTAAAAATAAAACAAAGGGGGAGTGTCATGTTTAAGAGATTTGCAATAACTCTAGAGCCCTGACACAATGAACTTCAGTGAAATTCTAATACTGACTTATGAGCTTTTGGTACATGTGGGAGACCTTGAACAAAACAAAAAAAAATGACCACAAACTGTCAATTAACATAGTTTTCAATATAATATTGCATATTATTTAATAAGGTATTGACAGCTTTTAAAAAGTTCAACTGTTTGTAGACACTTAAAAGCCTACAATAAACACTGACTCCAGACATGCGCAGTACTATGCTGCTGCCCCTTTAAAGTAAAATACAGCTTTACTTAATCAGCGTAGACAATATTGCGGATTTTGTCAATATTCTAATATGAATATGTCAATATTCTCCCCCCTTACGTCTTTATTTCTATTTATTTTATGCTTTTCACATGATACCAAAACAGCGTCTTTTTTCTTCGCTAATTTGATGTCATGAACACAATAAAAGAGATGCGCCCGTGCGCATGGCGAGTCCCCAAGGGACCCAAGACGCCAAAATAGACCTCTATTTTTTGTCATCCACAATCTCGGCGAGCTGTGCGTGGCGTAACCGTATTACAGGCCTGGGATCCTGGTTATTGTCCTCCACATTAATGCGCGGGTTGGCATAACCTTGCAAGAGTGTTGTACAGCATATTCGCTCGGAAATATCGGTGCTTGGGGCCTTTGGGTTCTTTACAGCCTTCCGTAAAAGCCTTGTGCTGCCATACCGATTGGGTAATCCGTATGTATGGTTTCCGTTTTGTTCTTCAGACCGGGTTCGATCCCGGGCCAATGGGCTTTTTTTTATTCGTTTTCTTTCTTTGTGCTTGACCCCCCTAATCCTGATTGGTTTTGCGCAAAAATAATAAAAAAAAGTGAGTTTGCAAAATAAGCTTGCTGGATTTATTGATTATATGTATTCAATTTGTTCCATGGAAGTTAACAAAAAACACAAAGCAAAGAGTTTGAGGAAGTAAACAAAAATGTGAACTTTAATATTCTATTTGAAGGGGCGCATTTTGTACAGGGAAGCATACATAGAATGCTTAACTGGTGGAGAGGGGAGAGATAACAGTTTATTGAGCATAATGTCAACAATAGCAGGGGGAAGGGAGGGGCACTCTCTTCATACAATATTGCAGTTGTTACCTATTATTAAATAAGTTTGTAAGATATATTTGTTTATTAAGCAAGGTCTATTTCTGAGACAAGCAAACTCAAGTAAGAGCTGTTGAAAAAACAGGTAAGTGTTAAAAAAAACAATTATCTGATTAGAAAACTAATGTAGATTCCTTTGCACCAAATAAGAACAAACTTCATTTTGTTTGTTATTTATGAGGAACGAGATGAGCTCTACAAGGCCAAGAAGAAATATGTATTGCTCATCTAAATTATACAAGTAAACAATAATATTAAAAAAAAGAATTACTGTAAGTAATTAGAGTGGTTTTCATTAACCCGTGAAACAAAGTGTGATAGTTAAACGGTAATAGTTAGTAAAAAACAAAAAAGAACAATAGAATCAGATCACAACAAAGTGTAATACGCTAAAGCGTAGTTCACGGGTTAATGAAGGTTTTGACATTTCAACCTTACATCCACATGAAAGTAATGCCTAATATCGAGTGCCCTACAGTAAGTGTTTTGCAGTCAAGTTGTTTTCTTTTAGTAGGTAAAAAATTATTCTAAATAATAGTAATCATAGCTATGGTCACCACTTACACATATAGAACTTGTAATGAAAAGAAAGAAAAAAAATATATATATGCAGTCAAACAACAGAATTGCATGATAACCTTGAATATATTGAATAAAGGACTGCAAAAAAAACATCTTTTGTACTACTTGCTTGAATTGACCCTTGGCTATTTTTAGCTGAATTCCCCTCCCCCTCTAAAAAAGAAAATAATAATAATAATAGAACAAAACTAAAAAGAAAACAAACACAACAGAGACCCCCACCAACAATTTTGATTTTTTTTTTACTTTCCTTTAAAGGGGGAGTGTCATGTTTAAGAGATTTGCAATAGCTCTAGAGCCTTGACACAATGAACTTCAGTGAAATTCTAATACTGACTTATGAGATTTTGGTACATGTGGGAGACTTTAAACAAAACAAAAAAAATGACCACAAACTGTCAATTAACATAGTTTTCAATATAATATTGCATAATATTTAACAAGGTATTGACAGCTTTTAAAAAGTTCAACTGCTTGTAGACACTTAAAAGCCTACAATAAACACTGACTCCAGACATGCGCAGTACTATGCTGCTGCCCCTTTAAAGTAAAATACAGCTTTACTTAGTCAGCGTAGACAATATTGCGGATTTTGTCAATATTCTAATATGAATATGTCAATATTCTCCCCCCTTACGTCTTTATTTCTATTTATTTTATGCTTTTCACATGATACCAAAACAGCGTCTTTTTTCTTCGCTAATTTGATGTCATGTACACAATAAAAGAGATGCGCCCGTGCGCATGGCGAGTCCCCAAGGGACCCAAGACGCCCAAATAGACCTCTATTTTTTGTCATCCACAATCTCGGCGAGCTGTGCGTAACGTAACCGTATTACGGACCTGGGATCCTGGTTATTGTCCTCCCCATTAATGCGCGGGTTGGGATAACCTTGCAAGAGTGTTGTACAGCATATTCGCTCGGAAATATCGGTGCTTGGGGCCTTCGGGTTCTTTACAGCCTTCCGCAAAAGCCTTGTGCTGCCATACCGATTGGGTAATCCGTATGTATGGTTTCCGTTTTGTTCTTCAGACCGGGTTCGATCCCAGGCCAATGGGCTTTTTTTTTTATTCGTTTTCTTTCTTTGTGCTTGACCCCCTTAATCCTGATTGGTTTTGTGCAAAAATAATAATAAAAAAGTGAGTTTGCAAAATAAGCTTGCTGGATTTATTGATTATATGTATTCAATTTGTTCCTAGGAAGTTAACAAAAACACAAAGCAAAGAGTTTGAGGAAGTAAACAAGTATGTGAACTTTAATGTTCTATTTGAAGGGGCGCATTTTGTACAGGGAAGCATACATAGAATGCTTAACTGGTGGAGAGGGGAGAGGTAACAGTTTATTGAGCATAATGTCAACAATAGCAGGGGGAAGGGAGGGGCACTCTCTTCATACAATATTGCAGTTGTTACCTATTATTAAATAAGTTTGTAAGATATATTTGTTTATTAAGCAAGGTCTATTTCTGAGACAAGCAAACTCAAGTAAGAGCTGTTGAAATAACAGGTGAGTGTTAAAAAAAACAATTATCTGATTAGAAAACTAATGTAGATTCCTTTGCACCAAATAAGAACAAACTTCATTTTGTTTGTTATTTATGAGGAACGAGATGAGCTCTACAAGGCCAAGAAGAAATATGTATTGCTCATCTAAATTATACAAGTAAATAATAATATTAAAAAAGAATTACTGTAAGTAATTTGAGTGGTTTTCATTAACCCGTGAAACAAAGTGTGCTAGTTAAACGGTAATAGTTAGTAAAACACAAAAAAGAACAATAGAATCAGATCACAACAAAGTGTAATACGCTAAAGCGTAGTTCACGGGTTAATGAAGGTTTTGACATTTCAACCTTACATCCACATGAAAGTAATGCCTAATATCGAGTGCCCTACAGTAAGTGTTTTGCAGTCAAATTGTTTTCTTTTAGTAGGTAAAAAATTATTCTAAATAATAGTAATCATAGCTATGGTCACCACTTACACATATAGAACTTGTAATGAAAAGAAAGAAAAAATATATATATATATATGCAGTCAAACAACAGAATTGCATGATAACCTTGAATATTTTGAATAAAGGACTGCAAAAAAACATCTTTTGTACTAGTTGCTTGAATTGACCCTTGGCTATTTTTAGCTGAATTCCCCTCCCCCTCTAAAAAAGAAAATAATAATAATAATAGAACAAAACTAAAAATAAAACAAATGGGGAGTGTCATGTTTAAGAGATTTGCAATAGCTCTAGAGCCCTGACACAATGAACTTCAGTGAAATTCTAATACTGACTTATGAGCTTTTGGTACATGTGGGAGACCTTAAACAAAACAAAAAAAATGACCACAAACTGTCAATTAACATAGTTTTCAATATAATATTGCATATTATTTAATAAGGTATTGACAGCTTTTAAAAAGTTCAACTGTTTGTAGACACTTAAAAGCCTACAATAAACACTGACTCCAGACATGCGCAGTACTATGCTGCTGCCCCTTTAAAGTAAAATAAAGCTTTACTTAGTCAGCGTAGACAATATTGTGGATTTTGTCAATATTCTAATATGAATATGTCAATATTCTCCCCCGTTACGTCTTTATTTCTATTTATTTTATGCTTTTCACATGATACCAAAACAGCGTCTTTTTTCTTCGCTAATTTGATGTCATGTACACAATAAAAGAGATGCGCTCGTGCGCATGGCGAGTCCCCAAGGGACCCAAGACGCCCAAATAGACCTCTATTTTTTGTCATCCACAATCTCGGCGAGCTGTGCGTGGCGTAACCGTATTACGGGCCTGGGATCCTGGTTATTGTCCTCCCCATTAATGCTCGGGTTGGGATAACCTTGCAAGAGTGTTGTACAGCATATTCGGTCGGAAATATCGGTGCTTGGGGCCTTCGGGTTCTTTACAGCCTTCCGTAAAAGCCTTGTGCTGCCATACCGATTGGGTAATCCGTATGTATGGTTTCCGTTTTGTTCTTCAGACCGGGTTCGATCCCAGGCCAATGGGCTTTTTTTTTATTCGTTTTCTTTCTTTGTGCTTGACCCCCTTAATCCTGATTGGTTTTGCGCAAAAATAATAAAAAAAAGTGAGTTTGCAAAATAAGCTTGCTGGATTTATTGATTATATGTATTCAATTTGTTCCTAGGAAGTTGACAAAAAACACAAAGCAAAGAGTTTGAGGAAGTAAACAAGTATTTGAACTTTAATGTTCTATTTGAAGGGGCGCATTTTGTACAGGGAAGCATACATAGAATGCTTAACTGGTGGAGAGGGGAGAGGTAACAGTTTATTGAGCATAATGTCAACAATAGCAGGTGGAAGGGAGGGGCACTCTCTTCATACAATATTGCAGTTGTTACCTATTATTAAATAAGTTTGTAAGATATATTTGTTTATTAAGCAAGGTCTATTTCTGAGACAAGCAAACTCAAGTAAGAGCTGTTGAAAAAACAGGTGAGTGTTAAAAAAAAAATTATCTGATTAGAAAACTAATGTAGATTCCTTTGCACCAAATAAGAACAAACTTCATTTTGTTTGTTATTTATGAGGAACGAGATGAGCTCTACAAGTCCAAGAAGAAATATGTATTGCTCATCTAAATTATACAAGTAAATAATAATATTAAAAAAAGAATTACTGTAAGTAATTAGAGTGGTTTTCATTAACCCGTGAAACAAAGTGTGATAGTTAAACGGTAATAGTTAGTAAAACACAAAAAAGAACAATAGAATCAGATCACAACAAAGTGTAATACGCTAAAGCGTAGTTCACGGGTTAATGAAGGTTTTGACATTTCAACCTTACATCCACATGAGAGTAATGCCTAATATCGAGTGCCCTACAGTAAGTGTTTTGCAGTCAAGTTGTTTTCTTTTAGTAGGTAAAAAATTATTCTAAATAATAGTAATCATAGATATGGTCACCACTTACACATATAGAACTTGTAATGAAAAGAAAGAAAAAAAATATATATATGCAGTCAAACAACAGAATTGCATAATAACCTTGAATATATTGAATAAAGGACTGCAAAAAAACATCTTTTGTACTAGTTGCTTGAATTGACCCTTGGCTATTTTTAGCTGAATTCCCCTCCCCCTCTAAAAAAGAAAATAATAATAATAATAGAACAAAACTAAAAAGAAAACAAACACAACAGAGACCCCACCAACAATTTTGATTTTTTTTTACTTTCCTTTAAAAGGGGAGTGTCATGTTTAAGAGATTTGCAATATCTCTAGAGCCTTGACACAATGAACTTCAGTGAAATTCTAATACTGACTTATGAGCTTTTGGTACATGTGGGAGACTTTAAACAAAACAAAAAAAATGACCACAAACTGTCAATTAACATAGTTTTCAATATAATATTGCAAATTATTTAAAAAGGTATTGACAGCTTTTAAAAAGTTCAACTGTTTGTAGACACTTAAAAGCCTACAATAAACACTGACTCCAGACATGCGCAGTACTATGCTGCTGCCCCTTTAATGTAAAATACAGCTTTACTTAGTCAGCGTAGACAATATTGCGGATTTTGTCAATATTCTAATATGAATATGTCAATATTCTCCCCCCTTACGTCTTTATTTCTATTTATTTTATGATTTTCACATGATACCAAAAACAGCGTCTTTTTTCTTCGCTAATTTGATGTCATGTACACAATAAAAGAGATGCGCCCGTGCGCATGGCGAGTCCCCAAGGGACCCAAGACGCCCAAATAGACCTCTATTTTTTGTCATCCACAATCTCGGCGAGCTGTGCGTGGCGTAACCGTATTACGGGCCTGGGATCCTGGTTATTGTCCTCCCCATTAATGCGCGGGTTGGGATAACCTTGCAAGAGTGTTGTACAGCATATTCGCTCGGAAATATCGGTGCTTGGGGCCTTCGGGTTCTTTACAGCCTTCCGTAAAAGCCTTGTGCTGCCATACCGATTGGGTAATCCGTATGTATGGTTTCCGTTTTATTCTTCAGACCGGGTTCGATCCCAGGCCAATGGGCTTTTTTTTATTCGTTTTCTTTCTTTGTGCTTGACCCCCTTAATCCTAATTGGTTTTGCGCAAAAATAATAAAAAAAAGTGAGTTTGCAAAATAAGCTTGCTGGATTTATTGATTATATGTTTTCAATTTGTTCCTAGGAAGTTAACAAAAAACACAAAGCAAAGAGTTTGATGAAGTAAACAAGTATTTGAACTTTAATGTTCTATTTAAAGGGGCGCATTTTGTACAGGGAAGCATACATAGAATGCTTAACTGGTGGAGAGGGGAGAGGTGACAGTTTATTGAGCATAATGTCAACAATAGCAGGTGAAGGGAGGGGCACTCTCTTCATACAATATTGCAGTTGTTACCTATTATTAAATAAGTTTGTAAGATATATTTGTTTATTAAGCAAGGTCTATTTCTGAGACAAGCAAACTCAAGTAAGAGCTGTTGAAAAAACAGGCGAGTGTTAAAAAAAAACAATTATCTGATTAGAAAACTAATGTAGATTCCTTTGCACCAAATAAGAACAAACTTCATTTTGTTTGTTATTTATGAGGAACGAGATGAGCTCTACAAGGCCAAGAAGAAATATGTATTGCTCATCTAAATTATACAAGTAAATAATAATATTAAAAAAAGAATTACTGTAAGTAATTAGAGTGGTTTTCATTAACCCGTGAAACAAAGTGTGATAGTTAAACGGTAATAGTTAGTAAAACACAAAAAAGAACAATAGAATCAGATCACAACAAAGTGTAATACGCTAAAGCGTAGTTCACGGGTTAATGAAGGTTTTGACATTTCAACCTTACATCCACATGAAAGTAATGCCTAATATCGAGTGCCCTACAGTAAGTGTTTTGCAGTCAAGTTGTTTTCTTTTAGTAGGTAAAAAATTATTCTAAAAAATAGTAATCATAGCTATGGTCACCACTTACACATATAGAACTTGTAATGAAAAGAAAGAAAAAATATATATATATATGCAGTCAAACAACAGAATTGCATGATAACCTTGAATATATTGAATAAAGGACTGCAAAAAAACATCTTTTGTACTAGTTGCTTGAATTGACCCTTGGCTATTTTTAGCTGAATTCCCCTCCCCCTCTAAAAAAGAAAATAATAATAATAATAGAACAAAACTAAAAATAAAACAAAGGGGGAGTGTCATGTTTAAGAGATTTGCAATAGCTCTAGGGCCCTGTCACAATGAACTTCAGTGAAATTCTAATACTGACTTATGAGCTTTTGGTACATGTGGGAGACCTTGAACAAAACAAAAAAAAAATGACCAAAAACTGTCAATTAACATAGTTTTCAATATAATATTGCATATTATTTAATAAGGTATTCACAGCTTTTAAAAAGTTCAACTGTTTGTAGACACTTAAAAGCCTACAATAAACACTGACTCCAGACATGCGCAGTACTATGCTGCTGCCCCTTTAAAGTATAATACAGCTTTACTTAATCAGCGTAGACAATATTGCGGATTTTGTCAATATTCTAATATGAATATGTCAATATTCTCCCCCCTTACGTCTTTATTTCTATTTATTTTATGCTTTTCACATGATACCAAAACAGCGTCTTTTTTCTTCGCTAATTTGATGTCATGAACACAATAAAAGAGATGCGCCCGTGCGCATGGCGAGTCCCCAAGGGACCCAAGACGCCAAAATAGACCTCTATTTTTTGTCATCCACAATCTCGGCGAGCTGTGCGTGGCGTAACCGTATTACAGGCCTGGGATCCTGGTTATTGTCCTCCACATTTATGCGCGGGTTGGCATAACCTTGCAAGAGTGTTGTACAGCATATTCGCTCGGAAATATCGGTGCTTGGGGCCTTCGGGTTCTTTACAGCCTTCCGTAAAAGCCTTGTGCTGCCATACCGATTGGGTAATCCGTATGTATGGTTTCCGTTTTGTTCTTCAGACCGGGTTCGATCCCAGGCCAATGGGCTTTTTTTTATTCGTTTTCTTTCTTTGTGCTTGACCCCCCTAATCCTGATTGGTTTTGCGCAAAAACAATAAAAAAAAGTGAGTTTGCAAAATAAGCTTGCTGGATTTATTGATTATATGTATACAATTTGTTCCTAGGAAGTTAAAAAAAAACACAAAGCAAAGAGTTTGAGGAAGTAAACAAGTATGTGAACTTTAATGTTCTATTTGAAGGGGCGCATTTTGTACAGGGAAGCATACATAGAATGCTTAACTGGTGGAGAGGGGAGAGGTAACAGTTTATTGAGCATAATGTCAACAATAGCAGGTGGAAGGGAGGGGCACTCTCTTCATACAATATTGCAGTTGTTACCTATTATTAAATAAGTTTGTAAGATATATTTGTTTATTAAGCAAGGTCTATTTCTGAGACAAGCAAACTCAAGTAAGAGCTTTTGAAATAACAGGTGAGTGTTAAAAGAAAAACAATTATCTGATTAGAAAACTAATGTAGATTCCTTTGCACCAAATAAGAACAAACTTCATTTTGTTTGTTATTTATGAGGAACGAGATGAGCTCTACAAGGCCAAGAAGAAATATGTATTGCTCATCTAAATTATACAAGTAAATAATAATATTAAAAAAAGAATTACTGTAAGTAATTAGAGTGGTTTTCATTAACCCGTGAAACAAAGTGTGATAGTTAAACGGTAATAGTTAGTAAAACACAAAAAAGAACAATAGAATCAGATCACAACAAAGTGTAATACGCTAAAGCGTAGTTCACGGGTTAATGAAGGTTTTGACATTTCAACCTTACATCCACATGAAAGTAATGCCTAATATCGAGTGCCCTACAGTAAGTGTTTTGCAGTCAAATTGTTTTCTTTTAGTAGGTAAAAAATTATTCTAAATAATATTAATCATGGCTATGGTCACCACTTACACATATAGAACTTGTAATGAAAAGAAAGAAAAAAAATATATATATGCAGTCAAACAACAGAATTGCATGATAACCTTGAATATATTGAATAAAGGACTGCAAAAAAACATCTTTTGTACTAGTTGCTTGAATTGACCCTTGGCTATTTTAGCTGAATTCCCCTCCCCCTCTAAAAAAGAAAATAATAATAATAATAGAACAAAACTAAAAATAAAACAACCACAACAGAGACCCCCAACAACAATTTTGATTTTTTTTAATTTCCTTTAAAGGGGGAGTGTCATGTTTAAGAGATTTGCAATAGCTCTAGAGCCCTGACACAATGAACTTTAGTGAAATTCTAATACTGTCTTATGAGCTTTTAGTACATGTGGGAGACTTTGAACAAAACAAAAAAAAATGACCACAAACTGTCAATTAACATAGTTTTCAATATAATATTGCATATTATTTAATAAGGTATTCACAGCTTTTAAAAAGTTCAACTGTTTGTAGACACTTAAAAGCCTACAATAAACACTGACTCCAGACATGCGCAGTACTATGCTGCTGCCCCTTTAAAGTAAAATACAGCTTTACTTGGTCAGCGTAGACAATATTGCGGATTTTGTCAATATTCTAATATGAATATGTCAATATTCTCCCCCCTTACGTCTTTATTTCTATTTATTTTATGCTTTTCACATGATACCAAAACAGCGTCTTTTTTCTTCGCTAATTTGATGTCATGTACACAATAAAAGAGATGCGCCCGTGCGCATGGCGAGTCCCCAAGGGACCCAAGACGCCAAAATAGACCTCTATTTTTTGTCATCCACAATCTCGGCGAGCTATGCGTGGCGTAACCGTATTACAGGCCTGGGATCCTGGTTATTGTCCTCCCCATTAATGCGCGGGTTGGCATAACCTTGCAAGAGTGTTGTACAGCATATTCGCTCGGAAATATCGGTGCTTGGGGCCTTCGGGTTCTTTACAGCCTTCCGTAAAAGCCTTGTGCTGCCATACCGATTGGGTAATCCGTATGTATGGTTTCGTTTTGTTCTTCAGACCGGGTTCGATCCCAGGCCAATGGGCTTTTTTTTATTTGTTTTCTTTCTTTGTGCTTGACCCCCCTAATCGTGATTGGTTTTGCGCAAAAATAATAAAAAAGTGAGTTTGCAAAATAAGCTTGCTGGATTTATTGATTATATGTATTCAATTTGTTCCTAGGAAGTTAACAAAAAACACAAAGCAAAGAGTTTGAGGAAGTAAACAAGTATGTGAACTTTAATGTTCTATTTGAAGGGGCGCATTTTGTACAGGGAAGCATACATAGAATGCTTAACTGGTGGAGAGGGGAGAGGTAACAGTTTATTGAGCATAATGTCAACAATAGCAGGGGGAAGGGAGGGGCACTCTCTTCATACAATATTGCAGTTGTTACCTATTATTAAATAAGTTTGTAAGATATATTTGTAAGCAAGGTCTATTTCTGAGACAAGCAAACTCAAGTAAGAGCTGTTGAAATAACAGGTGAGTGTTAAAAGAAAAACAATTATCTGATTAGAAAACTAATGTAGATTCCTTTGCACCAAATAAGAACAAACTTCATTTTGTTTGTTATTTATGAGGAACGAGATGAGCTCTACAAGGCCAAGAAGAAATATGTATTGCTCATCTAAATTATACAAGTAAATAATAATATTAAAAAAAGAATTACTGTAAGTAATTAGAGTGGTTTTCATTAACCCGTGAAACAAAGTGTGATAGTTAAACGGTAATAGTTAGTAAAACACAAAAAAGAACAATAGAATCAGATCACAACAAAGTGTAATACGCTAAAGCGTAGTTCACGGGTTAATGAAGGTTTTGACATTTCAACCTTACATCCACATGAAAGTAATGCCTAATATCGAGTGCCCTACAGTAAGTGTTTTGCAGTCAAGTTGTTTTCTTTTAGTAGGTAAAAAATTATTCTAAATAATATTAATCATGGCTATGGTCACCACTTACACATATAGAACTTGTAATGAAAAGAAAGAAAAAAAATATATATATGCAGTCAAACAACAGATTTGCATGATAACCTTGAATATATTGAATAAAGGACTGCAAAAAAACATCTTTTGTACTAGTTGCTTGAATTGACCCTTGGCTATTTTAGCTGAATTCCCCTCCCCCTCTAAAAAAGAAAATAATAATAATAATAGAACAAAACTAAAAATAAAACAACCACAACAGAGACCCCCACCAACAATTTTGATTTTTTTTAACAAAACTAAAAATAAAACAAAGGGGGAGTGTCATGTTTAAGAGATTTGCAATAGCTCTAGAGCCCTGACACAATGAACTTCAGTGAAATTCTAATACTGACTTATGAGCTTTTGGTACATGTGGCAGACTTTAAACAAAAAAAATGACCACAAACTGTCCATTAACATAGTTTTCAATATAATATTGCATATTATTTAATAAGGTATTGACATCTTTTACAAAGTTCAACTGTTTGTAGACACTTAAAAGCCTACAATAAACAATGACTCCAGACATGCGCTGTACTATGCTGCTGCCCCTTTAAAGTAAAATACAGCTTTACTTAGTCAGCGTAGACAATATTGCGGATTTTGTCAATATTCTAATATGAATATGTCAATATTATCACCCCTTACGTCTTTATTTCTATTTATTTTATGCTTTTCACATGATACCAAAACAGCGTCTTTTTTCTTCGCTAATTTGATGTCATGTACACAATAAAAGAGATGCGCCCGTGCGCATGGCGAGTCCCCAACGGACCCAAGACGCCCAAATAGACCTCTATTTTTTGTCATCCACAATCTCGGCGAGCTGTGCGTGGTGTAACCGTATTACAGGCCTGGGATCCTGGTTATTGTCCTCCCCATTAATGCGCGGGTTGGGATAACCTTGCAAGAGTGTTGTACAGCATATTCGCTCGGAAATATCGGTGCTTGGGGCCTTCGGGTTCTTTACAGCCTTCCGTAAAAGCCTTGTGCTGCCATACCGATTGGGTAATCCGTATGTATGGTTTCCGTTTTGTTCTTCAGACCGGGTTCGATCCCAGGCCAATGGGCTTTTTTTTATTCGTTTTCTTTCTTTGTGCTTGACCCCCCTAATCCTGATTGGTTTTGCGCAAAAATAATAAAAAAAAGTGAGTTTGCAAAATAAGCTTGCTGGATTTATTGATTATATGTATTCAATTTGTTCCTAGGAAGTTAACAAAAAACACAAAGCAAAGAGTTTGAGGAAGTAAACAAGTATGTGAACTTTAATGTTCTATTTGAAGGGGCGCATTTTGTACAGGGAAGCATACATAGAATGCTTAACTGGTGGAGAGGGGAGAGGTAACAGTTTATTGAGCATAATGTCAACAATAGCAGGGGGAAGGGAGGGGCACTCTCTTCATACAATATTGCAGTTGTTACCTATTATTAAATAAGTTTGTAAGATATATTTGTTTATTAAGCAAGGTCTATTTCTGAGACAAGCAAACTCAAGTAAGAGCTGTTGAAATAACAGGTGAGTGTTAAAAAAAAACAATTATCTGATTAGAAAACTAATGTAGATTCCTTTGCACCAAATAAGAACAAACTTCATTTTGTTTGTTATTTACGAGGAACGAGATGAGCTCTACAAGGCCAAGAAGAAATATGTATTGCTCATCTAAATTATACAAGTAAATAATATTAAAAAAGAATTACTGTAAGTAATTAGAGTGGTTTTCATTAACCCGTGAAACAAAGTGTGATAGCTAAACGGTAATAGTTAGTAAAACACAAAAAAGAACAATAGAATCAGATCACAACAAAGTGTAATACGCTAAAGCGTAGTTCACGGGTTAATGAAGGTTTTGACATTTCAACCTTACATCCACATGAAAGTAATGCCTAATATCGAGTGCCCTACAGTAAGTGTTTTGCAGTCAAATTGTTTTCTTTTAGTAGGTAAAAAATTATTCTAAATAATAGTAATCATAGCTATGCTCACCACTTACACATATAGAACTTGTAATGAAAAGAAAGAAAAAAATATATATATATGCAGTCAAACAACAGAATTGCATGATAACCTTGAATATATTGAATAAAGGACTGCAAAAAAACATATTTTGTACTAGTTGCTTGAATTGACCTTTGGCTATTTTTAGCTGAATTCCCCTCCCCCTCTAAAAAAGAAAATAATAATAATAATAGAACAAAACTAAAAATAAAACAAAGGGGGAGTGTCATGTTTAAGAGATTTGCAATAGCTCTAGAGCCCTGACACAATGAACTTCAGTGAAATTCTAATACTGACTTATGAGCTTTTGGTACATGTGGCAGACTTTAAACAAAAAAAAATGACCACAAACTGTCCATTAACATAGTTTTCAATATAATATTGCATATTATTTAATAAGGTATTGACAGCTTTTAAAAAGTTCAACTGTTTGTAGACACTTAAAAGCCTACAATAAACACTGACTCCAGACATGCGCAGTACTATGCTGCTGCCCCTTTAAAGTAAAATACATCTTTACTTAGTCAGCGTAGACAATATTGCGGATTTTGTCAATATTCTAATATGAATATGTCAATATTCTCCCCCCTTACGTCTTTATTTCTATTTATTTTATGCTTTTCACATGATACCAAAACAGCGTCTTTTTTCTTCGCTAATTTGATGTCATGTACACAATAAAAGAGATGCGCCCGTGCGCATGGCGAGTCCCCAAGGGACCCAAGACGCCCAAATAGACCTCTATTTTTTGTCATCCACAATCTCGGCGAGCTGTGCGTGGCGTAACCGTATTACAGGCCTGGGATCCTGGTTATTGTCCTCCCCATTAATGCGCGGGTTGGGATAACCTTGCAAGAGTGTTGTACAGCATATTCGCTCGGAAATATCGGTGCTTGGGGCCTTCGGGTTCTTTACAGCCTTCCGTAAAAGCCTTGTGCTGCCATACCGATTGGGTAATCCGTATGTATGGTTTCCGTTTTGTTCTTCAGACCGGGTTCGATCCCAGGCCAATGGGCTTTTTTTTTATTCGTTTTCTTTCTTTGTGCTTGACCCCCCTAATCCTGATTGGTTTTGCGCAAAAATAATAAAAAAAAGTGAGTTTGCAAAATAAGCTTGCTAGATTTATTGATTATATGTATTCAATTTGTTCCTAGGAAGTTAACAAAAAACACAAAGCAAAGAGTTTGAGGAAGTAAACAAGTATGTGAACTTTAATGTTCTATTTGAAGGGGCGCATTTTGTACAGGGAAGCATACATAGAATGCTCAACTGGTGGAGAGGGGAGAGGTAACAGTTTATTGAGCATAATGTCAACAATAGCAGGGGGAAGGGAGAGGCACTCTCTTCATACAATATTGCAGTTGTTACCTATTATTAAATAAGTTTGTAAGATATATTTGTTTATTAAGCAAGGTCTATTTCTGAGACAAGCAAACTCAAGTAAGAGCTGTTGAAATAACAGGTGAGTGTTAAAAAAAAAACAATTATCTGATTAGAAAACTAATGTAGATTCCTTTGCACCAAATAAGAACAAACTTCATTTTGTTTGTTATTTACGAGGAACGAGATGAGCTCTACAAGGCCAAGAAGAAATATGTATTGCTCATCAAAATTATACAAGTAAATAATAATATTAAAAAAGAATTACTGTAAGTAATTAGAGTGGTTTTCATTAACCCGTGAAACAAAGTGTGATAGTTAAACGGTAATAGTTAGTAAAACACAAAAAAGAACAATAGAATCAGATCACAACAAAGGGTAATACGCTTAAGCGTAGTTCACGGGTTAATGAAGGTTTTGACATTTCAACCTTACATCCACATGAAAGTAATGCCTAATATCGAGTGCCCTACAGTAAGTGTTTTGCAGTCAAATTGTTTTCTTTTAGTAGGTAAAAAAATATTCTAAATAATAGTAATCATAGCTATGGTCACCACTTACACATATAGAACTTGTAATGAAAAGAAAGAAAAATATATATATGCAGTCAAACAACAGAATTGCATGATAACCTTGAATATATTGAATAAAGGACTGCAAAAAAACATCTTTTGTACTAGTTGCTTGAATTGACCCTTGGATATTTTTAGCTGAATTCCCCTCCCCCTCTAAAAAAGAAAATAATAATAATAATAATAGAACAAAACTAAAAATAAAACAAAGGGGGAGTGTCATGTTTAAGAGATTTGCAATAGCTCTAGAGCCCTGACACAATGAACTTCAGTGAAATTCTAATACTGACTTATGAGCTTTTGGTACATGTGGCAGACTTTAAACAAAAAAAAATGACCACAAACTGTCCATTAACATAGTTTTCAATATAATATTGCATATTATTTAATAAGGTATTGACAGCTTTTAAAAAGTTCAACTGTTTGTAGACACTTAAAAGCCTACAATAAACACTGACTCCAGACATGCGCAGTACTATGCTGCTGCCCCTTTAAAGTAAAATACATCTTTACTTAGTCAGCGTAGACAATATTGCGGATTTTGTCAATATTCTAATATGAATATGTCAATATTATCACCCCTTACGTCTTTATTTCTATTTATTTTATGCTTTTCACATGATACCAAAACAGCGTCTTTTTTCTTCGCTAATTTGATGTCATGTACACAATAAAAGAGATGCGCCCGTGCGCATGGCGAGTCCCCAAGGGACCCAAGACGCCCAAATAGACCTCTATTTTTTGTCATCCACAATCTCGGCGAGCTGTGCGTGGCGTAACCGTATTACAGGCCTGGGATCCTGGTTATTGTCCTCCCCATTAATGCGCGGGTTGGGATAACCTTGCAAGAGTGTTGTACAGCATATTCGCTCGGAAATATCGGTGCTTGGGGCCTTCGGGTTCTTTACAGCCTTCCGTAAAAGCCCTGTGCTGCCATACCGATTAGGTAATCCGTATGTATGGTTTCCGTTTTGTTCTTCAGACCGGGTTCGATCCCAGGCCAATGGGCTTTTTTTTTATTCGTTTTCTTTCTTTGTGCTTGACCCCCCTATTCCTGATTGGTTTTGCGCAAAAATAATAAAAAAAGTGAGTTTGCAAAATAAGCTTGCTGGATTTATTGATTATATGTATTCAATTTGTTCCTAGGAAGTTAACAAAAAACACAAAGCAAAGAGTTTGAGGAAGTAAACAAGTATGTGAACTTTAATGTTCTATTTGAAGGGGCGCATTTTGTACAGGGAAGCATACATAGAATGCTTAACTGGTGGAGAGGGGAGAGGTAACAGTTTATTGAGCATAATGTCAACAATAGCAGGGGGAAGGGAGGGGCACTCTCTTCATACAATATTGCAGTTGTTACCTATTATTAAATAAGTTTGTAAGATATATTTGTTTATTATGCAAGGTCTATTTCTGAGACAAGCAAACTCAAGTAAGAGCTGTTGAAATAACAGGTGAGTGTTAAAAAAAAAAACATTTATCTGATTAGAAAACTAATGTAGATTCCTTTGCACCAAATAAGAACAAACTTCATTTTGTTTGTTATTTACGAGGAACGAGATGAGCTCTACAAGGCCAAGAAGAAATATGTATTGCTCATCTAAATTATACAAGTAAATAATAATATTAAAAAAGAATTACTGTAAGTAATTAGAGTGGTTTTCATTCACCCGTGAAACAAAGTGTGACAGTTAAACGGTAATAGTTAGTAAAACACAAAAAAGAACAATAGAATCAGATCACAACAAAGTGTAATACGCTAAAGCGTAGTTCACGGGTTAATGAAGGTTTTGACATTTCAACCTTACATCCACATGAAAGTAATGCCTAATATCGAGTGCCCT
Organism: Nematostella vectensis; assembly: GCF_932526225.1. Taxonomy (NCBI): domain Eukaryota; kingdom Metazoa; phylum Cnidaria; class Anthozoa; order Actiniaria; family Edwardsiidae; genus Nematostella; species Nematostella vectensis. The sequence goes on along the minus strand of NC_064047.1, from coordinate 86,609 downwards.
ACAGTAAGTGTTTTGCAGTCAAATTGTTTTCTTTTAGTAGGTAAAAAAATATTCTAAATAATAGTAATCATAGCTATGGTCACCACTTACACATATAGAACTTGTAATGAAAAGAAAGAAAAAAATATATATATGCAGTCAAACAACAGAATTGCATGATAACCTTGAATATATTGAATAAAGGACTGCAAAAAAAACATCTTTTGTACTAGTTGCTTGAATTGACACTTGGATATTTTTAGCTGAATTCCCCTCCCCCTCTAAAAAAGAAAATAATAATAATAATAATAATAGAACAAAACTAAAAATAAAACAAAGGGGGAGTGTCATGTTTAAGAGATTTGCGATAGCTCTAGAGCCCTGACACAATGAACTTCAGTGAAATTCTAATACCGAGTTATGAGCTTTTGGTACATGTGGCAGACTTTAAACAAAAAAAAAATGACCACAAACTGTCCATTAACATAGTTTTCAATATAATATTGCATATTATTTAATAAGGTATTGACAGCTTTTACAAAGTTCAACTGTTTGTAGACACTTAAAAGCCTACAATAAACAATGACTCCAGACATGCGCTGTACTATGCTGCTGCCCCTTTAAAGTAAAATACAGCTTTACTTAGTCAGCGTAGACAATATTGCGGATTTTGTCAATATTCTAATATGAATTTGTCAATATTATCACCCCTTACGTCTTTATTTCTATTTATTTTATGCTTTTCACATGATACCAAAACAGCGTCTTTTTTCTTCGCTAATTTGATGTCATGTACACAATAAAAGAGATGCGCCCGTGCGCATGGCGAGTCCCCAACGGACCCAAGACGCCCAAATAGACCTCTATTTTTTGTCATCCACAATCTCGGCGAGCTGTGCGTGGTGTAACCGTATTACAGGCCTGGGATCCTGGTTATTGTCCTCCCCATTAATGCGCGGGTTGTAATAACCTTGCAAGAGTGTTGTACAGCATATTCGCTCGGAAATATCGGTGCTTGGGGCCTTCGGGTTCCTTACAGCCTTCCGTAAAAGCCTTGTGCTGCCATACCGATTGGGTAATCCGTATGTATGGTTTCCGTTTTGTTCTTCAGACCGGGTTCGATCCCAGGCCAATGGGCTTTTTTTTTATTCGTTTTCTTTCTTTGTGCTTGACCCCCCTAATCCTGATTGGTTTTGCGCAAAAATAATAAAAAAAAGTGAGTTTGCAAAATAAGCTTGCTGGATTTATTGATTATATGTATTCAATTTGTTCCTAGGAAGTTAACAAAAAACACAAAGCAAAGAGTTTGAGGAAGTAAACAAGTATGTGAACTTTAATGTTCTATTTGAAGGGGCGCATTTTGTACAGGGAAGCATACATAGAATGCTTAACTGGTGGAGAGGGGAGAGGTAACAGTTTATTGAGCATAATGTCAACAATAGCAGGGGGAAGGGAGGGGCACTCTCTTCATACAATATTGCAGTTGTTACCTATTATTAAATAAGTTTGTAAGATATATTTGTTTATTAAGCAAGGTCTATTTCTGAGACAAGCAAACTCAAGTAAGAGCTGTTGAAATAACAGGTGAGTGTTAAAAAAAAACAATTATCTGATTAGAAAACTAATGTAGATTCCTTTGCACCAAATAAGAACAAACTTCATTTTGTTTGTTATTTACGAGGAACGAGATGAGCTCTACAAGGCCAAGAAGAAATATGTATTGCTCATCTAAATTATACAAGTAAATAATATTAAAAAAGAATTACTGTAAGTAATTAGAGTGGTTTTCATTAACCCGTGAAACAAAGTGTGATAGCTAAACGGTAATAGTTAGTAAAACACAAAAAAGAACAATAGAATCAGATCACAACAAAGTGTAATACGCTAAAGCGTAGTTCACGGGTTAATGAAGGTTTTGACATTTCAACCTTACATCCACATGAAAGTAATGCCTAATATCGAGTGCCCTACAGTAAGTGTTTTGCAGTCAAATTGTTTTCTTTTAGTAGGTAAAAAATTATTCTAAATAATAGTAATCATAGCTATGCTCACCACTTACACATATAGAACTTGTAATGAAAAGAAAGAAAAAAATATATATATATGCAGTCAAACAACAGAATTGCATGATAACCTTGAATATATTGAATAAAGGACTGCAAAAAAACATATTTTGTACTAGTTGCTTGAATTGACCTTTGGCTATTTTTAGCTGAATTCCCCTCCCCCTCTAAAAAAGAAAATAATAATAATAATAGAACAAAACTAAAAATAAAACAAAGGGGGAGTGTCATGTTTAAGAGATTTGCAATAGCTCTAGAGCCCTGACACAATGAACTTCAGTGAAATTCTAATACTGACTTATGAGCTTTTGGTACATGTGGGAGACTTTGAACAAAACAAAACAAAAATGACCACAAACTGTCAATTAACATAGTTTTCAATATAATATTGCATATTATTTAATAAGGTATTCACAGCTTTTAAAAAGTTTAACTGTTTGTAGACACTTAAAAGCCTACAATAAACACTGACTCTAGACATGCGCAGTACTATGCTGCTGCCCCTTTAAAGTAAAATACAGCTTTACTTAGTCAGCGTAGACAATATTGCGGATTTTGTCAATATTCTAATATGAATATGTCAATATTCGCCCCCCCTTACGTCTTTATTTCTATTTATTTTATGCTTTTCACACGATACCAAAATAGCGTCTTTTTTCTTCGCTAATTTGATGTCATGTACACAATAAAAGAGATGCGCCCGTGCGCATGGCGAGTCCCCAAGGGACCCAAGACGCCAAAATAGACCTCTATTTTTTGTCATCCACAATCTCGGCGAGCTGTGCGTGGCGTAACCGTATTACAGGCCTGGGATCCTGGTTATTGTCCTCCCCATTAATGCGCGGGTTGGGATAACATTGCAAGAGTGTTGTACAGCATATTCGCTCGGAAATATCGGTGCTTGGGGCCTTCGGGTTCTTTACAGCCTTCCGTAAAAGCCTTGTGCTGCCATACCGATTGGGTAATCCGTATGTATGGTTTCCGTTTTGTTCTTCAGACCGGGTTCGATCCCAGGCCAATGGGCTTTTTTTTTATTCGTTTTCTTTCTTTGTGCTTGACCCCCCTAATCCTGATTGGTTTTGCGCAAAAATAATAAAAAAAAGTGAGTTTGCAAAATAAGCTTGCTAGATTTATTGATTATATGTATTCAATTTGTTCCTAGGAAGTTAACAAAAAACACAAAGCAAAGAGTTTGAGGAAGTAAACAAGTATGTGAACTTTAATGTTCTATTTGAAGGGGCGCATTTTGTACAGGGAAGCATACATAGAATGCTTAACTGGTGGAGAGGGGAGAGGTAACAGTTTATTGAGCATAATGTCAACAATAGCAGGGGGAAGGGAGGGGCACTCTCTTCATACAATATTGCAGTTGTTACATATTATTAAATAAGTTTGTAAGATATATTTGTTTATTAAGCAAGGTCTATTTCTGAGACAAGCAAACTCAAGTAAGAGCTGTTGAAATAACAGATGAGTGTTAAAAAAAAAAACAATTATCTGATTAGAAAACTAATGTAGATTCCTTTACACCAAATAAGAACAAACTTCATTTTGTTTGTTATTAACGAGGAACGGGATGAGCTCTACAAGGCCAAGAAGAAATATGTATTGCTCATCTAAATTATACAAGTAAATAATAATATTAAAAAAGAATTACTGTAAGTAATTAGAGTGGTTTTCATTAACCCGTGAAACAAAGTGTGATAGTTAAACGGTAATAGTTAGTAAAACACAAAAAAGAACAATAGAATCAGATCACAACAAAGGGTAATACGCTTAAGCGTAGTTCACGGGTTAATGAAGGTTTTGACATTTCAACCTTACATCCACATGAAAGTAATGCCTAATATCGAGTGCCCTACAGTAAGTGTTTTGCAGTCAAATTGTTTTCTTTTAGTAGGTAAAAAAATATTCTAAATAATAGTAATCATAGCTATGGTCACCACTTACACATATAGAACTTGTAATGAAAAGAAAGAAAAATATATATATATATGCAGTCAAACAACAGAATTGCATGATAACCTTGAATATATTGAATAAAGGACTGCAAAAAAACATCTTTTGTACTAGTTGCTTGAATTGACCCTTGGATATTTTTAGCTGAATTCCCCTCCCCCTCTAAAAAAGAAAATAATAATAATAATTATAGAACAAAACTAAAAATAAAACAAAGGGGGAGTGTCATGTTTAAGAGATTTGCAATAGCTCTAGAGCCCTGACACAATGAACTTCAGTGAAATTCTAATACTGACTTATGAGCTTTTGGTACATGTGGCAGACTTTAAACAAAAAAAAATGACCACAAACTGTCCATTAACATAGTTTTCAATATAATATTGCATATTATTTAATAAGGTATTGACAGCTTTTAAAAAGTTCAACTGTTTGTAGACACTTAAAAGCCTACAATAAACACTGACTCCAGACATGCGCAGTACTATGCTGCTGCCCCTTTAAAGTAAAATACATCTTTACTTAGTCAGCGTAGACAATATTGCGGATTTTGTCAATATTCTAATATGAATATGTCAATATTATCACCCCTTACGTCTTTATTTCTATTTATTTTATGCTTTTCACATGATACCAAAACAGCGTCTTTTTTCTTCGCTAATTTGATGTCATGTACACAATAAAAGAGATGCGCCCGTGCGCATGGCGAGTCCCCAAGGGACCCAAGACGCCCAAATAGACCTCTATTTTTTGTCATCCACAATCTCGGCTAGCTGTGCGTGGCGTAACCGTATTACAGGCCTGGGATCCTGGTTATTGTCCTCCCCATTAATGCGCGGGTTGGGATAACCTTGCAAGAGTGTTGTACAGCATATTCGCTCGGAAATATCGGTGCTTGGGGCCTTCGGGTTCTTTACAGCCTTCCGTAAAAGCCTTGTGCTGCCATACCGATTGGGTAATCCGTATGTATGGTTTCCGTTTTGTTCTTCAGACCGGGTTCGATCCCAGGCCAATGGGCTTTTTTTTTATTCGTTTTCTTTCTTTGTGCTTGACCCCCCTAATCCTGATTGGTTTTGCGCAAAAATAATAAAAAAAAGTGAGTTTGCAAAATAAGCTTGCTAGATTTATTGATTATATGTATTCAATTTGTTCCTAGGAAGTTAACAAAAAACACAAAGCAAAGAGTTTGAGGAAGTAAACAAGTATGTGAACTTTAATGTTCTATTTGAAGGGGCGCATTTTGTACAGGGAAGCATACATAGAATGCTTAACTGGTGGAGAGGGGAGAGGTAACAGTTTATTGAGCATAATGTCAACAATAGCAGGGGGAAGGGAGGGGCACTCTCTTCATACAATATTGCAGTTGTTACCTATTATTAAATAAGTTTGTAAGATATATTTGTTTATTAAGCAAGGTCTATTTCTGAGACAAGCAAACTCAAGTAAGAGCTGTTGAAATAACAGGTGAGTGTTAAAAAAAAACAATTATCTGATTAGAAAACTAATGTAGATTCCTTTGCACCAAATAAGAACAAACTTCATTTTGTTTGTTATTTACGAGGAACGAGATAAGCTCTACAAGGCCAAGAAGAAATATGTATTGCTCATCTAAATTATACAAGTAAATAATAATATTAAAAAAGAATTACTGTAAGTAATTAGAGTGGTTTTCATTAACCCGTGAAACAAAGTGTGATAGATAAACGGTAATAGTTAGTAAAACACAAAAAAGAACAATAGAATCAGATCACAACAAAGGGTAATACGCTTAAGCGTAGTTCACGGGTTAATGAAGGTTTTGACATTTCAACCTTACATCCACATGAAAGTAATGCCTAATATCGAGTGCCCTACAGTAAGTGTTTTGCAGTCAAATTGTTTTCTTTTAGTAGGTAAAAAAATATTCTAAATAATAGTAATCATAGCTATGGTCACCACTTACACATATAGAACTTGTAATGAAAAGAAAGAAAAATATATATATATGCAGTCAAACAACAGAATTGCATGATAACCTTGAATATATTGAATAAAGGACTGCAAAAAAACATCTTTTGTACTAGTTGCTTGAATTGACCCTTGGATATTTTTAGCTGAATTCCCCTCCCCCTCTAAAAAAGAAAATAATAATAATAATAATAGAACAAAACTAAAAATAAAACAAAGGGGGAGTGTCATGTTTAAGAGATTTGCAATAGCTATAGAGCCCTGACACAATGAACTTCAGTGAAATTCTAATACTGACTTATGAGCTTTTCGTACATGTGGCAGACTTTAAACAAAAAAAAAATGACCACAAACTGTCCATTAACATAGTTTTCAATATAATATTGCATATTATTTAATAAGGTATTGACAGCTTTTAAAAAGTTCAACTGTTTGTAGACACTTAAAAGCCTACAATAAACACTGACTCCAGACATGCGCTGTACTATGCTGCTGCCCCTTTAAAGTAAAATACATCTTTACTTAGTCAGCGTAGACAATATTGCGGATTTTTTCAATATTCTAATATGAATATGTCAATATTATCACCCCTTACGTCTTTATTTCTATTTATTTTATGCTTTTCACATGATACCAAAACAGCGTCTTTTTTCTTCGCTAATTTGATGTCATGTACACAATAAAAGAGATGCGCCCGTGCGCATGGCGAGTCCCCAAGGGACCCAAGACGCCCAAATAGACCTCTATTTTTTGTCATCCACAATCTCGGCGAGCTGTGCGTGGCGTAACCGTATTACAGGCCTGGGATCCTGGTTATTGTCCTCCCCATTAATGCGCGGGTTGGGATAACCTTGCAAGAATGTTGTACAGCATATTCGCTCGGAAATATCGGTGCTTGGGGCCTTCGGGTTCTTTACAGCCTTCCGTAAAAGCCTTGTGCTGCCATACCGATTGGGTAATCCGTATGTATGGTTTCCGTTTTGTTCTTCAGACCGGGTTCGATCCCAGGCCAATGGGCTTTTTTTTTATTCGTTTTCTTTCTTTGTGCTTGACCCCCCTAATCCTGATTGGTTTTGCGCAAAAAAAATAAAAAAAGTGAGTTTGCAAAATAAGCTTGCTGGATTTATTGATTATATGTATTCAATTTGTTCCTAGGAAGTTAACAAAAAACACAAAGCAAAGAGTTTGAGGAAGTAAACAAGTATATGAACTTTAATGTTCTATTTGAAGGGGCGCATTTTGTACAGGGAAGCATACATAGAATGCTTAACTGGTGGAGAGGGGAGAGGTAACAGTTTATTGAGCATAATGTCAACAATAGCAGGGGGAAGGGAGGGGCACTCTCTTCATACAATATTGCAGTTGTTACCTATTATTAAATAAGTTTGTAAGATATATTTGTTTATTAAGCAAGGTCTATTTCTGAGACAAGCAAACTCAAGTAAGAGCTGTTGAAATAACAGGTGAGTGTTAAAAAAAAAAACAATTATCTGATTAGAAAACTAATGTAGATTCCTTTGCACCAAATAAGAACAAACTTCATTTTGTTTGTTATTTACGAGGAACGAGATGAGCTCTACAAGGCCAAGAAGAAATATGTATTGCTCATCTAAATTATACAAGTAAATAATAATATTAAAAAAGATTTACTGTAAGTAATTAGAGTGGTTTTCATTAACCCGTGAAACAAAGTGTGATAGTTAAACGGTAATAGTTAGTAAAACACAAAAAAGAACAATAGAATCAGATCACAACAAAGTGTAATACGCTAAAGCGTAGTTCACGGGTTAATGAAGGTTTTGACATTTCAACCTTACATCCACATGAAAGTAATGCCTAATATCGAGTGCCCTACAGTAAGTGTTTTGCAGTCAAATTGTTTTCTTTTAGTAGGTAAAAAAATATTCTAAATAATAGTAATCATAGCTATGGTCACCACTTACACATATAGAACTTGTAATGAAAAGAAAGAAAAAAATATATATATGCAGTCAAACAACAGAATTGCATGATAACCTTGAATATATTGAATAAAGGACTGCAAAAAAACATCTTTTGTACTAGTTGCTTGAATTGACCCTTGGATATTTTTAGCTGAATTCCCCTCCCCCTCTAAAAAAGAAAATAATAATAATAATAATAATAGAACAAAACTAAAAATAAAACAAAGGGGGAGTGTCATGTTTAAGAGATTTGCAATAGCTCTAGAGCCCTGACACAATGAACTTCAGTGAAATTCTAATACTGAGTTATGAGCTTTTGGTACATGTGGCAGACTTTAAACAAAAAAAAAATGACCACAAACTGTCCATTAACATAGTTTTCAATATAATTTTGCATATTATTTAATAAGGTATTGACAGCTTTTACAAAGTTCAACTGTTTGTAGACACTTAAAAGCCTACAATAAACAATGACTCCAGACATGCGCTGTACTATGCTGCTGCCCCTTTAAAGTAAAATACAGCTTTACTTAGTCAGCGTAGACAATATTGCGGATTTTGTCAATATTCTAATATGAATATGTCAATATTATCACCCCTTACGTCTTTATTTCTATTTATTTTATGCTTTTCACATGATACCAAAACAGCGTCTTTTTTCTTCGCTAATTTGATGTCATGTACACAATAAAAGAGATGCGCCCGTGCGCATGGCGAGTCCCCAAGGGACCCAAGACGCCCAAATAGACCTCTATTTTTTGTCATCCACAATCTCGGCGAGCTGTGGGTGGTGTAACCGTATTACAGGCCTGGGATCCTGGTTATTGTCCTTCCCATTAATGCGCGGGTTGGGATAACCTTGCAAGAGTGTTGTACAGCATATTCGCTCGGAAATATCGGTGCTTGGGGCCTTCGGGTTCTTTACAGCCTTCCGTAAAAGCCTTGTGCTGCCATACCGATTGGGTAATCCGTATGTATGGTTTCCGTTTTGTTCTTCAGACCGGGTTCGATCCCAGGCCAATGGGCTTTTTTTTTATTCGTTTTCTTTCTTTGTGCTTGACCCCCCTAATCCTGATTGGTTTTGCGCAAAAATAATAAAAAAAAGTGAGTTTGCAAAATAAGCTTGCTGGATTTATTGATTATATGTATTCAATTTGTTCCTAGGAAGTTAACAAAAAACACAAAGCAAAGAGTTTGAGGAAGTAAACAAGTATGTGAACTTTAATGTTCTATTTGAAGGGGCGCATTTTGTACAGGGAAGCATACATAGAATGCTTAACTGGTGGAGAGGGGAGAGGTAACAGTTTATTGAGCATAATGTCAACAATAGCAGGGTGAAGGGAGGGGCACTCTCTTCATACAATATTGCAGTTGTTACCTATTATTAAATAAGTTTGTAAGATATATTTGTTTATTAAGCAAGGTCTATTTCTGAGACAAGCAAACTCAAGTAAGAGCTGTTGAAATAACAGGTGAGTGTTAAAAAAAGACAATTATCTGATTAGAAAACTAATGTAGATTCCTTTGCACCAAATAAGAACAAACTTCATTTTGTTTGTTATTTATGAGGAACGAGATGAGCTCTACAAGGCCAAGAAGAAATATGTATTGCTAATCTAAATTATACAAGTAAATAATATTAAAAAAGAATTACTGTAAGTAATTAGAGTGGTTTTCATTAACCCGTGAAACAAAGTGTGATAGCTAAACGGTAATAGTTAGTAAAACACAAAAAAGAACAATAGAATCAGATCACAACAAAGTGTAATACGCTAAAGCGTAGTTCACGGGTTAATGAAGGTTTTGACATTTCAACCTTACATCCACATGAAAGTAATGCCTAATATCGAGTGCCCTACAGTAAGTGTTTTGCAGTCAAATTGTTTTCTTTTAGTAGGTAAAAAATTATTCTAAATAATAGTAATCATAGCTATGCTCACCACTTACACATATAGAACTTGTAATGAAAAGAAAGAAAAAATATATATATATATGCAGTCAAACAACAGAATTGCATGATAACCTTGAATATATTGAATAAAGGACTGCAAAAAAACATATTTTGTACTAGTTGCTTGAATTGACCTTTGGCTATTTTTAGCTGAATTCCCCTCCCCCTCTAAAAAAGAAAATAATAATAATAATAGAACAAAACTAAAAATAAAACAAAGGGGGAGTGTCATGTTTAAGAGATTTGCAATAGCTCTAGAGCCCTGACACAATGAACTTCAGTGAAATTCTAATACTGACTTATGAGCTTTTCGTACATGTGGGAGACTTTGAACAAAACAAAAAAAAAATGGCCACAAACTGTCAATTAACATAGTTTTCAATATAATATTGCATATTATTTAATAAGGTATTCACAGCTTTTAAAAAGTTCAACTGTTTGTAGACACTTAAAAGCCTACAATAAACACTGACTCTAGACATGCGCAGTACTATGCTGCTGCCCCTTTAAAGTAAAATACAGCTTTACTTAGTCAGCGTAGACAATATTGCGGATTTTGTCAATATTCTAATATGAATATGTCAATATTCGCCCCCCCTTACGTCTTTATTTCTATTTATTTTATGCTTTTCACATGATACCAAAACAGCGTCTTTTTTCTTCGCTAATTTGATGTCATGTACACAATAAAAGAGATGCGCCCGTGCGCATGGCGAGTCCCCAAGGGACCCAAGACGCCAAAATAAACCTCTATTTTTTGTCATCCACAATCTCGGCGAGCTGTGCGTGGCGTAACCGTATTACAGGCCTGGGATCCTGGTTATTGTCCTCCCCATTAATGCGCGGGTTGGGATAACCTTGCAAGAGTGTTGTACAGCATATTCGCTCGGAAATATCGGTGCTTGGGGCCTTCGGGTTCTTTACAGCCTTCCGTAAAAGCCTTGTGCTGCCATACCGATTGGGTAATCCGTATGTATGGTTTCCGTTTTGTTCTTCAGACCGGGTTCGATCCCAGGCCAATGGGCTTTTTTTTTTATTCGTTTTCTTTCTTTGTGCTTGACCCCCCTAATCCTGATTGGTTTTGCGCAAAAATAATAAAAAAAAGTGAGTTTGCAAAATAAGCTTGCTGGATTTATTGATTATATGTATTCAATTTGTTCCTAGGAAGTTAACAAAAAACACAAAGCAAAGAGTTTGAGGAAGTAAACAAGTATGTGAACTTTAATGTTCTATTTGAAGGGGCGCATTTTGTACAGGGAAGCATACATAGAATGCTTAACTGGTGGAGAGGGGAGAGGTAACAGTTTATTGAGCATAATGTCAACAATAGCAGGGGGAAGGGAGGGGCACTCTCTTCATACAATATTGCAGTTGTTACCTATTATTAAATAAGTTTGTAAGATATATTTGTTTATTAAGCAAGGTCTATTTCTGAGACAAGCAAACTCAAGTAAGAGCTGTTGAAATAACAGGTGAGTGTTAAAAAAAAAACAATTATCTGATTAGAAAACTAATGTAGATTCCTTTGCACCAAATAAGAACAAACTTCATTTTGTTTGTTATTTACGAGGAACGAGATAAGCTCTACAAGGCCAAGATGAAATATGTATTGCTCATCTAAATTATACAAGTAAATAATAATATTAAAAAAGAATTACTGTAAGTAATTAGAGTGGTTTTCATAAACCCGTGAAACAAAGTGTGATAGTTAAACGGTAATAGTTAGTAAAACACAAAAAAGAACAATAGAATCAGATCACAACAAAGGGTAATACGCTAAAGCGTAGTTCACGGGTTAATGAAGGTTTTGACATTTCAACCTTACATCCACATGAAAGTAATGCCTAATATCGAGTGCCCTACAGTAAGTGTTTTGCAGTCAAATTGTTTTCTTTTAGTAGGTAAAAAAATATTCTAAATAATAGTAATCATAGCTATGGTCACCACTTACACATATAGAACTTGTAATGAAAAGAAAGAAAAATATATATATATGCAGTCAAACAACAGAATTGCATGATAACCTTGAATATATTGAATAAAGGACTGCAAAAAAACATCTTTTGTACTAGTTGCTTGAATTGACCCTTGGATATTTTTAGCTGAATTCCCCTCCCCCTCTAAAAAAGAAAATAATAATAATAATAATAGAACAAAACTAAAAATAAAACAAAGGGGGAGTGTCATGTTTAAGAGATTTGCAATAGCTCTAGAGCCCTGACACAATGAACTTCAGTGAAATTCTAATACTGACTTATGAGCTTTTGGTAAATGTGGCAGACTTTAAACAAAAAAAAAATGACCACAAACTGTCCATTAACATAGTTTTCAATATAATATTGCATATTATTTAATAAGGTATTGACAGCTTTTAAAAAGTTCAACTGTTTGTAGACACTTAAAAGCCTACAATAAACACTGACTCCAGACATGCGCAGTACTATGCTGCTGCCCCTCTAAAGTAAAATACAGCTTTACTTAGTCAGCGTAGACAATATTGCGGATTTTGTCAATATTCTAATATGAATATGTCAATATTATCACCCCTTACGTCTTTATTTCTATTTATTTTATGCTTTTCACATGATACCAAAACAGCGTCTTTTTTCTTCGCTAATTTGATGTCATGTACACAATAAAAGAGATGCGCCCGTGCGCATGGCGAGTCCCCAAGGGACCCAAGACGCCCAAATAGACCTCTATTTTTTGTCATCCACAATCTCGGCGAGCTGTGCGTGGTGTAACCGTATTACAGGCCTGGGATCCTGGTTATTGTCCTTCCCATTAATGCGCGGGTTGGGATAACCTTGCAAGAGTGTTGTACAGCATATTCGCTCGGAAATATCGGTGCTTGGGGCCTTCGGGTTTTTTACAGCCTTCCGTAAAAGCCTTGTGCTGCCATACCGATTGGGTAATCCGTATGTATGGTTTCCGTTTTGTTCTTCAGACCGGGTTCGATCCCAGGCCAATGGGCTTTTTTTTTTATTCGTTTTCTTTCTTTGTGCTTGACCCCCCTAATCCTGATTGGTTTTGCGCAAAAATAATAAAAAAAAGTGAGTTTGCAAAATAAGCTTGCTGGATTTATTGATTATATGTATTCAATTTGTTCCTAGGAAGTTAACAAAAAACACAAAGCAAAGAGTTTGAGGAAGTAAACAAGTATGTGAACTTTAATGTTCTATTTGAAGGGGCGCATTTTGTACAGGGAAGCATACATAGAATGCTTAACTGGTGGAGAGGGGAGAGGTAACAGTTTATTGAGCATAATGTCAACAATAGCAGGGTGAAGGGAGGGGCACTCTCTTCATACAATATTGCAGTTGTTACCTATTATTAAATAAGTTTGTAAGATATATTTGTTTATTAAGCAAGGTCTATTTCTGAGACAAGCAAACTCAAGTAAGAGCTGTTGAAATAACAGGTGAGTGTTAAAAAAAAACAATTATCTGATTAGAAAACTAATGTAGATTCCTTTGCACCAAATAAGAACAAACTTCATTTTGTTTGTTATTTATGAGGAACGAGATGAGCTCTACAAGGCCAAGAAGAAATATGTATTGCTCATCTAAATTATACAAGTAAATAATATTAAAAAAGAATTACTGTAAGTAATTAGAGTGGTTTTCATTAACCCGTGAAACAAAGTGTGATAGCTAAACGGTAATAGTTAGTAAAACACAAAAAAGAACAATAGAATCAGATCACAACAAAGTGTAATACGCTAAAGCGTAGTTCACGGGTTAATGAAGGTTTTGACATTTCAACCTTACATCCACATGAAAGTAATGCCTAATATCGAGTGCCGTACAGTAAGTGTTTTGCAGTCAAATTGTTTTCTTTTAGTAGGTAAAAAATTATTCTAAATAATAGTAATCATAGCTATGCTCACCACTTACACATATAGAACTTGTAATGAAAAGAAAGAAAAAAATATATATATATGCAGTCAAACAACAGAATTGCATGATAACCTTGAATATATTGAATAAAGGACTGCAAAAAAACATATTTTGTACTAGTTGCTTGAATTGACCTTTGGCTATTTTTAGCTGAATTCCCCTCCCCCTCTAAAAAAGAAAATAATAATAATAATAGAACAAAACTGAAAATAAAACAAAGGGGGAGTGTCATGTTTAAGAGATTTGCAATAGCTCTAGAGCCCTGACACAATGAACTTCAGTGAAATTCTAATACTGACTTATGAGCTTTTGGTACATGTGGGAGACTTTGAACAAAACAAAAAAAAAATGACCACAAACTGTCAATTAACATAGTTTTCAATATAATATTGCATATTATTTAATAAGGTATTCACAGCTTTTAAAAAGTTCAACTGTTTGTAGACACTTAAAAGCCTACAATAAACACTGACTCTAGACATGCGCAGTACTATGCTGCTGCCCCTTTAAAGTAAAATACAGCTTTACTTAGTCAGCGTAGACAATATTGCGGATTTTGTCAATATTCTAATATGAATATGTCAATATTCGCCCCCCCCTTACGTCTTTATTTCTATTTATTTTATGCTTTTCACATGATACCAAAACAGCGTCTTTTTTCTTCGCTAATTTGATGTCATGTACACAATAAAAGAGATGCGCCCGTGCGCATGGCGAGTCCCCAAGGGACCCAAGACGCCCAAATAAACCTCTATTTTTTGTCATCCACAATCTCGGCGAGCTGTGCGTGGCGTAACCGTATTACAGGCCTGGGATCCTGGTTATTGTCCTCCCCATTAATGCGCGGGTTGGCATAACATTGCAAGAGTGTTGTACAGCATATTCGCTCGGAAATATCGGTGCTTGGGGCCTTCGGGTTCTTTACAGCCTTCCGTAAAAGCCTTGTGCTGCCATACCGATTGGGTAATCCGTATGTATGGTTTCCGTTTTGTTCTTCAGACCGGGTTCGATCCCAGGCCAATGGGCTTTTTTTTTTATTCGTTTTCTTTCTTTGTGCTTGACCCCCCTAATCCTGATTGGTTTTGCGCAAAAATAATAAAAAATGTGAGTTTGCAAAATAAGCTTGCTGGATTTATTGATTATATGTATTCAATTTGTTCCTAGGAAGTTAACAAAAAACACAAAGCAAAGAGTTTGAGGAAGTAAACAAGTATGTGAACTTTAATGTTCTATTTGAAGGGGCGCATTTTGTACAGGGAAGCATACATAGAATGCTTAACTGGTGGAGAGGGGAGAGGTAACAGTTTATTGAGCATAATGTCAACAATAGCAGGGGGAAGGGAGGGGCACTCTCTTCATACAATATTGCAGTTGTTACCTATTATTAAATAAGTTTGTAAGATATATTTGTTTATTAAGCAAGGTCTATTTCTGAGACAAGCAAACTCAAGTAAGAGCTGTTGAAATAACAGGTGAGTGTTAAAAAAAAAACAATTATCTGATTAGAAAACTAATGTAGATTCCTTTGCACCAAATAAGAACAAACTTCATTTTGTTTGTTATTTACGAGGAACGAGATAAGCTCTACAAGGCCAAGATGAAATATGTATTGCTCATCTAAATTATACAAGTAAATATAAATATTAAAAAAGAATTACTGTAAGTAATTAGAGTGGTTTTCATAAACCCGTGAAACAAAGTGTGATAGTTAAACGGTAATAGTTAGTAAAACACAAAAAAGAACAATAGAATCAGATCACAACAAAGGGTAATACGCTAAAGCGTAGTTCACGGGTTAATGAAGGTTTTGACATTTCAACCTTACATCCACATGAAAGTAATGCCTAATATCGAGTGCCCTACAGTAAGTGTTTTGCAGTCAAATTGTTTTCTTTTAGTAGGTAAAAAAATATTCTAAATAATAGTAATCATAGCTATGGTCACCACTTACACATATAGAACTTGTAATGAAAAGAAAGAAAAATATATATATATGCAGTCAAACAACAGAATTGCATGATAACCTTGAATATATATTGAATAAAGGACTGCAAAAAAACATCTTTTGTACTAGTTGCTTGAATTGACCCTTGGATATTTTTAGCTGAATTCCCCTCCCCCTCTAAAAAAGAAAATAATAATAATAATAATAGAACAAAACTAAAAATAAAACAAAGGGGGAGTGTCATGTTTAAGAGATTTGCAATAGCTCTAGAGCCCTGACACAATGAACTTCAGTGAAATTCTAATACTGACTTATGAGCTTTTGGTAAATGTGGCAGACTTTAAACAAAAAAAAAATGACCACAAACTGTCCATTAACATAGTTTTCAATATAATATTGCATATTATTTAATAAGGTATTGACAGCTTTTAAAAAGTTCAACTGTTTGTAGACACTTAAAAGCCTACAATAAACACTGACTCCAGACATGCGCAGTACTATGCTGCTGCCCCTCTAAAGTAAAATACAGCTTTACTTAGTCAGCGTAGACAATATTGCGGATTTTGTCAATATTCTAATATGAATATGTCAATATTATCACCCCTTACGTCTTTATTTCTATTTATTTTATGCTTTTCACATGATACCAAAACAGCGTCTTTTTTCTTCGCTAATTTGATGTCATGTACACAATAAAAGAGATGCGCCCGTGCGCATGGCGAGTCCCCAAGGGACCCAAGACGCCCAAATAGACCTCTATTTTTTGTCATCCACAATCTCGGCGAGCTGTGCGTGGTGTAACCGTATTACAGGCCTGGGATCCTGGTTATTGTCCTTCCCATTAATGCGCGGGTTGGGATAACCTTGCAAGAGTGTTGTACAGCATATTCGCTCGGAAATATCGGTGCTTGGGGCCTTCGGGTTTTTCACAGCCTTCCGTAAAAGCCTTGTGCTGC
Source organism: Nematostella vectensis (assembly GCF_932526225.1). Classification (NCBI taxonomy): domain Eukaryota; kingdom Metazoa; phylum Cnidaria; class Anthozoa; order Actiniaria; family Edwardsiidae; genus Nematostella; species Nematostella vectensis. The sequence goes on along the minus strand of NC_064047.1, from coordinate 69,970 downwards.
CATACCGATTGGGTAATCCGTATGTATGGTTTCCGTTTTGTTCTTCAGACCGGGTTCGATCCCAGGCCAATGGGCTTTTTTTTTTATTCGTTTTCTTTCTTTGTGCTTGACCCCCCTAATCCTGATTGGTTTTGCGCAAAAATAATAAAAAAAAGTGAGTTTGCAAAATAAGCTTGCTGGATTTATTGATTATATGTATTCAATTTGTTCCTAGGAAGTTAACAAAAAACACAAAGCAAAGAGTTTGAGGAAGTAAACAAGTATGTGAACTTTAATGTTCTATTTGAAGGGGCGCATTTTGTACAGGGAAGCATACATAGAATGCTTAACTGGTGGAGAGGGGAGAGGTAACAGTTTATTGAGCATAATGTCAACAATAGCAGGGGGAAGGGAGGGGCACTCTCTTCATACAATATTGCAGTTGTTACCTATTATTAAATAAGTTTGTAAGATATATTTGTTTATTAAGCAAGGTCTATTTCTGAGACAAGCAAACTCAAGTAAGAGCTGTTGAAATAACAGGTGAGTGTTAAAAAAAAAAACAATTATCTGATTAGAAAACTAATGTAGATTCCTTTGCACCAAATAAGAACAAACTTCATTTTGTTTGTTATTTACGAGGAACGAGATAAGCTCTACAAGGCCAAGATGAAATATGTATTGCTCATCTAAATTATACAAGTAAATAATAATATTAAAAAAGAATTACTGTAAGTAATTAGAGTGGTTTTCATAAACCCGTGAAACAAAGTGTGATAGTTAAACGGTAATAGTTAGTAAAACACAAAAAAGAACAATAGAATCAGATCACAACAAAGGGTAATACGCTAAAGCGTAGTTCACGGGTTAATGAAGGTTTTGACATTTCAACCTTACATCCACATGAAAGTAATGCCTAATATCGAGTGCCGTACAGTAAGTGTTTTGCAGTCAAATTGTTTTCTTTTAGTAGGTAAAAAAATATTCTAAATAATAGTAATCATAGCTATGGTCACCACTTACACATATAGAACTTGTAATGAAAAGAAAGAAAAATATATATATATGCAGTCAAACAACAGAATTGCATGATAACCTTGAATATATTGAATAAAGGACTGCAAAAAAACATCTTTTGTACTAGTTGCTTGAATTGACCCTTGGATATTTTTAGCTGAATTCCCCTCCCCCTCTAAAAAAGAAAATAATAATAATAATAATAGAACAAAACTAAAAATAAAACAAAGGGGGAGTGTCATGTTTAAGAGATTTGCAATAGCTCTAGAGCCCTGACACAATGAACTTCAGTGAAATTCTAATACTGACTTATGAGCTTTTGGTACATGTGGCAGACTTTAAACAAAAAAAAATGACCACAAACTGTCCATTAACATAGTTTTCAATATAATATTGCATATTATTTAATAAGGTATTGACAGCTTTTAAAAAGTTCAACTGTTTGTAGACACTTAAAAGCCTACAATAAACACTGACTCCAGACATGCGCAGTACTATGCTGCTGCCCCTTTAAAGTAAAATACAGCTTTACTTAGTCAGCGTAGACAATATTGCGGATTTTGTCAATATTCTAATATGAATATGTCAATATTATCACACCTTACGTCTTTATTTCTATTTATTTTATGCTTTTCACATGATACCAAAACAGCGTCTTTTTTCTTCGCTAATTTGATGTCATGTACACAATAAAAGAGATGCGCCCGTGCGCATGGCGAGTCCCCAAGGGACCCAAGACGCCAAAATAGACCTCTATTTTTTGTCATCCACAATCTCGGCGAGCTGTGCGTGGCGTAACCGAATTACAGGCCTGGGATCCTGGTTATTGTCCTCCCCATTAATGCGCATGTTGGCATAACCTTGCAAGAGTGTTGTACAGCATATTCGCTCGGAAATATCGGTGCTTGGGGCCTTCGGGTTCTTTACAGCCTTCCGTAAAAGCCTTGTGCTGCCATACCGATTGGGTAATCCGTATGTATGGTTTCCGTTTTGTTCTTCAGACCGGGTTCGATCCCAGGCCAATGGGCTTTTTTTTTATTCGTTTTCTTTCTTTGTGCTTGACCCCCCTAATCCTGATTGGTTTTGCGCAAAAATAATAAAAAAGTGAGTTTGCAAAATAAGCTTGCTGGATTTATTGATTATATGTATTCAATTTGTTCCTAGGAAGTTAACAAAAAACACAAAGCAAAGAGTTTGAGGAAGTAAACAAGTATGTGAACTTTAATGTTCTATTTGAAGGGGCGCATTTTGTACAGGGAAGCATACATAGAATGCTTAACTGGTGGAGAGGGGAGAGGTAACAGTTTATTGAGCATAATGTCAACAATAGCAGGGGGAAGGGAGATGCACTCTCTTCAAACAATATTGCAGTTGTTACCTATTATTAAATAAGTTTGTAAGATATATTTGTTTATTAAGCAAGGTCTATTTCTAAGACAAGCAAACTCAAGTAAGAGCTGTTGAAATAACAGGTGAGTGTTAAAAAAAAAACAATTATCTGATTAGAAAACTAATGTAGATTCCTTTGCACCAAATAAGAACAAACTTCATTTTGTTTGTTATTTACGAGGAACGAGATGAGCTCTACAAGGCCAAGAAGAAATATGTATTGCTCATCTAAATTATACAAGTAAATAATAATATTAAAAAAGAATTACTGTAAGTAATTAGAGTGGTTTTCATTCACCCGTGAAACAAAGTGTGATAGTTAAACGGTAATAGTTAGTAAAACACAAAAAAGAACAATAGAATCAGATCACAACAAAGGGTAATACGCTTAAGCGTAGTTCACGGGTTAATGAAGGTTTTGACATTTCAACCTTACATCCACATGAAAGTAATGCCTAATATCGAGTGCCCTACAGTAAGTGTTTTGCAGTCAAATTGTTTTCTTTTAGTAGGTAAAAAAATATTCTAAATAATAGTAATCATAGCTATGGTCACCACTTACACATATAGAACTTGTAATGAAAAGAAAGAAAAATATATATATATGCAGTCAAACAACAGAATTGCATGATAACCTTGAATATATTGAATAAAGGACTGCAAAAAAACATCTTTTGTACTAGTTGCTTGAATTGACCCTTGGATATTTTTAGCTGAATTCCCCTCCCCCTCTAAAAAAGAAAATAATAATAATAATAATAGAACAAAACTAAAAATAAAACAAAGGGGGAGTGTCATGTTTAAGAGATTTGCAATAGCTCTAGAGCCCTGACACAATGAACTTCAGTGAAATTCTAATACTGACTTATGAGCTTTTGGTACATGTGGCAGACTTTAAACAAAAAAAAATGACCACAAACTGTCCATTAACATAGTTTTCAATATAATATTGCATATTATTTAATAAGGTATTGACAGCTTTTAAAAAGTTCAACTGTTTGTAGACACTTAAAAGCCTACAATAAACACTGACTCCAGACATGCGCAGTACTATGCTGCTGCCCCTTTAAAGTAAAATACAGCTTTACTTAGTCAGCGTAGACAATATTGCGGATTTTGTCAATATTCTAATATGAATATGTCAATATTATCACACCTTACGTCTTTATTTCTATTTATTTTATGCTTTTCACATGATACCAAAACAGCGTCTTTTTTCTTCGCTAATTTGATGTCATGTACACAATAAAAGAGATGCGCCCGTGCGCATGGCGAGTCCCCAAGGGACCCAAGACGCCAAAATAGACCTCTATTTTTTGTCATCCACAATCTCGGCGAGCTGTGCGTGGCGTAACCGTATTACAGGCCTGGGATCCTGGTTATTGTCCTCCCCATTAATGCGCGGGTTGGCATAACCTTGCAAGAGTGTTGTACAGCATATTCGCTCGGAAATATCGGTGCTTGGGGCCTTCGGGTTCTTTACAGCCTTCCGTAAAAGCCTTGTGCTGCCATACCGATTGGGTAATCCGTATGTATGGTTTCCGTTTTGTTCTTCAGACCGGGTTCGATCCCAGGCCAATGGGCTTTTTTTTTATTCGTTTTCTTTCTTTGTGCTTGACCCCCCTAATCCTGATTGGTTTTGCGCAAAAATAATAAAAAAAGTGAGTTTGCAAAATAAGCTTGCTGGATTTATTGATTATATGTATTCAATTTGTTCCTAGGAAGTTAACAAAAAACACAAAGCAAAGAGTTTGAGGAAGTAAACAAGTATGTGAACTTTAATGTTCTATTTGAAGGGGCGCATTTTGTACAGGGAAGCATACATAGAATGCTTAACTGGTGGAGAGGGGAGAGGTAACAGTTTATTGAGCATAATGTCAACAATAGCAGGGGGAAGGGAGGGGCACTCTCTTCAAACAATATTGCAGTTGTTACCTATTATTAAATAAGTTTGTAAGATATATTTGTTTATTAAGCAAGGTCTATTTCTGAGACAAGCAAACTCAAATAAGAGCTGTTGAAATAACAGGTGAGTGTTAAAAAAAAAACAATTATCTGATTAGAAAACTAATGTAGATTCCTTTGCACCAAATAAGAACAAACTTCATTTTGTTTGTTATTTACGAGGAACGAGATGAGCTCTACAAGGCCAAGAAGAAATATGTATTGCTCATCTAAATTATACAAGTAAATAATAATATTAAAAAAGAATTACTGTAAGTAATTAGAGTGGTTTTCATTCACCCGTGAAACAAAGTGTGATAGTTAAACGGTAATAGTTAGTAAAACACAAAAAAGAACAATAGAATCAGATCACAACAAAGGGTAATACGCTTAAGCGTAGTTCACGTGTTAATGAAGGTTTTGACATTTCAACCTTACATCCACATGAAAGTAATGCCTAATATCGAGTGCCCTACAGTAAGTGTTTTGCAGTCAAATTGTTTTCTTTTAGTAGGTAAAAAAATATTCTAAATAATAGTAATCATAGCTATGGTCACCACTTACACATATAGAACTTGTAATGAAAAGAAAGAAAAATATATATATATGCAGTCAAACAACAGAATTGCATGATAACCTTGAATATATTAAATAAAGGACTGCAATAAAACAACTTTTGTACTAGTTGCTTGAATTGACCCTTGGATATTTTTAGCTGAATTCCCCTCCCCCTCTAAAAAAGAAAATAATAATAATAATAATAGAACAAAACTAAAAATAAAACAAAGGGGGAGTGTCATGTTTAAGAGATTTGCAATAGCTCTAGAGCCCTGACACAATGAACTTCAGTGAAATTCTAATACTGACTTATGAGCTTTTGGTACATGTGGCAGACTTTAAACAAAAAAAAATGACCACAAACTGTCCATTAACATAGTTTTCAATATAATATTGCATATTATTTAATAAGGTATTGACAGCTTTTAAAAAGTTCAACTGTTTGTAGACACTTAAAAGCCTACAATAAACACTGACTCCAGACATGCGCAGTACTATGCTGCTGCCCCTTTAAAGTAAAATACAGCTTTACTTAGTCAGCGTAGACAATATTGCGGATTTTGTCAATATTCTAATATGAATATGTCAATATTATCACACCTTACGTCTTTATTTCTATTTATTTTATGCTTTTCACATGATACCAAAACAGCGTCTTTTTTCTTCGCTAATTTGATGTCATGTACACAATAAAAGAGATGCGCCCGTGCGCATGGCGAGTCCCCAAGGGACCCAAGACGCCCAAATAGACCTCTATTTTTTGTCATCCACAATCTCGGCGAGCTGTGCGTGGCGTAACCGAATTACAGGCCTGGGATCCTGGTTATTGTCCTCCCCATTAATGCGCGGGTTGGCATAACCTTGCAAGAGTGTTGTACAGCATATTCGCTCGGAAATATCGGTGCTTGGGGCCTTCGGGTTCTTTACAGCCTTCCGTAAAAGCCTTGTGCTGCCATACCGATTGGGTAATCCGTATGTATGGTTTCCGTTTTGTTCTTCAGACCGGGTTCGATCCCAGGCCAATGGGCTTTTTTTTTTATTCGTTTTCTTTCTTTGTGCTTGACCCCCCTAATCCTGATTGGTTTTGCGCAAAAATAATAAAAAAGTGAGTTTGCAAAATAAGCTTGCTGGATTTATTGATTATATGTATTCAATTTGTTCCTAGGAAGTTAACAAAAAACACAAAGAAAAGAGTTTGAGGAAGTAAACAAGTATGTGAACTTTAATGTTCTATTTGAAGGGGCGCATTTTGTACAGGGAAGCATACATAGAATGCTTAACTGGTGGAGAGGGGAGAGGTAACAGTTTATTGAGCATAATGTCAACAATAGCAGGGGGAAGGGAGGGGCACTCTCTTCATACAATATTGCAGTTGTTACCTATTATTAAATAAGTTTGTAAGATATATTTGTTTATTAAGCAAGGTCTATTTCTGAGACAAGCAAACTCAAGTAAGAGCTGTTGAAATAACAGGTGAGTGTTAAAAAAAAAAAACAATTATCTGATTAGAAAACTAATGTAGATTCCTTTGCACCAAATAAGAACAAACTTCATTTTGTTTGTTATTTACGAGGAACGAGATGAGCTCTACAAGTCCAAGAAGAAATATGTATTGCTCATCTAAATTATACAAGTAAATAATAATATTAAAAAAGAATTACTGTAAGTAATTAGAGTGGTTTTCATTAACCCGTGAAACAAAGTGTGATAGTTAAACGGTAATAGTTAGTAAAACACAAAAAAGAACAATAGAATCAGATCACAACAAAGTGTAATACGCTTAAGCGTAGTTCACGGGTTAATGAAGGTTTTGACATTTCAACCTTACATCCACATGAAAGTAATGCCTAATATCGAGTGCCCTACAGTAAGTGTTTTGCAGTCAAATTGTTTTCTTTTAGTAGGTAAAAAAATATTCTAAATAATAGTAATCATAGCTATGGTCACCACTTACACATATAGAACTTGTAATGAAAAGAAAGAAAAATATATATATATGCAGTCAAACAACAGAATTGCATGATAACCTTGAATATATTGAATAAAGGACTGCAAAAAAACATCTTTTGTACTAGTTGATTGAATTGACCCTTGGATATTTTTAGCTGAATTCCCCTCCCCCTCTAAAAAAGAAAATAATAATAATAATAATAGAACAAAACTAAAAATAAAACAAAGGGGGAGTGTCATGTTTAAGAGATTTGCAATAGCTCTAGAGCCCTGACACAATGAACTTCAGTGAAATTCTAATACTGACTTATGAGCTTTTGGTACATGTGGCAGACTTTAAACAAAAAAAAAATGACCACAAACTGTCCATTAACATAGTTTTCAATGTAATATTGCATATTATTTAATAAGGTATTGACAGCTTTTAAAAAGTTCAACTGTTTGTAGACACTTAAAAGCCTACAATAAACACTGACTCCAGACATGCGCAGTACTATGCTGCTGCCACTTTAAAGTAAAATACAGCTTTACTTAGTCAGCGTAGACAATATTGCGGATTTTGTCAATATTCTAATATGAATATGTCAATATTATCACCCCTTACGTCTTTATTTCTATTTATTTTATGCTTTTCACATGATACCAAAACAGCGTCTTTTTTCTTCGCTAATTTGATGTCATGTACACAATAAAAGAGATGCGCCCGTGCGCATGGCGAGTCCCCAAGGGACCCAAGACGCCCAAATAGACCTCTATTTTTTGTCATCCACAATCTCGGCGAGCTGTGCGTGGCGTAACCGTATTACAGGCCTGGGATCCTGGTTATTGTCCTCCCCATTAATACGCGGGTTGGGATAACCTTGCAAGAGTGTTGTACAGCATATTCGCTCGGAAATATCGGTGCTTGGGGCCTTCGGGTTCTTTACAGCCTTCCGTAAAAGCCTTGTGCTGCCATACCGATTGGGTAATCCGTATGTATGGTTTCCGTTTTGTTCTTCAGACCGGGTTCGATCCCAGGCCAATGGGCTTTTTTTTTATTCGTTTTCTTTCTTTGTGCTTGACCCCCCTAATCCTGATTGGTTTTGCGCAAAAATAATAAAAAAAGTGAGTTTGCAAAATAAGCTTGCTGGATTTATTGATTATATGTATTCAATTTGTTCCTAGGAAGTTAACAAAAAACACAAAGCAAAGAGTTTGAGGAAGTAAACAAGTATGTGAACTTTAATGTTCTATTTGAAGGGGCGCATTTTGTACAGGGAAGCATACATAGAATGCTTAACTGGTGGAGAGGGGAGAGGTAACAGTTTATTGAGCATAATGTCAACAATAGCAGGGGGAAGGGAGGGGCACTCTCTTCATACAATATTGCAGTTGTTACCTATTATTAAATAAGTTTGTAAGATATATTTGTTTATTAAGCAAGGTCTATTTCTGAGACAAGCAAACTCAAGTAAGAGCTGTTGAAATAACAGGTGAGTGTTAAAAAAAAAACAATTATCTGATTAGAAAACTAATGTAGATTCCTTTGCACCAAATAAGAACAAACTTCATTTTGTTTGTTATTTACGAGGAACGAGATGAGCTCTACAAGGCCAAGAAGAAATATGTATTGCTCATCTAAATTATACAAGTAAATAATAATATTAAAAAAGAATTACTGTAAGTAATTAGAGTGGTTTTCATTAACCCGTGAAACAAAGTGTGATAGTTAAACGGTAATAGTTAGTAAAACACAAAAAAGAACAATAGAATCAGATCACAACAAAGTGTAATACGCTAAAGCGTAGTTCACGGGTTAATGAAGGTTTTGACATTTCAACCTTACATCCACATGAAAGTAATGCCTAATATCGAGTGCCCTACAGTAAGTGTTTTGCAGTCAAATTGTTTTCTTTTAGTAGGTAAAAAAATATTCTAAATAATAGTAATCATAGCTATGGTCACCACTTACACATATAGAACTTGTAATGAAAAGAAAGAAAAAAATATATATATGCAGTCAAACAACAGAATTGCATGATAACCTTGAATATATTGAATAAAGGACTGCAAAAAAACATCTTTTGTACTAGTTGCTTGAATTGACCTTTGGATATTTTTAGCTGAATTCCCCTCCCCCTCTAAAAAAGAAAATAATAATAATAATAATAATAGAACAAAACTAAAAATAAAACAAAGGGGGAGTGTCATGTTTAAGAGATTTGCAATAGCTCTAGAGCCCTGACACAATGAACTTCAGTGAAATTCTAATACTGAGTTATGAGCTTTTGGTACATGTGGCAGACTTTAAACAAAAAAAAATGACCACAAACTGTCCATTAACATAGTTTTCAATATAATTTTGCATATTATTTAATAAGGTATTGACAGCTTTTACAAAGTTCAACTGTTTGTAGACACTTAAAAGCCTACAATAAACAATGACTCCAGACATGCGCAGTACTATGCTGCTGCCCCTTTAAAGTAAAATACAGCTTTACTTAGTCAGCGTAGACAATATTGCGGATTTTGTCAATATTCTAATATGAATATGTCAATATTATCACCCCTTACGTCTTTATTTCTATTTATTTTATGCTTTTCACATGATACCAAAACAGCGTCTTTTTTCTACGCTAATTTGATGTCATGTACACAATAAAAGAGATGCGCCCGTGCGCATGGCGAGTCCCCAAGGGACCCAAGACGCCCAAATAGACCTCTATTTTTTGTCATCCACAATCTCGGCGAGCTGTGCGTGGTGTAACCGTATTACAGGCCTGGGATCCGGGTTATTGTCCTCCCCATTAATGCGCGGGTTGGGATAACCTTGCAAGAGTGTTGTACAGCATATTCGCTCGGAAATATCGGTGCTTGGGGCCTTCGGGTTCTTTACAGCCTTCCGTAAAAGCCTTGTGCTGCCATACCGATTGGGTAATCCGTATGTATGGTTTCCGTTTTGTTCTTCAGACCGGGTTCGATCCCAGGCCAATGGGCTTTTTTTTTATTCGTTTTCTTTCTTTGTGCTTGACCCCCCTAATCCTGATTGGTTTTGCTTAAAAATAATAAAAAAAAGTGAGTTTGCAAAATAAGCTTGCTGGATTTATTGATTATATGTATTCAATTTGTTCCTAGGAAGTTAACAAAAAACACAAAGCAAAGAGTTTGAGGAAGTAAACAAGTATGTGAACTTTAATGTTCTATTTGAAGGGGCGCATTTTGTACAGGGAAGCATACATAGAATGCTTAACTGGTGGAGAGGGGAGAGGTAACAGTTTATTGAGCATAATGTCAACAATAGCAGGGGGAAGGGAGGGGCACTCTCTTCATACAATATTGCAGTTGTTACCTATTATTAAATAAGTTTGTAAGATATATTTGTTTATTAAGCAAGGTCTATTTCTGAGACAAGCAAACTCAAGTAAGAGCTGTTGAAATAACAGGTGAGTGTTAAAAAAAAAAACAATTATCTGATTAGACAACTAATGTAGATTCCTTTGCACCAAATAAGAACAAACTTCATTTTGTTTGTTATTTACGAGGAACGAGATGAGCTCTACAAGGCCAAGAAGAAATATGTATTGCTCATCTAAATTATACAAGTAAATAATAATATTAAAAAAGAATTACTGTAAGTAATTAGAGTGGTTTTCATTAACCCGTGAAACAAAGTGTGATAGTTAAACGGTAATAGTTAGTAAAACACAAAAAAGAACAATAGAATCAGATCACAACAAAGTGTAATACGCTAAAGCGTAGTTCACGGGTTAATGAAGGTTTTGACATTTCAACCTTACATCCACATGAAAGTAATGCCTAATATCGAGTGCCCTACAGTAAGTGTTTTGCAGTCAAATTGTTTTCTTTTAGTAGGTAAAAAATATTCTAAATAATAGTAATCATAGCTATGGTCACCACTTACACATATAGAACTTGTAATGAAAAGAAAGAAAAAAATATATATATGCAGTCAAACAACAGAATTGCATGATAACCTTGAATATATTGAATAAAGGACTGCAAAAAAACATCTTTTGTACTAGTTGCTTGAATTGACCCTTGGATATTTTTAGCTGAATTCCCCTCCCTCTCTAAAAAAGAAAATAATAATAATAATAATAGAACAAAACTAAAAATAAAACAAAGGGGGAGTGTCATGTTTAAGAGATTTGCAATAGCTCTAGAGCCCTGACACAATGAACTTCAGTGAAATTCTAATACTGAGTTATGAGCTTTTGGTACATGTGGCAGACTTTAAACAAAAAAAAAATGACCACAAACTGTCCATTAACATAGTTTTCAATATAATTTTGCATATTATTTAATAAGGTATTGACAGCTTTTACAAAGTTCAACTGTTTGTAGACACTTAAAAGCCTACAATAAACAATGACTCCAGACATGCGCAGTACTATGCTGCTGCCCCTTTAAAGTAAAATACAGCTTTACTTAGTCAGCGTAGACAATATTGCGGATTTTGTCAATATTCTAATATGAATATGTCAATATTATCACCCCTTACGTCTTTATTTCTATTTATTTTATGCTTTTCAAATGATACCAAAACAGCGTCTTTTTTCTTCGCTAATTTGATGTCATGTACACAATAAAAGAGATGCGCCCGTGCGCATGGCGAGTCCCCAAGGGACCCAAGACGCCCAAATAGACCTCTATTTTTTGTCATCCACAATCTCGGCGAGCTGTGCGTGGTGTAACCGTATTACAGGCCTGGGATCCTGGTTATTGTCCTCCCCATTAATGCGCGGGTTGGGATAACCTTGCAAGAGTGTTGTACAGCATATTCGCTCGGAAATATCGGTGCTTAGGGCCTTCGGGTTCTTTACAGCCTTCCGTAAAAGCCTTGTGCTGCCATACCGATTGGGTAATCCGTATGTTTGGTTTCCGTTTTGTTCTTCAGACCGGGTTCGATCCCAGGCCAATGGGCTTTTTTTTTATTCGTTTTCTTTCTTTGTGCTTGACCCCCCTAATCCTGATTGGTTTTGCGCAAAAATAATAAAAAAAAGTGAGTTTGCAAAATAAGCTTGCTGGATTTATTGATTATATGTATTCAATTTGTTCCTAGGAAGTTAACAAAAAACACAAAGCAAAGAGTTTGAGGAAGTAAACAAGTATGTGAACTTTAATGTCCTATTTGAAGGGGCGCATTTTGTACAGGGAAGCATACATAGAATGCTTAACTGGTGGAGAGGGGAGAGGTAACAGTTTATTGAGCATAATGTCAACAATAGCAGGGGGAAGGGAGGGGCACTCTCTTCATACAATATTGCAGTTGTTACCTATTATTAAATAAGTTTGTAAGATATATTTGTTTATTAAGCAAGGTCTATTTCTGAGACAAGCAAACTCAAGTAAGAGCTGTTGAAATAACAGGTGAGTGTTAAAAAAAAACAATTATCTGATTAGAAAACTAATGTAGATTCCTTTGCACCAAATAAGAACAAACTTCATTTTGTTTGTTATTTATGAGGAACGAGATGAGCTCTACAAGGCCAAGAAGAAATATGTATTGCTCATCTAAATTATACAAGTAAATAATATTAAAAAAGAATTACTGTAAGTAATTAGAGTGGTTTTCATTAACCCGTGAAACAAAGTGTGATAGCTAAACGGTAATAGTTAGTAAAACACAAAAAAGAACAATAGAATCAGATCACAACAAAGTGTAATACGCTAAAGCGTAGTTCACGGGTTAATGAAGGTTTTGACATTTCAACCTTACATCCACATGAAAGTAATGCCTAATATCGAGTGCCCTACAGTAAGTGTTTTGCAGTCAAATTGTTTTCTTTTAGTAGGTAAAAAATTATTCTAAATAATAGTAATCATAGCTATGCTCACCACTCACACATATAGAACTTGTAATGAAAAGAAAGAAAAAAAATATATATATATGCAGTCAAACAACAGAATTGCATGATAACCTTGAATATATTGAATAAAGGACTGCAAAAAAACATATTTTGTACTAGTTGCTTGAATTGACCTTTGGCTATTTTTAGCTGAATTCCCCTCCCCCTCTAAAAAAGAAAATAATAATAATAATAGAACAAAACTAAAAATAAAACAAAGGGGGAGTGTCATGTTTAAGAGATTTGCAATAGCTCTAGAGCCCTGACACAATGAACTTCAGTGAAATTCTAATACTGACTTATGAGCTTTTGGTACATGTGGGAGACTTTGAACAAAACAAAAAAAAAATGACCACAAACTGTCAATTAACATAGTTTTCAATATAATATTGCATATTATTTAATAAGGTATTCACAGCTTTTAAAAAGTTCAACTGTTTGTAGACACTTAAAAGCCTACAATAAACACTGACTCTAGACATGCGCAGTACTATGCTGCTGCCCCTTTAAAGTAAAATACAGCTTTACTTAGTCAGCGTAGACAATATTGCGGATTTTGTCAATATTCTAATATGAATATGTCAATATTCGCCCCCCCTTACGTCTTTATTTCTATTTATTTTATGCTTTTCACATGATACCAAAACAGCGTCTTTTTTCTTCGCTAATTTGATGTCATGTACACAATAAAAGAGATGCGCCCGTGCGCATGGCGAGTCCCCAAGGGACCCAAGACGCCCAAATAGACCTCTATTTTTTGTCATCCACAATCTCGGCGAGCTGTGCGTGGTGTAACCGTATTACAGGCCTGGGATCCTGGTTATTGTCCTCCCCATTAATGCGCGGGTTGGGATAACCTTGCAAGAGTGTTGTACAGCATATTCGCTCGGAAATATCGGTGCTTGGGGCCTTCGGGTTCTTTACAGCCTTCCGTAAAAGCCTTGTGCTGCCATACCGATTGGGTAATCCGTATGTTTGGTTTCCGTTTTGTTCTTCAGACCGGGTTCGATCCCAGGCCAATGGGCTTTTTTTTTATTCGTTTTCTTTCTTTGTGCTTGACCCCCCTAATCCTGATTGGTTTTGCGCAAAAATAATAAAAAAAAGTGAGTTTGCAAAATAAGCTTGCTGGATTTATTGATTATATGTATTCAATTTGTTCCTAGGAAGTTAACAAAAAACACAAAACAAAGAGTTTGAGGAAGTAAACAAGTATGTGAACTTTAATGTCCTATTTGAAGGGGCGCATTTTGTACAGGGAAGCATACATAGAATGCTTAACTGGTGGAGAGGGGAGAGGTAACAGTTTATTGAGCATAATGTCAACAATAGCAGGGGGAAGGGAGGGGCACTCTCTTCATACAATATTGCAGTTGTTACCTATTATTAAATAAGTTTGTAAGATATATTTGTTTATTAAGCAAGGTCTATTTCTGAGACAAGCAAACTCAAGTAAGAGCTGTTGAAATAACAGGTGAGTGTTAAAAAAAAACAATTATCTGATTAGAAAACTAATGTAGATTCCTTTGCACCAAATAAGAACAAACTTCATTTTGTTTGTTATTTATGAGGAACGAGATGAGCTCTACAAGGCCAAGAAGAAATATGTATTGCTCATCTAAATTATACAAGTAAATAATATTAAAAAAGAATTACTGTAAGTAATTAGAGTGGTTTTCATTAACCCGTGAAACAAAGTGTGATAGCTAAACGGTAATAGTTAGTAAAACACAAAAAAGAACAATAGAATCAGATCACAACAAAGTGTAATACGCTAAAGCGTAGTTCACGGGTTAATGAAGGTTTTGACATTTCAACCTTACATCCACATGAAAGTAATGCCTAATATCGAGTGCCCTACAGTAAGTGTTTTGCAGTCAAATTGTTTTCTTTTAGTAGGTAAAAAATTATTCTAAATAATAGTAATCATAGCTATGCTCACCACTCACACATATAGAACTTGTAATGAAAAGAAAGAAAAAATATATATATATATGCAGTCAAACAACAGAATTGCATGATAACCTTGAATATATTGAATAAAGGACTGCAAAAAAACATATTTTGTACTAGTTGCTTGAATTGACCTTTGGCTATTTTTAGCTGAATTCCCCTCCCCCTCTAAAAAAGAAAATAATAATAATAATAGAACAAAACTAAAAATAAAACAAAGGGGGAGTGTCATGTTTAAGAGATTTGCAATAGCTCTAGAGCCCTGACACAATGAACTTCAGTGAAATTCTAATACTGACTTATGAGCTTTTGGTACATGTGGGAGACTTTGAACAAAACAAAAAAAAAAATGACCACAAACTGTCAATTAACATAGTTTTCAATATAATATTGCATATTATTTAATAAGGTATTCACAGCTTTTAAAAAGTTCAACTGTTTGTAGACACTTAAAAGCCTACAATAAACACTGACTCTAGACATGCGCAGTACTATGCTGCTGCCCCTTTAAAGTAAAATACAGCTTTACTTAGTCAGCGTAGACAATATTGCGGATTTTGTCAATATTCTAATATGAATATGTCAATATTCGCCCCCCCTTACGTCTTTATTTCTATTTATTTTATGCTTTTCACATGATACCAAAACAGCGTCTTTTTTCTTCGCTAATTTGATGTCATGTACACAATAAAAGAGATGCGCCCGTGCGCATGGCGAGTCCCCAAGGGACCCAAGACGCCAAAATGGACCTCTAATTTTTGTCATCCACAATCTCGGCGAGCTGTGCGTGGCGTAACCGTATTACAGGCCTGGGATCCTGGTTATTGTCCTCCCCATTAATGCGCGGGTTGGCATAACTTTGCAAGAGTGTTGTACAGCATATTCGCTCGGAAATATCGGTGCTTGGGGCCTTCGGGTTCTTTACAGCCTTCCGTAAAAGCCTTGTGCTGCCATACCTATTGGGTAATCCGTATGTATGGTTTCCGTTTTGTTCTTCAGACCGGGTTCGATCCCAGGCCAATGGGCTTTTTTTTTATTCGTTTTCTTTCTTTGTGCTTGACCCCCCTAGTCCTGATTGGTTTTGCGCAAAAATAATGAAAAAGTGAGTTTGCAAAATAAGCTTGCTGGATTTATTGATTATATGTATTCAATTTGTTCCTAGGAAGTTAACAAAAAACACAAAGCAAAGAGTTTGAGGAAGTAAACAAGTATGTGAACTTTAATGTTCTATTTGAAGGGGCGCATTTTGTACAGGGAAGCATACATAGAATGCTTAACTGGTGGAGAGGGGAGAGGTAACAGTTTATTGAGCATAATGTCAACAATAGCAGGGGGAAGGGAGGGGCACTCTCTTCAAACAATATTGCAGTTGTTACCTATTATTAAATAAGTTTGTAAGATATATTTGTTTATTAAGCAAGGTCTATTTCTGAGACAAGCAAACTCAAGTAAGAGCTGTTGAAATAACAGGTGAGTGTTAAAAAAAAAACAATTATCTGATTAGAAAACTAATGTAGATTCCTTTGCACCAAATAAGAACAAACTTCATTTTGTTTGTTATTTACGAGGAACGAGATGAGCTCTACAAGGCCAAGAAGAAATATGTATTGCTCATCTAAATTATACAAGTAAATAATAATATTAAAAAAGAATTACTGTAAGTAATTAGAGTGGTTTTCATTCACCCGTGAAACAAAGTGTGATAGTTAAACGGTAATAGTTAGTAAAACACAAAAAAGAACAATAGAATCAGATCACAACAAAGGGTAATACGCTTAAGCGTAGTTCACGGGTTAATGAAGGTTTTGACATTTCAACCTTACATCCACATGAAAGTAATGCCTAATATCGAGTGCCCTACAGTAAGTGTTTTGCAGTCAAATTGTTTTCTTTTAGTAGGTAAAAAAATATTCTAAATAATAGTAATCATAGCTATGGTCACCACTTACACATATAGAACTTGTAATGAAAAGAAAGAAAAATATATATATATGCAGTCAAACAACAGAATTGCATGATAACCTTGAATATATTGAATAAAGGACTGCAAAAAAACATCTTTTGTACTAGTTGCTTGAATTGACCCTTGGATATTTTTAGCTGAATTCCCCTCCCCCTCTAAAAAAGAAAATAATAATAATAATAATAGAACAAAACTACAAATAAAACAAAGGGGGAGTGTCATGTTTAAGAGATTTGCAATAACTCTAGAGCCCTGACAAAATGAACTTCAGTGAAATTCTAATACTGACTTATGAGCTTTTGGTACATGTGGCAGACTTTAAACAAAAAATAAATGACCACAAACTGTCCATTAACATAGTTTTCAATATAATATTGCATATTATTTAATAAGGTATTGACAGCTTTTAAAAAGTTCAACTGTTTGTAGACACTTAAAAGCCTACAATAAACACTGACTCCAGACATGCGCAGTACTATGCTGCTGCCCCTTTAAAGTAAAATACAGCTTTACTTAGTCAAAGTAGACAATATTGCGGATTTTGTCAATATTCTAATATGAATATGTCAATATTATCACCCCTTACGTCTTTATTTCTATTTATTTTATGCTTTTCACATGATACCAAAACAGCGTCTTTTTTCTTCGCTAATTTGATGTCATGTACACAATAAAAGAGATGCGCCCGTGCGCATGGCGAGTCCCCAAGGGACCCAAGACGCCCAAATAGACCTCTATTTTTTGTCATCCACAATCTCGGCGAGCTGTGCGTGGCGTAACCGTATTACAGGCCTGGGATCCTGGTTATTGTCCTCCCCATTAATGCGCGGGTTGGGATAACCTTGCAAGAGTGTTGTACAGCATATTCGCTCGGAAATATCGGTGCTTGGGGCCTTCGGGTTCTTTACAGCCTTCCGTAAAAGCCTTGTGCTGCCATACCGATTGGGTAATCCGTATGTATGGTTTCCGTTTTGTTCTTCAGACCGGGTTCGATCCCAGGCCAATGGGCTTTTTTTTTATTCGTTTTCTTTCTTTGTGCTTGACCCCCCTAATCCTGATTGGTTTTGCGCAAAAATAATAAAAAAAGTGAGTTTGCAAAATAAGCTTGCTGGATTTATTGATTATATGTATTCAATTTGTTCCTAGGAAGTTAACAAAAAACACAAAGCAAAGAGTGTGAGGAAGTAAACAAGTATGTGAACTTTAATGTTCTATTTGAAGGGGCGCATTTTGTACAGGGAAGCATACATAGAATGCTTAACTGGTGGAGAGGGGAGAGGTAACAGTTTATTGAGCATAATGTCAACAATAGCAGGGGGAAGGGATTGGCACTCTCTTCATACAATATTGCAGTTGTTACCTATTATTAAATAAGTTTGTAAGATATATTTGTTTATTAAGCAAGGTCTATTTCTGAGACAAGCAAACTCAAGTAAGAGCTGTTGAAATAACAGGTGAGTGTTAAAAAAAAACAATTATCTGATTAGAAAACTAATGTAGATTCCTTTGCACCAAATAAGAACAAACTTCATTTTGTTTGTTATTTACGAGGAACGAGATGAGCTCTACAAGGCCAAGAAGAAATATGTATTGCTCATCTAAATTATACAAGTAAATAATAATATTAAAAAAGAATTACTGTAAGTAATTAGAGTGGTTTTCATTAACCCGTGAAACAAAGTGTGATAGTTAAACGGTAATAGTTAGTAAAACACAAAAAAAGAACAATAGAATCAGATCACAACAAAGTGTAATACGCTAAAGCGTAGTTCACGGGTTAATGAAGGTTTTGACATTTCAACCTTACATCCACATGAAAGTAATGCCTAATATCGAGTGCCCTACAGTAAGTGTTTTGCAGTCAAATTGTTTTCTTTTAGTATGTAAAAAAATATTCTAAATAATAGTAATCATAGCTATGGTCACCACTTACACATATAGAACTTGTAATGAAAAGAAAGAAAAAAATATATATATGCAGTCAAACAACAGAATTGCATGATAACCTTGAATATATTGAATAAAGGACTGCAAAAAAACATCTTTTGTACTAGTTGCTTGAATTGACCCTTGGATATTTTTAGCTGAATTCCCCTCTCCCTCTAAAAAAGAAAATAATAATAATAATAATAATAGAACAAAACTAAAAATAAAACAAAGGGGGAGTGTCATGTTTAAGAGATTTGCAATAGCTCTAGAGCCCTGACACAATGAACTTCAGTGAAATTCTAATACTGAGTTATGAGCTTTTGGTACATGTGGCAGACTTTAAACAAACAAAAAATGACCACAAACTGTCCATTAACATAGTTTTCAATATAATTTTGCATATTATTTAATAAGGTATTGACAGCTTTTACAAAGTTCAACTGTTTGTAGACACTTAAAAGCCTACAATAAACAATGACTCCAGACATGCGCTGTACTATGCTGCTGCCCCTTTAAAGTAAAATACAGCTTTACTTAGTCAGCGTAGACAATATTGCGGATTTTGTCAATATTCTAATATGAATATGTCAATATTATCACCCCTTACGTCTTTATTTCTATTTATTTTATGCTTTTCACATGATACCAAAACAGCGTCTTTTTTCTTCGCTAATTTGATGTCATGTACACAATAAAAGAGATGCGCCCGTGCGCATGGCGAGTCCCCAAGGGACCCAAGACGCCCAAATAGACCTCTACTTTTTGTCATCCACAATCTCGGCGAGCTGTGCGTGGTGTAACCGTATTACAGGCCTGGATCCTGGTTATTGTCCTCCCCATTAATGCGCGGGTTGGGATAACCTTGCAAGAGTGTTGTACAGCATATTCGCTCGGAAATATCGGTGCTTGGGGCCTTCGGGTTCTTTACAGCCTTCCGTAAAAGCCTTGTGCTGCCATACCGATTGGGTAATCCGTATGTATGGTTTCCGTTTTGTTCTTCAGACCGGGTTCGATCCCAGGCCAATGGGCTTTTTTTTTATTCGTTTTCTTTCTTTGTGCTTGACCCCCCTAATCCTGATTGGTTTTGCGCAAAAATAATAAAAAAAGTGAGTTTGCAAAATAAGCTTGCTGGATTTATTGATTATATGTATTCAATTTGTTCCTAGGAAGTTAACAAAAAACACAAAGCAAAGAGTTTGAGGAAGTAAACAAGTATGTGAACTTTAATGTTCTATTTGAAGGGGCGCATTTTGTACAGGGAAGCATACATAGAATGCTTAACTGGTGGAGAGGGGAGAGGTAACAGTTTATTGAGCATAATGTCAACAATAGCAGGGGGAAGGGAGGGGCACTCTCTTCATACAATATTGCAGTTGTTACCTATTATTAAATAAGTTTGTAAGATATATTTGTTTATTAAGCAAGGTCTATTTCTGAGACAAGCAAACTCAAGTAAGAGCTGTTGAAATAACAGGTGAGTGTTAAAAAAAACAATTATCTGATTAGAAAACTAATGTAGATTCCTTTGCACCAAATAAGAACAAACTTCATTTTGTTTGTTATTTATGAGGAACGAGATGAGCTCTACAAGGCCAAGAAGAAATATGTATTGCTCATCTAAATTATACAAGTAAATAATATTAAAAAAGAATTACTGTAAGTAATTAGAGTGGTTTTCATTAACCCGTGAAACAAAGTGTGATAGCTAAACGGTAATAGTTAGTAAAACACAAAAAAGAACAATAGAATCAGATCACAACAAAGTGTAATACGCTAAAGCGTAGTTCACGGGTTAATGAAGGTTTTGACATTTCAACCTTACATCCACATGAAAGTAATGCCTAATATCGAGTGCCCTACAGTAAGTGTTTTGCAGTCAAATTGTTTTCTTTTAGTAGGTAAAAAATTATTCTAAATAATAGTAATCATAGCTATGCTCACCACTTACACATATAGAACTTGTAATGAAAAGAAAGAAAAAAATATATATATATGCAGTCAAACAACAGAATTGCATGATAACCTTTAATATATTGAATAAAGGACTGCAAAAAAACATATTTTGTACTAGTTGCTTGAATTGACCTTTGGCTATTTTTAGCTGAATTCCCCTCCCCCTCTAAAAAAGAAAATAATAATAATAATAGAACAAAACTAAAAATAAAACAAAGGGGGAGTGTCATGTTTAAGAGATTTGCAATAGCTCTAGAGCCCTGACACAATGAACTTCAGTGAAATTCTAATACTGACTTATGAGCTTTTGGTACATGTGGAAGACTTTGAACAAAACAAAAAAAAAATGACCACAAACTGTCAATTAACATAGTTTTCAATATAATTTTGCATATTATTTAATAAGGTATTCCCAGCTTTTAAAAAGTTCAACTGTTTGTAGACACTTAAAAGCCTACAATAAACACTGACTCTAGACATGCGCAGTACTATGCTGCTGCCCCTTTAAAGTAAAATACAGCTTTACTTAGTCAGCGTAGACAATATTGCGGATTTTGTCAATATTCTAATATGAATATGTCAATATTCGCCCCCCCTTACGTCTTTATTTCTATATATTTTATGCTTTTCACATGATACCAAAACAGCGTCTTTTTTCTTCGCTAATTTGATGTCATGTACACAATAAAAGAGATGCGCCCGTGCGCATGGCGAGTCCCCAAGGGACCCAAGACGCCCAAATAGACCTCTATTTTTTGTCATCCACAATCTCGGCGAGCTGTGCGTGGTGTAACCGTATTACAGGCCTGGGATCCTGGTTATTGTCCTCCCCATTAATGCGCGGGTTGGGATAACCTTGCAAGAGTGTTGTACAGCATATTCGCTCGGAAATATCGGTGCTTGGGGCCTTCGGGTTCTTTACAGCCTTCCGTAAAAGCCTTGTGCTGCCATACCGATTGTGTAATCCGTATGTATGGTTTCCGTTTTGTTCTTCAGACCGGGTTCGATCCCAGGCCAATGTGCTTTTTTTTTATTCGTTTTCTTTCTTTGTGCTTGACCCCCCTAATCCTGATTGGTTTTGCGCAAAAATAATAAAAAAAAGTGAGTTTGCAAAATAAGCTTGCTGGATTTATTGATTATATGTATTCAATTTGTTCCTAGGAAGTTAACAAAAAACACAAAGCAAAGAGTTTGAGGAAGTAAACAAGTATGTGAACTTTAATGTTCTATTTGAAGGGGCGCATTTTGTACAGGGAAGCATACATAGAATGCTTAACTGGTGGAGAGGGGAGAGGTAACAGTTTATTGAGCATAATGTCAACAATAGCAGGGGGAAGGGAGGGGCACTCTCTTCATACAATATTGCAGTTGTTACCTATTATTAAATAAGTTTGTAAGATATATTTGTTTATTAAGCAAGGTCTATTTCTGAGACAAGCAAACTCAAGTAAGAGCTGTTGAAATAACAGGTGAGTGTTAAAAAAAACAATTATCTGATTAGAAAACTAATGTAGATTCCTTTGCACCAAATAAGAACAAACTTCATTTTGTTTGTTATTTATGAGGAACGAGATGAGCTCTACAAGGCCAAGAAGAAATATGTATTGCTCATCTAAATTATACAAGTAAATAATATTAAAAAAGAATTACTGTAAGTAATTAGAGTGGTTTTCATTAACCCGGGAAACAAAGTGTGATAGCTAAACGGTAATAGTTAGTAAAACACAAAAAAGAACAATAGAATCAGATCACAACAAAGTGTAATACGCTAAAGCGTAGTTCACGGGTTAATGAAGGTTTTGACATTTCAACCTTACATCCACATGAAAGTAATGCCTAATATCGAGTGCCCTACAGTAAGTGTTTTGCAGTCAAATTGTTTTCTTTTAGTAGGTAAAAAATTATTCTAAATAATAGTAATCATAGCTATGCTCACCACTTACACATATAGAACTTGTAATGAAAATAAAGAAAAAAAATATATATATATGCAGTCAAACAACAGAATTGCATGATAACCTTGAATATATTGAATAAAGGACTGCAAAAAAACATATTTTGTACTAGTTGCTTGAATTGACCTTTGGCTATTTTTAGCTGAATTCCCCTCCCCCTCTAAAAAAGAAAATAATAATAATAATAGAACAAAACTAAAAATAAAACAAAGGGGGAGTGTCATGTTTAAGAGATTTGCAATAGCTCTAGAGCCCTGACACAATGAACTTCAGTGAAATTCTAATACTGACTTATGAGCTTTTGGTACATGTGGGAGACTTTAAACAAAACAAAAAAAAAATGACCACAAACTGTCAATTAACATAGTTTTCAATATAATATTGCATATTATTTAATAAGGTATTCACAGCTTTTAAAAAGTTCAACTGTTTGTAGACACTTAAAAGCCTACAATAAACACTGACTCTAGACATGCGCAGTACTATGCTGCTGCCCCTTTAAAGTAAAATACAGCTTTACTTAGTCAGCGTAGACAATATTGCGGATTTTGTCAATATTCTAATATGAATATGTCAATATTCGCCCCCCCTTACGTCTTTATTTCTATTTATTTTATGCTTTTCACATGATACCAAAACAGCGTCTTTTTTCTTCGCTAATTTGATGTCATGTACACAATAAAAGAGATGCGCCCGTGCGCATGGCGAGTCCCCAAGGGACCCAAGACGCCAAAATAGACCTCTATTTTTTGTCATCCACAATCTCGGCGAGCTGTGCGTGGCGTAACCGTATTACAGGCCTGGGATCCTGGTTATTGTCCTCCCCATTAATGCGCGGGTTGGCATAACATTGCAAGAGTGTTGTACAGCATATTCGCTCGGAAATTTCGGTGCTTGGTTCCTTCGGGTTCTTTACAGCCTTCCGTAAAAGCCTTGTGCTGCCATACCGATTGGGTAATCCGTATGTATGGTTTCCGTTTTGTTCTTCAGACCGGGTTCGATCCCAGGCCAATGGGCTTTTTTTTTATTCGTTTTCTTTCTTTGTGCTTGACCCCCCTAATCCTGATTGGTTTTGCGCAATAAAAATAAAAAAAAGTGAGTTTGCAAAATAAGCTTGCTGGATTTATTGATTATATGTATTCAATTTGTTCCTAGGAAGTTAACAAAAAACACAAAGCAAAGAGTTTGAGGAAGTAAACAAGTATGTGAACTTTAATGTTCTATTTGAAGGGGCGAAATTTGTACAGGGAAGCATACATAGAATGCTTAACTGGTGGAGAGGGGAGAGGTAACAGTTTATTGAGCATAATGTCAACAATAGCAGGGGGAAGGGAGGGGCACTCTCTTCATACAATATTGCAGTTGTTACCTATTATTAAATAAGTTTGTAAGATATATTTGTTTATTAAGCAAGGTCTATTTCTGAGACAAGCAAACTCAAGTAAGAGCTGTTGAAATAACAGGTGAGTGTTAAAAAAAAACAATTATCTGATTAGAAAACTAATGTAGATTCCTTTGCACCAAATAAGAACAAACTTCATTTTGTTTGCTATGTACGAGGAACGAGATGAGCTCTACAAGGCCAAGAAGAAATATGTATTGCTCATCTAAATTATACAAGTAAATTATAATATTAAAAAAGAATTACTGTAAGTAATTAGAGTGGTTTTCATTAACCCGTGAAACAAAGTGTGATAGTTAAACGGTAATAGTTAGTAAAACACAAAAAAGAACAATAGAATCAGATCACAACAAAGGGTAATACGCTAAAGCGTAGTTCACGGGTTAATGAAGGTTTTGACATTTCAACCTTACATCCACATGAAAGTAATGCTTAATATCGAGTGCCCTACAGTAAGTGTTTTGCAGTCAAATTGTTTTCTTTTAGTAGGTAAAAAAATATTCTAAATAATAGTAATCATAGCTATGGTCACCACTTACACATATAGAACTTGTAATGAAAAGAAAGAAAAATATATATATATGCAGTCAAACAACAGAATTGCATGATAACCTTGAATATATTGAATAAAGGACTGCAAAAAAACATCTTTTGTACTAGTTGCTTGAATTGACCCTTGGATATTTTTAGCTGAATTCCCCTCCCCCTCTAAAAAAGAAAATAATAATAATAATAATAGAACAAAACTAAAAATAAAACAAAGGGGGAGTGTCATGTTTAAGAGATTTGCAATAGCTCTAGAGCCCTGACACAATGAACTTCAGTGAAATTCTAATACTGACTTATGAGCTTTTGGTAAATGTGGCAGACTTTAAACAAAAAAAAATGACCACAAACTGTCCATTAACATAGTTTTCAATATAATATTGCATATTATTTAATAAGGTATTGACAGCTTTTAAAAAGTTCAACTGTTTGTAGACACTTAAAAGCCTACAATAAACACTGACTCCAGACATGCGCAGTACTATGCTGCTGCCCCTTTAAAGTAAAATATAGCTTTACTTAGTCAGAGTAGACAATATTGCGGATTTTGTCAATGTTCTAATATGAATATGTCAATATTCTCCCCCCTTACGTCTTTATTTCTATTTATTTTATGCTTTTTCACATGATACCAAAACAGCGTCTTTTTTCTTCGCTAATTTGATGTCATGTACACAATAAAAGAGATGCGCCCGTGCGCATGGCGAGTCCCCAAAGGACCCAAGACGCCCAAATAGACCTCTATTTTTTGTCATCCACAATCTCGGCGAGCTGTGCGTGGCGTAACCGTATTACACGCCTGGGATCCTGGTTATTGTCCTCCCCATTAATGCGCGGGTTGGGATAACCTTGCAAGAGTGTAGTACATCATATTCGCTCGGAAATATCGGTGCTTGGGGCCTTCGGGATCTTTACAGCCTTCTGTAAAAGCCTTGTGCTGCCATACCGATTGGGTAATCCGTATGTATGGTTTCCGTTTTGTTCTTTAGACCGGGTTCGATCCCAGGCCAATGGGCTTTTTTTTATTCGTTTTCTTTCTTTGTGCTTGACCCCCCTAATCCTGATTGGTTTTGCGCAAAAATAATAAAAAAAGTGAGTTTGCAAAATAAGCTTGCTGGATTTATTGATTATATGTATTCAATTTGTTCCTATGAAGTTAACAAAAAACACAAAGCAAAGAGTTTGAGTAAGTAAACAAGTATGTGAACTTTAATGTTCTATTTGAAGGGGCGCATTTTGTACAGGGACGCATACATAGAATGCTTAACTGGTGGAGAGGGGAGAGGTAACAGTTTATTGAGCATAATGTCAACAATAGCAGGGGGAAGGGAGGGGCACTCTCTTCATACAATATTGCAGTTGTTACCTATTATTAAATAAGTTTGTAACATGTCTTTGTTTATTAAGCAAGGTATATTTCTGAGACAAGCAAACTCAAGTAAGAGCTGTTGAAATAACAGGTGAGTGTTAAAAGAAAAACAATTATCTGATTAGAAAACTACTGTAGATTACTTTGCACCAAAATAAGAACAAACTTCATTTCGTTTGTTATTTTTGAGGAACGAGATGAGCTCTACAAGGCCAAGAAGAAATATGTATTGCTCATCTAAATTATACAAGTAAATAATAATATTAAAAAAAGAATTACTGTAAGTAATTAGAGTGGTTTTCATTAACTCGTGAAACAAGGTGTGATAGTTAAACAGTTATAGTTAGTAAAACACAAAAAAGAACAATAGAATCAGATCACAACAACGTGTAATACGCTAAAGCGTAGTTCACGGGTTAATGAAGGTTTTGACATTTCAACCTTACATCCACATGAAGGTAATGCCTAATATCGAGTGCCCTACAGTAAGTGTTTTGCAGTAAAGTTGTTTTCTTTTAGTAGGTAAAAAAATATTCTAAATAATAGTAATCATAGCTATGGTCACCACTTACACATATATAACTTGTAATGAAAAGAAAGAAAAATATATATATATATGCAGTCAAACAACAGAATTGCATGATAACCTTGAATATATTGAATAAAGGACTGCAAAAAAACATCTTCTGTACTAGTTGCTTGAATTGACCCTTGGCTATTTTTAGCTGAATTCCCCTCCCCCTCTAAAAAAGAAAATAATAATAATAATAATAATAATAAAACAAAACTAAAAATAAAACAAAGGGGGAGTGTCATGTTTAAGAGATTTGCAATAGCTCTAGAGCCCTGACACAATGAACTTCAGTGAAATTCTAATACTGACTTATGAGCTTTTGGTAAATGTGGCAGACTTTAAACAAACAAAAATGACCACAAACTGTCCATTAACATAGTTTTCAATATAATATTGCATATTATTTAATAAGGTATTGACAGCTTTTAAAAAGTTCAACTGTTTGTTGACACTTAAAAGCCTACATTAATCACTGACTCCAGACATGCGCAGTACTATGCTGCTGCTCCTTTAAAGTAAAATACAGCTTTACTTAGTCAGCGTAGACAAAATTGCGGATTTTGTCAATATTCTAATATGAAGATGTCAATATTCTCCCTCCTTACGTCTTTATTTCTTTTTTTTTAAGATTTTCACATGATACCAAAACAGCGTCTTTTTTCTTCGCTAATTTGATGTCATGTACACAATAAAAGAGATGCGCCCGTGCGCATGGCGAGTCCCCAAGGGACCCAAGACGCCCAAATAGACCTCTATTTTTTGTCATCCACAATCTCGGCGAGCTGTGCGTGGCGTAACCGTATTACACGCCTGGGATCCTGGTTATTGTCCTCCCCATTAATGCGCGGGTTGGGATAACCTTGCAAGAGTGTTGTACAGCATATTCGCTCGGAAATATCGGTGCTTGGGGCCTTCGGGTTCTTTACAGCCTTCCGTAAAAGCCTTGTGTTGCCATACCGATTGGGTAATCCGTATGTATGGTTTCCGTTTTGTTCTTCAGACCGGGTTCGATCCCAGGCCAATGGGCTTTTTTTTTATTCGTTTTCTTTCTTTGTGCTTGACCCCTTTAATCCTGATTGGTTTTGCGCAAAAATAATAAAAAAAAGTGAGTTTGCAAAATAAGCTTGCTGGATTTATTGATTATATGTATTCAATTTGTTCCTAGGAAGTTAACAAAAAACACAAAGCAAAGAGTTTGAGGAAGTAAACAAGTATGTGAACTTTAATGTTCTATTTGAAGGGGCGCATTTTGTACAGGGAAGCATACATAGAATGCTTAACTGGTGGAGAGTGGAGAGGTTACAGTTTATTGAGCATAATGTCAACAATAGCAGGGATGAAGGGAGGGGCACTCTCTTCATACAATATTGCAGTTGTTACCTATTATTAAATAAGTTTGTAAGATATATTTGTTTATTAAGCAAGGTCTATTTCTGAGACAAGC
Source organism: Nematostella vectensis (assembly GCF_932526225.1). Classification (NCBI taxonomy): domain Eukaryota; kingdom Metazoa; phylum Cnidaria; class Anthozoa; order Actiniaria; family Edwardsiidae; genus Nematostella; species Nematostella vectensis. The sequence continues at coordinate 42,199 of NC_064047.1, read as the reverse complement.
AAACTCAAGTAAGAGCTGTTGAAATAACAAGTGAGTGTTAAAAAAAAACAATTATCTGATTAGAAAACTAATGTAGATTCCTTTGCACCAAATAAGAACAAACTTCATTTTGTTTGTTATTTACGAGGAACGAGATGAGCTTTACAAGGCCAAGAAGAAATATGTATTGCTCATCTAAATTATACAAGTAAATAATAATATTAAAAAAGAATTACTGTAAGTAATTAGAGTGGTTTTCATTAACCCGTGAAACAAAGTGTGATAGTTAAACGGCAATAGTTAGTAAAACACAAAAAAGAACAACAGAATCAGATCACAACAAAGTGTAATACGCTAAAGCGTAGTTCACGGGTTAATGAAGGTTTTGACATTTCAACCTTACATCCACATGAAAGTAATGCCTAATATCGAGTGCCCTACAGTAAGTGTTTTGCAGTCAAATTGTTTTCTTTTAGTAGGTAAAAAATTATTCTAAATAATAGTAATCATAGCTATGGTCACCACTTACACATATAGAACTTGTAATGAAAAGAAAGAAAAAATATATATATATGCAGTCAAACAACAGAATTGCATGATAACCTTGAATATATTGAATAAAGGACTGCAAAAAAACATCTTTTGTACTAGTTGCTTGAATTGACCCTTGGCTATTTTTAGCTGAATTCCCCTCCCCCTCTAAAAAAGAAAATAATAATAATAATAGAACAAAACTAAAAAGAAAACAAACACAACAGAGACCCCCACCAACAATTTTGATTTTTTTTTACTTTCCTTTAAAGGGGGAGTGTCATGTTTAAGAGATTTGCAATAGCTCTAGAGCCCTGACACAATGAACTTCAGTGAAATTCTAATACTGACTTATTAGCTTTTGGTACATGTGGAAGACTTTCAACAAAACAAAAAAAATGACCACAAACTGTCAATTAACATAGTTTTCAATATAATATTGCATATTATTTAATAAGGTATTGACAGCTTTTAAAAAATTCAACTGTTTGTAGACACTTAAAAGCCTACAATAAACACTGACTCCAGACATGCGCAGTACTATGCTGCTGCCCCTTTAAAGTAAAATACAGCTTTACTTAGTCAGCGTAGACAATATTGCGGATTTTGTCAATATTCTAATATGAATATGTCAATATTATCACACCTTACGTCTTTATTTCTATTTATTTTATGCTTTTCACATGATACCAAAACAGCGTCTTTTTTCTTCGCTAATTTGATGTCATGTACACAATAAAAGAGATGCGCCCGTGCGCATGGCGAGTCCCCAAGGGACCCAAGACGCCAAAAAAGACCTCTATTTTTTGTCATCCACAATCTCGGCGAGCTGTGCGTGGCGTAACCGTATTACAGGCCTGGGATCCTGGTTATTGTCCTCCCCATTAATGCGCGGGTTGGCATAACCTTGCAAGAGTGTTGTACAGCATATTCGCTCGGAAATATCGGTGCTTGGGGCCTTCGGGTTCTTTACAGCCTTCCGTAAAAGCCTTGTGCTGCCATACCGATTGGGTAATCCGTATGTATGGTTTCCGTTTTGTTCTTCAGACCGGGTTCGATCCCAGGCCAATGGGCTTTTTTTTTATTCGTTTTCTTTCTTTGTGCTTGACCCCCCTAATCCTGATTGGTTTTGCGCAAAAATAATAAAAAAGTGAGTTTGCAAAATAAGCTTGCTGGATTTATTGATTATATGTATTCAATTTGTTCCTAGGAAGTTAACAAAAAACACAAAGCAAAGAGTTTGAGGAAGTAAACAAGTATGTGAACTTTAATGTTCTATTTGAAGGGGCGCATTTTGTACAGGAAAGCATACATAGAATGCTTAACTGGTGGAGAGGGGAGAGGTAACAGTTTATTGAGCATAATGTCAACAATAGCAGGGGGAAGGGAGGGGCACTCTCTTCATACAATATTGCAGTTGTTACCTATTATTAAATAAGTTTGTAAGATATATTTGTTTATTAAGCAAGGTCTATTTCTGAGACAAGCAAACTCAAGTAAGAGCTGTTGAAATAACAGGTGAGTGTTAAAAAAAACAATTATCTGATTAGAAAACTAATGTAGATTCCTTTGCACCAAATAAGAACAAACTTCATTTTGTTTGTTATTTACGAGGAACGAAATGAGCTCTACAAGGCCAAGAAGAAATATGTATTGCTCATCTAAATTATACAAGTAAATAATAATATTAAAAAAGAATTACTGTAAGTAATTAGAGTGGTTTTCATTAACCCGTGAAACAAAGTGTGATAGTTAAACGGTAATAGTTAGTAAAACACAAAAAAGAACAATAGAATCAGATCACAACAAAGGGTAATACGCTTAAGCGTAGTTCACGGGTTAATGAAGGTTTTGACATTTCAACCTTACATCCACATGAAAGTAATGCCTAATATCGAGTGCCCTACAGTAAGTGTTTTGCAGTCAAATTGTTTTCTTTTAGTAGGTAAAAAAATATTCTAAATAATAGTAATCATAGCTATGGTCACCACTTACACATATAGAACTTGTAATGAAAAGAAAGAAAAAAATATATATATGCAGTCAAACAACAGAATTGCATGATAACCTTGAATATATTGAATAAAGGACTGCAAAAAAACATCTTTTGTACTAGTTGCTTGAATTGACCCTTGGATATTTTTAGCTGAATTCCCCTCCCCCTCTAAAAAAGAAAATAATAATAATAATAATAATAATAATAGAACAAAACTAAAAATAAAACAAAGGGGGAGTGTCATGTTTAAGAGATTTGCAATAGCTCTAGAGCCCTGACACAATGAACTTCAGTGAAATTCTAATACTGAGTTATGAGCTTTTGGTACATGTGGCAGACTTTAAACAAAAAAAAATGACCACAAACTGTCCATTAACATAGTTTTCAATATAATTTTGCATATTATTTAATAAGGTATTGACAGCTTTTACAAAGTTCAACTGTTTGTAGACACTTAAAAGCCTACAATAAACACTGACTCCAGACATGCGCAGTACTATGCTGCTGCCCCTTTAAAGTAAAATACAGCTTTACTTAGTCAGCGTAGACAATATTGCGGATTTTGTCAATATTCTAATATGAATATGTCAATATTCTCCCCCCTTACGTCTTTATTTCTATTTATTTTAGGCTTTTCACATGATACTAAAACAGCGTCTTTTTTCTTCGCTAATTTGGTGTCATGTACACAATAAAAGAGATGCGCCCGTGCGCATGGCGAATCCCCAAGGGACCCAAGACGCCCAAATAGACCTCTATTTTTTGTCATCCACAATCTCGGCGAGCTGTGCGTGGCGTAACCGTATTACAGGCCTGGGATCCTGGTTATTGTCCTCCCCATTAATGCGCGGGTTCGGATAACCTTGCAAGAGTGTTGTACAGCATATTCGCTTGAAATATCGGTGCTTGGGGCCTTCGGGTTCTTTACAGCCTTCCGTAAAAGCCTTGTGCTGCCATACCGATTGGGTAATCCGTATGTATGGTTTCCGTTTTGTTCTTCAGACCGGGTTCGATCCCAGGCCAATGGGCTTTTTTTTTATTCGTTTTCTTTCTTTGTGCTTGTCCACAGTAATCCTGATTGGTTTTGCGCAAAAATAATAAAAAAAGTGAGTTTGCAAAATAAGCTTGCTGGATTTATTGATTATATGTATTCAATTTGTTCCTAGGAAGTTAACAAAAAACACAAAGCAAAGAGTTTGAGGAAGTAAACAAGTATGTGAACTTTAATGTTCTATTTGAAGGGGCGCATTTTGTACAGGGAAGCATACATAGAATGCTTAACTGGTGGAGAGGGGAGAGGTAACAGTTTATTGAGCATAATGTCAACAATAGCAGGGGGAAGGGAGGGGCACTCTCTTCATACAATATTGCAGTTGTTACCTATTATTAAATAAGTTTGTAACATGTCTTTGTTTTTTAAGCAAGGTATATTTCTGAGACAAGCAAACTCAAGTAAGAGCTGTTGAAATAACAGGTGAGTGTTAAAAGAAAAACAATTATCTGATTAGAAAACTAATGTAGATTCCTTTGCACCAAAATAAGAACAAACTTCATTTCGTTTGTTATTTTTGAGGAACGAGATGAGCTCTACAAGGCCAAGAAGAAATATGTATTGCTCATCTAAATTATACAAGTAAATAATAATATTAAAAAAAGAATTACTGTAAGTAATTAGAGTGGTTTTCATTAACCCGTGAAACAAAGTGTGATAGTTAAACGGTAATAGTTAGTAAAACACAAAAAAGAACAATAGAATCAGATCACAACAAAGTGTAATACGCTAAAGCGTAGTTCACGGGTTAATGAAGGTTTTGACATTTCAACCTTACATCCACATGAAAGTAATGCCTAATATCGAGTGCCCTACAGTAAGTGTTTTGCAGTCAAGTTGTTTTCTTTTAGTAGGTAAAAAATTATTCTAAATAATAGTAATTATAGCTATGGTCACCACTTACACATATAGAACTTGTAATGAAAAGAAAGAAAAAAATATATATATGCAGTCAAACAACAGAATTGCATGATAACCTTGAATATATTGAATAAAGGACTGCAAAAAAACATCTTTTGTACTAGTTGCTTGAATTGACCCTTGGCTATTTTTAGCTGAATTCCCATCCCCCTCTAAAAAAGAAAATAATAATAATAATAGAACAAAACTAAAAATAAAACAAAGGGGGAGTGTCATGTTTAAGAGATTTGCAATAGCTCTAGAGCCCTGACACAATGAACTTCAGTGAAATTCTAATACTGACTTATGAGCTTTTGGTACATGTGGAAGACTTTAAACAAAACAAAAAAAATTACCAGAAACTGTCAATTAACATAGTTTTCAATATAATATTGCATATTATTTAATAAGGTATTGACAGCTTTTAAAAAGTTCAACTGTTTGTAGACACTTAAAAGCCTACAATAAACACTGACTCCAGACATGCGCAGTACTATGCTGCTGCCCCTTTAAAGTAAAATACAGCTTTACTTAGTCAGCGTAGACAATATTGCGGATTTTGTCAATATTCTAAAATGAATATGTCAATATTCTCCCCCCATACGTCTTTATTTCTATTTATTTTATGCTTTTCACATGATACCAAAACAGCGTCTTTTTTCTTCGCTAATTTGATGTCATGTACACAATAAAAGAGATGAGCCCGTGCGCATGGCGAATCCCCAAGGGACCCAAGACGCCCAAATAGACCTCTATTTTTTGTCATCCACAATCTCGGCGAGCTGTGCGTGGCGTAACCGTATTACAGGCCTGGGATCCTGGTTATTGTCCTCCCCATTATTGCGCGGGTTGGGATAACCTTGCAAGAGTGTTGTACAGCATATTCGCTCGGAAATATCGGTGCTTGGGACCTTCGGGTTCTTTACAGCCTTCCGTAAAAGCCTTGTGCTGCCATACCGATTGGGTAATCCGTATGTATGGTTTCCGTTTTGTTCTTCAGACCGGGTTCGATCCCAGGCCAATGGGCTTTTTTATTATTATTCGTTTTCTTTCTTTGTGCTTGACCCCCCTAATCCTGATTGGTTTTGTGCAAAAATAATAAAAACAAGTGAGTTTGCAAAATAAGCTAGCTGGATTTATTGATTATATGTATTCAATTTGTTCCTAGGAAGTTAACAAAAAACACAAAGCAAAGAGTTTGAGGAAGTAAACAAGTATGTGAACTTTAATGTTCTATTTGAAGGGGTGCATTTTGTACAGGGAAGCATACATAGAATGCTTAACTGGTAGAGAGGGAAGAGGTAAAAGTTTATTGAGCATAATGTCAACAATAGCAGGGATGAAGGGAGGGGCACTCTCTTCATACAATATTGCAGTTGTTACCTATTATTAAATAAGTTTGTAAGATATATTTGTTTATTAAGCAAGGTCTATTTCTGAGACAAGCAAACTCAAGTAAGAGCTGTTGAAAAAACAGGTGAGTGTTGAAAAAAAACAATTATCTGATTAGAAAACTACTGTAGATTCCTTTGCACCAAAATAAGAACGAACTTCATTTTGTTTGTTATTTATGAGGAACGAGATGAGCTCTACAAAGCCATAAAGAAATATGTATTGCTCATCTAAATTATACAAGTAAATAATAATATTAAAAAAGAACTACTGTAAGTAATTAGAGTGGTTTTCATTAACACGTGAAACAAAGTGTGATAGTTAAACGGTAATAGTTAGTAAAACACAAAAAAGTACAATAGAATCAGATCACCACAAAGTGTAATACGCTAAAGCGTAGTTCACGGGTTAATGAAGGTTTTGACATTTCAACCTTACATCCACATGAAAGTAATGCCTAATATCGAGTGCCCTACAGTAAGTGTTTTGCAGTCAAGTTGTTTTCTTTTAGTAGGTAAAAAATTATTCTAAATAATAGTAATCATAGCTATGGTCACCACTTACACATATAGAACTTGTAATGAAAAGAAAGAAAAAAAATATATATATGCAGTCAAACAACAGAATTGCATGATAACCTTGAATATATTGAATAAAGGACTGCAAAAAAACATCTTTTGTACTAGTTGCTTGAATTGACCCTTGGCTATTTTTAGCTGAATTCCCCTCCCCCTCTAAAAAAGAAAATAATAATAATAATAGAACAAAACTAAAAATAAAACAAACACAACAGAGACCCCCACCAACAATTTTGATTTGTTTTACTTTCCTTTAAAGGGGGAGTGTCATGGTTAAGAGATTTGCAATAGCTCTAGAGCCCTGACACAATGAACTTCAGTGAAATTCTAATACTGACTTATGAGCTTTTGGTACATGTGGGGGACTTTAAACAAAACAAAAAAATGACCACAAACTGTCAATTAACATAGTTTTCAATATAATATTGCATATTATTTAATAAGGTATTGACAGCTTTTAAAAAGTTCAACTGTTTGTTGACACTTAAAAGCCTACAATAATCAATGACTCCAGACATGCGCAGTACTATGCTGCTGCCCCTTTAAAGTAAAATACAGCTTTACTTAGTCAGCGTAGACAAAATTGCGGATTTTGTCAATATTCTAATATGAAGATGTCAATATTCTCCCCCCTTACGTCTTTATTTCTATTTATTTTATGATTTTACATGATACCAAAACAGCGTCTTTGTTCTTCGCTAATTTGATGTCATGTACACAATAAAAGACATGCGCCCGTGCGCATGGCGAGTCCCCAAGGGACCCAAGACGCCCACATAGACCTCTATTTTTTGCCATCCACAATCTCGGCGAGCTGTGCGTGGCGTAACCGTATTACAGGCCTGGGATCCTGGTTATTGTCCTCCCCATTAATGCGCGGGTTGGGATAACCTTGCAAGAGTGTTGTACAGCATATTCGCTCGGAAATATCGGTGCTTGGGGCCTTCGGGTTCTTTACAGCCTTCCGTAAAAGCCTTGTGCTGCCATACCGATTGGGTAATCCGTATGTATGGTTTAAGTTTTGTTCTTCAGACCGGGTTCGATCCCAGGCCAATGGGCTTTTTTTTTAATTCGTTTTTTTTTTCTTTGTGCTGGACCCCCTTAGTCCTGATAGGTTTTGCGCAAAAATAATAAAAAAAAGAGAGTTTGCAAAATAAGCTTGCTAGATTTATTGATTATATGTATTCAATTTGTTCCTAAGAAGTTAACTAAAAACACAAAGCAAAGAGTTTGAGGAAGTAAACAAGTATGTGAACTTTAATGTTCTATTTGAAGGGGCGCATTTTGTACAGGGAAACATACATAGAATGCTTAACTGGTGGAGAGGGGAGAGGTAACAGTTTATTGAGCATAATGTCAACAATATGAGGGGGAAGGGAGGGGCACTCTCTTTATACAATATTGCAGTTGTAACCTATTATTAAATAAGTTTGTAACATGTCTTTGTTTATTAAGCAAGGTCTTTTTCTGAGACAAGCAAACTCAAGTAAGGCTGTTGAAATAACAGGTGAGTTTAAAAAAAAAACATTTATCTGATTAGAAAACTACTGTAGATTCCTTTGCACCAAAATAAGAACAAACTTCATTTAGTTTGTTATTTATGAGAAACGAGATGAGCTCTACAAAGCCATAATGAAATATGTATTGCTCATCTAAATTATACAAGTAAATGATAATATTAAAAAAGAACTACTGTAAGTAATTAGAGTGGTTTTCATTACCCGTGAAACAAAGCGTGATAGTTAAACGGTAATAGTTAGTAAAACACAAAAAAGAACAATAGAATCAGATCACAACAAAGTGTAATACGCTAAAGCGTAGTTCACGGGTTAATGAAGGTTTTGACATTTCAACCTTACATCCACATGAAAGTAATGCCTAATATCGAGTGCCCTACAGTAAGTGTTTTGCAGTCATGTTGTTTTCTGTTAGTAGGTAAAAAAATTATTCTAAATAATAGTAATCATAGCTATGGTCACCACTTACACATATAGCACTTGTAATGAAAAGAATGAAAAAAAATATATATATATGCAGTCAAACAACAGAATTGCATGATAACCTTGAATATATTGAATAAAGGACTGCAAAAAAACATCTTTTGTACTAGTTGCTTGAATTGACCCTTGGCTATTTTTAGCTGAATTCCCCTCCCCCTCTAAAAAAGAAAATAATAATAATAATAGACCAAACTAAAAAGAAAACAAACACAGCAGAGACCCCCACCAACAATTTTGAGTTTTTTTACTTTCCTTTAAAGGGGGAGTGTCATGTTTAAGAGATTTGCAATAGCTCTAGAGCCCTGATACAATGAACTTCAGTGAAATTCTAATACTGACTTATAAGCTTTTGGTACATGTGGGAGACTTTAAACAAAACAAAAAAAATGACCACAAACTGTCCATTAACATAGTTTTCAATACAATATTGCATATTATTTAATAAGGTATTGACAGCTTTTAAAAAGTTCAACTGTTTGTAGACACTTAAAAGCCTACAATAAACACTGACTCCAGACATGCGCAGTACTATGCTGCTGCCAATTCAAGGTAAAATACAGCTTTACTTAGTCAGCGTAGACAATATTGCGGATTTTGTCAATATTCTAATATGAATATGTCAATATTCTCCCCCCTTACGTCTTTATTTCTATTTATTTTATGCTTTTCACATGATACCAAAACAGCGTCTTTTTTCTTCGCTAAGTTGATGTCATGTACACAATAAAAGAGATGCGCCCGTGCGCATGGCGAATCCCCAAGGGACCCAAGACGCCCAAATAGACCTCTATTTTTTGTCATCCACAATCTCGGCGAGCTGTGCGTGGCGTAACCGTATTACAGGCCTGGGATCCTGGTTATTGTCCTCCCCATTAATGCGCGGGTTGGGATAACCTTACAAGAGTGTTGTACAGCATATTCGCTCGGAAATATCGGTGCTTGGAACCTTCGGGTTCTTTACAGCCTTCCGTAAAAGCCTTGTGCTGCCATACCGATTGGGTAATCCGTATGTATGGTTTCCGTTTTGTTCTTCAGACCGGGTTCGATCCCAGGCCAATGGGCTTTTTTTTTATTCGTTTTCTTTTTTTGTGCTTGACCCCCCTAATCCTGATTGGTTTTGCGCAAAAATAATAAAAAAAAGTGAGTTTGCAAAATAAGCTAGCTGGATTTATTGATTATATGTATTCAATTTGTTCCTAGGAAGTTAACAAAAAACACAAAGCAAAGAGTTTGAGGAAGTAAACAAGTATGTGAACTTTAATGTTCTATTTGAAGGGGCGCATTTTGTACAGGGAAACATACATAGAATGCTTAACTGGTGGAGAGGGGAGAGGTAACAGTTTATTGAGCATAATGTCAACAATAGCAGGGGGAAGGGAGGGGCACTCTCTTCATACAATATTGCAGTTGTTACCTATTATTAAATAAGTTTGTAACATGTCTTTGTTTATTAAGCAAGGTCTTTTTCTGAGACAAGCAAACTCAAGTAAGGCTGTTGAAATAACAGGTGAGTTTAAAAAAAAAAAAAACATTTATCTGATTAGAAAACTACTGTAGATTCCTTTGCACCAAAATAAGAACAAACTTCATTAAGTTTGTTATTTATGAGAAACGAGATAAGCTCTACAAAGCCATATAGAAATATGTATTGCTCATTTAAATTATACAAGTAAATGATAATATTAAAAAAGAACTACTGTAAGTAATTAGAGTGGTTTTCATTAACCCGTGAAACAAAGTGTGATAGTTAAACGGTAATAATTAGTAAAACACAAAAAAGAACAATAGAATCAGATCACAACAAAGTGTAATACGCTAAAGCGTAGTTAACGGGTTAATGAAGGTTTTGACATTTAAACCTTACATCCACATGAAAGTAATGCCTAATATCGAGTGCCCTACAGTAAGTGTTTTGCAGTCAAGTTGTTTTCCGTTAGTAGGCAAAAAATTATTCTAAATAATAGTAATCATAGCTATGGTCACCACTTACACATATAGCACTTGTAATGAAAAGAAAGAAAAAATATATATATGCAGTCAAAAAACAGAATTGCGTGATAACCTTGAATATATTGAATAAAGGACTGCAAAAAAAACATCTTTTGTACTAGTTGCTTGAATTGACCCTTGGCTATTTTTAGCTGAATTCCCCTCCCCCTCTAAAAAAGAAAATAATAATAATAATAGAACAAAACTAAAAAGAAAACAAACACAGCAGAGACCCCCACCAACAATTTTGATTTTTTTTTACTTTCCTTTAAAGGGGGAGTGTCATGTTTAAGAGATTTGCAATAGCTCTAGAGCCCTGACACAATGAACTTCAGTGAAATTCTAATACTGACTTATGAGCTTTTGGTACATGTGGGAGACTTTAAACAAAACAAAAAAATGAACACAAACTGTCCATTAACATAGTTTTCAATATAATATTGCATATTATTTAATAAGGTATTGACAGCTTTTAAAAAGTTCAACTGTTTGTAGACACTTAAAAGCCTACAATAAACACTGACTCCAGACATGCGCAGTACTATGCTGCTGCCCCTTTAAGGTAAAATACAGCTTTACTTAGTCAGCGTAGACAATATTGCGGATTTTGTCAATATTCTAATATGAATATGTCAATATTCTCCCCCCTTATGTCTTTATTTCTATTTATTTTATGCTTTTCACATGATACCAAAACAGCGTCTTTTTTCTTCGCTAATTTGATGTCATGTACACAATAAAAGAGATGAGCCCGTGCGCATGGCGAATCCCCAAGGGACCCAAGACGCCCAAATAGACCTCTATTTTTTGTCATCCACAATCTCGGCGAGCTGTGCGTGGCGTAACCGTATTACAGGCCTGGGATCCTGGTTATTGTCCTCCCCATTATTGCGCGGGTTGGGATAACCTTGCAAGAGTGTTGTACAGCATATTCGCTCGGAAATATCGGTGCTTGGGACCTTCGGGTTCTTTACAGCCTTCCGTAAAAGCCTTGTGCTGCCATACCGATTGGGTAATCCGTATGTATGGTTTCCGTTTTGTTCTTCAGACCGGGTTCGATCCCAGGCCAATGGGCTTTTTTATTATTATTCGTTTTCTTTCTTTGTGCTTGACCCCCCTAATCCTGATTGGTTTTGTGCAAAAATAATAAAAACAAGTGAGTTTGCAAAATAAGCTAGCTGGATTTATTGATTATATGTATTCAATTTGTTCCTAGGAAGTTAACAAAAAACACAAAGCAAAGAGTTTGAGGAAGTAAACAAGTATGTGAACTTTAATGTTCTATTTGAAGGGGTGCATTTTGTACAGGGAAGCATACATAGAATGCTTAACTGGTAGAGAGGGAAGAGGTAAAAGTTTATTGAGCATAATGTCAACAATAGCAGGGATGAAGGGAGGGGCACTCTCTTCATACAATATTGCAGTTGTTACCTATTATTAAATAAGTTTGTAAGATATATTTGTTTATTAAGCAAGGTCTATTTCTGAGACAAGCAAACTCAAGTAAGAGCTGTTGAAAAAACAGGTGAGTGTTGAAAAAAAACAATTATCTGATTAGAAAACTACTGTAGATTCCTTTGCACCAAAATAAGAACGAACTTCATTTTGTTTGTTATTTATGAGGAACGAGATGAGCTCTACAAAGCCATAAAGAAATATGTATTGCTCATCTAAATTATACAAGTAAATAATAATATTAAAAAAGAACTACTGTAAGTAATTAGAGTGGTTTTCATTAACACGTGAAACAAAGTGTGATAGTTAAACGGTAATAGTTAGTAAAACACAAAAAAGTACAATAGAATCAGATCACCACAAAGTGTAATACGCTAAAGCGTAGTTCACGGGTTAATGAAGGTTTTGACATTTCAACCTTACATCCACATGAAAGTAATGCCTAATATCGAGTGCCCTACAGTAAGTGTTTTGCAGTCAAGTTGTTTTCTTTTAGTAGGTAAAAAATTATTCTAAATAATAGTAATCATAGCTATGGTCACCACTTACACATATAGAACTTGTAATGAAAAGAAAGAAAAAAAATATATATATGCAGTCAAACAACAGAATTGCATGATAACCTTGAATATATTGAATAAAGGACTGCAAAAAAACATCTTTTGTACTAGTTGCTTGAATTGACCCTTGGCTATTTTTAGCTGAATTCCCCTCCCCCTCTAAAAAAGAAAATAATAATAATAATAGAACAAAACTAAAAATAAAACAAACACAACAGAGACCCCCACCAACAATTTTGATTTGTTTTACTTTCCTTTAAAGGGGGAGTGTCATGGTTAAGAGATTTGCAATAGCTCTAGAGCCCTGACACAATGAACTTCAGTGAAATTCTAATACTGACTTATGAGCTTTTGGTACATGTGGGGGACTTTAAACAAAACAAAAAAATGACCACAAACTGTCAATTAACATAGTTTTCAATATAATATTGCATATTATTTAATAAGGTATTGACAGCTTTTAAAAAGTTCAACTGTTTGTTGACACTTAAAAGCCTACAATAATCAATGACTCCAGACATGCGCAGTACTATGCTGCTGCCCCTTTAAAGTAAAATACAGCTTTACTTAGTCAGCGTAGACAAAATTGCGGATTTTGTCAATATTCTAATATGAAGATGTCAATATTCTCCCCCCTTACGTCTTTATTTCTATTTATTTTATGATTTTACATGATACCAAAACAGCGTCTTTGTTCTTCGCTAATTTGATGTCATGTACACAATAAAAGACATGCGCCCGTGCGCATGGCGAGTCCCCAAGGGACCCAAGACGCCCACATAGACCTCTATTTTTTGCCATCCACAATCTCGGCGAGCTGTGCGTGGCGTAACCGTATTACAGGCCTGGGATCCTGGTTATTGTCCTCCCCATTAATGCGCGGGTTGGGATAACCTTGCAAGAGTGTTGTACAGCATATTCGCTCGGAAATATCGGTGCTTGGGGCCTTCGGGTTCTTTACAGCCTTCCGTAAAAGCCTTGTGCTGCCATACCGATTGGGTAATCCGTATGTATGGTTTAAGTTTTGTTCTTCAGACCGGGTTCGATCCCAGGCCAATGGGCTTTTTTTTTAATTCGTTTTTTTTTTCTTTGTGCTGGACCCCCTTAGTCCTGATAGGTTTTGCGCAAAAATAATAAAAAAAAGAGAGTTTGCAAAATAAGCTTGCTAGATTTATTGATTATATGTATTCAATTTGTTCCTAAGAAGTTAACTAAAAACACAAAGCAAAGAGTTTGAGGAAGTAAACAAGTATGTGAACTTTAATGTTCTATTTGAAGGGGCGCATTTTGTACAGGGAAACATACATAGAATGCTTAACTGGTGGAGAGGGGAGAGGTAACAGTTTATTGAGCATAATGTCAACAATATGAGGGGGAAGGGAGGGGCACTCTCTTTATACAATATTGCAGTTGTAACCTATTATTAAATAAGTTTGTAACATGTCTTTGTTTATTAAGCAAGGTCTTTTTCTGAGACAAGCAAACTCAAGTAAGGCTGTTGAAATAACAGGTGAGTTTAAAAAAAAAACATTTATCTGATTAGAAAACTACTGTAGATTCCTTTGCACCAAAATAAGAACAAACTTCATTTAGTTTGTTATTTATGAGAAACGAGATGAGCTCTACAAAGCCATAATGAAATATGTATTGCTCATCTAAATTATACAAGTAAATGATAATATTAAAAAAGAACTACTGTAAGTAATTAGAGTGGTTTTCATTACCCGTGAAACAAAGCGTGATAGTTAAACGGTAATAGTTAGTAAAACACAAAAAAGAACAATAGAATCAGATCACAACAAAGTGTAATACGCTAAAGCGTAGTTCACGGGTTAATGAAGGTTTTGACATTTCAACCTTACATCCACATGAAAGTAATGCCTAATATCGAGTGCCCTACAGTAAGTGTTTTGCAGTCATGTTGTTTTCTGTTAGTAGGTAAAAAAATTATTCTAAATAATAGTAATCATAGCTATGGTCACCACTTACACATATAGCACTTGTAATGAAAAGAATGAAAAAAAATATATATATATGCAGTCAAACAACAGAATTGCATGATAACCTTGAATATATTGAATAAAGGACTGCAAAAAAACATCTTTTGTACTAGTTGCTTGAATTGACCCTTGGCTATTTTTAGCTGAATTCCCCTCCCCCTCTAAAAAAGAAAATAATAATAATAATAGACCAAACTAAAAAGAAAACAAACACAGCAGAGACCCCCACCAACAATTTTGAGTTTTTTTACTTTCCTTTAAAGGGGGAGTGTCATGTTTAAGAGATTTGCAATAGCTCTAGAGCCCTGATACAATGAACTTCAGTGAAATTCTAATACTGACTTATAAGCTTTTGGTACATGTGGGAGACTTTAAACAAAACAAAAAAAATGACCACAAACTGTCCATTAACATAGTTTTCAATACAATATTGCATATTATTTAATAAGGTATTGACAGCTTTTAAAAAGTTCAACTGTTTGTAGACACTTAAAAGCCTACAATAAACACTGACTCCAGACATGCGCAGTACTATGCTGCTGCCAATTCAAGGTAAAATACAGCTTTACTTAGTCAGCGTAGACAATATTGCGGATTTTGTCAATATTCTAATATGAATATGTCAATATTCTCCCCCCTTACGTCTTTATTTCTATTTATTTTATGCTTTTCACATGATACCAAAACAGCGTCTTTTTTCTTCGCTAAGTTGATGTCATGTACACAATAAAAGAGATGCGCCCGTGCGCATGGCGAATCCCCAAGGGACCCAAGACGCCCAAATAGACCTCTATTTTTTGTCATCCACAATCTCGGCGAGCTGTGCGTGGCGTAACCGTATTACAGGCCTGGGATCCTGGTTATTGTCCTCCCCATTAATGCGCGGGTTGGGATAACCTTACAAGAGTGTTGTACAGCATATTCGCTCGGAAATATCGGTGCTTGGGACCTTCGGGTTCTTTACAGCCTTCCGTAAAAGCCTTGTGCTGCCATACCGATTGGGTAATCCGTATGTATGGTTTCCGTTTTGTTCTTCAGACCGGGTTCGATCCCAGGCCAATGGGCTTTTTTTTTATTCGTTTTCTTTTTTTGTGCTTGACCCCCCTAATCCTGATTGGTTTTGCGCAAAAATAATAAAAAAAAGTGAGTTTGCAAAATAAGCTAGCTGGATTTATTGATTATATGTATTCAATTTGTTCCTAGGAAGTTAACAAAAAACACAAAGCAAAGAGTTTGAGGAAGTAAACAAGTATGTGAACTTTAATGTTCTATTTGAAGGGGCGCATTTTGTACAGGGAAACATACATAGAATGCTTAACTGGTGGAGAGGGGAGAGGTAACAGTTTATTGAGCATAATGTCAACAATAGCAGGGGGAAGGGAGGGGCACTCTCTTCATACAATATTGCAGTTGTTACCTATTATTAAATAAGTTTGTAACATGTCTTTGTTTATTAAGCAAGGTCTTTTTCTGAGACAAGCAAACTCAAGTAAGGCTGTTGAAATAACAGGTGAGTTTAAAAAAAAAAAAAAAACATTTATCTGATTAGAAAACTACTGTAGATTCCTTTGCACCAAAATAAGAACAAACTTCATTAAGTTTGTTATTTATGAGAAACGAGATAAGCTCTACAAAGCCATATAGAAATATGTATTGCTCATTTAAATTATACAAGTAAATGATAATATTAAAAAAGAACTACTGTAAGTAATTAGAGTGGTTTTCATTAACCCGTGAAACAAAGTGTGATAGTTAAACGGTAATAGTTAGTAAAACACAAAAAAGAACAATAGAATCAGATCACAACAAAGTGTAATACGCTAAAGCGTAGTTAACGGGTTAATGAAGGTTTTGACATTTAAACCTTACATCCACATGAAAGTAATGCCTAATATCGAGTGCCCTACAGTAAGTGTTTTGCAGTCAAGTTGTTTTCCGTTAGTAGGCAAAAAATTATTCTAAATAATAGTAATCATAGCTATGGTCACCACTTACACATATAGCACTTGTAATGAAAAGAAAGAAAAAATATATATATGCAGTCAAAAAACAGAATTGCGTGATAACCTTGAATATATTGAATAAAGGACTGCAAAAAAAACATCTTTTGTACTAGTTGCTTGAATTGACCCTTGGCTATTTTTAGCTGAATTCCCCTCCCCCTCTAAAAAAGAAAATAATAATAATAATAGAACAAAACTAAAAAGAAAACAAACACAGCAGAGACCCCCACCAACAATTTTGATTTTTTTTTACTTTCCTTTAAAGGGGGAGTGTCATGTTTAAGAGATTTGCAATAGCTCTAGAGCCCTGACACAATGAACTTCAGTGAAATTCTAATACTGACTTATGAGCTTTTGGTACATGTGGGAGACTTTAAACAAAACAAAAAAATGAACACAAACTGTCCATTAACATAGTTTTCAATATAATATTGCATATTATTTAATAAGGTATTGACAGCTTTTAAAAAGTTCAACTGTTTGTAGACACTTAAAAGCCTACAATAAACACTGACTCCAGACATGCGCAGTACTATGCTGCTGCCCCTTTAAGGTAAAATACAGCTTTACTTAGTCAGCGTAGACAATATTGCGGATTTTGTCAATATTCTAATATGAATATGTCAATATTCTCCCCCCTTATGTCTTTATTTCTATTTATTTTATGCTTTTCACATGATACCAAAACAGCGTCTTTTTTCTTCGCTATTTTGATGTCATGTACACAATAAAAGAGATGCGCCCGTGCGCATGGCGAATCCCCAAGGGACCCAAGACGCCCAAATAGACCTCTATTTTTTGTCATCCACAATCTCGGCGAGCTGTGCGTGGCGTAACCGTATTACAGGCCTGGGATCCTGGTTATTGTCCTCCCCATTAATGCGCGGGTTGGGATAACCTTGCAAGAGTGTTGTACAGCATATTCGCTCGGAAATATCGGTGCTTTGGACCTTCGGGTTCTTTACAGCCTTCCGTAAAAGCCTTGTGCTGCCATACCGATTGGGTAATCCGTATGTATGGTTTCCGTTTTGTTCTTCAGACCGCGTTCGATCCCAGGCCAATGGGCTTTTTTTTTATTCGTTTTCATTTTTTGTGCTTCACCCCCCCTAATCCTGATTGGTTTTGCGCAAAAATAATAATAAAAAGTGAGTTTGCAAAATAAGCTAGCTGGATTTATTGATTATATGTATTCAATTTGTTCCTAGGAAGTTAAAAAAACACCAATCAAAGAGTTTGAGGAAGTAAACAAGTATGTGAACTTTAATGTTCTATTTGAAGGGGAGCATTTTGTACAGGGAAACATACATAGAATGCTTAACTGGTGGAGAGGGGAGAGGTAAAAGTTTATTGAGAATAATGTCAACAATTGCAAGGGGAAGGGAGGGGCACTCTCTTCATACAATATTGCAGTTGTTACCTATAATTAAATAAGTTTGTAAGATATATTTGTTTATTAAGCAAGGTCTATTTCTGAGACAAGCAAACTCAAGTAAGGCTGTTGAAATAACAGGTGAGTTTAAAAAAAAACATTTATCTGATTAGAAAACTACTGTAGATTCCTTTGCACCAAAATAAGAACAAACTTCATTTAGTTTGTTATTTATGAGAAACGAGATGAGCTCTACAAAGCCATAAAGAAATATGTATTGCTCATCTAAATTATACAAGTAAATGATAATATTAAAAAAGAACTACTGTAAGTAATTAGAGTGGTTTTCATTAACCCGTGAAACAAAGTGTGATAGTTAAACGGTAATAGTTAGTAAAACACAAAAAAAGAACAATAGAATCAGATCACAACAAAGTGTAATACGCTAAAGCGTAGTTCACGGGTTAATAAAGGTTTTGACATTTCAACCTTACATCCACATGAAAGTAATGCCTAATATCGAGTGCCCTACAGTAAGTGTTTTGCAGTCAAGTTGTTTTCTGTTAGTAGGTAAAAAATTATTCTAAATAATAGTAATCATAGCTATGGTCACCACTTACACATATAGCACTTGTAATGAAAAGAAAGAAAAAATATATATATGCAGTCAAACAACAGAATTGCATGATAACCTTGAATATATTGAATAAAGGACTGCAAAAAAACATCTTTTGTACTAGTTGCTTGAATTGACCCTTGGCCTTTTTTTAGCTGAATTCCCCTCCCCCTCTAAAAAAGAAAATAATAATAATAATAGAACAAAACTAAAAAGAAAACAAACACAGCAGAGACCCCCACCAACAATTTTGATTTTTTTTACTTTCCTTTAAATGGGGAGTGTCATGTTTAAGAGATTTGCAATAGCTCTAGAGCCCTGACACAATGAACTTCAGTGAAATTCTAATACTGACTTATGAGCTTTTGGTACATGTGGGAGACTTTAAACAAAACAAAATAAAAATGACCACAAACTGTTCATTTACATAGTTTTCAATATAATATTGCATATTATTTAATAAGGTATTGACAGCTTTTAAAAAGTTCAACTGTTTGTTGACACTTAAAAGCCTACAATAAACACTGACTCCAGACATGCGCAGTACTATGCTGCTGCCCCTTTAAAGTAAAATTCAGCTTTACTTAGTCAGCGTAGACAATATTGCGGATTTTGTCAATATTCTAATATGAATATGTCAATATTCTCCCCCTTTACGTCTTTATTTCTATTTATTTTATGCTTTTCACATGATACCAAAACAGCGTCTTTTTTCTTCGCTAATTTGATGTCATGTACACAATAAAAGAGATGCGCCCGTGCGCATGGCGAATCCCCAAGGGACCCAAGACGCCCAAATAGACCTCTATTTTTTGTCATCCACAATCTCGGCGAGCTGTGCGTGGCGTAACCGTATTACAGGCCTGGGATCCTGGTTATTGTCCTCCCCATTAATGCGCGGGTTGGGATAACCTTGCAAGAGTGTTGTACAGCATATTCGCTCGGAAATATCGGTGCTTGGGGCCTTCGGGTTCTTTACAGCCTTCCGTAAAAGCCTTGTGCTGCCATACCGATTGGGTAATCCGTATGTATGGTTTCCGTTTTGTTCTTCAGACCGGGTTCGATCCTAGGCCAATAGGCTTTTTTTATTCGTTTTCTTTCTTTGTGCTAGACCCCCCTAATCCTGATTGGTTTTGAGCAAAAATAATTAAAAAAAAGTGAGTTTGCAAAATAAGCTTGCTGGATTTATTGATTATATGTATTCAATTTGTTCCTAGGAAGTTAACAAAAAACACAAAGCAAAGAGTTTGAGGAAGTAAACAAGTATGTGAACTTTAATGTTCTATTTGAAGGGGCGCATTTTGTACAGGGAAGCATACATAGAATGCTTAACTGGTGGAGAGGGGAGAGGTAAAAGTTTATTGAGCATAATGTCAACAATTGCAAGGGGAAGGGAGGGGCACTCTCTTCATACAATATTGCAGTTGTTACCTATTATTAAATAAGTTTGTAAGATATATTTGTTTATTAAGCAAGGTCTATTTCTGAGACAAGCAAACTCAAGTAAGAGCTGTTGAAATAACAGGTGAGTGTTAAAAAAAAAACAATTATCTGATTAGAAAACTAATGTAGATTCCTTTGCACCAAATAAGAACAAACTTCATTTTGTTTGTTATTTATGAGGAACGAGATGAGCTCTACAAGGCCAAGAAGAAATATGTATTGCTCATCTAAATTATACAAGTAAATAATAATATTAAAAAAGAATTACTGTAAGTAATTAGAGTGGTTTTCATTAACCCGTGAAACAAAGTGTGATAGTTAAACGGTAATAGTTAGTAAAACACAAAAAAGAACAATAGAATCAGATCACAACAAAGTGTAATACGCTAAAGCGTAGTTCACGGGTTAATGAATGTTTTGACATTTCAACCTTACATCCACATGAAGGTAATGCCTAATTTTGAGTGCCATACAGTAAGTGTTTTGCAGTCAAGTTGTTTTCTGTTAGTAGGTAAAAAATTATTCTAAATAATAGTAATCATAGCTATGGTCACCACTTACACATATAGAACTTGTAATGAAAAGAAAGAAAAAAAATATATATATGCAGTCAAACAACAGAATTGCATGATAACCTTGAATATATTGAATAACTAAAGGACTGCAAAAAAACATCTTTTGTACTAGTTGCTTGAATTGACCCTTGGCTATTTTTAGCTGAATTCCCCTCCCCCTCTAAAAAAGAAAATAATAATAATAATAGAACAAAACTAAAAATAAAACAAAGGGGAGTGTCATGTTTAAGAGATTTGCAATAGCTCTAGAGCCCTGACACAATGAACTTCAGTGAAATTCTAATACTGACTTATGAGCTTTTGGTACATGTGGAAGACTTTAAACAAAACAAAAAAAAATTACCAGAAACAGTCAATTAACATAGTTTTCAATATAATATTGCATATTATTTAATAAGGTATTCACAGCTTTTAAAAAGTTCAACTGTTTGTAGACACTTAAAAGCCTACAATAAACACTTACTCCAGACATGCGCAGTACTATGCTGCTGCCCCTTTAAAGTAAAATACATCTTTACTTAGTCAGCGTAGACAATATTGCGGATTTTGTCAATATTCTAATATGAATATGTCAATATTCTCCCCCCTTACGTCTTTGT
This sequence comes from Nematostella vectensis, assembly GCF_932526225.1. Lineage (NCBI taxonomy): Eukaryota > Metazoa > Cnidaria > Anthozoa > Actiniaria > Edwardsiidae > Nematostella > Nematostella vectensis. Next base: position 21,163 of record NC_064047.1, on the reverse strand, counting down.
TTCTATTTATTTCATGCTTTTCACATGATACCAAAACAGCGTCTTTTTTCTTCGCTAATTTGATGTCATGTACACAATAAAAGAGATGCGCCCGTGCGCATGGCGAATCCCCAAGGGACCCAAGACGCCCAAATAGACCTCTATTTTTTGTCATCCACAATCTCGGCGAGCTGTGCGTGGCGTAACCGTATTACAGGCCTGGGATCCTGGTTATTGTCCTCCCCATTAATGCGCGGGTTGGGATAACCTTGCAAGAGTGTTGTACAGCATATTCGCTCGGAAATATCGGTGCTTGGGACCTTCGGGTTCTTTACAGCCTTCCTTAAAAGCCTTGTGCTGCCATACCGATTGGGTAATCCGTATGTATGGTTTCCGTTTTGTTCTTCAGACCGGGTTCGATCCCAGGCCAATGGGCTTTTTTTTTATTCGTTTTCTTTTTTTGTGCTTCACCCCCCTAATCCTGACTGGTTTTGCGCAAAAATAATAAAAAAAAGTGAGTTTGCAAAATAAGCTAGCTGGATTTATTGATTATATGTATTCAATTTGTTCCTAGGAAGTTAACAAAAAACACAAAGCAAAGAGTTTGAGGAAGTAAACAAGTATGTGAACTTTAATGTTCTATTTGAAGGGGCGCATTTTGTACAGGGAAACATACATAGAATGCTTAACTGGTGGAGAGGGGAGAGGTAACAGTTTATTGAGCAGAATGTCAACAATAGCAGGGGGAAGGGAGGGGCACTCTCTTTATACAATATTGCAGTTGTAACATATTATTAAATAAGTTTGTAACATGTCTTTGTTTATTAAGCAAGGTCTTTTTCTGAGACAAGCAAACTCAAGTAAGGCTGTTGAAATAACAGGTGAGTTTAAAAAAAAACATTTATTTGATTAGAAAACTACTGTAGATTCCTTTGCACCAAAATAAGAACAAACTTCATTTAGTTTGTTATTTATGAGAAACGAGATGAGCTCTACAAGGCCAAGAAGAAATATGTATTGCTCATCTAAATTATACAAGTAAATAATAATATTAAAAAAGACCTACTGTAAGTAATTAGAGTGGTTTTCATTAACCCGTAAAACAAAGTGTGATAGTTGAACGGTAATAGTTAGAAAAAAACACAAAAAAGAACAATAGAATCAGATCACCACAAAGTGTAATACGCTAAAGCGTAGTTCACGGGTTAATGAAGGTTTTGACATTTCAACCTTACATCCACATGAAAGTAATGCCTAATATCGAGTGCCCTACAGTAAGTGTTTTGCAGTCAAGTTGTTTTCTGTTAGTAGGTAAAAAATTATTCTAAATAATAGTAATCATAGCTATGGTCACCACTTACACATATAGAACTTGTAATGAAAAGAAAGAAAAAAATATATATATGCAGTCAAACAACAGAATTGCATGATAACCTTGAATATATTGAATAAAGGACTGCAAAAAAACATCTTTTGTACTAGCTGCTTGAATTGACCCTTGGCTATTTTTAGCTGAATTCCCCTCCCCCTCTAAAAAAGAAAATAATAATAATAATAGAACAAAACTAAAAATAAAACAAAGGGGGAGTGTCATGTTTAAGAGATTTGCAATAGCTTTAGAGCCCTGACACAATGAACTTCAGTGAAATTCTAATACTGACTTATGAGCTTTTGGTACATGTGGGAAACTTTAAACAAAACAAAAAAAAATGACCACAAACTGTCAATTAACATAGTTTTCAATATAATATTGCATATTATTTAATAAGGTATTGACAGCTTTTAAAAAGTTCAACTGTTTGTAGACACTTAAAAGCCTACAATAAACACTGACTCCAGACATGCGCAGTACTATGCTGCTGCCCCTTTAAAGTAAAATTCAGCTTTACTTAGTCAGCGTAGACAATATTGCGGATTTTGTCAATATTCTAATATGAATATGTCAATATTCTCCCCCTTTACGTCTTTATTTCTATTTATTTTATGCTTTTCACATGATACCAAAACAGCGTCTTTTTTCTTCGCTAATTTGATGTCATGTACACAATAAAAGAGATGCGCCCGTGCGCATGGCGAGTCCCCAAGGGACCCAAGACGCCAAAATAGACCTCTATTTTTTGTCATCCACAATCTCGGCGAGCTGTGCGTGGCGTAACCGTATTACAGGCCTGGGATCCTGGTTATTGTCCTCCCCATTAATGCGCGGGTTCGGATAACCTTGCAAGAGTGTTGTACAGCATATTCGCTCGGAAATATCGGTGCTTGGGGCCTTCGGGTTCTTTACAGCCTTCCGTAAAAGCCTTGTGCTGCCATACCGATTGGGTAATCCGTATGTATGGTTTCCGTTTTGTTCTTCAGACCGGGTTCGATCCTAGGCCAATGGGCTTTTTTTTATTCGTTTTCTTTCTTTGTGCTTGACCCCCCTAATCCTGATTGGTTTTGCGCAAAAATAATAAAAAAAAAGTGTGTTTGCAAAATAAGCTTGCTGGATTTATTGATTATATGTATTCAATTTGTTCCTAGGAAGTTAACAAAAAACACAAAGCAAAGAGTTTGAGGAAGTAAACAAGTATGTGAACTTTAATGTTCTATTTGAAGGGGCGCATTTTGAACAGGGAAGCATACATAGAATGCTTAACTGGTGGAGAGGGGAGAGGTAAAAGTTTATTGAGCATAATGTCAACAATAGCAAGGGGAAGGGAGGGGCACTCTCTTCATACAATATTGCAGTTGTTACCTATTATTAAATAAGTTTGTAAGATATATTTGTTTATTAAGCAAGGTCTATTTCTGAGACAAGCAAACTCAAGTAAGAGCTGTTGAAATAACAGGTGAGTGTTAAAAAAAAAACAATTATCTGATTAGAAAACTAATGTAGATTCCTTTGCACCAAATAAGAACAAACTTCATTTTGTTTGTTATTTATGAGGAACGAGATGAGCTCTACAAGGCCAAGAAGAAATATGTATTGCTCATCTAAATTATACAAGTAAATAATAATATTAAAAAAGAATTACTGTAAGTAATTAGAGTGGTTTTCATTAACCCGTGAAACAAAGTGTGATAGTTAAACGGTAATAGTTAGTAAAACACAAAAAAGAACAATAGAATCAGATCACAACAAAGTGTAATACGCTAAAGCGTAGTTCACGGGTTAATGAAGGTTTTGACATTTCAACCTTACATCCACATGAAGGTAATGCCTAATTTTGAGTGCCATACAGTAAGTGTTTTGCAGTCAAGTTGTTTTCTGTTAGTAGGTAAAAAATTATTCTAAATAATAGTAATCATAGCTATGGTCACCACTTACACATATAGAACTTGTAATGAAAAGAAAGAAAAAAAATATATATATGCAGTCAAACAACAGAATTGCATGATAACCTTGAATATATTGAATAACTAAAGGACTGCAAAAAAACATCTTTTGTACTAGTTGCTTGAATTGACCCTTGGCTATTTTTAGCTGAATTCCCCTCCCCCTCTAAAAAAGAAAACAATAATAATAATAGAACAAAACTAAAAATAAAACAAACACAACAGAGACCCCCACCAACAATTTTGATTTTTTTTACTTTCTTTTAAAGGGGGAGTGTCATGGTTAAGAGATTTGCAATAGCTCTAGAGCCCTGACACAATGAACTTCAGTGAAATTCTAATACTGACTTATGAGCTTTTGGTACATGTGGGGGACTTTAAACAAAACAAAAAAATGACCACAAACTGTCAATTAACATAGTTTTCAATATAATATTGCATATTATTTAATAAGGTATTGACAGCTTTTAAAAAGTTCAACTGTTTGTTGACACTTAAAAGCCTACAATAATCAATGACTCCAGACATGCGCAGTACTATGCTGCTGCCCCTTTAAAGTAAAATACAGCTTTACTTAGTCAGCGTAGACAAAATTGCGGATTTTGTCAATATTCTAATATGAAGATGTCAATATTCTCCCCCCTTACGTCTTTATTTCTATTTATTTTATGATTTTACATGATACCAAAACAGCGTCTTTTTTCTTCGCTAATTTGATGTCATGTACACAATAAAAGACATGCGCCCGTGCGCATGGCGAGTCCCCAAGGGACCCAAGACGCCCACATAGACCTCTATTTTTTGCCATCCACAATCTCGGCGAGCTGTGCGTGGCGTAACCGTATTACAGGCCTGGGATCCTGGTTATTGTCCTCCCCATTAATGCGCGGGTTCGGATAACCTTGCAAGAGTGTTGTACAGCATATTCGCTCGGAAATATCGGTGCTTGGGGCCTTCGGGTTCTTTACAGCCTTCCGTAAAAGCCTTGTGCTGCCATACCGATTGGGTAATCCGTATGTATGGTTTCCGTTTTGTTCTTCAGACCGGGTTCGATCCCAGGCCAATGGGCTTTTTTTTTAATTCGTTTTTTTTTTCTTTGTGCTGGACCCCCTTAGTCCTGATAGGTTTTGCGCAAAAATAATAAAAAAAAGAGAGTTTGCAAAATAAGCTTGCTAGATTTATTGATTATATGTATTCAATTTGTTCCTAAGAAGTTAACTAAAAACACAAAGCAAAGAGTTTGAGGAAGTAAACAAGTATGTGAACTTTAATGTTCTATTTGAAGGGGCGCATTTTGTACAGGGAAACATACATAGAATGCTTAACTGGTGGAGAGGGGAGAGGTAACAGTTTATTGAGCATAATGTCAACAATAGCAGGGGGAAGGGAGGGGCACTCTCTTTATACAATATTGCAGTTGTATCCTATTATTAAATAAGTTTGTAACATGTATTGGTTTATTAAGCAAGGTCTTTTTCTGAGACAAGCAAACTCAAGTAAGGCTGTTGAAATAACAGGTGAGTTTAAAAAAAAACATTTATCTGATTAGAAAACTACTGTAGATTCCTTTGCACCAAAATAAGAACAAACTTCATTTAGTTTGTTATTTATGAGAAACGAGATGAGCTCTACAAAGCAATATAGAAATGTGTATTGCTCATCTAAATTATACAAGTAAATGATAATATTAAAAAAGACCTACTGTAAGTAATTAGAGTGGTTTTCATTAACCCGTGAAACAAAGTGTGATAGTTAAACGGTAATAATTAGTAAAACACAAAAAAGAACAATAGAATCAGATCACAACAAAGTGTAATACGCTAAAGCGTAGTTCACGGGTTAATGAAGGTTTTGACATTTCAACCTTACATCCACATGAAAGTAATGCGTAATATCGAGTGCCCTACAGTAAGTGTTTTGCAGTCAAGTTGTTTTCTGTTAGTAGGCAAAAAATTATTCTAAATAATAGTAATCATAGCTATGGTCACCACTTACACATATAGCACTTGTAATGAAAAGAAAGAAAAAATATATATATGCAGTCAAAAAACAGAATTGCATGATAACCTTGAATATATTGAATAAAGGACTGCAAAAAAAAACATCTTTTGTACTAGTTGCTTGAATTGACCCTTGGCTATTTTTAGCTGAATTCCCCTCCCCCTCTAAAAAAGAAAATAATAATAATAATAGAACAAAACTAAAAAGAAAACAAACACAGCAGAGACCCCCACCAACAATTTTGATTTTTTTTTACTTTCCTTTAAATGGGGAGTGTCATGTTTAAGAGATTTGCAATAGCTTTAGAGCCCTGACACAATGAAATTCAGTGAAATTCTAATACTGACTTATGAGCTTTTGGTACATGTGGGAGACTTTAAACAAAACAAAAAAAAATGACCACAAACTGTCCATTAACATAGTTTTCAATATAATATTGCATATTATTTAATAAGGTATTGACAGCTTTTAAAAAGTTCAACTGTTTGTTGACACTTAAAAGCCTACAATAAACACTGACTCCAGACATGCGCAGTACTATGCTGCTGCCCCTTTAAAGTAAAATACAGCTTTACTTAGTCAGCGTAGACAATATTGCGGATTTTGTCAATATTCGAATATGAATATGTCAATATTCTCCCCCCTTACGTCTTTATTTCTATTTATTTTATGCTTTTCACATGATACCAAAACAGCGTCTTTTTTCTTCGCTAATTTGATGTCATGTACACAATAAAGGAGATGCGCCCGTGCGCATGGCGAATCCCCAAGGGACCCAAGACGCCCAAATAGACCTCTATTTTTTGTTATCCACAATCTCGGCGAGCTGTGCGTGGCGTAACCGTATTACAGGCCTGGGATCCTGGTTATTGTCCTCCCCATTAATGCGCGGGTTGGGATAACCTTGCAAGAGCGTTGTACAGCATATTCGCTCGGAAATATCGGTGCTTGGGACCTTCGGGTTCTTTACAGCCTTCCGTAAAAGCCTTGTGCTGCCATACCGATTGGGTAATCCGTATGTATGGTTTCCGTTTTGTTCTTCAGACCGGGTTCGATCCCAGGCCAATGGGCTTTTTTTTTGTGCTTCACCCCCCTAATCCTGATTGGTTTTGCGCAAAAATAATAAAAAAGTGAGTTTGCAAAATAAGCTAGCTGGATTTATTGATTATATGTATTCAATTTGTTCCTAGGTAGTTAACAAAAAACACAAAGCAAAGAGTTTGAGGAAGTAAACAAGTATGTGAACTTTAATGTTCTATTTGAAGGGGCGCATTTTGTACATGGAAACATACATAGAATGCTTAACTGGTGGAGAGGGGAGAGGTAACAGTTTATTGAGCATAATGTCAACAATAGCAGGGGGAAGGAAGGGGCACTCTCTTTATACAATATTGCAGTTGTAACCTATTATTAAATAAGTTTGTAACATGTCTTTGTTTATTAAGCAAGGTCTTTTTCTGAGACAAGCAAACTCAAGTAAGGCTGTTGAAATAACAGGTGAGTGTTAAAAGAAAAACAATTATCTGATTAGAAAACTACTGTAGATTCCTTTGCACCAAAATAAGAACAAACTTCATTTAGTTTGTTATTTATGAGAAACGAGATGAGCTCTACAAAGCCATAATGAAATATGTATTGCTCATCTAAATTATACAAGTAAATAATAATAATATTAAAAAAGAATTACTGTAAGTAATTAGAGTGGTTTTCATTAACTCGTGAAACAAGGTGTGATAGTTAAACAGTTATAGTTAGTAAAACACAAAAGAGAGCAATAGAATTAGATCACAACAAAGTGTAATACGCTAAAGCGTAGTTCACGGGTTAATGAAGGTTTTGACATTTCAACCTTACATCCACATGAAAGTAATGCCTAATATCGAGTGCCCTACTGTAAGTGTTTTGCAGTCAAGTTGTTTTCTTTTAGTAGGTAAAAAATTATTCCAAATAATAGTAATCATAGCTATGGTCACCACTTACACATATAGAACTTGTAATGAAAAGAAAGAAAAAATATATATATATGCAGTCAAACAACAGAATTGCATGATAACCTTGAATATATTGAATAAAGGACTGCAAAAAAACATCTTTTGTACTAGTTGCTTGAATTGACCCTTTGCTATTTTTAGCTGAATTCCCCTCAACCTCTAAAAAAGAAAATAATAATAATAATAGAACAAAACTTAAAAGAAAACAAACACAACAGATACCCTCACCAACAATTTTGATTTTTTTTTTACTTTCCTTTAAAAGGGGAGTGTCATGGTTAAGAGATTTGCAATAGCTCTAGAGCCCTGACACAATGAACTTCAGTGAAATTCTAATACTGACTTATGAGCTTTTGGTACATGTGGGAGACTTTAAACAAAACAAAAAAAATGACCACAAACTGTCCATTAACATAGTTTTCAATATAATATTGCATATTATTTAATAAGGTATTGACAGCTTTTAAAAAGTTCAACTGTTTGTAGACACTTAAAAGCCTACAATAAACACTGACTCCAGACATGCGCAGTACTATGCTGCTGCCCCTTTAAAGTAAAATATAGCTTTACTTAGTCAGCGTAGACAATATTGCGGATTTTGTCAATATTCTAATATGAATATGTCAATATTCTCCCCCCTTACGTCTTTATTTCTATTTTTTTTATGCTTTTCACATGATACCAAAACAGCGTCTTTTTTCTTCGCTAATTTGATGTCATGTACACAATAAAAGAGATGCGCCCGTGCGCATGGCGAGTCCCCAAGGGACCCAAGACGCCCAAATAGACCTCTATTTTTTGTCATCCACAATCTCGGCGAGCTGTGCGTGGCGTAACCGTATTACAGGCCTGGGCTCCTGGTTATTGTCCTCCCCATTAATGCGCGGGTTGGGATAACCTTGCAAGAGTGTTGTACAGCATATTCGCTCTGAAATATCGGTGCTTGGGGCCTTCGGGTTCTTTACAGCCTTCCGTAAAAGCCTTGTGCTGCCATACCGATTGGGTAATCCGTATGTATGATTTCCGTTTTGTTCTTCAGACCGGGTTCGATCCCAGGCCAATGGGCTTTTTTTTTTATTCGTTTTCTTTTTTTGTGCTTCACCCCCCTAATCCTGATTGGTTTTGCGCAAAAATAATAAAAAAGTGAGTTTGCAAAATAAGCTTGCTGGATTTATTGATTATATGTATTCAATTTGTTCCTAGGAAGTTAACAAAAAACACAAAGCAAAGAGTTTGAGGAAGTAAACAAGTATGTGAACTTTAATGTTCTATTTGAAGGGGTGCATTTTGTACAGGGAAGCATACATAGAATGCTTAACTGGTGGAGAGGGAAGAGGTAAAAGTTTATTGAGCATAATTTCAACAATAGCAGGGGGAAGAGAGGGGCACTCTCTTCATACAATATTGCAGTTGTTACCTATTATTAAATAAGTTTGTAACATGTCTTTGTTTACTAAGCAAGGTATATTTCTGAGACAAGCAAACTCAAGTAAGAGCTGTTGAAATAACAGGTGAGTGTTAAAAGAAAAACAATTATCTGATTAGAAAACTACTGTAGATTCCTTTGCACCAAAATAAGAACAAACTTCATTTCGTTTGTTATTTTTGAGGAACGAGATGAGCTCTACAAGGCCAAGAAGAAATATGTATTGCTCATCTAAATTATACAAGTAAATAATAATAATATTAAAAAAGAATTACTGTAAGTAATTAGAGTGGTTTTCATTAACTCGTGAAACAAGGTGTGATAGTTAAACAGTTATAGTTAGTAAAACACAAAAGAGAGCAATAGAATTAGATCACAACAAAGTGTAATACGCTAAAGCGTAGTTCACGGGTTAATGAAGGTTTTGACATTTCAACCTTACATCCACATGAAAGTAATGCCTAATATCGAGTGCCCTACAGTAAGTGTTTTGCAGTCAAGTTGTTTTCTTTTAGTAGGTAAAAAATTATTCCAAATAATAGTAATCATAGCTATGGTCACCACTTACACATATAGAACTTGTAATGAAAAGAAAGAAAAATTATATATATATGCAGTCAAACAACAGAATTGCATGATAACCTTGAATATATTGAATAAAGGACTGCAAAAAAACATCTTTTGTACTAGTTGCTTGAATTGACCCTTGGCTATTTTTAGCTGAATTCCCCTCCCCCTCTAAAAAAGAAAATAATAATAATAATAATAGAACAAAACTAAAATGAAAACAAACACAACAGATACCCTCACCAACAATTTTGATTTTTTTTTTACTTTCCTTTAAAAGGGGAGTGTCATGGTTAAGAGATTTGCAATAGCTCTAGAGCTCTGACACAATGAACTTCAGTGAAATTCTAATACTGACTTATGAGCTTTTGGTACATGTGGGAGACTTTAAACAAAACAAAAAAATGACCACAAACTGTCCATTAACATAGTTTTCAATATAATATTGCATATTATTTAATAAGGTATTGACAGCTTTTAAAAAGTTCAACTGTTTGTAGACACTTAAAAGCCTACAATAAACACTGACTCCAGACATGCGCAGTACTATGCTGCTGCCCCTTTAAAGTAAAATACAGCTTTACTTAGTCAGCGTAGACAATATTGCGGATTTTGTCAATATTCTAATATGAATATGTCAATATTCGCCCCCCCTTACGTCTTTATTTCTATTTATTTTATGCTTTTCACATGATACCAAAACAGCGTCTTTTTTCTTCGCTAATTTGATGTCATGTACACAATAAAAGAGATGCGCCCGTGCGCATGGCGAGTCCCCAAGGTACCCAAGACGCCCAAATAGACCTCTATTTTTTGTCATCCACAATCTCGGCGAGCTGTGCGTGGCGTAACCGTATTACAGGCTTGGGACCCTGGTTATTGTCCTCCCCATTAATGCGCGGGTTGGGATAAACTTGCAAGAGTGTTTTACAGCATATTCGCTCGGAAATATCGGTGCTTGAGGCCTTCGGGTTCTTTACAGCCTTCCGTAAAAGCCTTGTGCTGCCATACCGATTGGGTAATCCGTATGTATGGTTTCCGTTTTGTTCTTCAGACCGGGTTCGATCCCAGGCCAATGGGCTTTTTTTTTTAATTCGTTTTTTTTTTCTTTGTGCTGGACCCCCTTAATCCTGATAGGTTTTGCGCAAAAATAATAAAAAAAAGTGAGTTTGCAAAATAAGCTTGCTTGATTTATTGATTATATGTATTCAATTTGTTCCTAGGAAGTTAACAAAAAACACAAAGCAAAGAGTTTGAGGACGTAAACAAGTATGTGAACTTTAATGTTCTATTTGAAGGGGCGCATTTTGTACAGGGAAGCATACATAGAATGCTTAACTGGTGGATAGGGAAGAGGTAAAAGTTTATTGAGCATAATTTCAACAATAGCAGGGGGAAGAGAGGGGCACTCTCTTCATACAATATTGCAGTTGTTACCTATTATTAAATAAGTTTGTAACATGTCTTTGTTTTTTAAGCAAGGTCTATTTCTGAGACAAGCAAACTCAAGTAAGGCTGTTGAAATAACAGGTGAGCGTTAAAAAAAACAATTATCTGATTAGAAAACTAATGTAGATTCCTTTGCACCAAATAAGAACAAACTTCATTTTGTTTGTTATTTATGAGGAACGAGATGAGCTCTACAAGGCCAAGAAGAAATATGTATTGCTCATCTAAATTATACAAGTAAATAATAATATTAAAAAAGAATTACTGTAAGTAATTAGAGTGGTTTTCATTAACCCGTGAAAGAAAGTGTGATAGTTGAACGGTAATAGTTAGTAAAACACAAAAAAAAAAAACAATAGAATCAGATCACAACAAAGTGTAATACGCTAAAGCGTAGTTCACGGGTTAATGAAGGTTTTGACATTTCAACCTTACATCCACATGAAAGTAATGCCTAATATCGAGTGCCCTACAGTAAGTGTTTTGCAGTCAAGTTGTTTTCTTTTAGTAGGTAAAAAATTATTCTAAATAATAGTAATCATAGCTATGGTAACCACTTACACATATAGAACTTGTAATGGAAAGAAAGAAAAAATATGTATATATGCAGTCAAACAACAGAATTGCATGATAACCTTGAATATATTGAATAAAGGACTGCAAAAAAACATCTTTTGTACTAGTTGCTTGAATTGACCCTTGGCTATTTTTAGCTGAATTCCCCTCCCCCTCTAAAAAAGAAAATAATAATAATAATAATAGAACAAAACTTAAAAGAAAACAAACACAACAGAGACCCCCACCAACAATTTTGATTTTTTTTTTACTTTCCTTTAAAAGGGGAGTGTCATGGTTAAGAGATTTGCAATAGCTCTAGAGCTCTGACACAATGAACTTCAGTGAAATTCTAATACTGACTTATGAGCTTTTGGCACATGTGGGGGACTTTAAACAAAACAAAAAAAATGACCACAAACTGTCCATTAACATAGTTTTCAATATAATATTGCATATTATTTAATAAGGTATTGACAGCTTTTAAAAAGTTCAACTGTTTGTAGACACTTAAAAGCCTACAATAAACACTGACTCCAGACATGCGCAGTACTATGCTGCTGCCCCTTTAAAGTAAAATACAGCTTTACTTAGTCAGCGTAGACAAAATTGCGGATTTTGTCAATATTCTAATATGAAGATGTCAATATTCTCACCCCTTACGTCTTTATTTCTATTTATTTTATGATTTTCACATGATACCAAAACAGCGTCTTTTTTCTTCGCTAATTTGATGTCATGTACACAATAAAAGAGATGCGCCCGTGCGCATGGCGAGTCACCAAGGGACCCAAGACGCCCAAATAGACCTCTATTTTTTGTCATCCACAATCTCGGCGAGCTGTGCGTGGCGTAACCGTATTACAGGCCTGGTATCCTGGTTATTGTCCTCCCCATTAATGCGCGGGTTGGGATAACCTTGCAAGAGTGTTGTACAGCATATTCGCTCGGAAATATCGGTGCTTGGGGCCTTCGGGTTCTTTACAGCCTTCCGTAAAAGCCTTGTGCTGCCATACCGATTGGGTAATCCGTATGTATGGTTTCCGTTTTGTTCTTCAGACCGAGTGGAAGCACGGGTGGCCGAGTGTGTTAGCGCGTCGGCCTCTCACCGCTGTGGCCAAGGTTCGAATCCTGGCTCAAACTGGGGATTTTTCCGGGTTCCTGCCTTGGTTTGAATTTGTGTCACAAGTGAGTTGAAGTTATTCTCCCGTGTTTCCAGTCTTCTCGGATAAGGACACTAAACCGGAGGTCCCGTCTCTTCAAGCTGCACTACATTAACCTGAACCGAAGGGACGTAAAAGAACCACTGGGGACGCAATAAACCCTCTGGCAGTGACCACCCCCAGTGACAGTGCTTACAATGCTTACTAACAATACACTCAAGGGGGTACTTGATTTGGAGCCTAGCTCTGTTGTGCCTTCAGCACCAGTATAACTGGTGGAAATAGAATAAAGCTAAAGAATAAAGCTAAAGCTATAAAGTTCGATCCCAGGCCAATGGGCTTTTTTTTTATTTCGTTTTTTTTTCTTTGTGCTTGACCCCCCTAATCCTGATTGGTTTTGCGCAAAAATAATAAAAAAAAGTGAGTTTGCAAAACAAGCTTGCTAGATTTATTCATTATATGTATTCAATTTGTTCCTAGGAAGTTAACAAAAAACACAAAGCAAAGAGTTTGAGGATTAGAAAACTGATGTAGATTCCTTTGCACCAAATAAGAACAAACTTCATTTTGTTTGTTATTTACGAGGAACGAGATGAGCTCTACAAGGCCAAGAAGAAATATGTATTGCTCATCTAAATTATACAAGTAAATAATAATATTAAAAAAGAATTACTGTAAGTAATTAGAGTGGTTTTCATTAACCCGTGAAACAAAGTGTGATAGTTAAACGGTAATAGTTAGTAAAACACAAAAAAGAACAATAGAATCAGATCACAACAAAGGGTAATACGCTAAAGCGTAGTTCACGGGTTAATGAAGGTTTTGACATTTCAACCTTACATCCACATGAAAGTAATGCCTAATATCGAGTGCCCTACAGTAAGTGTTTTGCAGTCAAATTGTTTTCTTTTAGTAGGTAAAAAAATATTCTAAATAATAGTAATCATAGCTATGGTCACCACTTACACATATAGAACTTGTAATGAAAAGAAAGAAAAAAATATATATATGCAGTCAAACAACAGAATTGCATGATAACCTTGAATATATTGAATAAAGGACTGCAAAAAAAAACATCTTTTGTACTAGTTGCTTGAATTGACCCTTGGATATTTTTAGCTGAATTCCCCTCCCCCTCTAAAAAAGAAAATAATAATAATAATAATAGAACAAAACTAAAAATAAAACAAAGGGGGAGTGTCATGTTTAAGAGATTTGCAATAGCTCTAGAGCCCTGACACAATAAACTTCAGTGAAATTCTAATACTGACTTATGAGCTTTTGGTACATGTGGCAGACTTTAAACAAAAAAAATGACCACAAACTGTCCATTAACATAGTTTTCAATATAATATTGCATATTATTTAATAAGGTATTGACAGCTTTTAAAAAGTTCAACTGTTTGTAGACACTTAAAAGCCTACAATAAACACTGACTCCATACATGCGCAGTACTATGCTGCTGCCCCTTTAAAGTAAAATACAGCTTTACTTAGTCAGCGTAGACAATATTGCGGATTTTGTCAATATTCTAATATGAATATGTCAATATTATCACACCTTACGTCTTTATTTCTATTTATTTTATGCTTTTCACATGATACCAAAACAGCGTCTTTTTTCTTCGCTAATTTGATGTCATGTACACAATAAAAGAGATGCGCCCGTGCGCATGGCGAGTCCCCAAGGGACCCAAGACGCCAAAATAGACCTCTATTTTTTGTCATCCACAATCTCGCCGAGCTGTGCGTGGCGTAACCGTATTACAGGCCTGGGATCCTGGTTATTGTCCTCCCCATTAATGCGCGGGTTGGCATAACCTTGCAAGAGTGTTGTACAGCATATTCGCTCGGAAATATCGGTGCTTGGGGCCTTCGGGTTCTTTACAGCCTTCCGTAAAAGCCTTGTGCTGCCATACCGATTGGGTAATCCGTATGTATGGTTTCCGTTTTGTTCTTCAGACCGGGTTCGATCCCAGGCCAATGGGCTTTTTTTTTATTCGTTTTCTTTCTTTGTGCTTGACCCCCCTAATCCTGATTGGTTTTGCGCAAAAATAATAAAAAAGTGAGTTTGCAAAATAAGCTTGCTGGATTTATTGATTATATGTATTCAATTTGTTCCTAGGAAGTTAACAAAAAACACAAAGCAAAGAGTTTGAGGAAGTAAACAAGTATGTGAACTTTAATGTTCTATTTGAAGGGGCGCATTTTGTACAGGGAAGCATACATAGAATGCTTAACTGGTGGAAAGGGGAGAGGTAACAGTTTATTGAGCATAATGTCAACAATAGCAGGGGGAAGGGAGGGGCACTCTCTTCATACAATATTGCAGTTGTTACCTATTATTAAATAAGTTTGTAAGATATATTTGTTTATTAAGCAAGGTCTATTTCTGAGACAAGCAAACTCAAGTAAGAGCTGTTGAAATAACAGGCGAGTGTTAAAAAAAACAATTATCTGATTAGAAAACTAATGTAGATTCCTTGGCACCAAATAAGAACAAACTTCATTTTGTTTGTTATTTACGAGGAACGAGATGAGCTCTACAAGGCCAAGAAGAAATATGTATTGCTCATCTAAATTATACAAGTAAATAATAATATTAAAAAAGAATTACTGTAAGTAATTAGAGTGGTTTTCATTAACCCGTGAAACAAAGTGTGATAGTTAAACGGTAATAGTTAGTAAAACACAAAAAAGAACAATAGAATCAGATCACAACAAAGAGTAATACGCTTAAGCGTAGTTCACGGGTTAATGAAGGTTTTGACATTTCAACCTTACATCCACATGAAAGTAATGCCTAATATCGAGTGCCCTACAGTAAGTGTTTTGCAGTCAAATTGTTTTCTTTTAGTAGGTAAAAAAATATTCTAAATAATAGTAATCATAGCTAAGGTCACCACTTACACATATAGAACTTGTAATGAAAAGAAAAAAAATATATATATATGCAGTCAAACAACAGAATTGCATGATAACCTTGAATATATTGAATAAAGGACTGCAAAAAAACATCTTTTGTACTAGTTGCTTGAATTGACCCTTGGATATTTTTAGCTGAATTCCCCTCCCCCTCTAAAAAAGAAAATAATAATAATAATAATAGAACAAAACTAAAAATAAAACAAAGGGGGAGTGTCATGTTTAAGAGATTTGCAATAGCTCTAGAGCCCTGACACAATGAACTTCAGTGAAATTCTAATACTGACTTATGAGCTTTTGGTACATGTGGCAGACTTTAAACAAAAAAAAATGACCACAAACTGTCCATTAACATAGTTTTCAATATAATATTGCATATTATTTAATAAGGTATTGACAGCTTTTAAAACGTTCAACTGTTTGTAGACACTTAAAAGCCTACAATAAACACTGACTCCAGACATGCGCAGTACTATGGTGCTGCCCCTTTAAAGTAAAATACAGCTTTACTTAGTCAGCGTAGACAATATTGCGGATTTTGTCAATATTCTAATATGAATATGTCAATATTATCACCCCTTACGTCTTTATTTCTATTTATTTTATGCTTTTCACATGATACCAAAACAGCGTCTTTTTTCTTCGCTAATTTGATGTCATGTACACAATAAAAGAGATGCGCCCGTGCGCATGGCGAGTCCCCAAGGGACCCAAGACGCCCAAATAGACCTCTATTTTTTGTCATCCACAATCTCGGCGAGCTGTGCGTGGCGTAACCGTATTACAGGCCTGGGATCCTGGTTATTGTCCTCCCCATTAATGCGCGGGTTGGCATAACCTTGCAAGAGTGTTGTACAGCATATTCGCTCGGAAATATCGGTGCTTGGGGCCTTCGGGTTCTTTACAGCCTTCCGTAAAAGCCTTGTGCTGCCATACCGATTGGGTAATCCGTATGTATGGTTTCCGTTTTGTTCTTCAGACCGGGTTCGATCCCAGGCCAATGGGCTTCTTTTTTATTTGTTTTCTTTCTTTGTGTTTGACCCCCCTAATCCTGATTGGTTTTGCGCAAAAATAATAAAAAAAGTGAGTTTACAAAATAAGCTTGCTGGATTTATTGATTATATGTATTCAATTTGTTCCTAGGAAGTTAACAAAAAACACAAAGCAAAGAGTTTGAGGAAGTAAACAAGTATGTGAACTTTAATGTTCTATTTGAAGGGGCGCATTTTGTACAGGGAAGCATACATAGAATGCTTAACTGATGGAGAGGGGAGAGGTAACAGTTTATTGAGCATAATGTCAACAATAGCAGGGGGAAGGGAGGGGCACTCTCTTCATACAATATTGCAGTTGTTACCTATTATTAAATAAGTTTGTAAGATATATTTGTTTATTAAGCAAGGTCTATTTCTGAGACAAGCAAACTCAAGTAAGAGCTGTTGAAATAATAGGTGAGTGTTAAAAAAAAAACAATTATCTGATTAGAAAACTAATGTAGATTCCTTTGCACCAAATAAGAACAAACTTCATTTTGTTTGTTATTTACGAGGAACGAGATGAGCTCTACAAGGCCAAGAAGAAATATGTATTGCTCATCTAAATTATACAAGTAAATAATAATATTAAAAAAAGAATTACTGTAAGTAATTAGAGTGGTTTTCATTAACCCGTGAAACAAAGTGTGATAGTTAAACGGTAATAGTTAGTAAAACACAAAAAAGAACAATAGAATCAGATCACAACAAAGTGTAATACGCTAAAGCGTAGTTCACGGGTTAATGAAGGTTTTGACATTTCAACCTTACATCCACATGAAAGTAATGCCTAATATCGAGTGCCCTACAGTAAGTGTTTTGCAGTCAAATTGTTTTCTTTTAGTAGGTAAAAAAATATTCTAAATAATAGTAATCATAGCTATGGTCACCACTTACACATATAGAACTTGTAATGAAAAGAAAGAAAAAAATATATATATGCAGTCAAACAACAGAATTGCATGATAAAATTGAATATATTGAATAAAGGACTGCAAAAAAACATCTTTTGTACTAGTTGCTTGAATTGACCCTTGGATATTTTTAGCTGAATTCCCCTCCCCCTCTAAAAAAGAAAATAATAATAATAATAATAATATAACAAAACTAAAAATAAAACAAAGGGGGAGTGTCATGTTTAAGAGATTTGCAATAGCTCTAGAGCCCTGACACAATGAACTTCAGTGAAATTCTAATACTGAGTTATGAGCTTTTGGTACATGTGGCAGACTTTAAACAAAAAAAAAATGACCACAAACTGTCCATTAACATAGTTTTCAATATAATTTTGCATATTATTTAATAAGGTATTGACAGCTTTTAAAAAGTTCAACTGTTTGTAGACACTTAAAAGCCTACAATAAACAATGACTCCAGACATGCGCTGTACTATGCTGCTGCCCCTTTAAAGTAAAATACAGCTTTACTTAGTCAGCGTAGACAATATTGCGGATTTTGTCAATATTCTAATATGAATATGTCAATATTATCACCCCTTACGTCTTTATTTCTATTTATTTTATGCTTTTCACATGATACCAAAACAGCGTCTTTTTTCTTCGCTAATTTGATGTCATGTACACAATAAAAGAGATGCGCCCGTGCGCATGGCGAATCCCCAAGGGACCCAAGACGCCCAAATAGACCTCTATTTTTTGTCATCCACAATCTCGGCGAGCTGTTCGTGGCGTAACCGTATTACAAGCCTGGGATCCTGGTTATTGTCCTCCCCATTAATGCGCGGGTTGGGATAACCTTGCAAGAGTGTTGTACAGCATATTCGCTCGGAAATATCGGTGCTTGGGGCCTTCGGGTTCTTTACAGCCTTCCGTAAAAGCCTTGTGCTGCCATACCGATTGGGTAATCCGTATGTATGGTTTCCGTTTTGTTCTTCAGACCGGGTTCGATCCCAGGCCAATGGGCTTTTTTTTTATTCGTTTTCTTTCTTTGTGCTTGACCCCCCTAATCCTGATTGGTTTTACGCAAAAATAATAAAAAAAAGGGAGTTTGCAAAATAAGCTTGCTGGATTTATTGATTATATGTATTCAATTTGTTCCTAGTAAGTTAACAAAAAACACAAAGCAAAGAGTTTGAGGAAGTAAACAAGTATGTGAACTTTAATGTTCTATTTGAAGGGGCGCATTTTGTACAGGGAAGCATACATAGAATGCTTAACTGGTGGAGAGGGAAGAGGTAACAGTTTATTGAGCATAATGTCAACAATAGCAGGGGGAAGGGAGGGGCACTCTCTTCATACAATATTGCAGTTGTTACCTATTATTAAATAAGTTTGTAAGATATATTTGTTTATTAAGCAAGGTCTATTTCTGAGACAAGCAAACTCAAGTAAGAGCTGTTGAAATAACAGGTGAGTGTTAAAAAAAACAATTATCTGATTAGAAAACTAATGTAGATTCCTTTGCACCAAATAAGAACAAACTTCATTTTGTTTGTTATTTATGAGGAACGAGATGAGCTCTACAAGGCCAAGAAGAAATATGTATTGCTCATCTAAATTATACAAGTAAATAATATTAAAAAAGAATTACTGTAAGTAATTAGAGTGGTTTTCATTAACCCGTGAAACAAAGTGTGATAGCTAAACGGTAATAGTTAGTAAAACACAAAAAAGAACAATAGAATCAGATCACAACAAAGTGTAATACGCTAAAGCGTAGTTCACGGGTTAATGAAGGTTTTGACATTTCAACCTTACATCCACATGAAAGTAATGCCTAATATCGAGTGCCCTACAGTAAGTGTTTTGCAGTCAAATTGTTTTCTTTTAGTAGGTAAAAAATTATTCTAAATAATAGTAATCATAGCTATGCTCACCACTTACACATATAGAACTTGTAATGAAAAGAAAGAAAAATATATATATATATATATGCAGTCAAACAACAGAATTGCATGATAACCTTGAATATATTGAATAAAGGACTGCAAAAAAATATATTTTGTACTAGTTGCTTGAATTGACCTTTGGCTATTTTTAGCTGAATTCCCCTCCCCTTCTAAAAAAGAAAATAATAATAATAATAGAACAAAACTAAAAATAAAACAAAGGGGGAGTGTCATGTTTAAGAGATTTGCAATAGCTCTAGAGCCCTGACACAATGAACTTCAGTGAAATTCTAATACTGAGTTATGAGCTTTTGGTACATGTGGCAGACTTTAAACAAAAAAAAATGACCACAAACTGTCCATTAACATAGTTTTCAATATAATTTTGCATATTATTTAATAAGGTATTGACAGCTTTTAAAAAGTTCAACTGTTTGTAGACACTTAAAAGCCTACAATAAACAATGACTCCAGACATGCGCTGTACTATGCTGCTGCCCCTTTAAAGTAAAATACAGCTTTACTTAGTCAGCGTAGACAATATTGCGGATTTTGTCAATATTCTAATATTAATATGTCAATATTATCACCCCTTACGTCTTTATTTCTATTTATTTTATGCTTTTCACATGATACCAAAACAGCGTCTTTTTTCTTCGCTAATTTGATGTCATGTACACAATAAAAGAGATGCGCCCGTGCGCATGGCGAGTCCCCAAGGGACCCAAGACGCCCAAATAGACCTCTATTTTTTGTCATCCACAATCTCGGCGAGCTGTGCGTGGTGTAACCGTATTACAGGCCTGGGATCCTGGTTATTGTCCTCCCCATTAATGCGCGGGTTGGGATAACCTTGCAAGAGTGTTGTACAGCATATTCGCTCGGAAATATCGGTGCTTGGGGCCTTCGGGTTCTTTACAGCCTTCCGTAAAAGCCTTGTGCTGCCATACCGATTGGGTAATCCGTATGTATGGTTTCCGTTTTGTTCTTCAGACCGGGTTCGATCCCAGGCCAATGGGCTTTTTTTTTATTCGTTTTCTTTCTTTGTGCTTGACCCCCCTAATCCTGATTGGTTTTACGCAAAAATAATAAAAAAAAGTGAGTTTGCAAAATAAGCTTGCTGGATTTATTGATTATATGTATTCAATTTGTTCCTAGTAAGTTAACAAAAAACACAAAGCAAAGAGTTTGAGGAAGTAAACAAGTATGTGAACTTTAATGTTCTATTTGAAGGGGCGCATTTTGTACAGGGAAGCATATATAGAATGCTTAACTGGTGGAGAGGGAAGAGGTAACAGTTTATTGAGCATAATGTCAACAATAGCAGGGGGAAGGGAGGGGCACTCTCTTCATACAATATTGCAGTTGTTACCTATTATTAAATAAGTTTGTAAGATATATTTGTTTATTAAGCAAGGTCTATTTCTGAGACAAGCAAACTCAAGTAAGAGCTGTTGAAATAACAGGTGAGTGTTAAAAAAAAACAATTATCTGATTAGAAAACTAATGTAGATTCCTTTGCACCAAATAAGAACAAACTTCATTTTGTTTGTTATTTATGAGGAACGAGATGAGCTCTACAAGGCCAAGAAGAAATATGTATTGCTCATCTAAATTATACAAGTAAATAATATTAAAAAAGAATTACTGTAAGTAATTAGAGTGGTTTTTATTAACCCGTGAAACAAAGTGTGATAGCTAAACGGTAATAGTTAGTAAAACACAAAAAAGAACAATAGAATCAGATCACAACAAAGTGTAATACGCTAAAGCGTAGTTCACGGGTTAATGAAGGTTTTGACATTTCAACCTTACATCCACATGAAAGTAATGCCTAATATCGAGTGCCCTACAGTAAGTGTTTTGCAGTCAAATTGTTTTCTTTTAGTAGGTAAAAAATTATTCTA